>NC_141203.1:1232500-1905000 GCF_054491065.1 Syngnathus leptorhynchus | reverse complement strand
AACAAATGACTGAATATATATATATGTGTATATATATAAAATATTATTTAAAATATATATTAATTGACAATATTTTATATTTTATTATATTATAATAATTTATAATATTTTATTATATTATTTATAAATTATGGGATACCTTCCCAACAAAGACAATATGTCACTTGTATGGACTTAAATGTGAGAAAATAAATATTCAAAGACTAGGTAGACTCTACACAGAGAGAGAGAGAGAGAGAGAGAGAGAGAGAGAGAGAGAGAGAGAGAGAGAGAGAGAGAGAGAGAGAGAGAGAAAGTAAAACAAAAATCAAATTTTAATATCACATATGACATGATTATAGCATTGAAAAACTCAAAGGCAGAGAGCGAGAGAGAGAGAGAGAGAGAGAGAGAGAGAGAGAGAGAGAGAGAGAGAGAGAGAGAGAGAGAGAGAGAGAGAGAGAGAGAGAGAGAGAGAGAGAGAGAGAAAGAAAGAGGCGCACTGGGTGCTCGGTGGCGCACTGGGTAGCACGTCCGCCTCACAGTTAGGACGGTGCGGGTTCGATTCCACCTCCGGAGGCCGGAGGTGGAAAGTTTGCATGTTCTCCCCGTGTCCGCATGGGTTTTCTCCGAGCACTCCGGTTTCCTCCCATGTCCCAAAAACATGCTTGGTAGGCTGATTGAGCACTCCAAATTGCCCCTAGGTGTGATTGCGAGAGCGCATGGTCGTTTGTCTCTGTGTGCCCTGCGATTGGCTGGCAACCACTTCAGGGTGTCCCCCGATGACGGCTGGGATAGGCTCCAGCACACCTGCGATCCCCATGGGGACAAAGCGGTACAGAAAATGGATGGATGTAGATATATATATAACTGTATTTAAGTCCTTCGCGCTAGACCTCTGAGGCGAGCGTCGCCAATACGGAACTGCCAATCGTCAGTCCTCAAAGTCTGTTTTGACACGCACGCCTGCCACCTGATTCTCGTTTGCCCGACCTGCTGTGTTACGAGATGCCCGCACGACGCGAGCTCACCTCTGAGCATTGTGCGGATGCCCTCGCGCTGAGCTGCAGGGTCGCGTTTACCAATCAACATTGCAAGAGCGGACCGGAGCCGTGACACGTTTACACTTTAAAATGTCTAAATGTTTAAAAATACAATAAAGTGTTTAAAAATAAAATTATAAACGTCTTGTGCGGATGCCGTTGCACTGGGCTGCAGTGTCAGCCGGTCAGCACCGCAAGAGTAGATTAAATGTTAAAATGTTTTAACAAATGTTTAAAATACAACAACGTATTTAAAAGTAAAAAAGTGTTCACGAATAAAATGATAAAAGATTTATGTGGACGCTGTCGCGCTGGGCCGCGTCAGCCGGGCAGCATGCAAGAGCAGAGAGGAGCCAGACACGTTTAAATTCTTGTGTGGATATTGTAGCAATACATTTACTCTTATTTTCTTATTTATTTAAATAAATAAGAATGTTTCTGAAAATAAGTTATACTTTAATTTTTTTACAAGAGTGTTTAACAATACAAAAAAATTGTTTAAAAAACAATAAAGTGAAACTACGATAAAGGTTCATAAAAGTCTTGTGCGGATATTGTAACGATATGTATAATCTTATTTTTTTCTTATTTATTTAATTAAAGAATGATTGTGAAAATCAGTTTTACTTTAAAATGTTGACAAAAGTGTTTAGAATTTTAAAAATGCATTTGAAAGTATAATACAGATCTTGGAAATACGATAAAGGTTCATAAAAGTCTTATGGATATTCTCACAATAAATTTTCTCTACATCTCGGATTTTCACCTATTGCAGGTGGTCTTGGAACCAATTATCAGCGATAAACGAGGGATTGCTGACTCACTGATGGAGTACCTATGGCTTGCGAGCAAGATATGGCTCTTTTGGTGACTGTGTCTGGCTCGCGGACAAATCTGACATTTGTTTACACAATTCAAACCATAAATAATTTTGTTATATAATCAAAGTAAAAAATAGACCTACGAAAAAAAAAAAACGCTAGTCTTTTAGTAACACCGAGGGCCAAGAAAATGTCTGATGGGTCTGGAGCATTTTCTATTCAGGCTCCTGAGCTCTGGAATGCCCTACCAATGGATATTAGAACTGCTACCTCAGTAGAAACATTTAAGACACGTTTAAAGACGTATTTCTATGATATGGCCTTTAATTAACCTGTAGTGGCTGATTCGGCTGAAGTTTGTTTTTGCTCCCTCTCCCCGACCCCACTTCCCCCAACCCTCCCCGGCTGGGAGACAGGTGACATTAGATGACACCCAAGCTGACAGCTGCTATCTAGATTATCGTGGACCAAATTCAAGATGAGGGAACTGCAGCGGATTACCCTCCTTGAAGACACTGCCAGCACAATCGAGGGCTCCGCCGACAGCTCTTCGCTTTGGCCTGGACATCCACTTTTTAATTTCCATATTATGTATTTTATGTGCCCTCTTTGCATCCATTGCAGCCTGGTGATCCTGAAAGGGGGATCCTTCCATCTGTGGTCCCTTCTCAAGGTTTCTCATTTTTCCCCTGGTAGGTTTTTTTTGAGTTTTTCCTTGCCCTTTTGGGAGCTCAAGATCAGGGGATGCTTTGAGAATAATTGTCAATTGTTTGTCTATGTGAAGCCCTTTGAGACTGCTTGTGATTTAGGGCTATACAAATAAACTTGACTTGACTTGACAAAGCCACCAGCAAAACAATGCAGCCCCAGAAGTCTCATTAATGGTGAGTTCTTTTTCTTGCCTTCAATATAAAAATGTTATTAAAATGAATACATTAGTACATTCAAAAAATCGTTGATCCAAATTAAAATACATGCATTTAATTGTATTTAGCCTATCTTTTTTTTGTTTAAAATGCTATGGCTCTCACGGGAAATTATTTAAAATTATTAATTAAAAAAATTATTATTTAAAAAAATGGTCATTTAAGGGCGGCTCGGTGGCGCACTGGGTAGCACGTCCGCCTCACAGTTAGGAGGGTGCGGGTTTGATTCCACCTCCGGCCCTCCCTGTGTGGAGTTTGCATGTTCTCCCCGTGTCCGCGTGGGTTATCTCCGGGCACTCCGGGTTCCTCCCACATCCCAAAAACATGCTTGATAGGCCGATTGAGCACTCCAAATTGTCCCTAGGTGTGAGTGCAAGTGCGAATGGTTGTTCGTCTCTGTGTGCCCTGCGATTGGTTGGCTACCAGTTCAGGGTGTCCCCCGCCTACTGCCCGATGATGGCTGGGATAGGCTCCGGCACGCCCGCGACCCCCGTGGGAACTAAGCGGTTCAGAAAATGGATGGATGGAAAATGGTCATTTATGGCTCTGTCCACCAAAAAGTTTCCCTACCCCTGGAGTAGGGGTACACTCGCCTGGCTTGTGCAGGCAGCTTGGGATCGTTTCTCGCTCAGTGACGGCGTGCATGTGGGTGTGGCTGGGTCTTTGTCTCTATAAATGCCCTTCAACTGGCTGGTGACCAGTTCAGGGTAGTAGTTTGTCTGCCTTTTGCCCAATGTCAGATGGGATAGGCTCCGGCACCCCCGCAACCCTTAACAGGATGAGCAGTGTTCAAAATGGTTGGATGGATAATGGCAATGTTCTCCAATTGAGAATGAAATGAAGAAAAACACAGATGAGTCTTCTTTTCTCCACATTATAAAGTTCCATCCATCCATTTTCTGTACCGCTTTGTCCCCACGGGGGTCGCGGGTGTGCTGGAGCCTATCCCAGCCATAATCGGGCAGTAGGCGGGGGACACCCTCAACCAGTTGCCAGCCAATCGCAGAGGACACAGAGACGAACAATCACCCACACTCGCACTCACACCTTGGGGCAATTTGGAGGGCTCAATTGGCCTACCAAGCATGTTTTGGGGATGTGGAAGGAAACCGGAGTGCTCGGAGAAACCCACGCGGGCACGGGGAGAACATGCAAACTCCACACAGGGAGGGCCAGAGGTGAAATTGAACTTGCACCCTCCTAACTGTGAGGCGTATGTGCTAACCAGTGCCCCATCCAGCCTCCCAGAATAAAGTTAAAGAATTTAATTTAAAAACAACAACAGTAGATACAAAATATGGAGGGTTCAAGTCTTTTTGCAATTTTGTGCCACTGGATTGTTATTATCGAGATAGTTAATAGAAAGTATTTAGATAATTCTGCGATTGGTTGGCAACCAGTTCAGGTTGTCCCCCGCCTACTGCCCAATGACGGCTGGGATAGGCTCCAGCGCGCTCGCGACCCCAGTGAGTACAAAATAATACAGATAATGATAATGGATGTACATGGTACAGATAATGGATGGATGAATATTTAAATAATTGAGATAATAAAGAGAAAGATGATGTCAATGTAGATTGATCATGCAGCACAAATAATGTATTACTCATCGATACTGTTTAATTGCTTGTGCCAATATTATGAGTATGTCGTACAATAAATGCTCAATTTATTTTTTGTGCACTCACATACTGAGATATGATACAGAAATAATTCAATGTTTTCAGGTTGCAGACAAAGCTTTTGTTCAGGGACATAAGGTCATGTCATTTGGTAGTGAGAGAAAGCAGCTAACGTGCTGTTTGGGGGGGATGTACTGTAAATACTACCAAACGCTACAAAATTATATCATCAAGTATCTGATAAATAGATACACGCCAGCCTGTTTTATGTCAGGTTGCTTCATGTCTAGACTTCCTTCTGCCACTGGGGAGGGACAAGCAGGGTATAATTACTGGCAGCCCCACTGACAAATCAGACGTGCATGCACACTGGTGCACACACTCCCTCCCTTTCATCTGATCACTTACAGATTCCCTTTTCTACACTAATTCCTCTCATACTTCCCTTTCCTTAAATTCAGTCTCTTATTACAAGTCCCTGCATTTTGCTCCATCTGTACCCGTTTTTCCTCTTTCCCTCATTTCACCTTTTTTGTGTCATTCATCTTACTACTCTTTCACAGCAATACATCTCAAATTAATTTAATCGTATTCACTATCTCTTTCGTATCCCCTCCCACACACTTTCACTCAATCTCTGTGCCTCTGCCCTTATCAGACTTTAGGATGAATGGTGAAAAGAAAGAACACAGATCTGAGACTTAAACCTGATGCCTCGTGTGTGGAAACCTCATTGTTGCTAGCTACTCAAAGAGAGCATGGAGAGAGAGTGCATGTATCACACCTCTCTCTCTCATGTGGTCGATAAAGCGTACACTCATCTTTCCTTTTGAGTGCATTGCTACAAACTACTTTGAGGGGGACAGGGTTATAGCACAATATGATGGATGATGACCTGACAATATGAAAATATAAAGGATATATTTTCCTTGAAATATTTTAAGAAACAGAGGAAATTGGTGGCATGAGACTGTAAATTATACATGGTGGGTTGAAAGAGATCAAGCTTACCCTTCCTTAATTACTAATCACATGAATCTTCAAACTCCCGTATATTTCTCTGAAGTACACGGAGAACCAGCACACAAGCATTTTTTTGGGTGCAAACATCATACAGCAGTCTTGTCCAAAGTCCGGCCCGCGGGCCAATTGCGGCCCGTGGTCAAATTTCATCAGGCCCTCAGCCTCTGTGATAAAATCTTTAGTATGTGGCCCGCCGCCATTGTTGACCAGCGCTTTAATACACACGTACCAAAGCTATTTTATATTTATGCCGCAGAAATGTAATCTCGCGCGACCCGGCGTGATTTCACAGCGAGAACATGACTCCAGCTGTCCTGCTATGCGGAGCATGCGCAAGTCAAATGCGGAAATAAACCCGTTGTAAAAAGGGTACGCGCAAACCGGCTGCGTGAACCCTGTGTGAAATGTTCATGAGGCGAAAATAATTTTAAACTCATGTAAATTTAAGGTATTTCATACAGTTTGTTCAATGTTATCGTATTTTATGTATTACTTATAACTCCTGTTTAAAATGTTCATGAGGCGAAAATAATTTTAAACTCATATACATTTAAGGTATTTCATACAGTTTGTTCAATGTTATCGGACTCTTCAGATATGAATGAAAGGCAGAATTTGTGTTTTTAGAGTTGTTCACATCTGCCTGAGTGGCTTATATTTGGTTATTTTGTCATTTAAAAAATAAAGACAATTGGGAGAATGAAATTTGTTTTATAACAGTGTTTATTTGGATGAAATTGTAGTTAAAAAAATGTCCGAAAAAACGACTGGCCCCCGGGCCCCTTCACTTTATCAAATCTGGCCCTCCTTGCAAAAAGTTTGGACACCCCTGTCATACAGGAAAGTCGGAGGCGGGTTCAAACCCCAACCCTAAAACTATGAGGCACATTCCCTAACCACCATGATGTACGTATTTCAAAATACAAAGATAATTATAATAATCATCATAAACATGTCAAATAACATGTTTGATGAATCCCAGTCTTTAAAACCTATACTATTTGCGCATGATGTGAACAAATTCTACAGTAGTGCTAATTATGATGACCTTGTAACGTGTAACTAATGTGATCAAGGAACTAAGTTCTATTCAAAATAAATTGACATCATATTTACATTTAAAAAAAATATTCATGTTATTTTGTAATTTTAGGATTACCGTAATTTTCTGACTATAAATCGCTACGGAGTATAAGTCGCACCAGCCCTAAAATGCACAATAAAGTGAAAAAAAACATATATAAATCACACCGGAGTATAAATCGCACTTTTGGGGCAAATTTATTTGTCAAAATCCAACACAAAAAACAGACATGAACCAGCAACAACAGGCTAAACGATACGGTATGCTAACGTGACATATACACAAACGAGGAGCTGAGAACGGGCCTGACGTAACATTCAGAGTTATTCAAATAAGCATTACATAAAAAACACGTTTATCAAACCATCTGTGTCACTCCAATTCATTAAATCCATTGATTGTGCTTGATGTGAACAATGCCGCGTATGCGCCGCATATGCTGACGTCGGACTCGTTGTAAATTGCATTTCTAATTATTCCACAGACCCATATAACGATATATAAAGAATATTTGAAATAGCTATTATATTACAACAATATTATCAAACCATCTGTGTCACTCCAAATCATTAAATCCTTTAATCAAATTCCTCGTTCTTTATGTCAACAACGCCCCGCGTGCGCTGCAGAGATCTAGTATATAACTGTATTGTAGCGTTAACAAAGTACCAGGAAAGATGTGGGTTTATATAACAACAATATTATCAAACCATCTGTGTCACTCCAAATCATTAAATCCATAGATCAAATTCCTTGTTCTTTATGTCAACAACGCCGCACGTGCGCTGCAGAGATCTAGTATATAATGATATTGTAGCGTTAATAAAAGTACCAGGAAAGACGTGGGTTTGGTAAACGGCTCTTTATTTAATAAAACAAGAGTTCAACAAGCCAACAACTACTGAACTTCCAGCCACGGAGGTGGAAGAGAGCTCCATAAATAGGACCGGGCGTGCGTAAAAGCCATGTCCGCGCCCCATCCATCGTCCCAGGACAGCCACCCGGCCGAGCGCCGGCCCCCGACTTCCATCCACGGAGGTGAAAGAGAGCTCCCATCGAGAAGGACCGGGTGTGGGTAAAAGCCATAATAGTTTTTCAAACCTTCTGTCACTCCAAATCATTAAATCCTTCAAACTCTTCGTCATCCGTGTCACTTACAAACAAAGCTGCAAATGATGCCGGTAGTATGTGGGACCCTTCGTCATCTTCGTCATCCCGTGATCAAATCCTTTGCCCTTTATGTAAACAACCGCCGCGCGGCACGGGTGACATCACTTGCAGTTCAAATGACAGTAATCCCTTGCTACATCGCGGTCCGTTTATCGCGGTTTCACTACATCGCAGATTTTTGAATTTTGAAAATTTTTGAAAAAAAAATCACATATAAATCGCTCCTGAGTATAAGTCGCCCCCCCCCACCCAAACTATGACAAAACCCGCGACTTATAGTCCGAAAGTTACGGTAATTCTGAATTGAAAACTACCTCAGAAGTGTCACAAGATGGAGAAGTGACATGTCTTGTTGGATGCTACAATAGCTACAAAACTTAAGACAGTATGAACCTCGACCAGCTCAGTGGCCTAGTAACCAGTGGCCTAGTAGTAGAGTGTCCGCCCTGAGACTGGAAGGTTGTGGGTTCAAATCCCGGCCGGGTCATACCAAAGACTATAAAAATGGAACCCATTGCCTCCCTGCTTGGCACTCAGCATTAAGGGTTGGAATTGGGGGGTTAGATCACCAAATGATTCCTGAGCGCGGCACCGCTGCTGCTCACTGCTCCCCTCTCCCCCAGGGGATGGATCAAAATCACATGGGGATGGGTTAAATGCAAATTTCACCACACCCAGATGTGTGCGTGACGATGATCCTTGGGACTTTAACTTAACTTTAAAAAACAAAGTCAGTCACCTTCTTGGGTTACGTCGTCCAAGAGGGTAGCCTCCTGATGGACCCGGCTAAGGTGGAGGCGATCTCTCCCATGCCGGTACCTAAGACGAGACAGAAACTGCAGCAATTTTTGGGCAAACCTCTACCAGCGTTTTATATGTGGCTACACCTCTGTTGCTGGACCACTCACTGCTCACACCAGTCAAGCCAAGCCTTTCCGTTGGAACCAGAGGCAGATGGAACGTTCAGAGAATTAGAGACACTTCACCCCCACACCCATCCTTCAGATGCCTGAGCCTGAGTAGCAATTTGTCTTTGAGGTTGATACATCGAACGTAGGCCTGGGGGCCGTCCTGTCCCATTGTTCTAGCTAGGATGATAAGCACCATCGCTGTGCCTTCTAGCGCTGGCATTCATCCACAGAGCATAACTACTTATACAACATTGGCAACCGCAAGCTCCTGGATGTCAAGTTGGGGTTGGAGGAGTGGCTGGAGGATACTGCAATCCCATTCATCGTATGGACCACCCACCGCAACCTGGAGTATCTGCGAACTGCAAAATGGCTGAACTCTCGCCAGGCCCGGTGGTCTCTGTTCTTCAGCCACTTTAACTTCACCCTCGGCCACTACCTGCCCTTCCGAATGGTTCTACGTTCCTGAGAATCTTTAGACCCAGGTATTACAATGGGGAAATTACTCCCGGAATCAGTTGCACTGGTTTTCTGCTGGGCCAAAGCCTCTGGTGGGCCACCATGAAGGATGACATCCGAAAGTACGTCAGGGCCTGGTCCATCTGCAACAGGAATGAGACGGCCAGTCACCCTCCTGCCGGTCTGCTCCATCGTCTGACCATCCCTTGAAGACCATGGTCGCATCTTGCCATTGACTTGCCACAGACTGGCCTCCCCCCATCTGATGGAAACACATTAATCCTCACAGTTGTCGACCGCATTAGCAAGATGGCCCACTTCATCCCGCTTCCCAAGCTACAAACAGTCCAGGTCTTGCTCAAGGTCTTCCACCACCACGGCCTGCCTGGGATGTCTTCTTCTTGGTCCACAGTTCCCCTCAGCTTTTTGGGGAGAGTTCTGTCACCTCCTGGGGGGATCAGCCAGCCTTATATCGGGCTTTCATCCCCAATCCAACGGGCAAGCAGAGTGGTTGAACTAGCAATTGCACCAAGCAAGCTCTCCGTTGCTCTGGTCGGCTAATCAACGATTGTGGGCCCAACAACTCCCTTAGGTGGAGTGCGCCCACACCTCCCTCCCTTCGATTACCAGCCGCCGCTCTTCGCGAGTCAGGAGGAAAGCGCTGCCTGCCGTCTGCCCTATCCTACATCCTTCAGTGCCCTCAGGTTTGGGCTCGTGCCCGCTCCAGTCTCCAGTCGCTGGCTGTTGCCAGCTACACCCGCAATGCCAACCGGCAGAGAGTTCCTGCCCCGACGTACATATATAAGCTACATGCACTCGCACGCACGCACACACAACACACACACACACACACACACACACAAAGAAACTGTTATATACCATAATGTTTGTGTGTAGCGCCCTTAAAGAGGAAGTCAAGTAAAAAATTTGGCAACATTATAAGCCACCACTCAATTATACATGGCATTCTGATTAATATTGTGTTTGTAGATGAATTAATTAATATTAATGAATTAAGCAGCAAAATCCATACATTTTTAGCTATCTTTGGGGGACATCCATTTTGAGACTTGCTCTCAACTGAAAATGACATCAGAGTTGCTCAGGACAAATCACGGCTCATCTTATCAGCAATGTCATATGACCAAACCACAAAACAGCCATAATTGATTATTGAATTATACTATAAAGGAAAGAAGCGAAACCCAAAACAACTATGCAACATGCATAAAGCTGAGGCAGAAACATTCTCTTTCACCATTATCTGATTATACACATTATCTTCTATTTGAATTGTATACATTTTTAAAACTACAGTCATGTGTGTTTTACTTTTTTCCCTCTAAATGAAAACATAAACTTTGCTGAATGAAATATTTTACTCATGCCCCAGTGTCAGATAATACACTCGTGCATTTTGGTTGGCACTTCTCCCTTCGTAAATATTTTTTATATATTTTTAGATTGGATTGCCTTTGGTCAGTATCCATCTCTGTGCTGTGGAGAGGGGTAGAACCTGGTTTGGTTTACACCTGTCTCAGTGCCACTAATCCTCGCTGGCTGAGACCAGTTACCTCCTTCCCCAGCTAGAAACTTAAAGACAATTACAAATAAGTGATACAATAATGTTCAATAATGTATGGTCAATATACCGTAATTTTCGGACTATAAGTCGCGGTTTTTGTCATAGTTTGGGTAGGGGAGTGACTTATACTCAGGAGCGACTTATATGTGATTTTTTTTCACAAATTTTCAAAATTCTAAAATCCGCAATGTAGTGAAACCGCGATAAACGAATGTAGCAAGGTAGCAAGGGATTACTGTCAATTGAACACCCGTGCCGCGCGGCGGTTGTTTACATAAAGGGCAAAAGATTCGATCACGGGATGACGAAGATGATGAAGGGCCCCATGTACTACCGGCATCACTAGTGGCTTTGTTTGTAAGTGACACGGAGGACGAAGAGTTTGAAGGATTTAATAATTTGGAGTGACACAGAAGGTTTGAAAAACTATTATGGCTTTTGCGCACGCCCGATCCTTCTCG
The DNA here is from genome assembly GCF_054491065.1 of Syngnathus leptorhynchus. Lineage (NCBI taxonomy): Eukaryota > Metazoa > Chordata > Actinopteri > Syngnathiformes > Syngnathidae > Syngnathus > Syngnathus leptorhynchus. The sequence continues at coordinate 1,893,916 of NC_141203.1, read as the reverse complement.
ACGGGAGCTCTCTTTCACCTCCATGGATGAAAGTCAGGGGCCGGCGCTCGGCCGGGTGGCTGTCCGGGGACGGTGGATGGGGCTCGGACATGGCTTTTACGCACACACGCTCCTATTCTATGGAGCTCTCTTCCACCTCCGTGGATGGAAGTAGGGGGCCGGCGCTCGGCCGGGTGGTTGTATGGGGACGGTGGATGGGGCTCGGACATGGCTTTTACGCACACCCGCTCCTATTCTATGGACCTTTCTTCCACCTCCGTGGCTGGAAGTTCAGTAGTTGTTGGCTTATTGAACTCTTGTGTTGTTAAATAAAGAGCCGTTTACCAAACCCACGTCTTTCCTGGTACTTTGTTAACGCTACAATATAGTTATTTACTAGATCTGCAGTGCACGCGCGGCGTTGTTGACATAAAGAATGAGGAATTTGATCGATGGATTTAATGATTTGGAGTGACATAGATGGTTTGATAATATTGTTTTAATATGATAGTTATTTGAAATATACTTTATATATCGTTATATGGGTCTGTGGAATAATTAGAAATGCAACTTACAACGGGTCCGACGTTAGCATAGGGGGCGCATACGCGGCATTGTTTACATAAAGCACGATCGATTGATTTAATGAATTGGAGTGACACAGATGGTTCTATAAACGTGCTATTTATGCAATACTTACTTGAATAACTCTGAATGTTACGTCAGGCCCGTTCTCAGCTCCTCGTTTGTGTATATGTCATGTTAGCATACCGTATCGTTTAGCCTGTTGTTGATGGTTCATGTCTATTTTTGGTGTTGGATTTTGACAAATAAATTTGCCCCATAAGTGCGACTTATACTCCGGTGAAACTTACATATGTTTCTTTTTCACTTTATTGTGCATTTTATGGCTGGTGCGACTTATACTCCGGAGCGACTTAGAGTCAGAAAATTACGGTACATGGACCATATATATGGACTTAGAGAAGGCAAATTCAATTTTGCATACAAGTCACAATGGTGGGTAGAGGTGACGAGAGACAAGTCCTAGTGCATGATAAAAATCTGTGTCCAGGAAATGTAGGCCACTGTATGATATGCTCAATTAAAGCATATCCTCATAGTTACTAATTGTCAAGGTTACTATCACTAATTTCTCTCTGACCCTAAGAGAAAAGCATCTTTTATTTCGTATTTCAGCTGAAAAAAGTTTCTTATGACCTCCACAATATCACCAAAACTGTGAATAGGGCTTAGTTAGTTGCAGGGCCAAACATTACTGCAATAGATTTTCTGTTATGGATCATTGTGCAATCTTCCTACCCGCTGACATTTTTTCTTTCTTTAATCTTTCCAAAGAAAAGTGAAAAAATGTTTCTTTGGAACAGTCTTTGTACAGTAATAACTATAATTAACATGCCACAGTTGGTAATTTGTGTTTGATTACCATGACAACCATTTCACCTAAAATCACCAGAGTAGGCAGCTTTCCAAACCTGTAAGTACAGTAATCACGAAGGAGAGGGAGAACAAAAGAGAAGGGGGGGAGATGTGAAGGAAGGTAGCTCAAGATGACAACACATAGACATACATAGAGACACATAGAGACACATTTATCCGTCCCTCTCTCTCTCTCTCTCTCTCTCTCTCTCTCTCTCTCTCTCTCTCTCTCTCTCTCTCTCTCTCTCTCTCTCTCTCTCTCTCTCTCTCTCTCTCTCTCTCTCTCTCTCTCTCTCTCTCTCTCTCTCTCTCTCTCTCTCTCTCTCTCTCTCTCTCTCTCTCTCTCTCTCTCTCTCTCTCTCTCCCTCCCTCCCTCCGCCCGCCCGCCCGTCCGTCCGTCCGTGTGTGTCCGTCCGTCCGTCCGTGTGTGTGTCCGTCCGTCCGTGTGTGTCCGTCCGTCCGTCCGTGTGTGTGTCCGTCCGTCCGTGTGTGTGTGTGTGTGTCCGTCCGTCCGTGTGTGTGTGTGTGTGTCCGTCCGTCCGTGTGTGTGTGTGTGTGTGTGTGTGTGTGGGTGTGTGTGTGTGTGTGTGTAGTTCGGCTCAGTCCACCCTGCATTCGTGGCTGCCTGTGTCTACTTCCCCTGCACTTGGGTCCTAACTAATTTAGACAATTAGTGGAACAGAATGCCAATTTCTCTCCACATCTTTGCCATATAAGATGCCTAAAAGATTACTGTTGGAGAAATGCAGTGTTCTAGGGTAACATATATGCTTTTAATTATGCAACTTAAATTATGTTATTATTGTTAAGTATTACCAAGTATTCATCTTTAAGCAATACGATCTTTGTACAGGTATGGTTGATGGTTTCCTCAGGTGTCATCTCTCTTGCTTCTCAGGATGAAAGATATACGTATGTAATATGAAAATGTACCTCAGGGGAGGCAAACTACAAAGGCAGTTGTGATGGAAATATGAAAATAGAAAATGGGCTCAGAAAATGTGGAGTATTAGCTAATGTGACGTGACCTTGTCAAACAAATAGTTATGATGATGGAGATTATCAGTAAAACACAGTAAACCAACAAAGGGGATTCCTCAAATCAAGTGGCGGTGAAAGACATTTTCACTTAAAAGTGCATTTGAAAGCTAAGGCCAAGGGCTCACAATACTGCAGATAATGATTACATAAGGTTTGTGCAAATTTTCTGCCTTAGGCTTTGGCTCAGTCAGCTCAGAGAATGTCTATTCCAGTGCTCTAGCATTAGTGACTTCACTGAACTGCATAGCCTCCTCCAGAAATGTGCTTTAGAAATCATGAAGAGGTGGCTATATAGTTATTCTGGAAAGAATAATGAGAGTCACGTGTTGGGAAATATAGAAGTGGAAGAAAGTGAAACTAATACTGTCGAGAAGCTTCCCAAGATCCAGGACCCAGTGGTTGACCCTTAACCTATGGCCTTTGTAGATTAATCCCTGTTGTCTGGGAATAGGTATTAAAGTTAAATGGTGGTCTTGACTACCGTGGGACAACTGGTGGACTTACCTAGAAGGAACAAAATCTTCACATTTGAGTCCAGTCTATTTTGGAGGGTGGTGGTGAAGGATTAACAGAGGAGTTGAAACAGTGTCACCGTTTGGTGCGTTAGCACATTTTTTTTTTAAAGAAATTTTAACTTGGCTATCGAAACTGTTCTCCAAGCTAAAAGACGGTTTGACATAATGTCCTTTGTACAGTGTAAACAGCTGACACTGAACTAGCCTGGAAAGCAAGACTGAGTGCCGATTGATTGGGTGGCTTTGTTTGAATCGACGCCAATCAGCTTAGAGTGTGGCTTGCCAGACTAACACTGAAGAACTGAAGTTATGCTTTCATGCCCATGTCAGGGAAATGGGACAGACAGCTGTCAAAGTCATGTTGACAGGCATTATGTTCATTACAGATGGGTTGCGTAATTATGAAATATATATTAATCACGATTAATTTGTTAATACATGAAATCCCAATTCAAATGATCATTTTTTGGTACATAAGAAATTGTTTGAATGTAAACTATATTCTGACAAATTTCTTTGTCAAACTATCATCATGCAAGTTTCTTTTTGAACAAAAAAAACCCCTAAATTATACATGTAAATAAAAAAGTGCATCTGTCTAAATTCAAATATGCTTTTCTTGTACAAACAGTGCATTGGATATTAATTCATATTATCAATCGTTTTTGTGCAATTATGCCAAAAGTGCTATCCATCCATTCTTTTTCTGAACCGCTTGTCCTCATTAGGGTTGTGGGCGCACTGGAGCCTCTCCCAACCGACTTCGAGCACTAGACGAGGGACACCCTGAACTGGTTGCCAGCCAATCATAGGGCACATATAAACGAATAACCACCGACGGACAATTTAGATTGTTCAATCAGCCGACCGTACATGTTTTTGGAATGAGGGAGAAAACCCGGTACAAGTACCCCGGAACGATCCCACACGTCATGTGCCTGGGCTACCTGCCACTCAGATGGTATTTTTCCTCATTGACGTCAATAGTTTACAGCCTTGTCGACGTAATTAGTTAAACACTGGCACCTGTTCCTTCTCGTTAGATCACGCTATTTAAACCCCAAGATCCCAGCTATCCTTGTCAGTCTGTCCATGATAGCACTCAAGCTCACACAAGCTCACACAAGCTCACTGTGCTCAGTTCATCTGACTCGCGTTGCCAACCTTGCCCGTGCACTGACCCGTCTAGCCCTGATCGCTACATGTCCTGACCGCTTACCCGTTCTTAACTACGCTCTGCTTGCCACCCGCTCAACCAGACCCGCGGACATCATATGATCCTGTTTCGACGGCGCTTGACCTGCCAAATGCTGCTGCATGCAGTTCTGACTCTCCAAACGCTACTGCATACGGTTCTGACTCTCTGAACATCTCTGCGAGTGGTTCTGACTCTCCGAACTCTGCTGTGCAGGGTTCTGTCTCTCTGAACTCTGCTGTGCGCGGTTCTGTCTCTCTGAACACCGCTGCGCGCGGTTCTGACTCTGCGAATGTCACTGTCCGCAGTTCTGACTCTCCAAAAGCCGCTGCACGCGGTTCTGACTCTCCGTACCCTGCTGCCCGCGGTTCTGATTTTCCAACTGCCGCTGCCTATAGTTCTGACTCCCCGAACGCTGCGGTCTGTGGTTCTGACTCCCCGAATGCCACCATCTGCAGTTCTAACTCCCCTAACGCCGCCGTCTGCAGTTCTGACTTACCGAACGCCGCCGTCTACGGCTCTGACTCCTCGAAGCGGCTGCCTGTGGTTTAGACTGTGACCCCTGCTTGCCGTGCTGCTGAACTTATGTCTGCCTCAAATCCCCATCCAGATCCTGCTTCCGCCATCTGACCTCGTTTCGGCGGTGCAGATCTTGTATCTTTCACCTGAACTCATCACAGCGCTGCTGGACCCACAGTTGCCGTCTGACCTTGTCCCGGCGGGGCTTGACCTGCGGCCGTCATCTGACCCTGTCCAAGTGGTGCTGGACCCGCTGCTGTCTTCTGACCTCGCCCCAGTGGCGCTGGACCCACGGCCGCCATCTGACCTGGTCCCGGTGGCGCTGGAGACGCCCACCTGACCGACGACACCAATCTAGCGTCCTTTTCACCCACCAGACAAACTTATCCATTCGCTGCCTGTCAGGCATCAGTTTCGTCCACCCTTGAGCTCCGCTGCTTGAACTCCTGGCAATCAGGACGAAAATATACCTTAAAAAAAAGGTTCAGCAAGTTTGACTCTTAACACGGTCTTTTGATTTACTATAATCAAGTCCACGCTCATTTCTAGAGGTTGCTCAGTGAACAAGTATGTGTAGAGCTGTCCTGTGCTCCCTGCCACCCTGACATTACGCTCCAGTTACAGCTCTGCCTCTCTCTCTACCGCTCTGACGTTACCTTTCCCAGACACTCATAGCCTGTCACTTGTGCCTTGATACCTGCTCAGCCAGTTCCCAATTTAGGCACACCCCTCCTGCCACCTCATTGTTAGTTTTTGATGCTGCCTGTATGCTCACTGCTCTCTCTTCGAATGACCACCGTTGCCGACCTTGCCTGTTTACTGACTCAACCCTCTCTGAATGCTTCCCATATTGATCATCTGCTTGCCCCTGACCATGTCCTGAACGCTGTCTGGCCTGACCACTCGTTTGTCCCCAACCACATCCTCACGCTGCACCCTGCTTCGCAGCTCTGCCTCTCTCTTAAAGGGAAATGTGGTTTCAGCAGTTTGCAAACATATTTTTAAGGTTGTGTTAAACTTAGAATCATATCAATATACTATCTAGTATTGGAGTGCTTGTGTGGATTGGTGGGTGGCGAAGAATGTGCAGGCAAACTGCATGAACTTGTTTTCTTCGAAGTGTTGTGGAACAGGCCCAGACAGGGAGTACCGGACGAGAACACCTCAAGGTCGGTGAGAAACGAGAACATCACGTCCAGGGGGTCGGGCTTCGCGGGGAAAACCCAACCGCCTGACCACAGCAATAACACCTAGACGGGAAGGAGATGGCCATCGACCAATCATCGCACAATGTTTTGCATGTTTTAATATTCATATTGTGTTTATTCAAAACTGGGCAACCCGGAAGAATGTGTCGTCTTTTGGTGGTCACAAAAACGCATGAGTTTTAGTGTGAGGGACCCGGGACCCAGGCCTGTATTAGTTTGTCAGGAATAAACAATTGGTAAATTTGGTCTGATTGATCTACTGGTCTTCTCTTTGACAGAACAAACTCGCAAAATTGTTAGGTGCGCCAGTGTGTGGATTGGGACATAGCAACTCGTGTTAAGTGCTGATCGCAATTTGGAGTCAGATCAATAGCTAAAATCCGTACCCTAACCCTCTCTGTTTGATCCAGCTTGTCGCTCCGTGGCCAGCTACTAGCCGCAGCTTCGCTCCAGTTACCAGCTAGCATCCACCTCACTTTGTCACTACACCCGCTTTGTCTGCGATGGAGCCTCCCGCTTCCCTCTTTCTTTTATTAATAAAAACAGACTGGTCCTGCAAGTGGTTGTTCTGCCCTGTTTGTCCAAGAGCAAAGAGGCACATTTGGATGCCATTGGAAATCAGTCCAAGTCTTGTTCCTTTGTTGATGCTGATTGCCATAAACCGAATCCTGTCTTGCTTCTGTATTTTTCATGTACTCCTTGATGGCCATTTTTTTCTGTTTTGATCCTTTTCCACTTCCATAAGTTTTTGCGTCTTCCTGTTAACCCTCTACTCAAGGGATACCAAAGTCTGGTCATTGAGAGCCCCTGTCCGTGCTGTTTCAGATGTATGCCTTGTTCCAACACACTGGGTTGGAATGAGGAATAAGGCTTTAGCAAAACAAGCTGATGAGTTGATCATTTCAATCAGGTGAAGTGTAAGATGTATCAATTTGAAAAAGGCCGCATAGGGGCTTTTGAGGACCGGACTTGGGCATTGCCGCTCTCCACCTTCCTCGGTTTAAACCACTATTACCCTTGTCCTCTTCTTCTGTCCCAGTACTTTTGTTTTGCCCTTTCTGGTAGTTTCATATTTGTTTTGTTTTTGGTCTTTTTACAGACACCTTTCCCCTTATTAGCAAAGGTTGTTTCTTTTGCTACAAGCTAACTTGCCTACTTGTAAGTAGCATTTTGTGTAAAGCAGGCTTTTTGTTACTTTTTATGTAATATTTCATTTATTTCTACATTCTTCAACGCGGTTGGAAGTTTGCCAAGTTGCAATATATTACACAAGGATACAAAAGAACAAAGCATAAACACTGTGTACTGTGTAGAGGATAGTTCTGAAGTAAATAAGTGTTTCCTTTTCTAACTTAAAAGATGATCAAAGCAGTTTGATACTGTCACTTCATTCACCTACTGACGAGGCAGCATTAGGTGCAATTTGGGTTCAGTATTTTGGAATCAAGGAAGCTGTGCAGAGCATGAAATCTGGGACTCAAACCCATAACCTTGACAGATGACTATCTGTGAATAAAAGCAGACAATTCTTCAAATGGATTCAACAGTGCAGCCATGTAAATCGTGGTCCAGTAGAATGCAAGGTGAAACGTGTGTGAGGATCATTTTTCACAGTTTCTGTGCTTTGCTGAAAATGAGCTAGGGATATGACTTTGCTCCCCTTTATCATCTCTGGACAGGAAAAGAAAACAAATATTCCGCCGAGAACAATAGCTTCTGAAAAGTGGCAGCGAGGATAAAGGGTATGACAACATATTCCTCTCACTGCCTAGGTTTCCTTTATCCTTTCTTTTGTTTTTGTCTGAAAGCAAAACATAGCCCTGCTGAAAGCGCTCACAAACAGTGTGACTATCGTTTGATTGAGATTATTGGCATCTGCATCATCCAAGGCAGAGTGCAATATAGTATTTAAGAAACAATTATTTAACATCCATAAAAATTGCTGTTAATTATAGAAATCAAATGCATTGAAATAATATACTAAATCTGAATTACATAGGCTCTCATCCAGCTGATTTGTCTTCGTTTTAACCTGACATGGCATATTAATATCCATGTAGAGTCCTACTTGTGACACTTTTATTTTGAAGTTGTACTGGTGGTTAGCTTGATAAAATATTTCTGGCGCTAAAGACTACAAAAACTAATTAAAAAAAAATAATCGCATCGCAAGAAACATTTATCTTCATGTCCTTGCGCTGCTATGCTGTCAAAATAAGCGGCCCGTGTGTATGCTAGTTGATCACAGGCTGCAAGTCAGAGGTGGGAAATTAATTTTTCAAACAGGCCATGCGACTCATTTGTATTGAATAAGAATTTACTATATTTTTTGTATTAAAAAAATAAATTGTATTGTTAAAATAAGATGCCATTGTGTATGGCCCTGGGATGTAGTTGTAAAAAGAAATCAGTTAGTTCAAAATGACACAACATGACATTACACATATTAAGGAATGTGTTTATGAAAACTTGCTGAACTGAGCAACTCTAACAACCACTGCTCTAAGGCAAAGACTGTTTAATACTCCTTCATTGCCCCGGATCGTTACTCTCATTCTTGACTTCCAGCTTTACATAGATTTCCAGGAAGTCTTTCAAAAATGTCTGACAACCATCACCGGGACAGCTCTGTCATGGTTGTCAGTAATTTCTCTAAACGGGTGTTTGTTGGCATTAAGTTGTACAAGTGCCGCCCCACCTTGTGCACCATCTTTAAAAGGGGCTTTCTTCTGTGGTGACAGCTGCGCAGGCCAATTAATGCATTGTGCAGCGTATGGTCTGAGCACTGACAGACTGCAGAGACGTACTGACAGGCTTCTCTCCTTTCTTGAACCTCTGCAACAATGCTGGTCACTAGGGATTAAATGACCAGAATTTTTTTGTAGTAGCCTTTCGAGTCGACATCGATAAATCAATGACATTAATTTTTTTGTTGTCAACCGACTGTCCATCCAACGGTTTGCCTTCATTCTCTGAAGACAAGCTTTCTTTACATCATAGGCATCTGCTCCCTGTCATGTCTGTGTGCATCTTTACACTCCTTAACTCATTTCTCCAACCACATTCAGACACCTTCAAAACATTGCAGACAGCCAACTATTAAATGATGCTAAAAACCAATTCACGTTGCACAACTGCATTATCACTGAACTGTAGTTGTGTTATATGGCTTGTTGCTAAAATTATCTTAATTCCAACTGTTTGTGAGACACTGAAGGTGTCTTAGTGCGCATTGAATGAATGAGCCAGGGAGCTGGGCCCTTGCAAAAATGATGAACCTTTACCAGCTATGGATTCCGACAACTCATCAATACTATAACCGTATTTTCCGCACCATAAGGCGCTTGGGATGAAAAGGCACAAACTCAATTGCGGGGTCTATTTTGTGCTTTAATCCACACATAGGGCGCACCGCAATATAGGGCGCATGCATGCCATGACTTACGGCAGGGACATGCGGTCAGAGGAGGCCGTGCCTCCCCTGCCATCATGAAAAGAAGAAAAAAACAAATTAAATTGTTTTTATTATAAGGTAATTTTCCTTTTAATTTCAGTAATTCTGTATCATTTTGAACCAAAATCGCCTAATTTTTATAGTTATGTTAAAACCAAAGACGAGTCGCTTGGAGGACGCAACTTCCTGTCTTGCCTCCTCTGAGGATTGTGTAATCACATCACACTATGCTGACAGGCTATGCAGTTAGAATGAATTGCTGTCTGTCTCTATGTCGCTGTTTAAGTGTTCAAACACAGTGGCTATAATAACTAATTTCAAAGTCAAAGTCAGCTTTATTGTCAATTTCTTCACATGCCACGACACACAAAGATCGAAATTGCGTTACCCACTATCCCACGGTGACAAGAGAGGGGGGGAGAGTTTAGTATACTAACACCCTGGAGTATGAAGCTGTTCGTGAGTCTGGTGGTGCGGGCGCGCAGGCTTCTGTACCTCAGAGGGCAGCAGATCAAACAAAGTGTGAGCGGGGTGACTCACATCACACACAATCATGGTCGCCTTGCGGGTGAGACGGGAGGTGTAAATGTCCTTCAGGGAGGGGAGTGAAGCACCAATAATCCTACCAGCTGTGTTCACTATGCGCTGCAGGGCCTTCATGTTGTATTCAGTGCAGCTACCACCCCACACAGCGATACAACTGGAGAGGATGCTCTCAATGGTGCCACAGTAGAATGTGGTCATGATGGCTAGTAGAGCACCTGCTCGCCTGAGTTTCCGCAGGAAGTACAGGCGGCGCTGAGCTTTCTTCAGCAGTGATGCAGTGTTGGTGGTCCAGTGGAGGTCTTCACTGATGTGTACCCCCAGGAATCTGGTACTGCTCACTCTCTCCATCACAGCACCGTCGATGGTCAGTGGCAGGTGTTGTGCGTGACCCTTCCGGAAGTCAACAACAATCTCCTTGGTCTTGCTGATGTTCAGCTGGAGGTTGTTGTCCCTGCACCACGTGGTCATAAGGTCGACCTCTGACCTGTATTGAGTCTCGTTGCCCTTGGTGATGAGACCCACCAGAGTCGTGTTGTCAGCAAACTTCAGCATGTGGTTGTTGCTGTAGGTTGCAGTGCAGTCATGCGTCAGCAGGATGACGAGCAGCGGACTGAGCACGCAGCCTTGGGGGGCCCCCATGCTCAGCGTGATGCTGCCGGAGATAGTGTCGCCAAAATGTACCACCTGAGGCCTCTGACAGAGGAAGTCAAGAAGCCAGTTGCAGAGGAAGGTACTGAGACCCAGTTTGTCAAGTTTGCAGATGAGACGCTGTGGTACAATGGTGTTGAATGCCGAACTGAAGTCCACAAACAGCAATCTCACATACGAGTCTCTTTTTTTCCAGGTGGGTGAGGGATGAGTAGAGGGCAGAGCAGACAGCATCCTCAGAGGACCGTTTGGCTCGGTACGCAAACTGGAAGGGGTCAAGGGTGGGGGGGAGAATGGACCTGATCTGTGTCATGACAAGCCGCTCAAAGCACTTCATGATGATGGGAGTCAGCGCCACGGGGTAGTCATTTTAGTGTATTGCTTTAATATTTTTTACCCTTCCTTCGGTATTTGCCAAATTTTGGCAAATTGAAAATCATAATTCATGATGCACAGTAAACGACATGTTCATTAGTGTATTTCACACCAATACCAAACAAATCCCTTCCGTGGCAATGTAATTACCGTATTTTGCAGGGTCTATTTTGTATTTAGGGCGCACCGCATTATAGGGCGCATGCATGCCATGACTTACGGCAGTGGTGTGTCGCCAGCTCAGTGGCCTAGTGGTAGAGTATCCGCTCTGAGTCTGGAAGGTTCTGGTTCAAACCCTGGCCGGGTCATACCAAAGACTATAAAAATGAGACCCATTTCCTCCCTGCTTAGCACTCAGCATTTATTATTAATAATTAATCAATTGGGGGGTTTAAATCACCAAAAATGACTCCCGAGCACGACACCACTGCTGCTCACTGTTCCCCTTTCCCCCAGGGCATGTGTTAGGGTTGAATAGATTAGGTTGATCATATTATGTTGGAATGTAATCAGTAATAATTAACCTAAGCTTGTCCTGTCTTAACAAAGGAGTAGAACAAAGTGCTAAGATCCTTTGCACTGATTGACCATCTTAACAAAGGAGTAGAACAAAGTGCTAAGATCCTTTGCACTGATTGACCAATTGTAGAAGACGCAATCAAAGTTGTTCTGTCTACTCAACATCGTAAAACATCCCCCGCTATGATGTGATCAGAGGCCAGGTGTTTCACCCCCACCTTGGCCACCACACATGTAAATTGTCACCCCCACCCTTCTTCTCTCAATAAATACTGTCTTGCATGAATGCAACGGCAGACTTTGTTCGGACACTGCTGTGTCTACAGCAACGAACAAATTCTCCACTTGCAGAATTTGTTCGGACATTGTTGTATCTACAATGACGAACAAGTTCTCCACGTGCAAGTGTTCAAAAGGGCATACTGTCTCCTGTGTGTTTCTTGCTCTATAAGTTAGAGTCGGAACATCTCTAACATTTTGGTGCCGTGACCCGGATCCAACATACCCACTGCTGATCGACGGAGGACAACGTGCTGCATTGTCGACAAGCCAGCGTCCATTAGGAGGACCTGGTAAAGAAAAGACCTGGCAAGTAAATTCTTCGCTGGGCCAGCATCTAAGGTCTGCCTTCGTCGAACAACAGTGGATTGACGGAATCCGACAGTGCAACGAACCAGGGGACAAGTAAGTTAAAGCCCTAAAAATTGTGTGATTGTGTTGTTGTGAAAGGGGTTGAAAGAAAAAAAAAAAAAAAAAAAAAAAAAAAAAGATACGGCTTTGGTTTGTCCGAGCTATGAGATACGGCTCTGGTTTGTCCGAGCTATGAGATACGGCTTTGGTTTGTCCGAGCTATGAGATACGGCTTTGGTTTGTCCGAGCTATGAGATACGGCTTTGGTTTGTCCGAGCTATGAGATACGGCTTTGGTTTGTCCGAGCTATGAGATACGGCTCTGGTTTGTCCGAGCTATGAGATACGGCTTTGGTTTGTCCGAGCTATGAGATACGGCTTTGGTTTGTCCGAGCTATGAGATACGGCTTTGGTTTGTCCGAGCTATGAGATACGGCTTTGGTTTGTCCGAGCTATGAAGTTTACGGTTTGGTTTATCCGAGCTATGAGATACGGCTTTGGTTTGTCCGAGCTAAGAAACAGCTGGGGTTCTCGCCCCAGGGGAAGGAACAGGCTAAGAAAAAACAGAGCTTCTTTTCTTAATTGAAGAAGGGCGTAGATTCTCTTTTTTTGGTCTGTTTTTCCGAGCTGTTTGCATGAAAGTTGTGTGATTGAGAGTGTGAATGGTAGTATAAATTAAAAAAACAAAAAAAAGGTCAATTCACTACCTTTGGTTCAGATGCTTACTTAAAAAAAAAATAAAAAAAAAATGGTCAATTCACTACCTTTGGTTCAGATGCTTACTTAATTTTTTTTTTTGTAAAGCATGTCCTGTTTGTGTAAAACATAATCCACAAGGAAACATGAGACCTAAGAGAGGCTCATTTCCAAAACCATCTTACCCATTCCAAATCATGCAGATGGATTTTATTGGACTCACAGAAAAGAACCTGTGATCAAACTCTTTTGGATTAATGTCAACGCAACTGTTAAAGGACGAACGTTGCCGCAAGTGGCCTACACAGAGAGACCAGCTGAAGTGAACTATACATGTTACATCCAAGGAAACAAGACCCACAAATGCATCAACGACGACTGCTCTCCAGGAGGACACTGGATGGGAGCTTTGGATGTCACTGCTAAGTGTCAGGATGAGAGAGCCATTTCAAGTGGTTGTCCGATGCTGCCCGCCAACTGGACAAGTGTGTGCACCAGTGTGGGTGACAGACCACACCTACAGGATACAACATCATCAGCTGACGACAGCACGCAACTCTTCTGCACGTCGACGCAGGACTGTTGTGACCTTTGACTCTCATGATCCTGTCTGGGGATGGTTCTGGACTTGATGACTGCAACACGACGGTTCCAGCAAGGAAGCAGATCCACCATCGACAGCGTCCCCGCCCCCAATTCAAATAGAGGCAGAATAATCCTCTTCCCCCTTGGTGGCCAGGTAGTCTACCCTGGCCACTGAAGACTGAAGACGACAACCACACGGCAGACACTTCCAGGTTTTCCCCCGACGAAGCAGTGCTGCAGAGGGGGTGAGAATTGTGCTCACCCTCCAACAGTGGGCGTGCCAAGCCCCCGACGGCTGAACAATCACGAGCAATTTTTGTCTTGACTGTTGTTATTGGTAACATTCTGGTCGCCTAAGGCAGAGGGACCGTGTGAGACTTTTCCTGCATTATAACATCTTGCCGCAGGTTTTTCACTCACACACTAAAATTGATCTACGTAGATTGCAATGATGCTGTTTAGCCGTACATGTCTTACAGACACTTAATGATTTTGCCATCGAAAATGCTTCGCAAGTGATGGGTGCAATGATACGCTGTTTCTGTGTTTTTGTTGTTTTTTTTTTTTGTTTTTTTTAAATTGTTTTTCTTGACAACATCATATGATAAACAGGAGGGATATGTTAGGGTTGAATAGATTAGGTTGATCATATTATGTTGGAATGTAATCAGTAATAATTAACCTAAGCTTGTCCTGTCTTAACAAAGGAGTAGAACAAAGTGCTAAGATCCTTTGCACTGATTGACCATCTTAACAAAGGAGTAGAACAAAGTGCTAAGATCCTTTGCACTGATTGACCAATTGTAGAAGACGCAATCAAAGTTGTTCTGTCTACTCAACATCGTAAAACATCCCCCGCTATGATGTGATCAGAGGCCAGGTGTTTCACCCCCACCTTGGCCACCACACATGTAAATTGTCACCCCCACCCTTCTTCTCTCAATAAATACTGTCTTGCATGAATGCAACGGCAGACTTTGTTCGGACACTGCTGTGTCTACAGCAACGAACAAATTCTCCACTTGCAGAATTTGTTCGGACATTGTTGTATCTACAATGACGAACAAGTTCTCCACGTGCAAGTGTTCAAAAGGGCATACTGTCTCCTGTGTGTTTCTTGCTCTATAAGTTAGAGTCGGAACATCTCTAACAGCATGGATCAAAATCACACGAGGATGGGTTAAATGCTGAGGACAAATTTCACCACACCCAGATGTGTGTGACAATCATTGGGACTTTAAGAATAAGCCGCTACTTTTTCGGCAAGTTTTGAACCCTGCGGTTTGTCGTCCGGTGCGGCGTATTTATGGATCTTTTGTAATTTTTGTGATGACTTGATCACTTTTATACACCTGTAAAAAGGCTGTGGACCGCTGTTGTGCTGCACCGCTTTGCTGGGCAGAGGGATATGTGACACCGTCACTGGGGAGAAGAGTGGTGTGTTGATCCGCGAGGCAAATAGTGCTGTATAATTGACACAAAGAAGAGACAGAATGAGATCAAAATGGACATTACTGAAGAAAGGCCACTTTTTGGTTAAAGGCAGTCGATTTGGGTCTTAACTAATGTACTCGAGCCGCTCATGCACTGTAGAGGTTTCTTCTGGTCAGTAGGGATCACTGGGCTATTGTTGATGATATCTTGTTACATCACCCTTTTCTTTATTTGTTTCCTGGTCGTCCACTCAGGAGCCACATGTGTAGCTCGCTAGTTCAATGTAACTTAGCGCTTTGCGCATGGATAGAATTAGCATGAACAGACCTTCATCATGGAAAATGCTAGAAGAAATGCATAAAAGCGACAAAAAATAGAGACTGAGAAAGTGTGTGGCAAAGTATCGTATTGGCCCGAATATAAGAAGAGTTTTTTTGCATTGAAATAAAACGGAAAAAGTGGGGGTCGTCTTATATTTGGGGTCTAGACATTATACCCATTTTCACTTGTGCGCAGTGGTAAGTTAAAGGTTGCTGGTATCAACTGAGTATGTTGCTGTGATCGTGTGTGTCTTTGACACAAAGTGACTACCGTATTTTTTTAACTAAAAGTCGCTCCGGAATATAGGTCGAATGAGCCATAAAATGCACAATAACGTAAAAAAAAACCATATGTAAGTCGCTCCGGAGTATAGGTCGCATTTTGGAGGAAATCTATTCGACAAAATCCAACACCAAGAACAGACATGAACAAGCAACAGGCTAAACGATAGGTATGCTAACGTGACATGAACACAAACGAAGAACTGAGAACGGGCCTGACGTAGCATTCAGTTATTCAAATAACTATTACATAAATAACACGTTTATAAAACCATCTGTGTCACTCCAATTCATTAAATCTATTGATCGTCCTTTATAGAAACAATGCTGTGTATGCGACGCATATGCCACGCGCCGCTGACGTCGGACTCTTACTTTCTAATTATTCCACAGACCCATATAACGATATATAAAGTATATTTCAAATAACTATCATATCACAACAATATTATCAAACCATCTGTGTCACTCCAAATCATTAAATCCATCGATCAAATTCCTCCTCCTTCGTCAACAACGCCGCGCGTGCGCCCTGACGTCAGCCTCGTCGTTATTCCACAGATCTAGTACATAACTATATAGTAGCGTTAACAAAGTCGACTTCCAGGCGTGCGGCGGCGTGGACTTCCATCCCCGGAGGTGGCATTTCCAGCCACGGAGGTGGAAGCTCCATACCGGGCATGCGTAAAAGCCATGTCCGAGCCCCATTTAGTTTACATATTTAAATGTTCAGATCTTAAGATATGATAGACAGTTTTTGCATGATTTGAATGAGGCAAAGTAACATGCTTTTTCTCTCAAATATATAGTTATAATCATTTGTTTCATGTACTGTAATTTGTTTCTGTATGAAAATTTAATTTGGTGTTCAAAAAGTCTTTTTTCAAACTTGAGTCTTGAAAAAGAGGGGGTCGTCTTATATTCGGGCCAATACGGTATATCTGACGCTATTCCAATCCGACTCTGAGGATGAAGACTTCGATGGTTTCAGTGCACAGGAGGAAGATGAAGACGGCTCTTTTACTGGCTCTTTTCTTACTCTTACTGGTATTTTTTTTTAAAATCAGCCCTGTTATTGCTGTGCTAGCGTGTTGCTGCTGTGTTCCCGTCGCGTCTCAGTGACTTTTACCGGTATGTTTTTTATCCAGCCCTATTAGTGCTGTCACTTCCGTGTTGCTGCGGTATTACTGCTGTCACAGGCAGTATTTGGAAAGAAATGTTAAGGTATGTTAACTGTATGTCACTTTAGAAAGGCTTTCTGTGTACCGTATTTCTTTGTAAATGACTCGCGTGCACATGCAGCTTTTAGTGCAGTGCGGTTTATTTATGAAATAACCAAATATTTCCCCTAATTTTTGCTCGTGCGGCTTATGATTAGGTGCGGTTTATCGTCCAGAAATTACAGTACACGCTCAATTCATGAAACTGGTGTTGGAAAATTTTAACAGCTTTTATCCAGCAGGTGGAGCCAGAAGACAACTCACGATTTTGCGTCCACAGAATCGGTCCGGAACGGTCTCATTTTTGAGAATACTGTTGTGTGTTGGTATGCAATCATGCAGAAGAATGTACAGTCATGTACGCACGTGTCATCCTTGCGCATTTGAGCAAGTACATTTTTGCGCACACTACGCATGGGGCAATATGCAGTGCATCATAGTTATTTGTGCTCATGGCAAAATATTGGTTTTATTGCCAGTAGAGGGTATGAAATACAAACAAATACATGATTAATACATATGCATGGATATGTCTCATGCCACTGAACATTTTGAGTGGTTGAAAGTAAAAAAGTATTCATAAATGACTGAGTTATTACATTTCGAAGAGTGTGCCATTTCCTGAACAAAATAATGCGTTTCGTGGTCAATTATATTTCACCATGTACTCTACTGTGCTCACATTATTGTTTATCGATATTCATATGCAAATTGGCCCAAGTCCTCATCTTCTGTATCCAAATAAAATAGTTGGGCAAGTTCGCCATTAAATATGCCAAGTTTCCTTTCGTCATTGTCTCGTTGTTGTCATGGTTCTCTTCTGCAATGATCCTGGCTTTCCAGAAAGCTCTAATTGTGCCCCATAAGCATGTCTCCCTTGGCGGAGTCCAACCCTCACTGGGAACGAATCCGACTTACTGCCGGAAATGCGGACCAAACTCTGGCATCAGTGATACAGGGACCGATTCGCCCTTATCAGTTGGCTCGGCACCCCGTACTCCCGAAGCACCCTCCAGAGAACCTCCCGAGGGACACGGTCGAACGCCTGCTCCAAATCCACAAAGCACATGTGGACTGGTTGGGCGAACTCCCATGCACCCTCGAGGATCCTGCCGAGGGTGTAGAGCTGGTCCACTGTTCCACGGCCAGGACGAAAGCCTGTGGAACCTTTTGCATGGAATCCGCCAAGGCTGCCCTTTGTCACCGATTCTGTTCATAATTTTTATGGACAGAATTTCTAGGCGCAGCGTTGAGGGGGTCCGGTTTGGGGACCTCAGCATCGCGTCACTGCTTTTTGCAGATGACGTGGTGCTGTTGGCTTCTTCAGTCCGTGATCTCCAGCTC
This sequence comes from Syngnathus leptorhynchus, assembly GCF_054491065.1. Classification (NCBI taxonomy): domain Eukaryota; kingdom Metazoa; phylum Chordata; class Actinopteri; order Syngnathiformes; family Syngnathidae; genus Syngnathus; species Syngnathus leptorhynchus. The sequence continues at coordinate 1,875,967 of NC_141203.1, read as the reverse complement.
TCACTGGAGCGGTTCGCAGCCGAGTGTGAAGCGGTCGGGATGAGGGTCAGCACCTCCAAATCCGAGTCCAAGGTCCTCGGTCGGAAAAGGGTGGAATGCCCTCTCCGGATCGGGGATGAGATCCTGCCCCAAGTGGAGGAGTTCAAGTATCTTGGGGTCTTGTTCACGAGTGAGGGCAGGATGGAGCGTGAGATCGACAGGCGGATCGGTGCAGCATCGGCAGTAATGCGGACTCTGTACCGGTCCGTCGTGGTGAAGAGAGAGCTGAGCCAAAAGGCAAAGCTCTCGATTTACCGGTCGATAAATGTATCAGGTCGATAAATGTATCAGGATACAAGCGGCTGAAATGAGTTTCCTCCGCAGGATGTCCGGGCTCTCCCTTAGAGATAGGGTGAGAAGCTCAGTCATCCGGGAGAGACTCGGAGTAGAGCCGCTGCTCCTCCACGTTGAGAGGAGCCAGATGAGGTGGCTCGGGCATCTCATCAGGATGCCTCCTGGACGCCTCCCTGGGGAGGTGTTCCGGGCATGTCCCACCGGTAGGAGACCCCGGGGACGACCCAGGACGCGCTGGAGAGACTACGTCTCTCGGCTGGCCTGGGAACGCCTTGGGATCCCCCGGGATGAGCCGGAGGAAGTGGCTGGGGAGAGGGAGGTCTGGGAGTCCCTCCTAAAGCTGTTGCCCCCGCAACCCGACCCCGGATAAGCGGAAGAAGATGAAGATGAAGAAGCATGTCTCTTTGTCTACGCCATTTTAGTGGGTATTTATTTATCAATGGTTGCCCCAGTATTTTATTTTTATGGACATTAAGCTTTTTTTCAATGGTTTTGCCCATATGTGATAAAGCCTTTTATGTCATGAACGGAATGGAGCAGGGCGACCAAATGCAGCTTGGACCAGGGTTTATTGAAGGGAAAAGGTAGTTGGAAGGGAGGATAAGGGGAACAGACAGCGGACAAACTAACACGACGACCTAACCAAACCAACAACTGGACTGACCGACAGACAAAAACAGAACTGAGAGAGACTTGAGACAAGAAATAATCAAGGGCATGACACGCAGACAGTACTTAAATACGCGACAGGTAACGAGAGGCAGGTGACTGTGATCAGTACATAGATCATGGGCACACAGGAGGGGAGGGGCGAGCACACAGACACACGAACAGAAACTATGACAATATACACATAATGGACCGACCGGGGATGAGTCGTGACATTTTAACCACCATAAAATTTAAAATATTGGAATGCCTATTTTTATATTGTCGCTGATGTTATACATCAGACTTGCCTAACTTGTGTGCGGGGAGCCCAGGATTAATTCCCACTCAGTGACAGTGTCAATTTGGGTTTGACTGGTTGCTTAATTCAAAAATTCAATTCACTGGCTGTGAACCCATCAGTTGGTGAGTTGGGATGGGATCTGGCACCCCCTGTGACCCTGAACAAGATTAGCGGTGTGGAAAATGAATGGATGGATGTTTTATATGCTCAATGGTTAAAGTGGGCATAAGTAGAAATGCATACATACATTTGGATGAATTGGTGAAGGTTTTCAGATATTTAACAATGTTAATCTTTTTTGGACTCCCTCTGCAGCTAACAAGCTGACCTGTGGCAAAGAGAATTGATCCAAGCAGCCCAAGTCCCAAATTTAATGCTATTTGGGAGATGTTTTGATTTCTGTGATGGTGTTTTGTTTTGTTTTCTGTCAGGACATTCCTTTTGAGGAATATTAATCAACAAAGGAATGAATCTTTTGGCAAAGTAAAATGTCTTTTGTTTAATTAATTCACGTATACATGTTACTGTTTAATATATATCAATGTTGAGTGTTTAAAATGGCCCAAAAAGTAATCGAATCCAACATCAAAACTGTCTGTTATCTCCCATCACTATACACACAATAACTCACAAAACGTTATCCTGAGCTTGAAACACCATTATTTACTATTTTGTTCTGCCAGACAAAGATTCATACCACCATTACAAGAGTACAGGTAGCATCTGTCAGTGCAGAGGGAGTGTGTCTTAGTATGCTTTGAGTCTGTCGTGTCGTATGACTGCAATTGCATGAGCCACTTCACAGTGTATTTGCCTAGCTTATCTGGGTCAGTGGCCAGGTAAGGAGGGGATGCAGTTCTTATTTGTTTACATGTTGATAGACTGCGTAATGAAAAAAGCCTCTCAAGCACAGAAGCCACACACAGAAAGCATTTTTGAAAGAAAACAACATATTTTTTTTTCATTTTTAAACTTGCGAACGGTTGCTATGCCATCCTTCCATACTAAATTATATACTGTAAAATTAAATACCGTTATTTATAAGTCGTGTTTTTTTTCTTAGTTTGGGTGTGGGGGGGCGACATACTGAGGAGCGACTTATATGTGATTTTTTTCACAAATTTTCAAAATTAAAAAAAAAAAAAAAAAAACGCCCCGGTTGTTACATAAAGGACAAAGACGGCCGGGTGGCTGTCCGGGAACGGTGGATGGGGCTCGGACATGGCTTTTACGCACGCCCGGTCCTATTCTTTAGAGCTCTCTTCCACCTCCGTGGCTGGAAATGCCACCTTCGGGGATGGAAGCCCACGCCCCCGCACGCCTGGAAGTCGACTTTGTTAACGCTACAATATAGAGTGGAGCCTCAGTTTTTGAACACAATCCGTTCCAGAAGGCTGTTCGAGAAGTGAATAATTTGAATTCCGAATCATGTTTTCCCATTGCAAATAATGGAAATAATTTTTAATCCGTTCCAAGCAAAAAAAAACACGTCAATTTTTCATAGCGCATTTCTGTCCGAACGCGCAACCGTAGCGCGTCGCGGACCGCGCAACTGCACCGCGCTGGTCGCATTATTGTGACAGAGCGATCGCTGAAGTTTAGAAAATATTTTTAAAGTCCTCATGTACTTTCCAAAATGTACGTGGACCTCAGTGCGCAGGGGGCTTAATTTGGTCCGATCGCGCAACCGCCAGCAGCGCGCCGGGCGCTCACTGTCGCATTGCTTTAGGAGCGTCTTTGAGTTTTAGGATGGCTTTACTGCTCCCACTTGCTTCCTTTGGAGGCATCATTAGAGTTGATGCAATCCTCAGAGTAACGAGAATGTAATAACGAACCGAGTCAGTTGGCATGTGGGTCCTCTCGGCTCATCTCCCGAGGTTCGACAACCAAATTTCGTCCGACATCCGAAGCAAAAAAAAATTCAAATTTTTTGTTCGAATACCGAATTGTTCGAGAACCGGGACGTTCAAAAACCGAGGCTTCACTGTCATACCAATATATGGTATTTCAGAGATAAGAAAGGAACAAGGAACAAGAAAATGGAACAATGACATTATTGCATGTTGGGTGGCTATCTTTGTTGCCATTTTGTTAACTTCAGCAATATGGTATTTGTGGGAACTAAGTCATAATGAGTAGGGGAGAGATGAGTGGGCAACGTATATAGATCACTCCCAAAAATTATGCTGCATTGTATCAGTTTAAAAGATCAATTTGACCTTTGCAGGATGATCTGCTGTGTCGGATCTGGACTGTCATGGAGAAAGTATGATGTTTATATGTGTACATTGTCAACAACTGCTGTAGATGTTAAAGAATGGGATGAATATATCTAGAATGAATGTGGATAATTTGTTTCAGATAACTATAAGAGTAACTGATAAAAGAGACAATTGATTGCTAATGGCAAAACAAGCTGCAAAGACAGAAAAAATAATTAATATGTCATATGTATGGGTTTGCGACTGATTCTTTATGTTGTACCGTTGCCATTGACCAAAGATTGTGTGAAATCTTTCACGTCTACTGAATTGTGAAATGTGTGACAGAGCATTCTATATAATATCCATTGGAAAAAAAAAAAAGAAACCATTGCTTTCAGAGAATGTAGTCAAGCGAAATTGTATGTGTATCAACATGCCAAGATCTGGGAAAAAAGCTGGTAAAAACCAAAATATCTTTAAATTTGAGAGGCGGCGATGATTTGACCGAAATTGATGCAATTGGAGTCCCTAGTTCCTGATTAATAAGAATTAATTGACCAAATTGCAGCGGGATGGGAGTCCTCCATATGCTGCTGGTGAACGATGAAGAAGAACGTAGACAGGATAAATTAGATCCGTTACAACATGCAGAAATTGGGCAAAAGCACATTAGCGGGGCTTGAGGCAGTGCACGAACAGCTAGCCATGCCTTCCCTAATGTCAATCCAGAACCGCAATGCTCTTATGTTGTTATCTGAGAAAAGAGGGGTCTGCGCAATGTTCGGAGAACAATGCTGCACCTTCATCCAGAACGACACCGCCCCTGATGAGAGCAAGAAAGTCGCATTGTTCCACAGGAAAACGACACTCAACACGCTTCGAGATATCTCACCAAGGACAAGTAAGCCAACCAGCAGCCAACCGGCTGAGGAGGAGCAGGATATACTCCAACCTAACTGCTGGAGTAACGAACCGGCCAAGGCCTTGCACCACATAACATTCCTTAGCTAATCAGCGTTGCTACAGCCACAATCTCCCCTCCCTTTAGTGTAGCAACGCCTTTTGTAACCATGGCAACCCAAAATAAAAAGAGGAGATAGCGGAAGAGGAGCTCAGAATTGGTGGAGGACTGTAACTGGGCCTTCTACGTAATTCTCCTCGCGATTAAAACGAATACTGGTTGTCTTCTCCTCTTTGTTATAGTGTCTAAAATAATGTCTGATGGTATTTAGACCTGACACAGGGAGTATATTTCCAGGACATATTTACAGTATGCACACTTGCACCTTGTTATAAAAAAGTTATTATAATAAAAGAGTCCTAAACATATTTTGTCACGTCCATGTCGTGGGACGCTCGCTCAGCCAGCAACTTCCCTCAGCCACACCCCTTTAATCACCGTAATGTCTGTCACCTGCTTCCTTTTGTTACCTTATGTATTTAAGCCCTGCCCGTGTGTTTCTCCCTGTCGGTGTCTGCTGTTGTCTCCCGTCTGTGTCTGCACCTTGTGTTCCTGTCCAGCTCGTCCAGTTTCCCCCTGGTCTTGTCTGGAGGTTCACGGTCAGATTCTGTTCCGTGTTAGAGTGGACGTCCGTTCGCCTGTCTGCTGGCCGTGAGTCTCTATGTGAGCCTGTGTCTGTTCACTCACTTCCCTTCCCTTCAATAAATCCTGGTCCGAGCGGCATTTGGTTGCCCTTGCTCCTCTCATTTGTGACATATTTATAGTATGTATACTTTAGACATCTACATATGTTACACACGTATCATATTTATATTTATTATACATTATTATATGTATGTCATTTATACTATTAATACAGTATTTACATGTTTGAAACGAGGGGTGGCTCGGTGACGCACTGGTTAGAACGTCCGCCTCACAGTTAGGAGGGCTCGGTTTGATTCCATCTCTGACCCTCCCTGCGTGAAGTTTGCATGTATTAACTATCTCGATAATAACAATCCAGTGGCAAAAAATTGCAAAAAGACTTGAACCCTACATATGCTTTATCTATTGTTGTTGTTTTGAAATTAAATTCTTTAACTTTATTCTGGGTGGCTGGGTGGGGCACTGGTTAGCACGTCCGCCTCACAGTCAGGAGGGTGCGGGTTCAATTCCACCTCTGACCTTCCCTGCGTGGAGTTTGCATGTTCTCTCTGTGCCCGTGTGGGTTTTCTTCGGGCACTCCGGTTTCCTCCCACATCCCAAAAAACATGCCTGGTAGGCCGATTGAGCACTCCAAATTGCCCCTAGGTGTGAGTGCGAGTCCGGATGGTTGTTCATCTCTGTGTGTCCTGTAATCGGCTGGCAAATGGTTCAGGGAATCCCCCGCCTACTGCCTGACGACTGCTGGGATAGGCTCCAGCACGCCCGCGACCCCCGTGGGGACAAGTGGTATATTAAATGTTCTCATTATAACATATGCACTTATATAGTTAAATATACATTTATTGATACACAAAAAATGTATGTATGGTAAAAATGAAAGGGTGACACTACTTCGCGGATTTTCACCTATTGCGGGTGGTCTTGGAACCAATTATCCGCGATAAACGAGGGATTACTGTACTGCAATGAGCGTTAAATCCATGGCAACAGACAAAACCCGTGAAGAAAACTCAGTGTTGGTTTTGGAATAGTTTGCTACTCTGGAAGCCAAGTTTCATATAATTGTGGGAGAGGTTCATTTCTGTAGAAATATAATTCTTTAGTCTAGTTCGTGAACCGTAAGAAGAGAGCCGCTGCTCACTGCTTTCTTTGCCTTCTCAGTCCTGCACACTTGTTCACCAGGAGATTCTGTTTCCATCTCAGAAATACGTGTGACAAGCTCTGTGTGCGTACGTTTGTGTGTGAGCGTGTGTGTGTGTATATACTATGTCCGCATGTGTGCAAGTGTGTGTGCGCGTACCTGTGTGTGTGTGTGTGTGTGTGTGTGTGTGTGTGTGTGTGTTTGTGTGTAAAAAAAAAAGTCAGTGTCGCTTGGTCAGCTAAAATCACAGCTTGAAAAACTGGAGAAGACTCAATGACAAGTATCTTATAATAGAGCAAAGAACACAGATTGCAGAGTCAGGGAGTCATGGGCCTGCTGGGAGTTGAAGGCAAGGGATTGATTAAACACCAGCCCCACTGCAGGAGGTCTGAGAGGGGTCATATAAAGTAGCTCTACTCACTGCAGTTCTGCTCTGTAACCTATCACGACACTGTGAATGTTTGTATGAACAGGGTTAAGAGGAAAGAGAGCGCATGGAGCAGAATGGTCTCGTTTTGAGATGTCAACACAATAGTAGCTCTTACAGTTGATGTGTTTCATTGGGGGGGAAACAACTTCAGACAGGAAGTGTGTGCACAGACCAAATATTAAAATCAAGTTAAGTTCAAGCATCAACTGAAACTGTAAAAGATAAATAGGATGATCCTGGTACAGCACCATCCATCTCAGTATCCTGCTTTTACAGAGTCCTGGCAGGTTGACAGAGGACTCAGCGAGTATACACAGCTGTGCAGAGAGAAAGAATGTCACCCCAAAAAGGTTTACTTACTCTAACATTCTCTATACTTTGATTCAATCCATATCTCCCTGCTGCATCTCATCTCTGCAGCAATACCAGATCTCCACCACAGCACTGAAGAGCGTAAATAAACATCCATTCCTCTCCTACATGCCCTCAAAGAGTATACATTTTTCAGTGACTTATCTTTCACTCGATGTATGAATTAAAGAATGGGATTTATCTCCTCTCCACCTTTCTAGGGACATACTATATTCAAATATTTATTTTACTCTCATTCCTTTAATAATACAGATCCCATTTTCTAAATTGTACTGTATTAGTATGATGTACTTTATTTAATAATTCATGTTGAAATGTAAGTGTATTGCATTCTGGGGAGATACATACCTTACACCTAAACATATCACATCACTGAACAGATCACAACACAGATCCACAATCAATAGAAGGAAAGGGATGTAACTATGACATGTATTACTCTGATCGTTTCGTAAAAGCTTTTGACTCTAGTTTATCTCTGAGAGATTGTTACTGTATATTACTGACAGCAACATTTTGAATGCATAGTGGATGTATTTTACTTGAAGTACTGTGATAGCGAGCAGCCAGTAAGCTCTGCAGGAGCTTTATACATAATAAGCCTGATCATTTGAATCAGGTGTGTTGGAGGAGGAGAACATCTCAAACATGCAGGACAGCAGCCCTTGAGCACAACAGTTGGACACCTGTGGACAAGACACATCATTGTGTGCAGGCTTGCACAATGGGGTATTTATAACTTGAGCTTGCAAAAAAAGTGACTGGTGTTTACTCATGATGACCATTCAAATGAAAAAAAAGAAATTAATATGAATTTTTTGGGCTGTTAAATTCACCAAGTCACTGAAGAAAAACTGCTTTCACACTGGATTTCTGGTAAATTGATGCAGCAATAGAGACAAGAGTTGTTTATCTGGGCCGTTCACACAGAACTTGATGTATCCAAAGTACTCCTTCACACAGCCATTGCTGCTTGATTTTTTTAAATTTTTTTATTTTGTTTATTTCGGCAAGTACAACACACTAATTACAACTTCATTTCACATTTGTTTTCGATGACATTTCGAAAAGGGAAGCATCTTGAAGCAATTCTGCTTATCTAGTCGCGTCCCAATTATGACCAAGGTTTCACTACTCGAGTCACAATCTACATTACTACAGTACTACTTATAATACTACCATAATCATAAAAAGAGAGAAACAGAAGAAATCAGAAATTTGACCAGGGTATGAATTGAACACAGCAATATCAAATAAAGTGGAAGTTTGAATATGATTTTAATACAGCAATGATTTGAACACAGAATTTGTTTTAGCTTTCTGTATTTGGCTGTCCTGTCTGATCTGTCACATTTTGAGTAAACGGTTTTCTTTTTTTTTTTACTAGTACATTAATTAATTAGCTTAGTGATCTGATACCCACTCCTAATTTTAACTAATAGTAACCGCACTTTTCTTCCACTAAAAAGGGTACCGTACACAGGACAGCAGGCCAAAAAAGGCAGAATAGCCGCCTTGGCTTTTATGACCGATGATTAAATGACAACTGATGCGGAAAATTAAAATGTATTTCTTCCATGCAGACAAAAGTTCTGCAGAGGAAATGGATTAAGTTTAGTCAAGATCAGAAAACCCAGGAAAGAGATATGTGGAACTTTGACAACAATCACAAACGTGGCATTAACGAAAGGGAAACATGGACAAAAACGCATTTCCTCCATGAAAATCGACCGTCAAAAAGAGGAGCGGGTGGTAGAGCTGAGCGTCATTTGAGACTCACCACTTAAAATTAGAAAATATGAATGAATGGCTGAAACTGTGCACTATTGACAATTCCCCGAGCTTGAAATACTGAAATGAGGGCCACACAAGTGGCAAAGTCATTTAACTCAGGGGTTAGTGTTCTGTACTCCCAAGCCAGTGATGAGTTTGAGTCAGTTTTATCCCTGACTCAGATGATCACCAATGATAAATAAACAATAATGATTTTGGTATATCATATAATGCTAAAAACAATGATAAATAATTAAAATATAGATATGTATTAATATTTATCTGTACACTGTATGTAGTATTATATATATGCAATTTGTGTGGTTCACGCATGTTGTTGATTTTAACGTTTAACGCACATACTGTTGAATACTCTTGGGCAGGTCGAGGCAAAAACTTCTGATTCTCTTTTAGTAAGTTTCTACCAAGAGGATGATGGGAAAACAATTGCATTGCGGGAAACAAAATGCCTAAAGAATGTAGACAAAGTATTCTAATTAATGACTATGCAAAATTCACAGTCTTTGTAAAATTTCATTTTGGAGACGAGGCTGACACTAAAAACCAAATAAATTATCGTTCAATATGAGCAGGTGTGAGATGATAGCCTTTTAAGGGTCTTTTCTAAATGTCAAACTCTTCAGATATAGCATTAGTCTCTCTAAATCTCTCTCCACTGCCACTGGCATTGCAGTAACAAAGATGAGACTCCTGAACTGTGAGAACATTGATTCTCATCCTGGTATTGCATTCTTATCTATCTTATTATACGCACGATAAAGTGACACTTTCTATTCTCCATCCATTTTCTGTAATGCTTGTCCCCACAGGGGTCGCGGGCGTGCTGGAGCCTATCCCAGCCGTCAACGGGCAGTAGGCAGGGGACACCCTGAACCGCTTGCCAGCCAATCGCAGGGCACTCAGAGGCAAACCATCCGCACTTGCACTCACACCTAGGGGCAATTTGGAGTGCTCAATTGGCCTACCAAGCATGTTTTGGGGATCCGGGAGGAAACTGGAGTGCCCGGAGAAAACCCACACAGAAATAGTGGAGCAGACATGAACGGTTAATTACAACGTGATCTACGTTACATTAGAAAATGTTAAATATAAAGTGAATTTCAAAAAACAACCAATATTACATTTGTGAAAAAGAAAAGTGTTATTATTATATGTTTATCTTACTTTAATTTTATGACAAATTATGTTTGATCTTGTCAAGCTGTCTTTCTGCTCAAATGAGTAGCCAAAATTTGGTACCCAAACGTGAGGTCTCAGGCTCAACCACAATGCATATTACTGAACTAAAATAAATAAAATATATAAATGAGACATGCATGTGCCAAAGTAAATACAGGACATCACTTTAAAGTCAAAGTCTGCTTTATTGTCAATTTCTTCACATGCCAAGACAACTTTGCCACGGTGACAAGACATATTACAAAATATCCAAGAAAATAACACAAAAAGTAAAACAAAGAAGGCACATACAATGAATAAATAAGAGCGATAATAAATAAATAAATAAATAAATAAATAAATCCATCCATTTTCTGAACCGCTTGGACCACGGGGGTCGCGGGCATGCTGGAGCCTATCCCAGCCGTCATCGGGCAGCAGGCGGGGGACACCCTGAACCGGTTGCCAGCCAATCGCAGGGCACACAGAAACAAACAACCATCTGCACTCGCACCCACACCTAGGGGCAATTTGGAGTGCTCAATCGGCCTACCAAGCATGTTTTTGGGATGTGGGAGGAAACCGGAGTGCCCGGAGAAAACCCACGCGGGCTCGGGGAGAACATGCAAACTCCACACAGGAGGTGGAATTGCACCCGCACCCTCCTAACTGTGAGGCGGACGTGCTACCCAGTGCACCACCGAGCCGCCTAAATAAAAAAATAAAATAAATAAGAGGAGCAAAAATGGAGCAAGTGTGCATACAGCAGACAGTCAGAATATAGCGTGAGAGTAGTGCAAGGCAGCCAACATGGCTCAAAAGGCCAGGACGTTATGCAGCCGAGGGTGGAGGGGGGAGAGAGTTCAGGATCCTAATAGCCTGGAGAATGAAGCTGTTGGTGAATCTGGTGGTGTGGGAGCGCAGGCTTTTGTACCCCTTTGCAGAGGGCAGCAGATAATGTATGAGCGGGGTGACTCACATCACAAACAATTGTGGTCGCCTTGCGGGTGAGATGGGAGGGGAGTGAAGCACCAATAATCCTACCAGCTGTGTTCACTAAGATATGTAATGTTGGTTTCAAAGCGACATGGAGTAAAAAAAGTGAGTACATTGCAGAAATCTCCTATTGCCTTCAGCCATACACATAACCAACAAAATTCATCAGCTTTGTTTTTTGTTTTTTTCCTCAATCTTCAGTAGCTTTGATAACTAGAGAGGCAAAGTGAGAGAACTTTGTGTCTCTCGCCTGCCTCTCCTTCAGTTAAACAGCATTCAGCGTGACTTATGAGAGTGCCAATCACTCCAAATGAAACATGCAAATTAAACTCGCACGCTCAAATACATAATTAAACCTTGCCTTGGTAGTAGAGGGTAAACAGCTTTTTTTTCTGGAAACAGTAGCAGTCACTGTTCAACACAGCCCTCCAATGAAAGTACTACAATTGAAATCTGATGCACGTTACAAAAATAACAGTATTACTGTTATTTGTTTCATAATTAAAACTGCTTTCTAGGTGGTAAATACCGTAATTTCCGTACTATAAGCCGCAACTTTTTACCAAAATTTTGAACCCTGCGGCCAGGTGCGCCTGATATAAGGTTTTTTTTTTCGTGATTTTTGTGATGACTTGATCACTTTTATACACTCGTAAAAAGGCTGTGGACCACTGTTGTGCGGTATCTTGAAGAACAAACAACAACAAAAATACTATTTTGAAACACTACTATGGCTGCTGCTTATTCTGGCTGTGTTGCTTGTGACTTTAGTAGGAATGCACGCTAGGTGACCTGCGTCAAAGGGCTCTAAACCCTTTCTCTTACTCTGCCGTGTGACTCAGAGATTACACAAAGCAGTGGCGTTCTTTGGACCATCTGCATTGTATTAAAACCCAATCAATCAACATTTGAATTCATTTCTTCTGACATTTTGCTCACCAAAAACAAGCTGTAATGAATGTGAACTTTTAATGCATTTTATTCAGAAGGTTACTTTGAAGCCTGAGGCTTAAATGGTGGCACGGTGTATTTATGGATTTTTACGGCCTCCAGGGGGCGCTCTAGCAGGAAGCAAGAGCGAGACAGACAAAGAAGAGATAATGTGCCGAAGAAGACGTGCTAGTTTGTGTTTTGAACATTTTGCGCATCACGCACACACCCTCATCATGGAAAACACAGAAGAAATGCATTTGATGCAGCTTTTAAGTTAAAAGCAATCGATTTGGCACTTAAGCTTGGCATCAATGAATCGATGGTGAGACGTTGGAGACGGCAGCGTGAAGAACTGACACAATGCAAAAAGACGACAAAAGCTTTTAAGGTAATAAAAGCAGATGGCCCAAAGTTGAAAACATTCTTGAAGACTGGGTGAACACACAGAGAGCAGACGGCCGAGGTGTTTCCATCGTGCAGATCCGACTGAAAGCCAAAACAATCGCCACCGAAAAGAAGATTGAAGATTTTACAGGTGGACCATCATGGTGTCTCAGATTTATGAGACGAAAGGGCCTGTCAATCAGGGCACGGACGACTGTGTCAGCAACTCCCTCCCGACTACGAGGAAAAAGTTACAAACTTCCACAAATTCACACAAACAAAGATAGCTGAGAATTCCATCGGACCAGACGAGATCATAAATATGGATGAAGTGCCTTTGACGTTTGACTTGCCTCTTACTAGGACTGTAAACAGGAAAGGTGAATCCTCCGTCACGCTGAAAACAACTGGCCACGAGAGAACGCATTTCACTTGTGTTCTGAGCTGCACAGCATCCGGACAAAAGCTTCCACCAATGGTGATTTTTAAGCAGATGACTATGCCAAAAGAAAACCTCCCGAAAGGCATCGTTGTGAAAGTAAACACGAAAGGGTGGATGATGGAAAGCCTAATGAAGGAATGGCTGGCGGAGTGCTTTGGCAAGCGACCAGGAGGATTTTTTCACAGAAAAAAAAACACTGCTCGTTTTGGACAGCATGAAGATTCACAGATTCTGTGAAAGCTGCCATCAAGAGGACAAACTCAATTCCAGCTGTGATTCCTGGGGGCACAACAAAGTATTTGCAGCTACTCGACATCAGTGTGAATCGTGCATTTAAAGTGGCACTCCGAGTTGAGTGGGAGGCGTGGATGACCAGCTGAGAAATCATTCACCAAAACTGGCCGCATGCGAAGAGCAACTTTTGCTCAAGTCTGCCAGGATCCTGACTGTGAAAGAATCCACGATCACCAACGGGTTTCGAAAGGCTGGACTGCTGCGTGATGAAGAGAATGGCACGAGCACAACTTCGCCTCGAGACAAAAGTGACAGTGAGAGCAACAACGAAAGAGAGAGAGACGGTGTGAAGGTGTCTGACGAAGTCATCCTGAGCCTGTTCAAGTCCGACACTGAAGAAGACAACTTCAGTGGTTTTAGTGCACAGGAGGAAGATGAAGATAGCGATCAATAACTTTTCTGGGAGGCTCGTTATTTTTTTAACCAGCGGTGTTACTGCCGTTGTACTGTCGTGTTGCTGCTGTTTTATTGCCGTGTTGTTGCCGTGTTACATGCACTTTTTGGAAAAATACATTTATTTACAGTAAGCGATCAATGACTTTTCTGGTAGGCTGGTTATTTTTTTAACCACATGTGTTACTGCAGTTTTACTGTCGTTGTACTGCCGTGTTGCTGCTGTGTTACTGCCATGCACTTTTTGGAAAAATGCATGTATTTACGGTAATTAAAAATTACTGTAAAAAGTCTTGCTGTGTATCATCTTTCTGTGTAAATATCTCATGTTACAACGTGGACACCTGCTTTTATACACAAACCATCATTATGGGGGGCTTATATATGAATATTTCCGTGATTTTTGTGGTGACGATCACTTTTATACACTCGTAAAAAGGCTGTGGACCGCTGTTGTGCGGCACCGCTTTGCTGGACGGAGGGATATATGGACACGGTCACTGGGGAGAAAAGTGGTGTGTTGATCGCATGTCCGCCAGGTCAATAGTGCCGTATAATTCACACAAAGAAGAGACAGAACGAGATCAAGATGGACATTACTGAAAGGAAGCTTTTAAATACAAACCGTCATTATGGGGGACAAAAGAAATGCATATGATGCCGCTTTTAAGCTAAAGGCAGTCGATATTGATGACATTGTGTTGCGTCACCCTTTTCTTTATTTCGTGGTCCCGTCTACTCTTGAGCTATACATGTCGCTCGCTAGTTTAATGTAATTTAGCGCTTCGTGCATGAATAACATTAGCATGAACAGACCCTCATCACACTCGAAGAAATGCATAAAAGCGACGACGAGAGACTGAGAAAGTGTGAGGCGAAGAATATTTAACGCTATTCCAATCGGACACTGAGGAAGACTTCGATGGTTTCAGTGCACAGGAGGAAGATGAAGACGATGAAGCTCTTTATTTTACTTTTACCAGTATTTTTTTTAATCAGCCCTGTTAGTGCTGTGCTACCGTGTTGCTGCGGTATTACTGCCGCGTCACAGGCAGTGTTTGGAAAGAAATGTTAAGGTATGTTGTTAAAACTTTAAAAAAGCTTTCTGTGTCCAGTCTTTCTTTGTTAATAACTCGCGTGCACACTTCCGTGTTGCTGCTACTACTGCTGCGTCATAGGCAATGTTTAGGAAGACATGTTAAAGTATGTTATTAAAACTTTAAAAAGGCTTTCTGTGTACTCTTTCTTTATAAAAAAAAAAAAAAAAAAACTTGTGTGCACGTGCGGCTTATAGTCCGGTGCGGCTTATGTAAGAAAAAAACTAAAATATCCCAGAATTTTAGCTGGTGCGATTTATAGTCCGGTGCGGTTTATAGTCCAGAAATTACGGTAAAGTATCTGTGTTCGGTGTTTCCAATTGCCAAATAAGCACACCTATTTTTGAGGGGGCATCTATTTCACTCATCCTGCAGAGAAGCGAGACACATGGCTTGAGAAGTAAGCACATTTAAGTTCAAAAAACATTTTTTGCCCTCAAAAGTATAATTTATATGATTAAGGTTTTTTGATTGCTGTGTTTGAACAATTATAAACAACTTTGAAAACAGTTCACACGTTTTAGTGCTTTAGTAAGCTACAGCATGAATCCATACAGTTAGCATGATGCTTGCTCAAAACAGCAGGGGGATGCATTTTTTTCAAAATGGTGGATCTGGGGTAATTTGTGCCAAAGGGCCTGGGGTAAGTTGTGCCACTGCATGGTTTAAAGGGATCGTATTATTTGCCATGAACCAGCAAAGCCTCTGCACTAAATACTGACTGCATCAACATTAACAGTGGACCTCCAGTCATTGTGGAAATTGGGGCTATAAATATATCACTAGTGTTTTATTTTTTTTTCCATTCCTCTTCGAGTCTACCTCATTCGATGTTTATACTGCACCCACGATCTGGAAAAGAGGTTAGTACCATACGACCAAGTTGCAGTTCTTACGTAAAATTTTTAGAATATTATTTACTCACACTTTTTATTTAATTGGTACATTCTCCAATTACAGTAAACCTTCACGATTGATTGCCTGATTGATTGATTGATATGTTTATTTCATCGCACTTAATCATTTTTCGTTGTATGCACTGAACCAACATAGGATTTGCCTAAACGGGAAACTGGATGAAGGAGCCTTGCTTATGTCCCATCCCAATTTCAACCAAAGATTGAAATTGACGTCATCACCACAAATTAAATGTGTAATATCCATAAAACTGTAGCAGCACAAACTAAGGTTTTTACAGCACAATCCAGCACAAACAAAGCACAAACGAATGGTACCATTTTGGGTTCATTTGGAGCAGATGGGGGGGCCGGGTGAACTCTGGAAGACCTAAAAAATAGTCCCTCATAAGTAAAAAAACCATAGCTGCACAAACAAAAAAAGTTACAGCACAAACCGGCACAAACGAAGCACAAATGAACAGTACCATTTTAGGTCTATTTTGCAATAGAAGCGGGGCTGGGTGACGTCACCATCAAAACTTAAATGTGTAATATCTATAAAACCATAGCAGCACAAACAAAAGTTTTTGCAGCACAAACCAGCACAAACAAAGCACAAGCAAACTGTACCATTCCAGGTTCATTTGGAGCAGATGGGGGGCTGGGTGAACTCTGGATGACCTAAAAAAATAAAATAATTCTCGTAACTAAAAAACCGTAGCAGCACAAAATATTTTTTTTATGGCTCAAACCAGCACAAACACAGCACAATCAAAACAGACTATCCCTTAAATTTTCGTGGGGTGGGCTTCACACGGGTGCCTTTTCCCGCCCAAATAGCATCATGACGTTTGTTCTTGAGAGGTTTAATGACATTTTTTTGACATGAATCCTTTTTTGTATCTTAGACAGTTTGCAACAGAAGCTTTAGGTCAGCTCCAGAACAAGATGTACTTGTTTGGGTAGGATACACCCCAAAATGCTGGGTTAAAAACAACCTAAATTGCTGGGTTGAAAACAACCCCATTTGGGTTAAAATGTATCCAACTTTTTTTTCAACCCATATTTTGGTTAAATTGATAACGTTTTCTGGGTCGGTCCAACTTTTTCAGTCCAACTTTTAACTCAGCAGATTTAAGAGTCTAGGTACCGAGCCCTCCCATAAAGTAGAACAAAACGAGTAGCTGGACACTGGCCCTGCAAAAATGTAAATGGACAAACTGTACCTATGCCACAAACCAATCAATCCCTGTATAAAATCTAAGGCACATGGAAAAAAAATTCAAAAATGGTGGAGTGTTGACAGTTATTATAGCTAACGGAAAAAAGTCCACATCTGCAAGGTTGGAATTAAAATAACAGCAGTTAACATGTCAGGGTTAGTCAACAATGGTGTTTCTTCATAGACAGCACTAAGGCTATAATTTCCGGATTCCATATAACGGGTGCTAAATTGCATCTTCACTCTAGCAGAGTGCATGTGCTGTCGGTGGGCTTATTGAATGTGGTTGGCTAAGATTGCAATCGTTTACTAAATTTTGAAAATACCAACTAGCAGCTGTTGAACTGTGTATGCACAATTGTTTTTTATTTTACTCAAAATGACACAGTTTCATTATAAGAATCAAATACAGTAACTTCAAAAATCTTGAAAATATTAAAAACATCTTGACAGTGTGAGGTTTATTTTTATTTGCACTGGTTACCAACCAAAATGCAGCTTTCTCTAACCTCATGATTGCATGACTTAGGATATGTAGTATGTGCACACTGCAGGTCTTAAAGGGACACCAAAGTGATGACAGTCCAACTAGCCCAGTGTATATGTATTTTCTGATCAAGAAAATGAAAAAAAAGTTACCATGTTCTATTTTATCCATTAATTTTGGAGAAATAATGAAACAACTAATACCTTTAGAAATGCCCACTTTTATGAGGTATATGGCCTCTCTTCCCTTCATGTCTTGTTTGATTGCAAATCATTATACTGACATTACTTTATACATTTCCATCTATCCATATACCGATTGTCCCCACGGTTTATCACCCAGCTAAGGTGTAGGAAGGAGAGATTCTGCAAGTCCTTCATTCCCACTGCTGTCAGACTCTACAACATGAAAGGCACCTGATCATGTGTTTCGTCCCTACCGCTACTAGTGGCGCTTGTCTTTGTCCTTGTCTGTTAGGCATTTGGCACTTTTCTCTATTCTTGCACTCTTGTACGCTGCTGTGACAAGTAAATTTCCCTGCTGTGGGATAAATAAAGTTCTATCATCATCATCATAAATATTCCTATACATACGCAAATAGTTATTGGTGTCATTCTCAAAATGCATGCTGGGCACCCCCAACATACTGTATGCACATGTCATACGTCACAAACTGCCAATCAAACATTTCTGTGACCATAATACACATGACAAGTAATTGTGATTCATCTTCACTGGAATCTGAAAATGTAACTGCAAATTTGTAGCTCAATACAATACCACCGAGTCATGCCCAGCCTTGTAACGATTCAAATCTTTTTTTTTTTTTTATCTGTATGGTTGTGTTCGACAGAGCGGATACAAATGTCAGATTGCATGTCAAGATGTGATGAAAAGGTGGGAGATATGGTTCTGATCTATTTTGCCAGCTATTCACTTGTTTCCTGTATGAGCCTTTCAATAATAATGCCCCTCCTTTCAGAGGCTTTTGTACTTCATGGGCTCTGCACGCGCACACATGCATGTACACACACACACACACACACACACACACACACACACACACACACACACACACACACACACACACACACACACACACACACGTTGGAAACAGTGCACACATTTACTGCTGAGTCACAAGCTAATAAAGTGATACCTCTACTTAAGAACTTGATTGGTTTGTGATCAGATTTGTAAGTAGAAACGTTTAACTAGAAGCGACATTTCCCACAGGAATCAATGTAAAAGCAAATCATGTGTGCAAGACTATCCCAAAAGTCATATTTTTGCCGTGTTACTCTCTAAAACAGGCAGAAACCCAAAACAATCAGTTCATTTTTATTTAATCTTTATAACAAATTAATGTCACTTTTTTTTTAGCGGCCAACCCGATTCGCCCGGCTGTGCCTTCCATTATTCTGGCAAATGTTCGGTCGCTGGACAACAAAATGGATTACATTCGACTGCTGAGATCTATGAACCGGACAGTGAGTAACTGCTGTGTGCTCGTGTTCACTGAGACTTGGTTGAATGTCAACATTCCGGACTCTGCTGTGCAACTGGCGCAGCTAGCGTGCTATCGAGCGGACCAGGCCATTGTAAAAGGGGGAAAATCACGTGGTGGAGGAATCTGTGTCTACATCTGTGACGAATGGTGCCGGGACTCTGTAGTTGTACGCAAACACTGCTCGCCACTGGCGGAGTTTGTGATCATTAAGTGGCGACCTTTTTACCTGCCAAGGGAAATTACTGCGATTCTGCTAGTCACGGTCTACATCCCGCCTTCCAACGTTGAAAGCGACAGGATCACGGCCCTTAGTGAACTGTACCAGGCTGTCAGTGAAGAGCAGACGGCGCACCCTGACGGTTTCACCATCTTCGCTGGCGATTTTAATCATGCTGACCTAAAGTCTGTCTTTCCAAAGCTTCACCAGCATGTTGATTTTCCAACACGTGGTGACAGCTTCCTGGACCTGGTCTACACTGCACATAAAGGAGCTTTCAAGGCCCCTACATTGGACATTCTGACCATATCACTGTTATGCATATGCCTGCATACAGACAAAGAGTGAGAGCTTCCAGGCCGGTTTGCAAGCAGGTAAGAGTGTGGCCTGAGGGAGCCTCTGATGCTCTTCGAGACGAGACTGCTTTGGCACTACAGACTGGGAAATGTTTAAGCAGGCAGTCACTTGCAACAATCAGACGGACATAGAGGAGTATACTGACTCTTTGACCTCTTACATCGCGAGGTGCATTGATGATGTGACCCTCACAAAATACATCATCAATCAGGCTAACTGGAAGCCATGGCTGACAGGGGCTGTCCTCGGGCTGCTGAGGGCCAGAGACAAAGCCTACAGGGCTGGGGATGAAGCGGGCGTGAGAACAGCAAGAGCAAACCTGTCCGGGGCATCATGGAAGCGAAAAAGGCATTCTCTTCCAAGATTACCGCCCACTTCAAAGACAGCAGGGACGCACGGAGCCTGTGGAAGGCATTCAGACCATCACGGACTACAAGCCCGCACCACAGAGCTGTGAGGGCGATGTCCCTCTGCTCAATGATCTGAACAGCACTTTCCCGCTGAAGACCCCTCCCCCTCCAAAAGAGCAGCCCCTGTGCCTTTCTGCCGTTAGCGTGAGGAGGACGCTTGCCGCTATCAACACCCGTAAGGCGGCGGGCCCGGACAACATCCCGGGTCGAGCGCTGAAGGACTGCGCTGAGGAGCTGATGGATGTCTTCACGGACATCTTTGACATTTCCCTGCAGCAGGCCATCGTCCCATCATGTTTCAAGGCTGCCACCATCATACCTGTGCCGAAAAAACCTGCTCCTTCCTGCTTCAATGACTACCGCCCCGTGGCACTGACACCCATCATCATGAAGTGCTTTAAGCGGCTTGTCATGGCGCACGTCAGATCCATTCTCCCCCCCACCAGAGACCCCTTCCAGTTTGCGTACCGAGCCAAACGGTCCTCTGAGGATGCCATCTGCTCTGCCCTCCACTCAGCCCTCACCCACCTGGAAAAAAAGAGACTCATATGTGAGATTGCTGTTTGTGGACCTCAGTTCTGCATTCAACACCATTGTTCCACAGCTTCTCATCTGCAAACTCGACAAGCTGGGCCTCAGTACCTACCTTTGCAACTGGCTCCTGGACTTCCTCTGTCAGAGGCCTCAGGTAGTACGTGTTGGCGATAATATCTCCAACAGCATCACGCTAAGCACGGGGGCCCCCCAAGGCTGCGTCCTCAGTCCGCTGCTCGTCACCCTGCTGACGCATGACTGCACTGCAACCTAAAGCAGCAACCGCGAGCTGAAATATGCCGACGACACGACTCTGGTGGGTCTCATCATCGAGGACGACGAGACTCAATACAGGTCAGAGGTCAACCGTCTGGCCACGTGGTGCAGGGACAACAACCTCCTGCTGAACGTCAGCAAGACCAAGGAGATTGTTGTTGACTTCCGGAAGGGTCACACCCAACACCTGCCACGTACCATTGACGGTGATGTGGTGGAGAGAGTGAGCAGCACCAGATTCCTGGGGGTGCACATCAGTGAGGACCTCTCCTGGACCACCAACACTGTCACTGGCAAAGAAAGCTCAGCGCCGCCTGTAATTTCTGCGGAAACTCAGACAAGCAAGTGTTCCTCCTGAGCGTCCTCTCCAGTTGTATCGCTGTGTGAGGTGGTAGCTGCACTGAATACCACATGAAAGCCCCGCAGCGCATAGTGAACACAGCTAGTAAGATTATTGGTGCTCCCCAAACTTATTTGCGCCACGGACCAGTTACATGTCAGAAATATTTTTGCGGACCGGCCTTTATATAAATGAATAATAAATTTATATAAATAAATAATACATGTATAATAAATATATAAATATGTCACCTTCACCTTCATCTTCTTCCGCTTATCCGGGGTCGGGTCGCGGGGGCAGCAGCTTTAGGAGGGACTCCCAGACCTCCCTCTCCCCAGCCACTTCCTCCAGCTCATCCCGGGGGATCCCAAGGCGTTCCCAGGCCAGCCGAGAGACGTAGTCTCTCCAGCGCGTGCTGGGTCGACCCCGGGGTCTCCTACTGGTGGGACATGCCCGGAACACCTCCCCAGGGAGGCGTCCAGGAGGCATCCTGATGAGATGCCCGAGCCACCTCATCTGGCTCCTCTCAACGTGGAGGAGCAGCGGCTCTACTCCGAGTCTCTCCCGGATGACCGAGCTTCTCACCCTATCTCTAAGGGAGAGCCCGGACACCCTGCGGAGGAAACTCATTTCAGCCGCTTGTATCCTGGATCTGGTTCTTTTGGTCACGACCCATAGCTCGTGACCATAGGTGAGGGCAGGAGCGTAGATCGACCGGTAAATCGAGAGCTCTCTCAGCTCTCTTCACCACGACGGACCGGTACAGAGTCCGCATTACTGCCGACGCTGCACCGATCCGCCTGTCGATCTCGCGCTCCATCCTGCCCTCACTCGTGAACAAGACCCCAAGATACTTGAACTCCTCCACTTGGGGCAGGATCTCATCCCCGATCCGGAGAGGGCATTCCACCCTTTTCTGACCGAGGACCATGGACTCGGATTTGGAGGTGCTGACCCTCATCCCGACCGCTTCACACTCGGCTGCGAACCGCTCCAGTGAGAGCTGGAGATCACGGACTGAAGAAGCCAACAGCACCACGTCATCTGCAAAAAGCAGAGACGCGATGCTGAGGTCCCCAAACCGGACCCCCTCAACGCCTCGGCTGCGCCTAGAAATTCTGTCCATAAAAATTATGAACAGAATCGGTGACAAATGGCAGCCTTGGCGGAGTCCAACCCTCACTGGGAACGAATCCGACTTACTGCCGGAAATGCGGACCAAACTCTGGCATTGGTGATACAGGGACCGAACCGCCCTTATCAGTTGGCTCGGCACCCCGTACTCCCGAAGCACCCCCCAGAGAACCTCCCGAGGGACACGGTCGAACGCCTTCTCCAAGTCCACAAAACACATGTGGACTGGTTGGGCGAACTCCCATGCACCCTCGAGGTTCCTGCCGAGGGTGTAGAGCTGGTCCACTGTTCCACGGCCAGGACGAAAGCCACACTGCTCCTCCTGAATCCGAGGTTCGACCTCCCGACGGATCCTCCTCTCCAGCACCCCTGAATAGACCTTACCAGGGAGGCTGAGGAGTGTGATTCCCCTGTAATTGGAACACACCCTCCGGTCCCCCTTCTTAAAGAGGGGAACCACCACCCCAGTCTGCCAATCCAGAGGCACCGTCCCCGATGTCCACGCAATGCTGTAGAGGCGTGTCAGCCATGACAGCCCCACAACATCCAGAGCCTTTAAGAACTCCGGGCGGATCTCATCCACCCCCGGGGCGTTGCCACCGAGGAGTTTTTTGACTACCTCAGTGACTTCGACCTCCGAGATTGGAGAGTCCGCCTCAGAGTCCCCAGGCCCTGCTTCCACAATGGAAGGCGTGTCGGTGGAATTGAGGAGGTTTTCGAAGTATTCCCCCCACCGACTCACGACATCCCGAGTCGAGGTCAGCAGCACACCATCTCCACTGTAAACAGTGTTGACCGTGCACTGCTTCCCCCTCCTGAAACGCCGGATGGTGGACCAGAATTTCCTCGAAGCCGTCCGGAAGTCATTCTCCATGGCCTCGCCAAACTCCTCCCATGCCCGAGTTTTTGCCTCAGCAACCGCCGAAACCGCGTTCCGCTTGGTCATCCGGTACCTGTCAGCTGCCTCCGGAGTCCCGCAGGCCAAAAAGGCCCTATAGGACTCCTTCTTCAGCTTGACGGCATCCCTTACCGGCGGTGTCCACCACCGGGTTCGGGGATTGCCGCCACGACAGGCACCAACAACCTTACGGCCACAGCTCCGGTCGGCTGCCTCAACAATGGAGGCGCGGAACAAGGTCCACTCGGACTCAATGTCCCCCGCCTCCCCGGGACGTGGAAAAAGCTCTGCCGGAGGTGGGAGTTGAAACTCTTCTTGACAGGGGATTCTGACAGACGTTCCCAGCAGACCCTCACAGAGCGTTTGGGCCTGCCAGGTCGGACCGGCATCTTCCCCCACCATCGGAGCCAACCCACCACCAGATGGTGATCAGTCGACAGCTCCGCCCCTCTCTTCACCCGAGTGTCCAAAACATGCGGCCGCAAATCCGATGACACGACTACAATGTCGATCAACGAACTGCGGCCTAGGGTGTCCTGGTGCCAAGTGCACACATGGACACCCTTATGCTTGAACATGGTGTTCATTATAGAAAATCCGTGTCGAGCACAGAATTCCAATAATAGAACACCGCTCGGGTTCAGATCGGGGGGGCCGTTCCTCCCAATCACGCCCTTCCAGGTCTCACTGTCATTGCCCACGTGAGCATTGAAGTCACCAAGTAGAACGATGGAGTCCCCAGAAGGAGCGCTCTCCAGCACTTCCTCCAGGGACTCTAAGAAGGGTGGGTACTCTGAGCTGCCGTTCGGTGCATAGACACAGACAACAGTCAGGACCCGTCCCCCCACCCGAAGGCGGAGGGAGGCTACCCTCTCGCTCACCGGGGTGAACCCCAATGTGCAGGCGCCCAGCCGGGGGGCAATAAGTATGCCAACACCTGCTCGACGCCTCTCACCGTGGGCAACTCCAGAGTGGAAGAGAGTCCAGCCCCTTTCGAGAGGACTTGTACCAGAGCCCAAACTATGTGTGGAGGCAAGTCCGACTATATCTAGTCGGAACCTTTCTGCCTCACACACCAGCTCGGGCTCAGGGGTTTGCGTGCCCCTATGATCCCCCCCCCGTGAGTCGTCACCTTATCGTGGTGGAGGGGTTTGCGTGCCCCTATGATCCTAGGAGCCATGTTGTCTGGGGCTTCATGCCCCTGGTAGGGTCACCCATGGCAGAAGGGTCCTAGGTGAGGGGCCAGACAAAGCACGGCTCAGAAGACCCCTGATGATGATTACAATAATGGACGTCGTTTTCCCTCGCCCGGACGCGGGTCACCGGGGCCCCTCTCTGGAGCCAGGCCTGGAGGTGGGGCTCGAAGGCGAGCGCCTGGTGGCCGGGCCTTCGCTCATGGGGTCCGGCCGGGCATAGCCCGAAAAGAAAACGTGGGTCCCCCTTCCAATGGGCTCACCACCTATAGGAGGGGCCAAAAGGGTCAGGTGCATAGTGAGCTGGGCGGCGGCCAAAGGCGGGGACCTTGGCGGTCCGATCCCCGGCTGCAGAAACTGGCTCTAGGGACATGGAATGTCACCTCTCTGGCTGGAAAGGAGCCCGAGCTGGTGTATATAAATATGATGAAATAAAATGATATGACTGGCATAAAAACAAGTATAAACAACACAAAAATAAAACTCACCATAACGTTGAATTAGTGGGAGCACTGAGCTTGTTTCTCAGAAACGAGCCGGCCCCATCTAGGCGTAATCGGAAACAATGACACCCAAAGTTGTTAAGGTTTGTCTTTTAATACAGGATGCTTGGTCTCCATGTACCGAAGCAGTTTTGAAGCCTTCATTGCCTCATTAGCTAGCCTGTCGCCACATATGTCGAGTGTACTTGGCACGTCAGAGCCACCTGTGGCGATAAATCCATATTTTACGTACGACTCCAAAAATGTTCTTTTAAATGCAGCTTTCTTTTTCTTAGAATTGGTAGCCTCTTCTTCTTCAGTCTCCTCATTGGGCTTTTTCCCTTTCCGAAGAAGCTTTCCAAACTTTTCTGTTTCTTGCTCATTTTTGCTTGCCTCGCGGGCTCAACTGGGGTGACATGTCATATGACCGAAACGAGCGTCTTGTGTCAAGGGACACGGCAACGGATGTAATTGGGAGGGAATTGCCAATTTTTTTATATTTTTCTAAATAAATTCTTACTCATTTTTGCAAGCTCAACTGGGAAAACATGTCACGTGACCGGGACAAGCATCTTGACCAGAATGATTTGATCGTCGATTAAAAAAAAAAAATGTTTTGGCGGCCCGGTACCAAGTGACCCATGGACCGGTTGGGGACCCCTGACGTAGACGACAAAGGGCCCCACGTACTACCGGCATCAGTAGCAGCTTTGTTTGTAAGTTTGACGAAGAGTTTGAGGATGAAGAGCTTAAAGGAGTTGATGATTTTGAGTGACACAGGTTTGACAAACGTGTTATTTATGTTAGTTATTAGTAGTTTCACATTGTCTAGAGAGGCCGTGAAGGCAGCAGGGGGCGGGGGCACGATTGTCATTTTTGGCTCATTGAGCTCGATTTGTGAAACAAAAACCCGGTACCAAACCCACGTCTTGCCTGGTACTTTGGTAACGCTACAAAATAGACCTACAGCAGCAACCGCGTGCTGAAATATGCCGACGACACGACTGTGGTGGGTCTGATCACCGGTGGCTACGGGACTCATTACAGATCGGAGGTCGACCTTTTGGCCGCGTGGTGCAGGGACAACAACCTTCTGCTGAACGTCAACAAGACCAAGGAGATTGTCATTGACTTCCGGAAGGGTCACACCCACCACCTTCCGCTGACTCTCGACGGTGCTGTGGTGGAGAGTGAGCAGCACCCGATTCCTGGGGGTGCATATCAGTGAGGACCTCTCCTGGACCACCAAGTTATGTGTAGTTATGTAATACTCATTTGAATAACTCTGAATGTTACTCAGGCCTGTTCTCAGCTCCTCGTTTGTGTATATGTCACGTTAGCATACTGTATCGTTTAGCCTGTTGTTGCTGGTTCATGTCTGTTTTTGGTGTTGGATTTTGTCGAATAAATTTCCTCCAAAATGCGACCTATACTCCGGAGCGACTTACATGTTTTTTTTACGTTATTGTGCATTTTATGGCTGATGCGACTTATACTCCGGAGGGACTTATAGTCTGAAAATTACGGTGTATATGTAGATGTAGCTAAAGTATACATACAGTAAATATGTTCTTAGAACTCTTATAACATCATCATCATCATCATCGGTTTGAAGTCCGCTTTCCAGGCGCCGCTGGGTTGGACTTGATTCTCGCTATGGCTTTCTTCCACCGGGAACGGTCCATGTCTATCTCGTGGTTGATGCCGAGTGCCTTCATGTCGGCTGCCACGGTTGTCTGCCAGGTCTTTTTAGGCCGGCCACTGGGTCTTGTTCCCTCTACGTTATACATGACTTTCTTCACCCAGTCATTCTCGTCCTTCCTCACCACATGTCCGTACCATCGCAGTCTCCCTCTCCTCACCATATCCACTATGGCCTCCACTCCCATCTTCTTTCTCAGCTCTGCACTGATCTTTTCCTCCCTCATTGACACACCACATATCCATCTGATCATCCTGATTTCTGCTCTGTTTAGTTTGTCTTCATGTTTTGTTTTCAGGGCCGATGCCTCACTTCCGTACGTCATACCACTTCTGAACGCAGGCTGAGTACACTTGGCCTCTCATCTTCAGGGATGGGGCCTTAGATGTTAAGAAGGGCATGAATTCCCTGAATTTCTTCCACCCGCTTCTCACCCTTGTGGTCACTGCTAGGTCCCCCCCACCCCCCATCAGCGTTGAGCATGTCTCCAAGGTAGTAGAAGCTGTCCACCACCTCGTACATCTCCCCATCTACTACGAGCCCCTCTTGCTCCGCTGGGTCTGCTTGGGCGACTTCTCCCCTGCACCGCTTGCATTGGAAGGTCTCACTTGCAGCTAGTAGGCTGCCTTTTACTCTGCTGCATCTCCGGTGTACCCATCTCTGACAACCCATGCACCGGATAGAGTTAACTTGCACTCCCTTCCCGCAAACTCCACATGGCCATGCTCCTTACTGCGGTATCACTCCCAGGCCAGCACCACTGACCATGACCTTTGATTTTGCCGCATTCACCTTCATTCCTTTCACTGCATGTCTTCCAGGCCACTAGCTTGCTAACTAGGTCTTCTCGGCTGTGAGTCATCAATACCAGGTCATCCGCGTAGAGCAGCTCCCATGGTAGTCCACTCCTCACTTCCCTCGATACCACATCCATCACGATAGCAAACAGTAATGGGCTGAACACTGATCCCTGGTGCACCCCTACCCTTACTTCAAACCCATTACTGTCGCCAACTCCTGTTCTAACAGCTGTGCATGCTCCGCAGTAGAGAGCCATCACGGCCTTAACCAGTCCCTCTTCCACGCTCGACTTCCTGAGGGCCCACCTCACCACCTCCCTTGGCACCTTGTCGAACACTTTTTCCAGGTCAACAAAAGCGAAGTACATCCTTTTCCTCTTCTCCTGGTGTTTCTCTTGCATTTGTCGGGTGACAAAAATTGCGTCTGTTGTACCTTTACCAGGCATGAAGCCATACTGCATCTCGTCCACCTCTACCCGTGACCTCGCCCTCCTTTCCAACACCTAACAGCTTCATTCCATGCTCCAGCAGCTTTTTTGCCCTGTATGACCCGCATGCGAGTGGGTCCCCCTTCCCTTTGAATAGAGGCACCAGGACGCTTTTTGTCCAGTCCTCCAGAATGTGCCCCTCAGTGAAGACACTGTTACACAGGTCAGTCATCCACTGCACACCGACGTCTCCCACTGCCTTTAGCATTTCTGCCACCACTCCAGGTGGTCCAGCTGCCTTTTCATCCTTCATGGCCATCATGGCTTTCCCCACTTCTGTTCGCGTGATCGGGCAACATTCACCCTCCACTTCGTCACATCCCACCTCTCCATCCCAGTCATTCTCCACATTCAGCAGCTTCTCCATGTACCTTCGCCATACTTCCTTCACTCCTCTGTTGTCTGTCACGATATTGCCATCCTCATCCTTCACACAGTTTGCACCGGTCACATCACGCCTCCTTAAACATTTGCTTCGCTATCTTGAAGAAGCTCTTTTGTCCTCTCTCACTCTCCAATTCACTTGCAAATTCTTTCCTCTTGGGCCTCCCACACTGCTGTCCGTGATGCCCTCTTTGCCTCTACATACCGCGCTCGGTCTGCCTCCCCTTTGGACTTCTTCCATACTTTATGGCACCGCCTTTTCTCCTTCACCGCTCTTTCGACGCTGTCATTCCACCACTATGTCTCTCTTTGTCTTGCTTTAACCTTTGACCATCCGCACACCTCCTCTGCAGCTTCAAGCAGAGCCTTCTTGATTGCCTACCACTTGCCATCCACAACCCGACTCCATCATCTCCTTCACTTCTTCTGCTATTTTCTCAATCTTCTCCCTAAACTCGCTTTTATTCTCTGTGCTATGTCGCTTCCACACCTTCAACTTGGGAGGATGCTTCTTCAAGATTCAAGATGAATTTATTCGCCATGTTTGAGCGTGCCAAACAAGGAATTTGACTTCGTTACATCACAGTCTCTGTTCAACATTTAGGTGACTAACAACACTCAGGACATGTGAAAATGACAAATGACAATATTCTCAGCCATCCCCTGATCTTAAACTCCCATGAGGGCAAGGAATAACTCAAATCTCCGACTAGGGAAATTGAGAAACCTTGAGAAGAGACCACAGATGGGAGGGTCCTGCTTCCAGGATGACCAGGCTGCAATGGATGCAGAGAAGACACATAATGCAAACAGTGTAGACAATCCAAAAAGGTGTGGAGAGCAGGATATTATAGCACAGCAATGACTCTGAGACTCTAAGAGTGGTGTGAGTTCATCAGAGCAACAGCCTGGGGGAAGAAGCTGTCTCTGTGTCTGCTGGTTTTGGCGTACAGAGCTCTTTATCGTCGTCCGAAGGGGAGTAGTTCAAACAGACTGTAACCTGGGTGAGAAGGGTCTGTAGAGGCGTTGCTTGCGCGATTCCTGGTCCTGGACAGGTACAAGTCTTGGATAGATGGTAGGTTGATTCCCATGATCTTTTCTGCAGTCCTGATTGTCCGTTGCAGTCTGTGCTTGTCTTGTTTGGAGGCTGATCCAAACCAGACAGCCTCTTCTGGGCCTTCTTCCGGACAGAGTCTATGTGGCCGGTCCATTTCAGGTCCCGTGAGATTGTGGTACCCAGGAACTTGAAGGTGTCTGAGGAGAGTATGGTATTACTGCGGATAGTGAGGGGTGAAAGTGGTGCAGGATCTCGCCTGAAATCCACTGTCATCTCCACGGTCTTGAGCGGGTTCAGGTCCAGGTGATTTTGGCTTCACCAGTGTACCAGCCGCTCCACCTCCTGTCCCGTCCCGGATCAGTCCGATGAGAGTCGTGTCATCTGCATACTTCAGGAACTTCACAGGAGAGTCACCTGAGGAGAAATTGGTGTAGAGAGAGAAGAGCAATGGGGAGAGGACGCACCCTGAGGGGCAGCAGTATTGGTGGTCCTGGTGCCAGATGTGATGCTCCCCAGCCTCACACGCTGTCTCCTGTTGGTCAGGAAGCTGGTGATCCAATGACAGTCGGAGGCAGGCACCGCGAGCTGGATGAGCTTCTGTTGGAGGATGTCAGGAGCGAAGGTGTTGAACGCCGAGCTGAAATCCACAAACAGGATCCTGGCGTACGTTTCTGGGGTGTCCAGGTGGTGCAGGATGTAGTGCAGTCCCATGTTGACCGCATCATCCACCGACCTGTTTGCCCGGTAGGCAAACTCGAGGGGGTCAAGCAGGGGACCCATGACATGCTTCAGGTGGTTCAGCACCAACCTCTCAAAAGATTTCATGACCACAGATGTCAGAGCGACAGGTCTGTAGTCATTCAATCCTGTGATGGTGGGCTTCTTGGCCACTGGAACGATGGCGGAGCTTTTGAAGCACGAGGGCACCTCACACAGCTCCAGGGAGCGGTTGAAGATCCACGCAAAGGTGGGCGCCAGCTGCTCAGCACAGACTTTCAAGCAGACTTCTTAGCCCCCACCTTCTTGATTCGCAGAGTTAGGTCTCCGATGACTAGACGATGCTGAGACCCACACTCTTCTCCGGGGATTGCCTTGGGTCCATAAAAATTATGAACAGAATCGGTGACAAAGGGCAGCCTTGGCGGAGTCCAACCCTCACTGGGAACGAATCCGAAAACGAATTTTCTAAATTCCATCCATCCATTTTTCAAACTGCTTTGTCCCCACGGGGGTCGCGGGCGTGCTGGAGCCTATGCCAGCCGTCATCGGGCAGTAGGCGGATGTGCTACCCAGTGCGCCACCGAGCCGCCCTATTGACTTAATTAATTGAAAAAAAAAAAAAATGAAAAAAATCCAGGACATGTTTCGGTTGAAACAAGGTCATCAGAGATCTCTGGACTAAACTTGCGTAAATTAAAATACTGTCATTTACCCTTGCTGACACACTGATACAGTGTTTACATTAACCACTATAAGTCTTTGAGGTTAAAACTTTACAAAAACACAAAAACAATGTCAGTGAGTGTATTTTTAAAAAGTTTGGATGACCTTGCTAAGGATGTTATTCACACTGTGAACTACTTTATGAGTGTTGAATGGTGGATGGCCCCAGATGTATCAGTGATGGTAAGATGTTGCACATGGGGGAGTTGGACGGTCAAAAAGGTTGGGCTTGTTTTCAAAGCAGTCATTGCCAGCTCGGATCCTTCCACATAGTGTGATCGTTTTGACTCACAGCCACTTCCTACTCCAATATCCCCGTTCTATTCCAGAAAACATTTTAACAGAGCATTGTTACAGATGGTGCTAGTAAAATAGCGATACAGACGTCATGGAACTTTTTGAAAGCACTCAATTTAAAGTGAAGGCACACCATGGTATAACTTAGAGACATAACTCATACATAAAAAATACATATCTGCAATTCTAAGCAGAATTGTATATTGTAATTATTTGTACCCAGACCACTATTTTTTTTGTCTCCAGCCAAAATCATACACTGACCCTATTTGTTTTTAAACTCATGCTACAATTAAGTATAGACAGTTATTCAAACATATTCTATACAGTTCACATTCCCTTTGCTACTTTTCTTCATCTTATGTTGAATTATGATCAAAACTCACACAATCACAGCAATATATTACAGAGTGCGTTGAGCTATTTTCCAAACCAAGATCATATTTCCAACGGCTCCTGACAAATTTACAGGAAGCATAGTTAAAATAAAACAATTGCAATTTGAAGAACATATAATGGATTTGAGATCAGAAACAAATCACCAGCAAACTCTGCCCTAATTGCTGAGAAAAATAATGGGTAATTGTTCCAATTGTTTTCTCCGTTACAAATATGGGCCTTGGAGTCAATGGGCCTCAAAAGAACAAGTGCTTTTATTAGTCCCACAAACAAAGTTTTCAAAAAGAATGAAACATTTGTCAATGCATTTTCTCGAGAACTCTGGTATGTTCGTACTAATCACAGTAACATGGTGGTAAATAGCCACTTGGCTCGAGTGGTGTGGGTGCGAGGGGCTGGCCTCTTCTGGGGTCTCATTTATCAACAATATGTACGCACAGATGTGTGCGTAACTCATGCGTAGGAAAAATCCCACACAGGGCCGGTTTTTGCTATGGGCAATATGGGCGACCGCCGAGAGCGCAATCCACGTAGGGGCGCACGAGCGCTCTCAAGAAAATAAAAAAAGGCCAGTTTTCTAGCTCAGTCAATTCCATCTCAAATCTGTTCAGTGGGCATTGGGGCACCTTTAGTTACCATGTCAATTTGCTGCTGAGAGTCATGTTGTGTCAGGGTTCTTTCGTTCGTTCGTTCTAGCTCAGTGGCCTAGTAGTAGAGTGTCTGCCCTGAGACTGAAAGGTTGTGGGTTCAAACCCCGGCCAGGTCATACCAAAGAATCTAAAAATGGGACCCATTGCCTCCCTGCTTGGCACTCAGCATTAAGGGGTTGGAATAGGGGCCTTAGGTCACCAAATGATTTCCGAGTGCGGCCCCACTGTTCCCCTCTCCCCCAGGCAATGGATCAAAATCACATGGGGATGGGTTAAATGCAGAGGACAAATTTCACGACACCCAGATGTGTGTGTGACGATGATCATTCGGACTTTAACTTTTTCTTTGTGCGTGCGTGTCAGAAGAGCAGCCCTCTTCTCACGCCCCGCCCCTCCCTCCGTCCCTGCCTCTCTCTCGCCTGCTCCGATCAGGCAAGTGGGTGGCAGCCGGCGGCAAGGAAAAGAAGAGGCCGGAGAGGAAAAGCAAAGGGATTCCAAGGCCACACAACTGCTTCCAAAGAAATTGTATTTCATTCATAAAAATAAAAATACCTATCCACATTTGATCAATTGGGTTATTTACACAAAAAATAAAAAGATTATAAAAAGAGTGCACGCACTACGTCATGGCCGCATTACCTGATGCACGCATACTTGACGTGATCAATGTTAATTAACATTGTTTGACAGATGGATGGTGTTTGCAAAAATATATATATTTTTTTATGGGGGTTGCCGCGATAAATGGTTCGCCCAGGGCCCCAAAATAGCCAGGACCGCCTCTGTTCCCACACAAAGTACGGGATTTATCAACTTGTAACTTGGGAATAGATGCAAATTTAAGACCTGCGTGAAGCTGGGCCCCAGCACAGAACTGACCAAGTGTACACACACAATTTTGTGATAAAACAGTGAAACTACAAATGGATCCCATTTAAGGAGTCGCGGTGTTCATCAATCTCAAACTTGACACGTTCCCCATTTCCTCTGATCAATAATAAAAAAAGTCTTAATCGGCCTTTCAACAAACATTTTGAATGACATAACAAGGAATAAAAGACAGTTGTTACAGGACAACCTGAAGTGTTGAAAACCATTTTACTTATTGTATTGGAGGATTTGGAGAACCGTGCGCTGCGTAGAGAGAGCGTTTCAAAGACCATGCAGAGCTGTTCAGTGAGAGCACAGAGTGGCTTCTCAGCAGGTACTGCTTCCCCAAAAACATAGTAATAGATTCATGTCGTGACTTAAAACTCATGTTAGAGCGAGAAACCAAATACACCAAAGTACCATCTCAGTGCACTTCCAGTTCCTGTCCTGTTGCAGACGTTTCCTTTCAGTGGGCTGTAACATGTGATATTTTATTTTTTCGATATCAAACCATTTCTTTTTCATTTCTGGGAGTGATCTTTCTTCTGACCCCACAGAATTCACACTAGTCGCAACTTTCTCTCACATTACTTTTTTCCTTTTTTTTGTTCACACCTGTATTAAAGGTTCCAAACAATTATTTTTATCTTCTTCTTATCTATCTTATCTATCTTCTTTCAACTAATAGCTCGTGACCATAGGTGAGGGTAGGAGCGTAGATCGACCAGTAAATTGAGAGCTTTGCCTTTTGGCTCAGCTCTCTCTTCACCACGGCGGACCGGTACAGAGTCCGCATTACAGCCGATCCACCTGTCGATCTCACGCTCCATCCTACCCTCGCTCGTGAACAAGACCCCAAGATACTTGAACTCCTCTACTTGGGGCAGGATCTCATCCCTGATCCGGAGAGGGCATTCCACCCTTTTCCGACTGAGGACCATGGACTCAGATTTGGGGGTGCTGCCCCTCATCCTGACCACTTAACACTCAGCTGTGAACCGTTCCAGTGAGAGCTGTAGATCGCGGCTTGAAGAAGCCAACAGCACCATGTCGTCTGCAAAAAGCAGAAACGCAATGCTGAGGTCCCCAAACCGGACACCCTTCGTTTGGTTGAGCGAACTCCCATGCCCCCTCGAGGATCCTGCCGAGGATATAGAGCTGGTCCACTGTTCTACAGCCAGGACGAAAACCACACTGTTCCTCCTGGATCTGAGGTTCGACCCCCGACGGACCCTCCTCTCCAGCACCCCTGAATAGACCTTACCAGGGAGGCTGAGGAGTGTAATTCCCCCGTAATTGGAACACACCTTCTTAAAGAGGGGAACCACCACCCCAGTCTGCCAATCCAGAGGTACCGTCCCGGATGTCCATGCAATGTTGCAGAGACGTGTCAGCCAGGACAGTTCCACAACATCCAGAGCCTTTAAGAACTCCGGGCAGATCTTATCCACCCCTGGGGCCTTGCCCCCGAGGAGTTCTTTTAACTGCCTCAGTGACTTCGACCCCAGAGATTGGAGAGTCCACCTCAGAGTTTCCAGGCCCTGGTTATACTGTTTTTATGCTGTTGGTGTTTCAGTTTACTTTCTCACTTTACCTAAAGGGGGTTTAAAACATAAATAATGCTGTATAATGGATTTGTTTAAGTCTGTTATTTTCAAATTATTTAAATATTTAAGGCTGCCCAAAGACAGCCAAGATAGGCACCAGCACGCCCACAATCAAAGTGAGGATAATTGGTTCAGATAACGAATGGACGAAAGTGTAAAAATATGTACTGTATTTTCCAGACTATAAATCGCTCCGGACTACAAGTCGCACCGGCCATAAAATGCATAATAAAGAAGAAAAAAAAACATATTAGTCACACCGGTGTACAAGTTGCATTTTTGCGGGAACTTTATTTTGAGAAAATCCAACACCAAGAACAGACATGAACAGGCAACATCAGGCTAAACAACACGGTTTGCTAACATTACATAAACAAAAACAAGGAACTGAAAAGGTGCCTGACGTAACATTATGTTATTCAAATAACTATAACATAAATAACACGTTTATCAAACCATTCGTGTCACTCCAAATCATTAAATCCATCAAAACCTTTGTCCTTTGTGTAAACAACGCCGCTGCTGACCCCGGATGAGCATGCGGCGCAGACGTCTGACTTGTCGTCAGCTGCAGTTCCACTTATTCCACAGGCCTATAGAACTATATATAAATTATATATCACATACCTATAACATAAATGACAATTTTATCGAACCGTTCGTGTCACTCCAAATCATTAAATCCATCAAAAGCTTTGTCCTCTGTAACTTAAAAAACAAAACAAAAAAACTGCTCCTGCCTCCAGAAGTACATGCAGCGTTGATGTCAGACTCCGTCGTCAGACTTTGTCGTCAGTTGTGTCTCCAATCTCCAATTGTTCCACAGGTCTATATAACTATATTGTGGCATACCGTATTGGCCCAAATATAAGACGACCCTGATTATAAGACGACACCCTCTTTTACAAGACTCAAGTTTGAAAAATACTTTTTTCATACAGAAAATGATTACACCTGAAACAAATGATTATAACAATATATTCGAGAGAAAAAGCATGTTATTTTGCCTCATTCAAATCATACAAAAACTAACTATCACATCTAAATGTCTGAACATTTAAATATGTAAACTAAAGTGCAATCATATTTGTAAAAGAATGGCTTCTGGTTTTACTGGGATAAAACAATAAAATTGCAATAACTGCACTAACCATCAAAGTTAAGTCTGACTGTAACTGTAGTCTTGAAACATCTGAATAAGGATAAACATTGCAATAAAATAATGCAAACTGCCACCGCTATTGTTGGGGAGCCTGAGGACTGTACAGGGGGTTGGCTCAGATGGTTATGCTCTTTTCGCCCCCGGGTGTCGGTCAGAACACAGGAGGAAAGACATGATTCAGTTTTGATTGCTTTACTGAATTATTGGTCAGGTGAGGTATGGGGGTACACGTCACGGTGATGCTTCGCTGCGCTCAACTTCTTGCTCCACTCCATCGGTGACCTTACGCCCGGCCCGACACCCCCACAATATCAAGATGCTTCCTGAGCTGCTCCAATCACCGCGCACGCGGTCGCCCTACTAGGCGCTTCCACCCCTTCGAGTCCGGAGCGGACAGAATCCCTTTCGCTGGATCCGAGGGCGGGTAGCGTACCACATGGCCGTAGAAGCGCAGCTGTCGCTCCCATATCTGACAGTTGACACACTCCATCCCTGCTCGCTCGAGAACCGTCTGGTTTGACACACGGTCTCGCCAGTGGATCCCGAGGATGCGACGGAGAGAACTGCAGACAAAGGTGTTCAGTCTACTATGCCTTAGCCTGCCAGTCAGTGTCCATGCTTCATAAGAGTAAAGCACGACGGGCATGACCAGCGAGCGAAAGACTCGAACCTTTGTCAACTTGCTTAGATATCGGGAGTGCCAAACAGTCCCATTCATCAACCCCATCGCTCCATGCGCAAGACCAAGCCGAAGAGCAACCTCAGCCTCACATGAAGCGGAGCGGTGTACCACACTGCCGAGATAAGTGAACTTGTCTATGATCTCCACCTTCTCGCCCACCATATTGGCTGACTCGATAGCAGCGTCCAGTAAGTCACCGAAGACCTGGATCTTCGTCTTGATCCAGGAGACGCGCAGCCCCAGCGGCTCCGCCTCCTCGCTCAGGACATCAAGTGCTTTGGTCAAGACGCCTAGGGTCTCCGCAAATATTCACAGCGTCGTCAGCAAAGTCCAGATCAATGGACATTGCCGAACAACCCCCGGCAGCCCGTCCTGTCTACAACATGGCCTGTTAGGGCTGATAGATAAGGTTGATCATATTATTATGTTGGAATGTAACCTGTAATAATTAACCTAAGCTTGTCCTGTCTTAACAAAGTAGTAGAACAAAGTGCTAAGATCCTTTGGACTTGATTGACCAACTGCAGAGGAAGCAATAAGAGTTGTTCTGTTTACACAACATCGTAAAACACCCCCTGCTGTGATCCCCCTAGAGGCCAGGGGTTCACCCCCACCTTGGCCACTCTCACCCCCACCCTACTTCTCTCAATAAATACTCTCTTGCAAGAATCCAAAGTCAGACCTCATTCGATCATCGCTGTATGCACAGCGACGAATGACTCTCCACTTGCAAATGCTTAAAAAGTCTCCCATTGTGGTTCTTGCAAAAATAAGTTAGAGTGATCACCACTCCCATAACACGGCCCACAATCCAGTCTATACAAGTGCTGAAAAGTGACGGGGCTAGTCCGCACCCCTGCCTCACCCCAGTATTGACTGGAAAGAATTCAGAGATGGTGCCTCCGTACTTGAAATATTGGCAAACAAGTAACAGGCAATGTGGCTCATAGGGGTATACAGTCAAACTGGCAGAGGTTATAGGCACACGCTTGGTCGTAAAGATGTAAGAGAAGGTGTGCGTAGTGTACATGGGTGAGTCTTTGGGTGTGTGAATGTGATTCTTGTGTGCGTGATTACTGTATGAAACGTGTGGAGGGTGTGGTGTGTGTGTGTGTGTGTGTGTGTGTGTGTGTGTGTGTGTGTGTGTGTGTGTGTGGTTCTGCAACAGACAGAAATACAGCACATAAGTCGATGCTCAACTTCTGATGTCACAAAACACTAGTAGAGGGCACACATTACAAAACTAACTGTGTGTAACAGTTCCGCTATACTAAATAACCATAAATGAAATACTCTCTGCAACACACCAAACATAAGTTATCGAGACAATAAAATAGTTAGTCGCCGTACCGCTGCGTAACGTAACTGTAGTCATGCGTGTACGCTGCTCGTACGATGCAGGGAAAACTTAAGGGAGCGCGCCGGAGCTGTCAATCAAACGATGCGCACACGACACAAACCGCAATCGGACAAACGGCACAACAGTGGACAATAGTAACAATAAAATGTATATACTCACTTTGTGTCAAGGATGTACATGATCACAGCAACATACTCAGTCGATACAAGCAACCTTTAACTTACCGCTGCGCACAAGTGAATGGGTATAATGTCTCGACCCCCAATGTAAGACGACCCCCACTTTTTCAGTCTTATTTCAATGCAAAAACATTGTCTTATATTCGGGCCAGTACGGTACCAGTCAAGTCGTGGGTTTTATAACCGGCTCTTTATTTCACAAAACATGAGTTCAACATACTTGCCAACACACAGTGTGTATCCTCACTCTAACAAAGCGCCCTTTCTTTCCGTCTCCTACCCCCTACTGCCTTCACTGCCTTCCTAGGTAATTGGAAACTACTGAACTCTAAGAATATACAAGTTGCTAGATTAAATAGTCAAGTCAAGTCAAGTTTATTTGTATAGCCCTAAATCACAAGTAGTCTCAAAAGGCTTCACATAGACAATCAATTGACAATTATTCTCAAAGCATCCCCTGATCTTGGGCTCCCAAAAGGGCAAGGAAAAACTCAAAAACCCCTACCAGGGGAAAAATGAGAAACCTTGAGAAGGGACCACAAATGGAAGGATCCCCCTTTCAGGATCACCAGGATGCAATGTATGCAAAGAGGGCACATAAAATACATAATATGGAAATCAAAAAGTGGATGTCCAGGCCAAAGTGAAGAGCTGTCGGAGGTGCCTTCGATTGTCCTGGCAGTGTCCTCTAGGAGGGTAATCCGCTGCAGTTCCCTCATGCTGAATTGGTCCACGAGACTCTAGATAGCCGCCGTCAGCTTGGGTGTCACCTAACCACCTCCCCAGCCGAGGAGGGGTGGGGGGAGTGGGGTCGGGGAGAGGGAGCAAAAACAAACTCCAGCCGAATCGGCCACTACAGGTTAATTAAAGGCCATATCATAGAAATATGTCTTTAAACGTGTCTTAAATGTTTCTACTGAGGTAGCAGTTCTAATATCTATTGGTAGGGCATTCCAGAGCTCTGGAGCCTGAATAGAAAATGCTCTAGTCCCTGCAGACATCTTCTTGGCCCTCGGTGTCACTAAAAGACTTGCGTTTTGCGAACGAAGGTTACGAGACGGAACATAAGGAACGACTAAGTCGACGAGATATGAAGGCGCTAAACCATGCAATGATTTATAGATTAATGGAAGAACCTTGAAGTCACATCTTAAATGGACCGGGACCCAGTGTAAATTGGCTAATATTGGGGTTATGTGATCACGTTTTCTTGTCCGTGAGAGCAGCCTTGCGGCAGCATTTTGTACTAACTGTAGATTTTTGATGCTGGACTTGGGAAGACCAGAGAATAATGCATTACAGTAGTCCAGGCACGACATGATAAATGCATGTATAATAATTTCCGCATCACCAGTCGAGAGAATTGGGCAAATCTTAGCAATATTACAAAGGTAAAAAAATGCTATTCTGGTTATATTCTTAATGTGCTTTTGAAAGGAGAGCGTTTGGTCAAATATTACCCCGAGATTAGTTACAGTATCACTCTGAGTGATAGTACGGTTATCTATAGTTATAGTTGTTTCCTTAAATAAATGTTGATAACGAGCTGGACCAATTATCAACATCTCAGTTTTATCTAGGTTCAGCCGAAGGAAGTTGAGAGACATCCATTGCTTGATCTCCGCAAGGCACGCCTCAAGATTACAACAGTCCCGCGGATCTGTCATTGATAACGGCATATATAATTGGGTGTCATCGGCGTAACATTGAAAACGTATATTATATTTACGTATTATGTCCCCAAGTGGAATCATATAAATATTAAATAGAATTGGTCCTAGTACCGATCCCTGTGGGACACCACACGTAACTTTGTAGAGCTCAGAGGACGCATTGCCATGGACCACTCGGTGCGTCCTGTCTGATAGATACGAATGAAACCAGCCTAGTGCTGACCCCAAAATACCAACACAACCTTTAAGACGCTCTAATAAAATATCGAAGTCTACAGTGTAAAAGGCAGCACTAAGATCGAGTAGTAACAATACCGATGAAGTGTTTGAATCTATAGTCAAAGTCAAAGTCCGCTTTATTGTCAATTTCTTCACATGCCAGGCACACAAAGAGATCGAAATTACGTTTCCCACCATCCCACGGTGACTAGACAGTACACAACACTCACATCAAATAGCACAAAGAGTAAAAACGAACAGACAAGAGCAACGAATAAGTAAGAAGCAAATAACCCAAATAATAAACAATAAATAAATAAATAGACAAATAGGAGCAGCAAAATGGAGCTATGAGGAGATCATTAGTCACTTTAGCAAGTGCTGTCTCAGTGGAATGATTAGCTCTAAAACCAGACTGAAAACATTCATATCGGTTATTAGCGACCATGTAATCAATAAGCTTCTACGCTACTACCTTTTCAAGAAGTTTTGCTATGAATGGGAGATTTGAAACTGGCCTATAGTTACTGAGACAGTCCGGGTCAAGATTTGGTCGCTTAAGTAGCGGTTTAATGATAGCGGTTTTAAAGGCTGTTGGCACTATCCCAGAGGAGACAGACAGATTAATTATATTTAAAACTGACGGTCCTAAGATTTGAAATAATTCTTTAAATAGTTTGGCTGGAAGCGGGTCAAGTAAACATGTTGTTTGTTTAGCCGCACTAACTAATTGTGTAAGCCTTTCGAGGGACACACTTTTAAAATTTGAGAGGGTTATTGCATGATCGTTAGCGCCGGTAATCGGTGTTCCCGACTGAGCGATCGGAATGGTCATCTTGATTTCATCCCTAATGGATTCAATCTTTCGAGCAAAGAATTTCATGAACTCGTCAGCCGAGTGAAAGGAGCTATCGGGGGTCGGCTGGCGTAGTGTTAGCTTTGCCACTGTATCAAATAGGTATTTAGGATTGTTCTTATTGAGATTAATGACCTGCGAAAAATAACGATTTTTTTGCTAATATAAGCGCATCTTTATATTTCAGGAGGCTGTCGCGCCATGCCTGATGGAAAACCTCAAGTTTGGTTAAACGCCATTTGCGCTCATGCTTTCTACTTAATTGCTTAAGCAAACGTGTTTCACCTGTGAACCACGGAGTAGGCAATCTACGGCGAGTTTTCAGACGTAGCGGCGCCACAGAGTCGATGGCATTTAACAATGTAGCATTGAATTCATTTGTAAGATTATCAATAGAGCCGGTATATGAGGGAAATACGGCAGTTGCTGGTGGCAGTAGCTCAGATAGCGCAGTCGCAGTCATGGAGTTAATATTACGGCTGCTATAAATCTGATTGCTCTCTTGTCTTTGACTAAGAACTAAAATTTCAAATTTTATTAAGTAGTCATCAGACAAAACAGTAGTGTATGGCAGTACTGTTATATTAGAGGTTGCCAGTCCTCGGGATAATACCAAATCTAAGGTATTACCATTCTTATGCGTTGCTACCTGTACGGCTTGCGTAAAACCAAATGTATCAATTAGAGTCTGAAACGCCGAAGTAAGTGGCTCTGACGGTAAATTCATGTGGACGTTAAAATTGCCCATGATTATTATATTATCCACATTTGTCACTAGATCAGCCACGAATTCTGAAAATTCATCCAGGAAGCCAGAGTAAGCCCCAGGTGGACGGTAAATAACAGCAAGATAAAATGACGGTAAAGCGGTGGATCGGACAGTGAGAACTTCAAATGTTTTAAATACGTTAATCGAATGAGGCGTAAATCTAAGATCGGAATTTGAGATGAGGGCAACACCCCCACCCTTTTTTCGAGGACGCGCCACATGCAAGCTCACAAAATTTGGAGGCGAGGCCTCATTTAGCGGTAGCAGTTCATTAGGTTTTAACCAGGTCTCGCAAAGACCAAATATATTTAGATTAGGATCCGTGATGAGGTCATTAACGAGAACTGCTTTCGTATGAAGCGATCTAATATTCATAAAACCAAGTTTATGTGTAATCGGTTGATCAGGGTTTGTATATTATCAAAGGATTTTTAAACGAAATGAAAGTAAGATTGTGTTCTCTAGGCCTGACATCCCCTCTCAATTGTTTATTAGCGCGGTGGGACGATACAACCGTAGGAATTTTATAGTAAATATTTGGTACACACGTAATATTATCTGAAACAGGCACCATATCATCAGCTATACCGGTCGGGGTGGAGCGACTGGATTTGTCTGCCACCTCAGTAGAAAGTGTGTTCATGTGTACTGTAGCACTATTCCAACTGTGACACTCTAGTCTACACAAGGAGCTATGTGCATGCTGGAAGTCTAGCCTAGCGCTAGTTAACTTTAACTTAACTGACTCCAAACCCATCCTGACAGGTGGTCTAGTCACCTGTCCCCCGGCCTGCTCTAAGGTGACCTGTCATGAGTGGCTCAAATAGTAATCTATATTCCTAGAAAGAGTGAAGGCGCCTTCACGGTTAGGATGAAG
The DNA here is from genome assembly GCF_054491065.1 of Syngnathus leptorhynchus. Taxonomy (NCBI): domain Eukaryota; kingdom Metazoa; phylum Chordata; class Actinopteri; order Syngnathiformes; family Syngnathidae; genus Syngnathus; species Syngnathus leptorhynchus. Next base: position 1,834,002 of record NC_141203.1, on the reverse strand, counting down.
GCCGTCCTTCCTCAGCAGGTTGCATCGGCCCCAGAAGGAGGACCAGTTATCTATAAAATACAGTCCCTGCTTTTTACAGAACCATCCGTCGATTAAGGGAGACTAATCTACTAAACCTCTCATCAGAGCCTCTCCCAGGCAGGGGGCCAGAGACAAATACTCGATGCCGACTCATCTTTCTGGCGAGATCACAAGTCCTCGCTATGTTTCTCTTTGTGATCTCAGAATGCCTCATCCTAACATCATTGACGTGTATCACTATATCCGAGTAGCTAGTGTTGTTGGAACTACGCTGTTGACTAGTCCTATTGTGAGTCAGCTCCCTAAGATTAGCTTCTATGTCGGGTGCTTTTTAAGCGTGATATTTCGGGTGATGGAGTCACCTATGACCAAGGTGCGAGGGCCAGTAGACCGAGATGACTTTGGACGGCTATGAGTCTTACCTGGCTCATCGCGATTAGCACGCCGCTTGGGGCTAATGCTAACGGGGCTAGCGGGCTGACTACAGTCCGCGACTGTGTCCGTCACATCTACTGTTATTGCACTATTCTGCTCTAACTGGCGGACACGTCCCTCTAGCAGGGACAACCTCTCTAACAGAAGGGTGCAGTTGGTGCACGAAGCAGTACAAACCTCTTGTTCCGCAGCCATACTTACGTGTCCGATGATCGACGGTAGACAAACGGCCACCACAGTAGCACAGTAGCAACCCGGAAGAAATAAACTATATGTCAAATAACTACCGTATTTTTCGGACTAAAAGTCGCTCCGGAATATAGGTCGCATAAGCCATAAAATGCACAATAACGTGAAAAAAAACATATATGTCGCTCCGGAGTATAGGTCGCATTTTGGGGGAAATTTATTCGACAAAATCCAACACCAAGAACCGACATGAACGAGCAACAGCAGGGTAAATGATAGGTATGCTAATGTAACATAAACACAAACGAAGAGCTGAGAACGGGCCTGACGTAACGTTCAGAGTTATTCTAATAACTATTACATAAATAACATGTTTATAAAACCATCTGTGTCACTCCAATTCATTAAATCCATCGATCGTCCTTTATGTAAACAATACCGCGTATGCGCCGCATGTGCGCCGCTGACGTCGGACTCGTAAGTTGCATTTCTAATTATTCCACAGACCCATATAACGACATATAAAGTATATTTTAGAAAACTATCATCTTACAATATTATTAAACCATCTGTGTCACTCCAAATCATTAAATCCATCGATCAAATTCCTCGTCCATTGTCAACAACGCCGCACGTGCGCCTTGATGTTAGCCTCGTCGTTATTCCACAGATCTAGTATATAACTATATTGTAGCGTTAACAAAGTCGGCTTCCATGCGTGCGGCGGCGTGGACTTCGATCCCCGGAGGTGGCATTTCCAGCCACGGAGGTGGAAGAGAGCTCCATCGAATAGGACCGGGCGTGTCAGGATTAGGAATGGAGCAGGGCGACCAAGTGCAGCTTGGACCAGGGTTTATTTGAGGAACTCAAAAACAGACTCGGCAAAACTGACATGACTTAAACTAACATGACTTCCTAACCAAAACCAACAAGATGACTGACCGACAGGGACGTGAGACAAAAGATGTGAAGACATTACGACAACAAGACAACAGCAACATAAAGACAGAAAGACAATGATCCAACGGGGCATGGGGGGCAGACAGGACTTATATACATGACAGGTAACAAGTGGCAGGTGAGCATAATCAAACTAATCAGGGGCACACAGGAGGGGAGGGGCGAGCACACGGGCGAAACCATGACAACAGACAACATGGAGGAACGGCTGGGTACGAGACGTGACAGTATCCCCCTCCAAGGGGACGGCCCCCGACGTCCCAAAAAAAACCCCGAAACCCCCACGTAGCAAACGGGGGGGGGTGGGGGGAGGGAAGCGCACCAGTCCAATTGGCCTCAACGGCCAGTCAGAACCGCAATCGGCAGCTACCCGGGGACATGAACTGCAACCGGCGGCGTTCAGGGAGCCAGGGCCACAATCGCGGCACACACTGGCGACCTGAACCGCAATCGGCGGCAAACTCGGGGGCATGGACCGCAATCGGCGGCAAACTCGGGGGCATGGACCGCAATCGGCGGCAAACTCGGGGACATGGACCGCAATCGGGGGCGTACAGGGAGCCAGGGCCACACTCGCGGCACACACTGGGAACCTGAACCGCAATCAGCGGCAAACTCGGGGACATGAACCGCAATCAGCGGCAAACTCGGGGACATGAACCGCAATCAGCGGCAAACTCGGGGACATGAACTGCAACCGGCGGCGTTCAGGGAGCCAGGGCCACAATCGCGGCACACACTGGCGACCTGAACCGCAATCGGCGGCAACTCGGGGACATGAACCGCAATCAGCCGCAAACTCGGGGACATGAACTGCAACCGGCGGCGTTCAGGGAGCCAGGGCCACAATCGCGGCACACACTGGCGACCTGAACCGCAATCGGCGGCAAACTCGGGGACATGAACCGCAACCGGCGGCAACTCGGGGACATGAACCGCAATCGGCGGCAACTCGGGGACATGAACCGCAATCGGCGGCAACTCGGGGACATGAACCGCAATCGGCGGCAACTCTGGAAGTCCATACCGCAATCATCGGCATTCGGAAGGCGAGGCTGTGCGCAGCGGTAAGAGCCATCACGCGCCCCAGCTGTGGGAGTGGGGCCAGGGACGATCGCAGGTCCGGCGCAGCTGGCTCAAAGTCCGGTGACGGACGCAGGTCCAGCGACAGCCGCGGTGGGGCCCGATGGCGGCTACGGGTCTAGCGCCGCTAGCAGGAGCTCCGGCGACGGCCGCGGCTCCGGCGTCGCTAGAACGAGGTCCGACAGCGGCCGTAGAGCGGATCCCGTGGTGCCGATGCCCGATGGCGGCCGGAAGGAACTCCGATGGCGGCCGCGGATCTGGTGTCGCTGGAGTGAAGTCCGACGGCGACAGCAGAGCCGATCGCGCTGGAACAAGCTCGGATGACGGACGTGGATCGGGCGTCGCTGACGGGAGCTGGTGGAGGAGGTTGGTCCATGTGCTGGTCGCTGAAGTTGTTCGGATCATTCTGTCAGGATTAGGAATGGAGCAGGGCGACCAAGTGCAGCTTGGACCAGGGTTTATTTGAGGAACTCAAAAACAGACTCGGCAAAACTGACATGACTTAAACTAACATGACTTCCTAACCAAAACCAACAAGATGACTGACCGACAGGGACGTGAGACAAAAGATGTGAAGACATTACGACAACAAGACAACAGCAACATAAAGACAGAAAGACAATGATCCAACGGGGCATGGGGGGGCAGACAGGACTTATATACATGACAGGTAACAAGAGGCAGGTGAGCATAATCAAACTAATCAGGGGCACACAGGAGGGGAGGGGCGAGCACACGGGCGAAACCATGACAACAGACAACATGGAGGAACGGCTGGGTACGAGACGTGACAGGGCGCGCGTAAAAGCCATGTCCACCATCCCCGGACAGTCACCCGGCTGAGCATCGGCCCCTGACTTCTATCCACAGAGTAAAAGAGAGCTCTTGTCAAGTAGGACCGGGCGTGCATAAAAGCCATAATAGTTTTTCAAGTTCATCATCTTCGACATCCTGTGATGAAATCTTTGTCCTTTATGAAAACAACCGCCGCGCCACTGATGTCACTTGAAATTCAAATTACAGCAATCCCTTGCAACATTGCGGTTCGTTTATTGCGGTTTCCCTTTTGTTTTGTTTTTAATTTTGAAAATTTGTGAAAAAATTCACATATAAGTCACTCCTCAGTATAAGTCGCCCCCCACCCAAACTAAGAAAAAGACGCGATTTATAGTCCGAAAATTACGGTGTAACAAAACTCACAAATTTATCGAACCATTCATTAAATCAATCAACCAAATCATTAAATCCATTAAAATTTCGTCCTCTATGCCAATCTGTGTCCTCTGTCTTATAAACACCTCCACTGAGTCAATCTCTGTCCTCTGCGTGATAAAAAAAACAACTCCTGACTCCAGAAGTCAATGAATGGATTCAGACTTATTGTCATTTGCGGTTCCAATTATTCCACAGGCCTAGTGCAACCTCATGCGGTTCAAAGTGGAAATAACATGTGAAGTGATCAACTATACTAGTGAGTCAGTAATGTGTTAATGATCAAGTAATAATGTGTTAATAATTTCACATATAAATGAGTCCTGATTATAATTCGCACCCCCGGCCAAACTATGAAAAAAAAACTGATTAATAGTCCGGAAAATACAGTATATAGCAGGCATGTTCAAAGGCTGGCCCGTGGGCCACATTTTAACAACTTTTATTAACATAACAGCACAACAGCGGTCCACAACATTTTTATGTGTATTAGTCATGAGAAAAATCACGGGAAAAAACCTATATAAGCCGCACCGGACTATAAGCGGCAGGGTTCAAAATTTGAGAAAAAAGAAGCGACTTATAGTCCGAAATTTACGGTACATATTTACAAGTTCAGTTACAATGGTAATGGTTTGGGGAATGTGGGTACTATACATTTTCATCTTACCAAATTTGACCCGCCTTGCAAAAAGTTTGGACACCCTTGGTATATAGTACAGTAATATAATTTGATTGGCCATATAACTGATTCCAGTCTATTTTGTACCATTACTTTCGTCAACTGGGAAAGGCTACAGCATACCCACAATCTAAATAGGAAAAAGCAATTTGGAAAAAAGATAGATGGATGTTTGGGAAGGTGAGAATTTCTGTTGTTGGAGACATGCTATGGATATTTAAAGGACATGTAAAAGGAGATGTGCATTTTTCAGTTTTCTTACGTGTATATCTGTGACATTTTTGTTAAAATACTGTACTCACATGATATTAATTATAGGACCCTTTTTACCATCCTTTTAGAGAAATTTTGAAATACAGTGGAGCCTCGGTTTTCAAACACAATCCGTTCCAGAAGGCTGTTCGAGAAGTGAATCATTCGAATTCCAAATCATGTTTTCCCATTACAAATAATGGAAAAAAAGAATTCGTTCCAAACAAAAACAAAACCAAAAAAAACACGTCATTTTTTCATTTGTTTACTAGGCCACTGACCAGCTCAGTGGCCTAGTAGTAGAGTGTCCGCCCTGAGACTGGAAGGTTGTGGGTTCAAACCCCGGCCGGGTCATACCAAAGACTATAAAAATGGAACCCATTGCCTCCCTGCTTGGCACTCAGCATTAAGGGTTGGAATTGGGGGGTTAGATCACCAAAAACGATTCCCGAGCGCGGCGCCGCTGCTGCTCACTGCTCCCCTCTCCCCCAGGGGATGGATCAAAATCACACGGGGATGGGTTAAATGCAGAGGACAGAGCCCTTTGAGACTGCTTGTGATTTAGGGCTATATAAACTTGACTTGATTGATTTGTGGATTTTTGTCCGATCGCGCAACTGCAGCGCAGCGCCCAACGCGCAACCGTAGCGCGTTGCCGACCACACAACTGCACTACGCTGGTCGCATTATTGTGACAGAGCGGCCGCTGAAATTTAGAAAATATTTTTAAAGTCCTGATGTACTTTGCAAAATTTAAGTGGACCTCGGTGCTCAGGAAGTTTAATTTTGTCTGATCGCGCCACTGCAGCGCTCGCCGAACACGCAACCGTAGCGCGTCACCGACTGCGCAACTGCACCGCGCTGGTCGCATTATTGTGACAGAGCCATCGCTGAAATTTAGAAAATATTTTTTCGTCCTACTTTCCAAAATTTAAGTGGACCTCAGTGCGCAGGAAGTTTAATTTTGTCTGATCGCGCAACCTTCCTAGTTCAAGGAATGTCGGTGCGAATAGTCGAGCCCTGTATATTTTCATCGAACCAAATCTGGCCCGCTTTGCAAAATGTTTGGACACCCCTGGTCTAGTCACAGGTTTTTGGTTCTTCAACAGCATGAAAACAGTAACACAGCTAAAAACACTAAGAAGGTCTACCTCACAGTGGTCATCTAAGAGCTCAGATTCGAATCCTATCAAACATCTGTGGAAGAAGCAGTACCTGGAGTAAATTTGGATCAGGCGTCCTTTGTACTTGAGTATTTTTCTAAAATACCGGTAAATCGGGTCTAGAACAGTTAGAGAAGAGTTACAGAGATCATTCAGCAGGAAAGATTACCTAAAAGATTGTGGTTAAGTTAATTCATTACCCTTGAGTTTGCATAGAGCAGTGGTTCTTAAGACCACAACAACTCCAGCTCCAGCAAGCAAACTTAAGGCGTGCCACCCCTACAACATGGTAGCACAAGAGCTGCTCAATTCCATCCCCGAGGACATCTCCAGAGATGCTTGGCTGGCAGCAGCTTGGAAGCAGGAGTGGGAGGCAGCTGGTCCCCGCCTCATGCACCGTTACATCTTGGAACCAGGAGATGGCGCCATAGGAGGAAACGAACTACCTCGCCAGCAGTGGACCACACTGAACCGTTTAAGAACTCGTGTTGGGTGCTTCAACACATCTATGCGGCAGTGGGGACTGGCGGACAGTGCGGCATGGGAGTGCGGCTACCTCGAGCAGACAGCCGACCACATCATCAACACCTGCCCCCTGTATAGACCACCCTCGAAGGCCGGTCTCTTTGACCTGGGACCAGAGATGTTGGCGTGGCTCCACGACACCAACTTGGAGCTCTGACGTTATGCAAAAGAAGGAAAAAAAAGGGGTTCTTAACCTGGGTTCGATCAAACCCTTGGGATTTGGTGGGTCGGTCTCAGGGGTTTGGCAGAGCCTCCACTGCGGAGGTCCGAACACACCTGTATGTCGTGTAAATTTGTGATGACGCAGAAGTCACACTGATTTCCTGGTATGTAATTTGTTGTGAGTTCATGCATTGTGCTGGTTTTGTTCTTTGAACAAGGTGATGTTCACGCACAGCTCATTTTGTGCACCAGTAAAAAAATCTGTCTTGAATTTGGAAAAAAATATTTAATTTTTATTAAAGAGGGGTTCGGTGGATGCGCATATGAAACTGGTGGGGTTCGGTACCTCCAACAAGGTTAAGAACTACTGGCCTACCACCTATAAACCTATAAAGATTCACAGATTACAAAGATAGAGTGAAGAAATAAATGCAATGAAAATTTGCCTTGAACGATTTAACTATACATATATAATTGCAAAAACAACAATATTGGTTAACACGTTTGCTTTAAAAAAAATGTCAAAGTCTTTATTGAGAATGCATTTTAATACTGGTAATGGTTGTTTTTGGTGTTGTTGTTGTTCAGGGAAAAGCATGGTAAGGTAGGCCAAGCTTTGCCTCGATGAAGTCCTAGTATCCTAAATCCTGCTGGTGCTGACCTGTATATTTGGTCCTTAAGTCGTGTTTACGAGCATAGACAAATCAGTTAGCCCACAAGTTATTTACAGCTTTTCCTTGACAGGCTTTCTCTGCTCCAGTGGTGCATAAGTTCACTGTGAGATTGCTTGATTGTTCAAATGGAACTCAGTGGGTCTAACACTGACACACCAGTTTATCCCCCCCCCCCCTGCCACACACACACACACACACACACACACACACACACACACACACACACACACACACACACACACACACACACACAAACACACACTTCCAGGTTATTTATGGTGCGTACAGGCACCCTGTGTCCAATTAAAGGTGAGTACTTGATCTGTCCAAGCCTCTGTTAAGTATTTTTATCAGAGGGGACGTGCGCGTGGAGTCACGGACATCGGTGGTGCTCAGAGGGGCTCTACAGTTCATTTTTACTCAAACTTTTTAGCAATGGTGGTTCATCAATTGAAGGCTCTACATTGCCGCCCTCTCTCCGGGGTGAGTGAAATTGAAAGGGCCAAAAATAAAACAACAAAACTTAAAATAAAATATCATAATTACTTTAAAAAATTAGTGGTATTTATAAAGTATCTATTATATTGATGCGCAAAAATAGTTTACATTTATTGATGAGCAAAATTGATTTTTTTTTTAATGGCACCGTCGTGAGTGGCAGCCTCCCATCTCTTTTTCCTCTAGTATTTTTCTTTTCTCCTTTCTCTTTTTATTTGTAATATGGAGTTGTCCCGCAATGATGTGTGGCCACGGTCTCTCATACTTTTTCATCTGTAGGCCTGACCTGTTTGCGTAGTGCTCTTTTAAATCATTTTACCCCGGTGAAAGCTCTCCTGGCTGCATGTAATGCTGATATGTTCTGACCTACTCTAGCGCTCGGAGTATTTCCCTCCTTCCCTATCAACTAATACATAAGGGAGATCAAGGTTTTGACCAAAAACAAGCTGGTGTGGGCTGTAACCATGCACATTGATCATACTGTTTTTGGCCATAAGAGCCCAGTCTAAAGAGGTTTGTCACCCACACCCATTTTCACTATATCGCTTGTCCCCACAGAGATCGCGGGCATGCTTGAGCCTATCCCAGTAGTCATCGGGCAGTAGGCGGGGGACACCTTGCAACTGGTTATTAGCCAATCACAGGGCACAGAGAAACGAACAATCATCCACACTTGTGCTCACACCTTGGGGCAACTTGGAATGCTCAATCAGCCTACCATGCATATTTTTGGGATGTGGGAGGAAACCGGAGTGCCCGGAGAAAACCCACGCGGGCACGGGGAGAACATGCAAACTCCACACAGGGAGGGCCGGAGGTGGAATCGAACCCGCACCCACGTAACTGTGAGTCAGACGTGTTAACCAGTGGTCCACCGTGCCACCAGTGCATATAACTAGTACCGTAATTTTCGGACTATAAGTCTCAGTTTTTGTCATCGTTTGGGTGGGGGGCGACTTATACTCAGGAGCGATTTATATGTGATTTTTTTCACAAATTTCAAAAATTCCAAAATCCGCAATGTAGTGAAACCGCGATAAATGAACCGCAATGTAGCAAGGGATTACTGTCATTTGAACTGCAAGTGACGTAACCCGTGCCGCACAGCGGTTGTTTACATAAAGGGCAAAGGATTCAATCACGGGATGACAAAGATGACGAACGGCCCCACGTGCTACCGGCATCATTAGCGGCTTTGCTTGTAAGTGACACGGAGGACGAAGAGTTTGAAGGATTTAATGATTTGGAGTCAGAAGGTTGGAAAAACTATTATGGCTTTTACACACGCCCGGTCCTTCTCGGCAGGAGCTCTCTTTCACCTCCGTGGATGGAAGTCGGGGGCCGGCACTCGGCCGGGTGGCTGTCCGGGGACGGTGGATGGGGCTTGGACATGGCTTTTACGCACGCCCGCTCCTATTCTATGGAGCTCTCTTCCACCTCCATGGCTGTAAGTTCAGTAGTTGTTGGCTTGTTGAACCATTCCTTTCCACTCAAGGGCAATGTTAGCCCTGTAATATATTGTTCATAATGTTCAGGTACATCATTATTTAACAACAGTTTTGTTAAATAAAGAGGCCTTTACCAAACCCATGTCTTTCCTGGTACTACAATATCGTTATATACTAGATCTCTGCAGCGCACGCGCGGCGTTGTTTCACATAAAGAACGAGGAATTTGATCGATGGATTTAATGATTTGGGGTGACACATGGTTTGATAATATTGTTGTAATAAGATGATTATTTGAAATATACTTTATATATCATTTGTTATATGGGTCTGTGGAATAATTAGAAATGCAACTTACAACGGGTCCGACGTCAGCATATGCGGCACATATTGTTTACATAAAGCACATTGTTTACATAAAGCAAGATCGATGAATTTAATGAATTGGAGTGACACAGATGGTTTGATAAACGTGTTATTTATGTAATACTTACTTGAATAACTCTGAATGTTACGTCAGGCCCGTTCTCAGCTCCTCGTCGTATATGTCACGTTAGCATACCGTATCGTTTAGCCTGTTGTTGCTGGTTCATGTCTGTTTTTGGTGTTGGATTTTGAAAAATAAATTTGCCCCAAAAGTGCGACTTATACTCCGGTGCGACCTATATATATATTTTTTCACTTTATTGTGCATTTTATGGCTGGTTCGACTTGTACTCTGGAGTGACTTACAGTCCAAAAATTACGGTAATATGAAATATATTAGTTTGGAAGTAAATAAAATCTCAAAGTGCTAATCAAAGATTTATTATGTCGTCCACTGAGGAAGTTCTGCCCCAGTATCAGGATGTCAAAACAGTGGTGCCAGTCCATGGGATCCACTAAATGACAAAAGATATATTAGTATACATTAAAAAACTCAGCTTGTTATAATGGCAAACATTGACCCTGCTCATCTTCAATCAAAACAGAAAGATAAGCCAGTGTTTTCCAACCTTTTTTCCATCCAACTTTTCATTGGAAATAATCTCAAGGCACGCCACCGACAAAAATCTGTTAAGTGTTACACCGTCTTTGATATCAAAATCAGCCATTTTACAACGAAAAACGTTGTCAAGTCAAGTTTATTTGTATAGCCCTAAATCACAAGCAGTCTCAAAGGGCTTCACATAGACAATCAATTGACAATAATTCTCAAAGCATCCCCTGATTTTAGGCTCCCAAAAGGGCAAGGAAAATCTCAAAAACCCCTACCAGGGGAAAAATGAGAAACCTTGAGAAGGGACCACAGATGGAAGGATCCCCCTTTCAGGATCACCAGGCTGCAATGGATGCAAAGAGGGCACATAAAATACATCATATGGAAATCAAAAAGTGGATGCCCAGGCCAAAGCCAAGAGCTGTCGGAGGTGCCTTCAATTGTCCAGGCAGTGTCCTCCAGGAGGGTATTCCACTGCAGTTCTCTCATGCTGAATTGGTCCACGAGAATCTAGATAGCCATCGTCAGCAACCTGAGGAGAAATGGTTGGTGTAGAGAGAGAGGAGCAGTGGGGAGAGGACGCACCCCTGGGGGGCGCCAGTACTGGTGGTCCTTGAACTAGATGTGATGCTCCCCAGCCTCACACGCTGTCTCCTGTTGGTCAGGAAGCTAGTGATCCAATGACAGGTGGAGGCAGGCACCGCGAGCTGGATGAGGTTCTGTTGAAGGATGTCAGGAGCGATGGTGTTGAACGCCGAGCTGAAATCCACAAACAGGATCCTGGCGTACGTTCCTGGGGTGTCCAGGTGGTGCAGGATGTAGTGCAGTCCCATGTTGACCGCATCATCCACCGACCTGTTTGCCCGGTAGGCAAACTGGAGGGGGTCAAGCAGGGGACCCGTGACATGCTTCAGGTGGTTCAGCACTAGCCTCCGGAAAGATTTCATGACCACAGATGTCAGAGCGACAGGTCTGTAGTCATTCAATCCTGTGATGGTGGGCTTCATGGCCACTGGAACGATGGTGGAGCTTTTGAAGCACGAGGGCACCTCACACAGCTCCAGGGAGCGGTTGAAGTTTTGTGCAAAGGTGGGCGCCAGCTGCTCAGCACAGACTTTCAAGCAGGAGGGTGACACGCCGTCTGGGCCCGGTGCCTTCCTGATCTTTTGTCTCCGGAACACCTGGCGCACCTCCCCCACTCGGATCTGGAGTGCGGGTACGGCCTCTGCAAGAGAGAGATTAGGTGACAGCGGTGATGGAGGTGTGGACAGAGCGGTTGTGAGGGGAGGGGAGTATGTTGATTGTGCTGCAGGAGGTCCTGTTGTGTGGGAGGACCGATCAAACCTGCAATAGAACCTGTTCAGTTGGTTAGCAGCTGGTTATTGACAGAGATGAAGGAACTCTGCAAACATACAAACATGCATAAATCTCAGCGACGACCATAATAAACTTACTGTGCAGGGAACACGAGTGACACACAACTAATAATAAATAAAATGGGACCGTTTAGAGGGAAAAAGTTGGCAATGCAATATGAGCGCCACGTAAAGCTCCGGAGAAGACATTACCTCGGAACAAAATACTGAAAAGAGTGACGCAACAAGATGTCATCAACAATAGCCCAGTGCCCTCTAGTGGCCGGAGGAAACCTCAAGAGTAGCTGCAGCAGCTCTATTTCCTCCGTTACAAGCCAAATTGACTATCTTTAACTTATAAGCAGCATCATAAGGATTTCTTTTGACCCACATAACGAGGGCTTGTGTATAAAAGCTTCCTTTCTCCAGTAACGTCCGTCTTGATCTTGTTCTGTCTCTTGTTTGTGTCAGTTGTGCGGCACTAAATCTAGACAGTATCACTGCTGTCTTGGCCGCAGTGACACTGCCTAGATTTAAACTACGCTGGCTACAGACACAGGAAAGAAAGGACAACGCCAAGGCAAGTCTGCTGGCAGAGTGCTATATAATTGCCAAAGATGAAGACCAACCAACAGGTACCAATGCACCAACACAACACCTCAGCACCAACTCAGCCACAGAGGATGATATTTGAGGAGAAGGAGGATACCTTTGCTTCTTTGGAAAGCCAAATTGGTGACTATTTACAAACCGGATACAGTTGAAGTTGGGAAATTGTGTAATATGTAAATAAAAACAAAATACAACCATTTGAAAATCCTTCTCAACTCATATTCAACTGAATATACTACAAAGATAACATATTTAATGTTCAAACTGATAAACTCAATTGTTTTTTGCCAAATAATAATTAACTAAAAATGACTGCAGTTGAGGGAGTACATATTTCTCCAAGAACTTAGAAACCAAAGGAAGTTTAGAAATTTAAATTTAAACCAAGTTTAAAATGGGCCGATAATTTTCTAAAATTAAAGGGTCAAGACTAGGTTTCTTGATCAAAGATACAACAGTATTTTTACAAAAGGTGGGGACCAGACACCAGACTTCTGTCAATTATCTCCCTCACAACGGAACCGTGGTGCCCCAGATCTCTTTAAAAAAGCGAGGAGGGACTGGGTCTGTGGGACTTTAGGAGGCTTTAATTTTATTCACAAACCTTGTAAGGACAGAGAGCGACACAGGTTCAAACTGGCTAAACTCCGCTGAGCAGAAAGAGGCCCCTGGGCCACAGTGTGAAGAGGGAGATATATTGGTCCTTATGGCAGCAACCTTATCATTTAAAAAAGGGAGAAATCGTTCATGTGTCATTGGTCATTTCCAATGCAGTGGAAGGATTAGGATTGAAAATAAAGGTCACAGTTTTGTTGACATGATTGGTGATTAAATCTGATAAAAAATAAATTCTCTGTTCTAAAGGCCTGGTTAAAATCCTCCAGGTAGTTCTTTTTGCACCTCCATTCTGCCCTCCGACACTCACGCCGAGTGGCACATATAACTGCTGCGTGCTCGTGTCCACTGAAACTTGGCTGAATGTCAACATTCCGGACTCTGCTGTGCAACCGGAGCGGCTGGCGTGCTTTCGAGCGAACCGGGCAATTGAAGAAGGAGGGAAATCGCGTGGAGGAGGTATATGTGTCTACATCCGCGACGAATGGTGCCGGGACTCTGTAGTGGTATGTAGGCACTGCTCGCCACTGGCGTAGTTTGTGATTGTTAAGTGCCGTCCTTTTTACCTACCAAGGGAGTTTACTGCGATTCTGCTTGTCGCGGTCTACATCCCGCCTTCCAACGTTGGAAGTGACAGGATCACGGCCCTTAATGAACTGTATCGGGCTGTCAGTGATCAGCAGACGGCGCACCCTGACGGTCTCATCATCTTCGCTGGTGATTTTAATCATGCTGACCTGAAGTCTGTCTTTCCAAAGCTTCACCAGCATGTTACTTTTCCAACGCGTGGTGGCAGCTTCCTGGACTTGGTCTACACTGCACATAAAGGAGCTTTCAAGGCCAACCTCCTCCCCAACATCGGACTTTCTGACCACGTCACCGTTCTGCTTACCCCCGCGTACAGACAGAGAGTGAGAACTTCCAGGCCGGTTCGCAAACGTGTTAGGGTGTGGCCTGAGGGGGCCTCTGATGCTCTTCGGGACTGCTTTGGCACTACAGACTGGGAAATGTTTAAGCAGGCAGCCACTTGCGACAATCGGACGGACATTGAGGAGTATGCTGACTCTGTGACCTCTTACATCGCTAAGTGCATTGATGATGTGACCCTCACAAAGTACGTCGTCACTCGGGCTAACTGGAAGCCATGGCTGACAGGGGCTGTCCTTGGGCTCCTGAGGGCCAGAGACAAAGCCTACAGGGCTGGGGATGCAGCGAGCGTGAGATCAGCAAGGGCGAAACTGTCCCGGGGCATCAAGGATGCGAAAAAGGCGTTCTCTTCCAAGATTACTGCTCACTTCAAAGACAGCAAGGATGCTCGGAGCCTGTGGCGAGGCATACAGACAATCACGGACTACAAGCCCGCACCGCAGAGCTGTGAGGGCGACGTCCCTCTGCTCAACGAAATGAACCGCTTCTTTGCTCGCTTCGACGCTCAGAACGCCACTTGCCCGCTGAAGACCCCTCCCCATCCGGACGAGCATCCTCTGTGCCTCTCTGCCGTTAGCGTGAGGAGGACGCTTGCTGCTATCAACACCCGTAAGGCGGCGGGCCCGGACAACATTGTCACGCCTCGTGCCCAGCCGTTCCTCCATGTGTCTGTTGGGGTTTCGCCCGTGTGCTCGCCCCTCCCCTACTGTGTGCCCCTGATTGGTTTGATTGTGCTCACCTGCCTCTTGTTACCATGTCATGTATATAAGTCCTGTCTGCCCCCCCATGCCCCGTCGGATCATTGTCTTTTTGTTGCTGTTGTCTTGTTGTCGTAATGTCTTCACATCTTTTGTCTCACGTCCCTGTCGGTCAGTCATCTTGTTGGTTTTGGTTAGGAAGTCATGTTAGTTTGTTAAGTCATGTCAGTTTTGCCGAGTCTGTTTTGAGTTCCTCAAATAAACCCTGGTCCAAGCTGCACTTGGTCGCCCTGCTCCATTCCCAATCCCGACAGAATGATCCGACCACTTCAGCGACCAGCACATGGACCAACCTCCTCCACCAGCTCCCGTCAGCGACGCCCGATCCACGTCCGTCATCCGAGCTTGTTCCAGCGCGATTGGCTCTGCTGTCGCCGTCGGACTTCACTCCAGCGACACCAGATCCGCGGCCCCCATCGGAGTTCCTTCCGGCCGCCATCGGGCATCGGCACCACGGGATCCGCTCTACGGCCGCTGTCGGACCTCGTTCTAGCGACGCCGGAGCCGCGGCCGTCGCCGGAGCTCCTGCTAGCGGCGCTAGACCCGTAGCCGCCATCGGGTCCCACCGCGGCTGTCGCTGGACCTGCGTCCGTCACCGGACTTTGAGCCAGCTGCGCCGGACCTGCGATCGTCCCTGGCCCCACTCCCACAGCTGGGGCGCGTGATGGCTCTTACCGCTGCGCACAGCCTCGCCTTCTGAATGCCGATGATTGCGGTATGGACTTCCAGAGTTGCCGCCGATTGGCGTACGGACTTCCAGAGTTGCCGCCGATTGCGGTTCATGCCCCCGAATTGCCGCCGATTGCGGTCCATCTCCCCGAGTTTGCCGCCGATTGCGGTCCATGTCCCCGAGTTTGCCGCCGATTGCGGTCCATGTCCCCGAGTTTGCCGCCGATTGCGGTCCATGTCCCCGAGTTTGCCGCCGATTGCGGTTCATGTCCCCGAGTTGCCGCCGATTGCGGTTCATGTCCCCGAGTTGCCGCCGATTGCGGTTCATGTCCCCGAGTTTGCCGCTGATTGCGGTTCAGGTTCCCAGTGTGTGCCGCGAGTGTGGCCCTGGCTCCCTGAACGCCGCCGGTTGCAGTTCATGTCCCCGGGTAGCTGCCGATTGCGGTTCTGACTGGCCGTTGAGGCCAATTGGACTGGTGCGCTTCCCCCCCCCCCCCCGTTTGCTACGTGGGTTTTTTTTTTTTTTTTTTTGGGACGTCGGGGGCCGTCCCCTTGGAGGGGGATACTGTCACGCCTCGTGCCCAGCCGTTCCTCCATGTGTCTGTTGGGGTTTCGCCCGTGTGCTCGCCCCTCCCCTCCTGTGTGCCCCTGATTGGTTTGATTGTGCTCACCTGCCTCTTGTTACCATGTCATGTATATAAGTCCTGTCTGCCCCCTCATGCCCCGTCGGATCATTGTCTTTTTGTCTTTTTGTTGCTGTTGTCTTGTTGTCGTAATGTCTTCACATCTTTTGTCTCACGTCCCTGTCGGTCAGTCATCTTGTTGGTTTTGGTTAGGAAGTCATGTTAGTTTGTTAAGTCATGTCAGTTTTGCCGAGTCTGTTTTGAGTTCCTCAAATAAACCCTGGTCCAAGCTGCACTTGGTCGCCCTGCTCCATTCCCAATCCTGACAAACATCCCGGGACGGGCGCTGAAGGACTGCGCTGAGGAGCTGATGGATGTCTTCACGGACATCTTTAACATTTCCCTGCGGCGGGCCATCGTCCCGTCTTGCTTCAAGGCTGCCACCATCATACCTGTGCCAAAAAATCCTGTTCCCTCCTGCTTCAATGACTACCGCCCTGTGGCGCTGACCCCCATCGTCATGAAGTGCTTTGAGAGGCTTGTCTTGGCACACGTCAGATCTGTTCTTCCCCCCACCGTGGACCCCTTCCAGTTTGCCTTCCGACCCAATCGGTCCTCTGAGGATGCCATCTGCTCTGCCCTCCACTCTGCCCTCACCCACCTGGAGAACAGGGACTCGTATGTGAGATTGCTGTTTGTGGACTTCAGTTCTGCATTCAACACCATTGTGCCACAGCGTCTCATTTGCAAACTTGACAAGCTGGGCCTCAGTACCTCCCTTTGCAACTGGCTACTTGACTTCCTCTGTCAGAGGCCTCAAGTAGTGCGTGTGGGCGACAGTGTCTCTGGCAGCATCACGCTGAGCACGGGGGCCCCTCAAGGCTGCGTGCTCAGTCCGCTGCGACCTACAGCAGCAACCACGTGCTGAAATATGCCGACGACACGACTGTGGTGGGTCTGATCACCGGTGGCGACGAGACTCACTACAGATCGGAGGTCGACCTTTTGGCCGCTTGGTGCAGGGACAACAACCTTCTTCTGAACGTCAACAAGACCAAGGAGATTATCATTGACTTCCGGAAGGGTCACGCCCACCATCTGCCGCTGACCGTCGACGGAGCTGTGGTGGAGAGAGTGAGTAGCACCAGATTCCTGGGGGTGCTCATCAGTGAGGACCTCTCCTCAGCGCCGCCTGTACTTTCTGCGGAAACTCAGGCGGGCAAGTGTTCCTCCCACCGTCATGACCACATTCTACCGTGGCACCATTGAGAGCGTCCTCTCCAGCTGCATTGCTGTGTGGGGTGGTGGCTGCTCTGAGTACAACATGAAGGCCCTGCAGCGCATAGTGACCACTGCGAGTAAAATCATCGGGGCTCCACTCCCCTTCCTGAAGGAAGTTTACGCCTCCCGTCTCACCCGCAAAGCGGCTGCGATTGCGTGTGATGAGAGTCACGCCGCTCACTCTTTGTTTGTACTTCTGCCCTCTAGGAAGAGATACAGATGCCTGCGCTCCCGCACCACCAGACTCAGGGACAGCTTCGTGCTCCAAGCTGTCCAGATCCTTAATTCCCTCCCCCCTCCACCCTCTGCTACATGACGTCCTGTTCTTTTGCGCTATGATCTGGCTGTCTGCTATTAGCGCGCTTGCTCCATTTTGCTGCTCTTATTTGTCTATTTATTTATTTATTGTTTATTATTTGGGTTATTTGCTTATTACTTATTCGTTGCTCTTGTCTGTTCGTTTTTACTCTTTGCTATTTGATGTGAGTGTTGTGTACTGTCTAGTCACCGTGGGACGGTGGGAAACGTAATTTCGATCTCTTTGTGTGCCTTGGCATGTGAAGGAATTGACAATAAAGCGGACTTTGACTTTGTAATGTCATTGAGCCAGTGCGTTTGTGTGTTCTGGAGAGGAGAGTCCATTGGGAAGTTAATACGGTGAGACAGATAAGATGACTCCCAGGAACCACGAGGAAGATCCAGGATACAATGTCGTCCGGTCTTGGCCTTGCAGCCTTGGTTGCAGCTTCACGATATGCAGAAGATATCTGACATTTGTTGAGTCCACGGTAACTGCAGTTAGGACACGGGATTTTAACAATCAAGAAACAATCCTAAAAATGTGTGAAAATTAAACTATAGACAATGTAGACAAAGTAATTTGATGATATTAGATCTTCTATATCAGGGGTGTCAATCTCGTTTTTTTAGCGGGCCACATTGTAGTCATAGCTTCTATCGGAGGGCCATTATGACTGTCAACCCTCATATTATATAGAGTAAAAGCTACAAAACAAACTGACAAATAACTCGTTTTCAAATCAGACGAGTAAAAATTGGTCAAATATTTAAAAAAAGATATTAGTAAAAGTGAAGACAATTTGCAATTCTAGTAATGACACAAAAATTTGATGCACAATATGTCTTCACGGGCCACACAAAATGATGTGACGGGCTGTATCTGGCCCCCGGGCCTTGAGTTTTACACCTGTGTTCTATATTGTGATATATATATTAATATCGGATACAAACTGACTATTTTTCTTTGAAGGTACACTTGGGTATAGTGACATCCTCTGCATTTAGCCCTCAGCCCATTCACAAATCACGAATAGACTCGCACATCCACATGTTGCACACATACACTACTCCGAATGAACACTTCACAACATGACCCATGCCTTTATCCTGGATAGCCCTCCAGTTACATTTCATTTGGCTGCTATAAAGAACATGGAAATCTGTTGACACTACAGTCACTATACAAAACTCAAAGCTGGCACATAAAATAATTGAATAATTCTGCATTTAAAAAAGGGGGTGGGCCCGGAGTGAAAAAAAAACACCTTGTCATGATAGTTTTAAATGATTACCACTACTTGGACTCCAGAGCTCTGGAATGCCCTACCAATGGATATTAGAACTGCTACCTCAGTAGAAACATTTAAGACACGTTTAAAGACATATTTCTATAATATGCCCTTTAATTAACCTGTAGTGGCCGATTCGGCTGGAGTTTGTTTTTGCTCCCTCTCCCTGACCCCACTTCCCACACCCCTCCCCGGCTGGGAAGGTGGTTCGGTGACACCCAAGCTGACAGCGGCTATCTAGATACTCAATTCTTCAATTCAGGATGAGGGAACTGCAGCGGATTACCCTCCTCGAAGACACTGCCAGGACAATCAAGGGCACCTCCAACAGCTCTTTGCTTTGACCTGGACATCCACTTCTTGATTTCCATATTATGTATTTTATAATATAATATATAGTAAAAATTGTCAATTGTTTGTCTACGTGAAGCCCTTTGAGACTGCTTGTGATTTAGGGCTATACAAATAAACTTGACTTCACTTGACTTTGACTTGAAATATGTGGCTATGTTAGTGGGAGTATCAGTTTGTTTGTGATGTAGCAGACACGAATGTGCTAAAGTAGCATGGGTTAACTTATGAATAAAATACTAATGCAAACAAAAACAACCACTTTGGATATACACGTGATTGTGAAAAGGTTCAGGGTAAAAACAAGCAACTGTGGCAAAATGTGTGCTGTGATATTCATTATCATACCACCCACAGCTGCCATCACCACCAGGCAAAAATACACAAACTGAGAGAAACAGAAGCAGGTCTGGGCTAGCTGTGACCGTCAAAAGGGTGGGGTGGGGGAGTAAAGTGAGACAGCTGTTTTCTATTTGACTAAATACTTCTTTCCATAGAGGTGGACAAAAATAACACAGAGCCACAATTAGTGCCACTCATTTCACAATAATGGGTCTCAGTGGGCTAATTACAAGCAATTGACGAATAGAAAGTGTGAATGTGAAGGAGTAGGTAAAGCAAGGTCATAAGCTGCGGTGAGATAAAGAGGGCACAGGGATCTTCAAACCAATAGATTACTATTTATTTTTTTATTCCTTCTGCACTTTTTTGTTCATGCTTAGTGTACATGCACAGCATTTTTGTTTTCTATTTCTTTTTTTTGACAGATCGTGATTTGTGTCGAGTTGACATTCCTGGCTGATGTTTCTAAAGCAACTCCCCAATCAGGGGTGGGGCAAACTGAGCAGTGTTATCAGAGCTGGATATGTTTGTGTTTATATGAGTGAACACAAAAACTCCATGGTGTTCATCAATTATTATTGCACACCAGCTGTAAAAAAAATATATTTTTGCAGCATCATGAATGATTGTTAAATCTCTGTTACACATAATTTCACTATAGTTTTAAATATGTCTTACATTATTGCATGATTAAAAGTGTGTCCATAAGGGCACCGTGCATATTGATTGATTGATTGATTGATTGATTGATTGATTGATTGATTGGAACTTTATTGATAGGGGAGGAGGGGGAATTCAGGTTCCTAGCAGCATTCATACCACAGAGTGGGTATATAAAAGACACACAGATGACACGAGTGCAACTCAATAGGCTCCTGTAAAATGCTGCCACACACAACGGAATCCACAAAGAAAGCCAATAAGTGTGAAAGTTAAAACCCATCAAAGCAAAGCAACAAGACAAGAACAAAGGAAAAAAGTAACAGCCGGCTGGTGAGAGGCCTAAATATTGTAAATGGTCCCACTAACCGGCCCCCCTCAATACCACAAGAACACCCCATAAACACACAAAATAGCCTCCGCGGAGTCCATAAACAGGTGTAAGGGCAGTCAAGTTCAAAGGTGCCCAATGGACCGTGGTTGTGAATCATTAAAACATCACAAAACAGGCAAACGTGTGAGCAGCGTCCAGGGCACACAGTCGAGGGACGTGCAGATGGTCACCAAGGGGCAGGCATGGCGAAGGTTGTTGGTTCCGACGAGCACGAGGGAGCGGACCTCTCATAGGGGTCGCGGCTGCGAGGCCAAGGCGCGGGAGCCGGACCCAGTCAACACCGACCGGATGAGCAGGATGGCTGTCGTAGAGTCACGCCAGTCCCGACCAATGTGCGCAGGGAAAAAAATGTCAGATCCGAACGGATCTGCACACGCCGAGCTGCAGTAGAAGGCACCGGCATCGCCGAATGGACAAATAGAAGGAAAGAAAAAGGAGAAAAGAAGGAAATAAAGTGGAAAACAGAGAACACTGCTTACGTCAAATTTGTCATAATTTGCTTTAATTTCTTACATTCTCACAGTGGAGCGATTGATATTTGATGTGTTTGGCTATATTTCAGTTGCATTCGCCACTCTCAACGGTCTGGTCATAAAGTTCTGTTTATATAAGTGAAAATGAAATAGGTGATTTTATCATGCTTATGGTCTACTGTCTTTCTTCAGACTTGTGCGTGCAACTTGATTCCAAGATTCCATTATCTTCATCCTCAGCAATTGTAGTAACACAAAGCCAAACTAGATGGCAAACCCCAGGAACACCTCTCAAAACAGATTTACAGTGGAGCCTCGGTTTTCGAACGTCCCGGTTTTCGAACAATTAGGTATTCGAACAAAAAAATCGAGATTATTTTTGCTTCGGATGTCGGACGAAATTTGGTTGTCGAACCTCGCGAGATGAGCCGAGAGGACCCGCATGCCAACTGACTCTGTTCGTTATTACATTATCGTTACTCTGAGGATTGCATAAACTCTAATCATACCTCCAAATGAAGCAAGTGGGAGCAGGAAAGTCATCCTAAAACACAAAGACGCTCCTAAAGCAATGCGACAGTGAGTGCCCGGCGCGCTGCGGCCGGTTGCGCGATCGGACCAAATTAAGCTCCCTGCACACTGAGGTCGACTTAAAATTTGGAAAGTCCATTAGGACTTTGGAAATACTATCTACATTCTAGCGACCGCTCTGTCACAATCATGCGAACAGCGCGGTGCAGTTGCGCGGTCGGTGACGCGCTACGGTTGCGCGTTTGGCGGTGCGCTGCAGTTGTGCGATCGGACAAAATTAAACTTCCTGCGCACTGAGGTCCACTTAAATTTTGAAAAGTACATCAGGACTTTAAAGATATTTTCTAAATTTCAGCGACGGCTCTATCACAATCATGCGATCAGCGCATGCAGTTGAGCGGTCGGTGACGTGTTAGGGTTGCGCGTTCGGCGGTGCGCTGCAGTTGTGCGATCAGACAGAAATGCGCAAATGAAATAATGCTTGAAAAAAAGCGGGTTTTTTTCTTGGAACTGACTTTTTTTTCCATTATTTGTCATGGGAAAACATGATTCGGAATTCAAAACATTCACTTCTCGAACAGCCTTCTGGAACAGATTGTGTTCGAAAACCGAGGCTCCACTGTATTACCATTGTAAATGAACTTGTAAATATGTAACTATACCCTTTGCTGTCTGCAGATACTAGGTTGATATTGCAAATACGAATCTGTTGTCAATTGCACTACCAGAAAAGTTAAAGATTAAAATAATAATAAATTAAATACAAATGAACAATTTTATGAAAGTTGAATTAATTTTTTCATTAGACGTACTAAGTTTGTTTTATAATTGTTGTCGTATAAATGAGAAGGGCAATATCGGTGTTTGTGACTGCAGTAAACAGGCCAGGTTGCATCACGTCAGATTTTCAATCCAAATTAAATCATCATCTATATTATCTTTTTTATTTTAACTTCATACGCAACATTTTACTTCATAATCACAAAATAATAATCCATAGTCATTTTGCTGTTTGCGCCCACTGTGAGTGGGCCGCGCGGACGCGTAATAGTGTGTAGAGTTAGCACGAAGTAAACAGCTCTCACCAGTAGTCCGTGTTGTTGTTGTTTTTTGCCTTTCCCAGTGCAGCATCACTTGCAGGGTCGGATTTTAGCATTGCCTTAGTCCTTGGTGTGTGGACATTTGAATGAGGACGTCTGTGTCACTGATTATCTTGCAAACGGACACCGCGTGAACTGGCAAGGGACGGAGGAGACACGCTCCCAACCGATCATGAGCACTGGCTCATGAGCGCTGGCTCATGTGCGCATTCCCATTAGGACGAGTTTCATTTCTGTGCCTCGCTCTGGGACGCACAGGTCCCCGCGACAGGGCCAGCGGGCCACTTATTATTGATTTTATGACACTGCTTCGGGTCATTCTAAATTTAGACATGGACCGCATTTGGCCTGCAGGCCGGACTATGGATATAACTGGACCAGACCTAACGTTCTATCACTGGGCAGCACATTACACTTGCTTTGAAAGTCTTGAGATTTCAATGTATTGTGAACGGCTCAAAGTTACCCCTGCCCAATACAGAAAAGCATCCTCAGATCATAACTAAGCCTCCTTCATGTGTCACAAGAGTAGTTTAAACTTAGAAACTCACCAATATGTCTGTGGGTATTAAGACAGCATAATTTATTTTCAACGTTTGCCTTTGGAAAAGTGTTGTTTTTTTTTGTGCAGGAAAAATGTTCATGACTCAAGGTTTGGATCGTCATCCAGCTTTTTTCCCCTCTCTCTACATTGGGTCTTATGACCTTTTCTTCTGTCTGTGTGTGAGTGTCCCAGACACATCCACAACTTATAGGAGAGCCTCCCAGGCAAGCCACCTGTCACCTGGGCACAGGCGGGGACAACATTCCTGGGTTGGTGGGAAGGGTAAAATCTTCGAGATGTACAGAGAAGTAACGATTAATGGCTTACCTTTAGAGAACAGTTTCAGAACAGTTTTCAGGCATCTACTTTAAAATTCCACTGGTCAATGGATTGCATTGTGTGCATGCATGCGCACTGGAGGTAGTGTGGTCACTCTTCTAATAAGAAACACACAAATCACAGACACAAACACATACACAAGCACATGCGATGTTAGCAGAGGTCTGTTGAGATGTTGATGAATTGATGTGAGGAGTGTCATCCTGTGTAAACAGAAATTGCTCCCACATGTTGTTACATCCTGCAAAATATCCTTTTTGCACTAACATCTGGGGGAAACACTTTGGAGGACTTTTGCTCACTCTGTCTATGTCACATTATACGTATATGTACATGCGGTGACAGACACGTGTCCATAGACCTTTTACAAAGATGTTTAGGCTGTGTACGACACACATTTTTTCACACAGGTCAGGGTTTGTATAGAGTGGGTACTATCAACAGTGCAACATCCCACATGGTGTTATATCCAAATTAGTATGAACGCTGCCATCCACTAATCTCTGATGTGTGTTATTGCGTGAACTCAACTCTCAGTATGAACCCCCGTGAACTTGTGGTCTCGCGGGTGCAGGTTTCTGGATGCGACTGCAGTCGGGCGTCACAATGGTTTAAAACCCGCGAAATAACAACGCTCACTATTAATCACTTTTTTGGTTCTTTTATCACAAACAATTTATTTTAGGTTGCATTACCTGACATGTTTCGGCGTGTACTTCCGCCTTCATCAGAGTGTCACTGGTGTGGTTTTGACGCGTCTTTATCAGCTGATGGATGAAGGCGTGAGTCACCTGTCAAAGTGAGTGAATAGGATTGGGTTGTGCTGGTGTGACTGTGTAAATGGGATGTAGCATTGGGTTTCTTTTGTACAGTACACAGCTTTGGTCAGAAAGATATATGAAGGCTTTTCACATTGTGAAGGTTAAGGTACGATCTCTATTGGTCCAGACTGTGACCTTCAGCACAGTCAAAGCATTTCCAGATGTCTGCCAACTTGAGTTGATTCCTTGTGCATCTTATAAAGAGGCCAATACAGCAGATTGGGGGAGGAATGAATTTGGCTTGCAAATTAAATGGCGGCGTTGACATGAAAGTCCGGTGCTTTTCTGAATAGAGGGTGGGAAGCGAGTGGGATAACATAAAGGAGAACTTTCTACGTGTTTGTTCTTAGATGTTATTTGGGCGTGAGACAGAAATAAAAATACTTTAGATGTCTGTGCTTCTGCACATAATTGTATATTGTACCCAACTGTCAACTAGCCAAAGATCTGCGATATATTATAACTTCATGTCAACAATCTGTTACAGGCGAATGTAACGTTTACACTACTGAGCAGTCAAGATGGTCAAAAGTTCTGAAAGGATTTTGTTGTGTATATATGGACTGATCATTCATCAGTTACATGGCTATTGATCGAGAACTGAACCCTGGCTTGCTACATGAAAAGCAACAAACTGAATGACTATTTTATCGCTCAGTAAATAAAAATGTAAATACATTTTCTTTCCCTTCAAATAGATGCACACAAGACAACAATGTGTTTGTGTAGATCATCAGTCTTGGTAAAATGAAAAAGTTGACAGCTGGACTTTCCTGTTTGACCAAAAAAATTTCATCAGTTTTACCTATGGATCACGTTTTTTTCATATTTTGAAATTTTGCACGACAAGAAAAAGAACATTTAAACTTTTAGCTAACACACGTTTAGTGCTCAACAAACAACCATTCAACATTCAAACCTGAATTTAAAAAAAAATGATAACAATAATAATAATAATAATAATAATATATATATATATATATATATATATATATATATATATATATATGCAGTGTGTGCTGTAATTGAATGTGATGCATTATCAGAAAGCTTTATCAGCAAGCCCACAAGATCACGGGGGTTAACTCTGAAGACTTGAGTTCGCGCAATAACAACCATGTAAAAGAGAGCTACTGTATTTGTCAACAATAGCCATTCTTTTGTTGACATTGATTTTCTTTTTGGACATTATTTCCGGGACTTTGGCTCTTCTACTATGGGTAAGTATGTTTTGTATTGAAATAGTGTTATTTCCATCCATCCATCCATCCATCCATCCATCCATCCATCCGTCTTCCATACTGCTTGTTTCCATGAGGGTCGAGGTTAGTGTTATTTTGTCAGGTTTAATTTATTTCAACCTCATTTTTTGTCTTTTAAATATCTGACTCACATCAAGTGCCGCATACGGACTGTGTAAGGCTGTGCTCCAAGCTTTTGCCGTCCTTTATTTTTGTTTTCTTTTGCGTTTTTATGTACTATTTTAAACAAAATTAGACAAATCGCTTCAGAACTCGATTGCATTGCTATTGATTCATTTAATTTGTCCCAGGAGGAGCGGGGTTCCAAGGTTCTACTGTATTTAGAATTTTGAGTGTAAAATTATTTTGTTAATTATATCAAATCAATGGATAGATAATGAAGGAATGGGGTCAAAATACAAAAGGTCCTGCCTAGCTACAAAAAAAATATGCTCAAATCTTAATGAATAAAGCACATAAGCAGACAAGTATATTCACATATTACATCAATAAAAGAAACATTTTAAGCATATAATTATACCTACACACCAAATCCGTATAGAAGACATAGGCAGACATTTTTGCTATATGGTAAGGACAAAGTCAAGTCAAGTTTATTTGTATAGCTCTAAATCACAAGCAGTCTCAAAGGGCTTCACATAGACAAACAATTGACAATTATTCTCAAAGCATCCCCTGATCTTGAGCTCCCAAGAGGGCAAGGAAAAACTCAAAAAAACCCTACCAGGGGAAAAATTAGAAACCTTGAGAAGGGATCACAGATGGAAGGATCCCCCTTTCAGCCTGGTGGCTGCAATGGATGCAAAGAGGGCACATAAAATACATGATATGGAAATCAAAAAGTGGATGTCCAGGCCAAAGCAAAGAGCTGTCGGAGGTGCCCTTGATTGTCCTGGCAGTGTCTTTGAGGAGGGTAATCCACTGCAGTTCCCTTATCCTGAATTGGTCCACGAGAATCTAGATAGCCGCTGTCAGCTTGGGTGTCACCTAACCACCTCCCCAGCCGGGGAGGGGTGGGGGGAGTGGGGTCGGGGAGAGGGAGCAAAAACAAACTCCGGCCGAATCGGCCACTACAGGTTAATTAAAGGCCATATCATAGAAATAAGTCTTTAAACGTGTCTTAAATGTTTCTACTGAGGTAGCAGTTATAATATCCATTGGTAGGGCATTCCAAAGCTCTGGAGCCCGAATAGAAAATGCTCTAGACCCTGCAGACATTTTCTTGGGCCTCGGTGGCACTAAAAGACTAGCGTTTTGCGAACGAAGGTTACGAACATAAGGAACAACTAGGTTGACGAGATATGAAGGGGCTAAGCCATGCAATGATTTATAGGTTAATAGAAGAACCTTAAAGTCACATCTTAAATGGACCGGGAGCCAGTGTAAGTTGGCTAATATTGGGGTAATGTGATCAAATTTTATTGTCCTTGAGAGCAGCCTTGCAGCAGCATTTTGTACTAACTGTAGACTTTTGATGCTGGCCCTAGGTGTCACTAAAAGACTAGCGTTTTGTAAACGAAGGTTACGACACGGATCATAAGGAACAACTAGGTCGACAAGATATGAAGGCGCGAAGCCATCCAATGATTTATAGGTTAACAGAAGAACCTTGAAGTAACATCTTAAATGGACCGGGAGCCAATGTAAAAAATTAAGAAAAAAGAAATGGATGGATGGTTAGGATGGTTGGATTTTAATGGATGATATAAGGACCGTACGAAGCAAAATGACGTGTGTGTAAATCTTAGCGTTAGTGATTCAATGAATTTCTGCGAGAAATTTAAGGGCATTCGATAATAAAAAGTCGGTCTGTTTGACATTGTGACTGCTATTACAGTGTTACAGATAGCTAGGATCGTTTTTTATTCTAAAAGGGCAAGGTTTGCAGGAGCATCTCATCCACGCAGTCACTCACAAGTCACAGAGTGTGGCCGGACACAGTAGTAGGATAAGTGGCTGTTTAATTCTCTCTTCCATCCAATTCACATTATATCAAAATGACTTACTCCCTGATATTGTTATCTGGATCACATGGTACCGTGAAGTAGATTATAGGACTCCCCCCATTGTTTCCCGAATAATAGCGTGAAGATCCATACAATTTCCTGGTGTTTTGTCTCCAATACTTCACATATAAGCTTAATTTTGCATACAAATTGGTGTTTAAACGTCTGTTCCATGATGGTGAAGGTTTGTGTTGTCCAATTTTGTAGCAATACGCACAAAACCCACAGTTTACATCGTTTCCCTGCAACGGAATCTATATGACGACAGTGGGTTCGTTTTATCCAAACAAAACGAGCCAACTCGCCAGACTCTCAAGCTGTCATTTGTGGAGCTCATTTCACTCCAGAATGATATCGAGGGTCAAGGATGGACAATCTTGGCTTCAAAACTAAGAATCTTCTCAAGCCAGATGCAGTCCCTACAGTCCAACCTGTGCCCACAGAAGAACAATTGGTTGCCATGGGGAAAAAGAGACAACGGAGCCCCCCATGTTCAACGCCCCCCCCCCCCGGGCAATAGCCAAAAGGGAGATTCGTTACCTTTTTCAGTTTGATTTTCTCCCGATCCGGCTGCACTGTCCGCGCCTTCGTTTTGCAATGCTTCAGTTGCTGGGGTACTTCTTACTGGTTCAAATTGGTAGACTTGTACCCCCAAAAAGAAATCATACTCTTCTTGATTTTCATCAGAAAGTGAAGAATCATCTGAGGGAGATTCGTCAGACGACGTCGCTTCCACTTCTGTATCCGCCATTATGCTTACACGACGGGCTAAGTAACTCGGCAACACTCTGCCTCTTATGATCTACATCACAGTCACTTCGGGAATTTCCAGGATGAACTTCAACGACCACATACAAACCGTTGATTTTTCATCGATTACTCCTCAATTCGCAATTTTATTCAAAAATTCACAACAGCTTCCA
Source organism: Syngnathus leptorhynchus (assembly GCF_054491065.1). Lineage (NCBI taxonomy): Eukaryota > Metazoa > Chordata > Actinopteri > Syngnathiformes > Syngnathidae > Syngnathus > Syngnathus leptorhynchus. The sequence continues at coordinate 1,805,544 of NC_141203.1, read as the reverse complement.
AAAAAACAAGTCCATCTTTATCAAATACATTTTGGGACCCCATAGTGTCTTTACATGCCCTTTAACAACACATGACTGCTACACGTATTTTCTTGAGGTTTTCAAAAACAAAGCTGTTGTAAACGATAAAACAAAAATAAATATACTGATTTCAAATATCTCCCAGGGTAACTCATAGTAAAGGTCACAAACAGTCATAAAAGTCACCAACTGAAAGTACCGATAAGATTATACAATTGTCCAACGATAACTCGTCCTATTTTTTTGTTGTAGAGAATTGGAATCGAGAATCATTAGGAATCAGAATCATTCCATTTCAAATGATCCCCAAACCTCGTGTGCAGTCAATTTGTCAGGAATGAGTTGAGCCAGGGCAACCACATGCAGCTTGAACCAGGGTTTATTGAAGGGAAAAGGGAGTTGGAAGGGAGGAAGGTGGGTAACGAAGACAAAGACGAGACAGAGACTCACGGCCAGCAAACAGACAGCCCGACCGACCGACAGAAGTCCACTTGGACAAGGATAATATTCTGACCGTGAGCCTCCAGACAAGACCGGGAGGAAACCAGACGATAGGAACACTGGGCGCGGACAGGGACAGAAGACAACAGTAGACACCGACAAGGAGGAACACACGGGCAGGGTTTAAATACATCAGGTAACAAGAGGGAGCCGGTGACGATAATGAAGGGGTGTGGAAGTTGCCAGCCGAGCCTCTCTGGCACGGCACGTGACACAATTTCTGTTTCACTGCATCAATTATTTCACCATGGAAAGAGAAAGAAAAAATAGCTAGTTGGATAGACAATGTGGTACAGGCTCTTCCCTGCACCCCTCTACTGACACATAATCAGTCCAATCAATGTTTGGTCTGAAAGGGGCTATTGTGTATATAAGTACAGTATATGTGGTTTTTAAATTGCAGTAAATTACAGCAGATCCCTGTATGCATGAAAATGTGGTACAGTTTTCTCTGTGACTGGTTGGAAAAAGTATTGTTTGATTGGAAAATAATGTTTACTTGAAACTCTTGCTGGATAGGCATGGTATTTAATATCCTGGCAATGATGTCAGAGTGCTGCGCCCAGCATGTTGTTTTCTAACCCAGACTTTCAAGGACAACTTGGCCAATGACTTTCTTATGGCTAGAGTGACAACACAGAATGAACGCAAATTAACAGCCATCAACAGTTTTGAGGAATAAACACATTCTGCCTCTGTTTGGATACGACAGACCACACTTGAATGCGAGCCTAAAGAAAAGCATTTTTGCAGCCACTCATTTCCACAGTTTTGTCTGACTAAGCAACAGTGAGACAGTAGTATGTTTTAATACTTTGTTTAACCCTCGACTAACACATACCTACACTTGAGTGGGGGTAAAAAATGACCCACTTCAAATGAATGTGTTATTTCACATTATTATTATTATTATTTCACAAAAAAATGAATTTTTTTCTCATTTCGGTTAAAGATATTTTTATAAACAGCTTCATTGTGGGGGTCTGCCCTGGGCAGAAGACGGGTATATTATAGGACCTAAAAGCAGATGTGGACCAGTCAGTCAAACAGATGAGAAACCCACTTTGATTAAAATGGTGGACAGCATACATCAAAATATAGATCTACACCATACAGTGGCTGTCAAAGAGCTTAATCAGACCTCACATTTACTTTTTTTTTTTGCAATCTTAAAATGCCCAAAGGTTTTAAGTTTAGGGCAGCTCGGTGACGCACTGGTTAGCACGTCCGCCTCACAGAAGTGTGTCGGTTCGATTCCACCTACGACCCTCCCTATGTGGAGTTTGCATGTTCTCCCCGTGCCCATGTGGGTTTTCTCCGGGCACTCCGGTTTCCTCCCACATCCCAAAAACATGCTTGGTAGGCCGATTGAGCACTCCAAATTGGCCTTAGGTGTGAGTGCGAGTGCGGATGGTTGTTCGTCTCTGTGTGCCCTGCGATCGGCTGGCAACCGGTTCAGGGTGTCCCCCGCCTACTGCCCAATGACGGCTGGGATGGGCTCCAGCACGCCCACAACCCCCGTGGGGACTAAGCGGTTCAGAAAATGGATGGATGGATGGAAAATGTTTGGCACAACTGTTTGAATGTTGGAGAAACTATCAAATTTGGAATTGCTTCTGAAAATATGTCAGCCTAACATCATCCAGGCTGGTTTAGGAACTGGGCATATTACTGTGGTCATTGTAGTCATGAACAATATTGCACAAAGTTTTGATAACAACTTGCCCTTTATATTTATCTTTCTAGAGCTTTTGCAATTTTAAGGTGTACAGCTACTTAGACATACTCGTTTGTAGTGTCATGCAAAATTTCAATGAGCGTGCATTTTTATGGTAGTCTCTTTTTACTTTCAAACTTGATGGGTCTCTGTTAAATTGTCTCACACCGCACAACATTTTGACATTAGTTTGACTTTAAGTCCTTCAATGCAAAATTATTGAACAAGTCAGGGGTTAACAAAATATTTTGATACATTTTCACCAGACTTTTCCCCCCAGGCAAATCTGGACTTTTTCGAAAAAAGAGAAATGAGTAAACCCATGATTAACGAGTTTTCTGAAATAGATCACAGCAAGTAAAGATAAATGTTGTGATGTGGATGAAAATGTGTGGCACAATAAAAGTAAGAAGACTGCTTTGTAATTCCTACAGTGTTGCTTGTACAAAGCTCCATAAGGAGATTGTACCATGTTCGCATGTTTTAAATTATTTAACTAGTATTTTTTTCTTTGTATCATGCAGTGTTGTCTTTTCCTTTCTGTGTCACAAATTACAGGGCAAATAGTAAAAGTGAAATGTGAATCTTGCCTAGTCTCTTGCACTAAATCATCCACACGCATTAAAGTGTGACAATTCTGAATAATTGTCAGCAAAACTGTAGCCGCAGTTTACATCAGACCACCCCTCCAGAGTACGCTACTGTTGCTTGCTAAATAATTTCCATGAGTAGGTGATTCGGCTGTCTTTTACATACACAGTAACACAAGACTTGTTGTGATGACACTTATGTTCAATTACACAAATATATCCTTTTAAGAGATAAACTAAGGATTTTGAGAAAGAAATTTGGCTTTTTCAAGAGAACGATGTTTTTCTATTTGGGAAAATTGTTTTGATAAATGTTTTGTTGTGGAAATTTCAATTCTGATCTGAGAACTTGTATGCAACACAAAGGGCACCAAACAGGGCCCCTTCAACACCTCAGAAGGACCTAGTAATTTTATTAACAAAGGTTATGAACAGAATCGATCATGAAGAGCAGCCACGATGTAGTCCTACCTTTTCTGAAAACATCCGAGGTCTTACCAGCAATGCAGACCGAACTCTGGCACACTGGTGGTTTAGTAACCAAGTTGCCCATATCCTGAGGTCCGGTATCCCGTTTTCCTGCAGCACTATCCACAGTCGAACATTTTTTTGAAGTCCAAGAAGCGCATGTAGACTGGTTCGGCGAACTCCCATGAATCCTGCTGAGCCCTGCGAACGATCTAATGCTAGGCCACTGTTTCATAGCCAGGATGAAAACATTTTGAATCTGAGACTGGACTACTTGACCAAACATCCTCTCCAGCACCCCTGGATAGAACTTACCAGGGAGATCGAGCATTGTGGTCCTCCTGGAGTTGCAGCACACTCTGCAGTCACAGACCCACAACCTCCAGGGGGCATGCCACCAAGGAGCATTTTAAAAACCTGTATGACTTTCAACCACAGGGATTGGACGGATTGACAGAGTTTCTAGATGCTTCCTCCTCACAGGAGGGCATAGTGTTCAGGGTTTCGGTGTCTAACTCAAGGACACCGCACGTGTTGGTCCAGGCGATGTTGGAAGTTGATACAGTGGTACCTCTACTTTCGAACACCAATAATTAAATGTATACTTAGGACCCTTTAGAGAACCGGAGCCTCGCAATTTTGCTCCATCTAATTATGAACTAATTGTCGAGTTTACGACAGAGTATGGCCAGTGTTGTGCGAAGTAAGTACCCCCGTGAAAATCAGCATCCCCTGCAGCAGGAGCACACACGCATTAAGTGAAAGGCGAAAGCCGTTGCCGTGCGGCAGACAGTACCGGCTTGTTTTCAATCAAACATGAATAACACACTTTTGTATTTGTCCATTTTCAGCTTTAGAAGCTTGGTTCCTTTTCTAATATTTTCTATTGTTAAGTTCTCACTCGCGTTCTGCAGGAGGTGCAATCAATGACCTCTCACACAGTCTGAAAACCCATTACCGTAATTTCAGGACTATAAGTCGCAGCTTTTTTTTGTTTTGCACCCTGCGGCATGACGTCCGGCGCGGCCTATCTATGGCTGTTTCATGATTTTAGTGATGATTAATACACTTATACGCTCGTAGAAAGGTTGTGGACTGCTCTTGTGCAGCATCGCTTTGCTGGGCGGAGGGATATATGAGACGGTCACTGGGGAGAAGAGTGGTGTGTTGATCGCATGTCCACCAAGACGGAATTTACTGAAGAAAGGAAAGTTTTATGCACAAACCCTCATTATTAGGGATGAATTTATGCATATGATGCTGCTTTTAAGTTAAAGGCAGTCGATTTGGCTCTTAACTAAGGAACTACAGCCGCTCATGCACTGTAGAGGTTTCTTCCGGTCACAAGAAGGCACTGGGCTATTGTTGATGACATCTTGTTCCTTCACACTTTTCTTTATTTCCCGGTCACGTCCACTCTGGAGGCATACATGGAGCTCACTATTTTAATGTAACTTAGTGCTTTGTGCATGAATAAAATTTGTATGAACAGACCCACCAAAGCCCATTATGATGAAAAACAAAAATGGATTTCGTTTTCCCTCGCTCGGACGTAGGTCACCGGGGCCCCCCTCTGGAGCCAGGCCTGGAGGTGGGGATCGAAGGCGAGCGTCTGGTTGCCGGGCCTTCGTCCATGGGGCCCGGCCGGGCATAGCTCGAAAAGAAAACGTGGGTCCCCCTTCCCATGGGCTCACCACCTGTAGAAGGGGCCAAAGGGGCCCGGTGCAAAGTGAGCTGGGCAGCGGCCAAAGGCGGGGACCTTGGCGGTCCGATCCCCGGCTGCAGAGGCTGGCTCTAGGGACATGGAATGTCACCTCTCTGGCTGGAAAGGAGCCCGAGCTGGTGTGTGAGGCAGAAACATTCCGACTAGACATAGTCGGACTTGCCTCCACACATAGTTTGGGCTCTGGTTCAAGCCCTCTCGAGAGGGGCTGGACTCTTTTCCACTCTGGAGTTGTCCACGGTGAGAGGCGTCGAGCAGGTGTGGGCATACTTATTGCCCCCCGGCTGAGCGCCTGCACATTGGGGTTCACCCCGGTGAGCGAGAGGGTAGCCTCCCTCCGCCTTCGGGTGGGGGGGACGGGTCTTGACTGTTGTTTGTGTCTCTGCACCGAACGGCAGCTCAGATTACCCACCCTTCTTGGAGTCCCTGGAGGAAGTGCTGGAGGGCGCTCCTTCTGGGCACTCCATTGTTTTACTGGGTGACTTCAATGCTCACGTGGGCAATGAAAGTGAGACCTGGAAGGGTGTGATTGGGATGAACACCCCCCCCCCCCCCCCGATCTGAACCCGAGTCGTGTTCTATTGTTGGACTTCTGTGCTCAACACCGATTTTCTATCATGAACACCATGTTCAAACATAAGGGTGTCCATGTGTGCACTTGGCACCAGGACACCCTAGGCCGTGGTTCGATGATCAACTGTAGTCGTGTCATCGTATTTGCAACCGCATGTTTTGGACACTCGGGTGAAGAGAGGGGTGGCGCTGTCAACTGATCACCACCTGGTGGTGGGTTGGCTCCGATGGTGGGGGAAGATGCCGGTCCAACCTGGCAGACCCAAACGCTCTGTGAGAGTCTGCTGGGAACGTCTGGCAGAATCCCCTGTCAGGAAGAGCTTCAACTCCCACCTCCAGCAGAGCTTTTCCCACGTCCCGGGTGAGGCGGGAGACATTGAGTCCAAGTGGACCATGTTCCGCGCCTTCATTGTTGAGGCAGCCGACCGGACGTAAGGTCGTTGGTGCCTGTCGTGGCGGCAATCCCCGGACCCGCCGGTGGACACCGGCGGTAAGGGGTGCCGTCAAGCTGAAGAAGGAGTCCTATTGGGCTGTTTTGGCCTGCGGGACTCCGGAGGCAACTGACAGGTGACCAGATGGCCAAGCGGAACGCAGCTTCGGCGGTTGCTGAGGCAAAAACCTGAGCGTGGGAGGAGTTTGGCGAGGCCATGGAGAATGACTTCTGAACGGCTTCGAGGAAATTCTGGTCCACCATCCGGCGTCTCGGTGGGGAGAATACTTCGAAGACCTCCTCAATTCCACCGACACGCCTTCCATTGTGGAAGCAGGGCTTGGAGACTCTGAGGCAGACTCTCCAATCTCTGGGGTCGAACTCACTGAGGTAGTTAGAAAATTCCTCTGTGGCAGAGCCCTGGGAGTGGATGATATCCGCTCGGAGTTCTTAAAGGCTCTGGATGTTTTGGGGCTGTCATGGCTGACACGCCTCTACAGCGTTGCGTGGACATCGGGGACGGTGCCTCTGGATTGGCAGACTGGGGTGGTGGTTCCCCTCTTTAAGAAGGGGGACCGGAGGGTGTGTTCCAATTACAGGGGAATCACACTCCTACGCCTCCCTGGTAAGGTCTATTCAGGGGTGCTGGATTAGGAAGATCCGTCGGGAGGTCGAGCCTCGGATTCAGGAGGAGCAGTGTGGCTTTCGTCCTGGCCGGGGAACAGTGGGCCAGCTCTACACCCTCGGCAGGATCCTCGAGGATGCATGGGAGTTTGCCCAACCAGTTCACATGTGTTTTGTGGACTTGGAGAAGGCGTTCGACCGTGTCCCTCGGGAGGTTCTGTGGAGGGTGCTTCGGGAGTACGGGGAACTGATAAGGGCGGTTCGGTCCCTGTATCACTGATGCCAGAGTTTGGTCCGCATTTCCGGCACTAGTCTCTAGTCGGATTCAATCCCAGTGAGGGTTGGACTCCGCCAAGGCTGCCATTTGTCACCGATTCTGTTCATAATTTTTATGGACAGAATTTCTAGGCGCAGCCGAGGCGTTGAGGGGGTCCGGTTAGGGGACCTCAGCATCGCATCTCTGCTTTTTGAAGATAACGTGGTGCTGTTGGCTTCATCAGGCCGTGATCTCCAGCTCTCACTGGAGCGGTTCACAGCCGAGTGTAAAGCGGTCGGGATGAGGGTCAGCACCTCCAAATCCGAGTCCAAGGTCCTCGGTCGGAAAAGGGTGGAATGCTCTCTCCGGATCGGGGATGAGATCCTGCCCCAAGTGGAGGAGTTCAAGTATCTTGGGGTCTTGTTCACGAGTGAGGGCAGGATGGAGCGTGAGATCGACAGGTGGATCGGCTGTAATGCGGACTCTGTACCGGTCCACCGTGGTGAAGAGAGAGCTGAGCCAAAAGGCAAAGCTCTCAATTTACCGGTCGATCTACGCTCCTACCCTCACCTATGGTCACGAGCTATGGGTCGTGACCGAAAAAACGAAATCCAGTATACAAGCAGCCGAAATGAGTTTTCTCCGCAGGGTGTCCGGGCTCTCCCTTAGAGATTGGGTGAGAAGCTCGGTCATCCCGGAAAGACTCGGAGTAGAGCCGCTGCTCCTCCACGTTGAGAGGAGCCAGATGAGGTGTCTCGGGCATCTATTCAGGATGCCTCCTGGACGCCTCCCTGGGGAGGTGTTCCGGGCATGGCCCACCAGTAGGAGACTCGGGGACGACCCAGGACGCGCTGGAGAGACTATGTCTCTCAGCTGGCCTGGGAACGCCTTGGGAGCCCCCGGGATGAGCTGGATGAAGTGGCGGGGGAGAGGGAAGTCTGGGAGTCCCTCCTAAAGCTGCTGCCCCCGCGACCCAACCCCGGATAAGCGGAAGAAGATGGATGGATGGATGGATGGATGGATGGATGGATGGATGGATGAACAGACCCTTATCATGGAAAATGCTACAAGAAATGCATAAAAACAACAACAAAAGACAGACTGACAAAGTGTGTGGCGAAGTATATCTAATGCTATGCCAATCCGACACTGAGGAGGAAGACTTTGATGGTTTCAGTGCATAGGAGGAAGATGAAGATGGCTCTTTTTTTTTACTTTTACTGGTATGTTTTTTTTAACCAGCCCTGTTAGTGCTGTGCTACCATGTTACTGCGTCAGTGGCTTTTACCAGTATGTTTTGTGAGAATGATTTATTTTTATTATTATTATTTTTTGGTATGGCGCCGTTGTGAGTGGCAGCCTCCCAGTAGTATCCTCTCTTTTCCACTTTATTTCCTTCTATTCTCCTTTTTCTTTCTTTCTATTTGTCCATTCGGCAATGCTGGTGCCTTCTACCGCACCTCGGCGTGTGCAGAGCACTTCGGATCTGACATTTTTTTTCCCTCGGAGCCAGGATGGCTGTGAACATCAGTCGGGACCGGCGTGACTCTACGACAGCCATCCTGCTCATCTGGCCGATGCTGTCCCTTGCTTTGGCCTTGCAGCCGTGACCCCTGTGGAAGGTCCGCTCCCTCATGCTCGTCGGAACCAACGACCTTCGCCGTGCCAGCCCCATGGTGACCATCTGCACGTGCCCCGACTGGGTGCCCAGGACACTGCTCACACGTTTGCCTGTTTTGTGATGTTTTACCGATTCACAACCACGGTCCATTGGGCGCCATTGAACTTGACTGCCCTTACACCTGGTTATGGACCCCGTGGAGGCTATTTTGTGTGTTTTGGGATGTTCTTTGGTATTGAGGGGGGCTGGATGGCCACTGTTACATTTCTCCTTTGTTCTTGTTGCTTTGCTTTGATGGCTTTTAACTTTCGCACTTACTGGCGTTCTTTGTGGCGCTGTTTTGTGGCAGCCTTAGAATTGGAGACTATTGAGTTGCACTCGTCATCTGTGTGTCTTTCATATACCCGCTATGTGGTATGAATACTGCGGGGCCTGAATTTCCCCATCCCCTGGATCAATAAAGTTTCAATCCATCAAACAATCAATCAATCTTTGCAAGAACCACACGTGAGACAGTTTGGCCATTTTACGCTTGCAAGCGGAGATGTCATCAGCACCCTGTGTGGTACAGAGATGCTTGAAAGCAGTCTGACTTAGACCTCTTGCAAGGGCATATTTATTGAGAGAAAACAGGTTGGGGGTGAGAGTGGACAGGTTTGGTGGTCACCTCAGCAACTGGTTAATCAGTGCAGAGGGTCTTAGCTTTTTGGTTTACAAAGTTGTGGAAACAGAAACCAGTGGAGCATTTTAGAAAACTAACTAAGCAAGGCTGTTTCCACATCATTTGGAAAGTTTCAACAACTGAATGTGGAAACTTTCCAGAGTCAAGGAAAGGTGAAAAGTTTTAACAAAGTTAATACTTCTAGTCTACATTCCAACATAATCATACGATCAAGATGTTTTTAGGTAAGTTTTTTTTTATCCAGCCCTAAGCGCTGTGTTACTTCCATGTTGCCTCTGTGTTACTGCCGCGTCACAGGCATTATTTGGAAATAAAAGCGAATGTATGCTATTAAAACTTTGAAAACGCTTTCTGTGTACTCGCGGGCACATGCAGCTTTTAGTATGGTGCGGCTTATGTATGAAAAAAAAAACCAAGATTTTCCCTTAATTTTTGCTCGTGCGACTTAAAATCAGGTGCGGCTTATAGTACAGAAATTACGGTAATCACACTAAAAGGTAATGATGGGTATGCACATTGCAGGGAGTACGTGGAAGCATACAATAATTTATTAGCCTGACTCAGGGATGATTTTCGCAAGCGTAAACATTAGAACAGGTTCCCCAAGCAAAGGGAGATCAAGAATAAAGTGTCACTTTGTTTTAATTACAAAGGTTACAAAAAGCAAAAATAAAACTGTTGTCTTGGTTTTCTGTGTGTTTTACACAGAGGAATAGGGACTTTTGGGATAGACCGTATTACTTGCTTTTGCACTGATTCCCATGGAAAACGTACGTTTATACTTACAAAACCTGATCAGAGAACCAATTAAGTGCGCAAGTAGAAGGAGAACTGTAGTTTTATTGTCAGAGGCATTCACATTTTTTTTGTTTTTTGCACAAATGCTTCTGTTGGTCAGTGATTTGAACCTGTATTCCCACAGTGGCAGGCAACAACCTTAAAAGCTTGGCCACAGTTGGCCAGCTCAGCTATCTTGGGTCTTTTATTCTGACCACTCACACATTTTTTGTTTATGTGCATACAAACAAAATTCATGCCTCCACAATGGAAACATCTTTGTGCTAGTTAGTTGTCAACAAAAGTTAATGATGTGTGTCAGAGCTACGTAATGGTTCATCTCATCAACCACTCCGCCCTTGATTTATATATATATATATATATATATATATATATATATATATATATATATATATATATATATATATATATATATACTGTATATATATATATATATATATAACCATTACGTAGCTCTGACACACATCATATATATATATATATATATATATATATATATATATATATATATATATATATATATATATATATATATATATATATATATATACCACTGTGTAAAATGTTGCTAACTTACATACACTGCCATGTCATCGTTGTTTTCTTTTTAGTGTGAATGAGGGCCCGCTGCTATGACTCGCAGCTTGTGTTGATGATTGGAAGATAAAAAAACAAACACTGCTATTCCCATGATGAATCACACATCTATGCTGCAGTTCCTGTCTGTTTGATTTACACAGACCTAAAGGCAGACACGCACATGGACACAGGAGAATTCAACATTCACTGTCTGCCTTCGTTTGGCATAGATATATAAGATGAAAATCGAATAGAAAGCCGATTCCCAGGCAAGCTTTTGAATGTTAAGTGCTTTCAGATGGTTGGATCCAATTTCCTTACAACCAATGTATATTTTTAAGGGGGCCAAGGTCTGGACACACAGGTGGAGAGGAATGTCTTGTAATGGGTTGATAAAAATTGAAAAAACAAAAACTATACAAATACACAAACCTGAGACTTCTCCTGCAAAACCAAACTTTCACCTCAAAACAGTTTAATCTGTGGCGATTCCTGAATTTTCACTTCAACACAAATCAATCTGTGACCAAAACTGAACTATGTTGTCAAATCCTAGCCTGGGCAGCCACACCCACTAAGAAAGTGGGTCTGAAGAGCATGCCATTCACCGCGGCCAAGACTTTATTCAACATGAATCGTCCAATCAAATTTGGTTATTTGCTGTGATGTCCAATGCGTGACATCAGTCTGCAGCAGCAATAGTCCATCATCAATAAAAATGGTGCATGGGAGAGACAATAGTTTGTTTCATTCAGCATTGACCAGAAACACGTAGGCTGGATTGCACCAACAGGATTTAATTTTAAAACTACCGTAATTTTCAGACTATAACTCGCGTTTTTTTTTCATAGTTTGGGTTGGGGGGGGGGGGGGGGCAACTTATACTCAGGAGCGACTTATATGTGAATTTTTTCACAAATTTTCAAAATTCAAAAATCCGCTATGTAGTGAAACAGCAATAAACGAACCGCGATGTAGCAAGGGATTACTGTCATTTGAACTGCAAGTGACGTCACCGGTGCCGCGCGGCGGTTGTTTACATATCGGACAAAGGATTCGATCACGGGATGACGAAGATGACGAAGGGGCCATGTTTGAAGGATTTAAGGATTTAATGATTTGGAGTTTGAAAAACTTATTTATGTTATAGTTGTTTGATATATTTTATTTCGTGTAGCAACTTGTACCTGTTTTTATCGTTACAGTTCAGTAGTTGTTGGCTCGTTGAACTCTTGTTTTGTTAAATAAAGAGTCGTTTACCAAACCCACGTCTTTCCTGGTACTTTGTTAACGCTACAATATAGTTATATACTAGATCTGTGTGGCGCAGGCGCAGCATTGTTGACATAAAGGATGAGGAATTTGATCGATGGATTTAATGATTTGGAGTGACACAGATGGTTTGATAATATTGTTGTTACATAAACCCACATCTTTCCTGGTACTTTGTTAACGCTACAATATAGTTATATACTAGATTTTTGCGGTGCACGCGCGGCGTTGTTGACATAAAGGATGAGGAATTTGATCGATGGATTTAATGATTTGGAGTCACACATATGGTTTGAGGTTCCGACTAGACATAGTCGGACTTGCCTCCACACATAGTTTGGGCTCTGGTACAAGTCCTCTCGAGAGGGGCTGGACTCTCTTCCACTCTGGAGTTGCCCACGGTGAGAGGCGTCAAGCAGGTGTTGGCATACTTATTGCCCCCCGGCTGGGCGCCTGCACATTGGGGTTCACCCCGGTGAGCGAGAGGGTAGCCTCCCTCCGCCTTCGGGTGGGGGGACAGGTCCTGACTGTTGTTTGTGTCTCTGCACCGAACGGCAGCTCAGAGTACCCACCCTTCTTAGAGTCCCTGGAGGAAGTACTGGAGAGCGCTCCTTCTGGGGACTCCATCGTTCTACTGGGTGACTTCAATGCTCACGTGGGCAATGACAGTGAGACCTGGAAGGGCGTGATTGGGAGGAACGGCCCCCCCGATCTGAACCCGAGCGGTGTTCTATTATTGGAATTCTGTGCTCGACACGGATTTTCTATAATGAACACCATGTTCAAGCATAGGGGTGTCCATGTGTGCACTTGGCACCGGGACACCCTAGGCCGCAGTTCGTTGATCGACCTTGTAGTCGTGTCATCGGATTTGCGGCCGCATGTTTTGGACACTCGGGTGAAGAGAGGGGCGGAGCTGTCAACTGATCACCACCTGGTGGTGGGTTGGCTCCGATGGTGGGGGAAGATGCCGGTCCGACCTGGCAGACCCAAACGCTCTGTGAGGGTCTGCTGGGAACGTCTGGCAGAATCCCCTGTCAGGAAGAGCTTCAACTCCCACCTCCGGCAGAGCTTTTCCCACGTCCCGGGGGAGGCGGGGGACATTGAGTCCGAGTGGACCATGTTCCGCGCCTCCATTGTTGAGGTAGCCGACCGGAGCTGTGGCCGTAAGGTTGTTGGTGCCTGTCGTGGCGGCAATCCCTGAACCCGCTGGTGGACACCGGTGGTAAGGGATGCCGTCAAGCTGAAGAAGGAGTCCTATAGGGCCGTTTTGGCCTGCGGGACTCCGGAGGCAGCTGACAGGTACCGGATGGCCAAGCGGAACGCGGCTTCGGCGGTTGCTGAGGTAAAAACCCGGGCGTGGGAGGAGTTTGGCGAGGCCATGGAGAATGACTTCCGGACGGCTTCGAGGCAATTCTGGTCCACCATCCGGCGTCTCAGGAGAGGGAAGCACTGCACGGTCAACACTGTTCACAGTGGAGATGGTGTGCTGCTGACCTCGACTCGGGATGTCATGAGTCGGTGGGGGGAATACTTCGAAGACCTCCTCAATTCCACCGACACGCCTTCCATTGTGGAAGCAGGGCCTGGGGACTCAAAGGCGGACTCTCCAATCTCGGAGGTCGAAGTCACTGAGGTAGTTAAAAAACTCCTCGGTGGCAAGGCCCCGGGGGTGGATGAGATTCGCCCGGAGTTCTTAAAGGCCCTGGATGTTGTGGGGCTGTCATGGCTGACACGCCTCTACAGCATTGCGTGGACATCGGGGACGGTGCCTCTGGATTGGCAGACTGGGGTGGTGGTTCCCCTCTTTAAGAAGGGGGACCGGAGGGTGTGTTCCAATTACAGGGGAATCACACTTCTCAGCCTCCCTGGTAAGGTCTATTCAGGGGTGCTGGAGAGGAGGATCCGTCGGGAGGTCGAACCTCGGATTCAGGAGGAGCAGTGTGGCTTTCGTCCTGGCCGTGGAACAGTGGACCAGCTCTACACCCTCGGCAGGATCCTCGAGGGTGCATGGGAGTTCGCCCAACCAGTCCAAATGTGTTTTGTGGACTTGGAGAAGGCGTTCGACCGTGTCCCTCGGGAGGTTCTCTGGGGGGTGCTTCGGGAGTACGGGGTGCCGAGCCAACTGATAAGGGCGGTTCGGTCCCTGTATCACCGATGCCAGAGTTTGGTCCGCATTTCCGGCAGTAAGACGGATTCGTTCCCAGTGAGGGTTGGTCTCCGCCAAGGCTGCCCTTTCTCACCTATTCTGTTCATAATTTTTATGGACATAATTTCTAGGCGCAGCCGAGGCGTTGAGGGGGTCCGGTTTGGGGACCTCAGCATCGCGTCACTGCTTTTTGCAGATGACGTGGTGCTGTTGGCTTCTTCAGTCCGTGATCTCCAGCTCTCACTGGAGCGGTTCGCAGCCGAGTGTGAAGCGGTCGGGATGAGGGTCAGCACCTCCAAATCCGAGTCCATGGTCCTCGGTCGGAAAAGGGTGGAATGCCCTCTCCGGATCGGGGATGAGATCCTGCCCCAAGTGGAGGAGTTCAAGTATCTTGGGGTCTTGTTCACGAGTGAGGGCAGGATGGAGCGCGAGATCGACAGGCGGATCGGTGCAGCGTCGGCAGTAATGCGGACTCTGTACCGGTCCGTCGTGGTGAAGAGAGAGCTGAGCCAAATGGCAAAGCTCTCGATTTACCGGTCGATCTACGCTCCTACCCTCACCTATGGTCACGAGCTATGGGTCGTGACCGAAAGAACGAGATCCAGGATACAAGCGGCTGAAATGAGTTTCCTCCGCAGGGTGTCCGGGCTCTCCCTTAGAGATAGGGTGAGAAGCTCGGTCATCCGGGAGAGACTCGGAGTAGAGCCGCTGCTCCTCCACGTTGAGAGGAGCCAGATGAGGTGGCTCGGGCATCTCATCAGGATGCCTCATGGACGCCTCCCTGGGGAGGTGTTCCGGGCATGTCCCACCGGTAGGAGACCCCGGGGTCGACCCAGGACGCGCTGGAGAGACTACGTCTCTCGGCTGGCCTGGGAACGCCTTGGGATCCCCCGGAATGAGCTGGAGGAAGTGGCTGGGGAGAGGGAGGTCTGGGAGTCCCTCCTAAAGCTGCTGCCCCCGCGACCCGACCCCGGATAAGCGGAAGAAGATGAAGACATATGGTTTGATAATATTGTTGTAATATCATAGTTATTTGAAATATATATATCGTTATATGGGTCTGTGGAATAATTAGAAATGCAACTTCTGAGTCCGACGTCAGCGGCGCATATGCGGCGCATACACGGCATTGTTTACATAAAGGACGATCGATGGATATAATGAATTGGAGTGACACAGATGGTTTGATAAACGTGTTATTTATGTAATACTTATTTGAATAACTCTGAATGTTACGTCAGGCCCTTTCTCAGCTCCTCGTTTGTGTATATGTCATGTTAGCATACCGTATCATTTAGCCTGTTGTTGCTGATTCATTTCTGTTCTTGGTGTTGGATTTTGACAAATAAATGTGCTCCAAAAGTGCGACTTATACTCTGGTGCGACTTATATATGTTTTTTTTCACTTTATTGTGCATTTTATGGTTGGTGCGACTTATACTCGGAAGCGATTTATATTCCGAAAAATACGGTAGATTCAATCTGCTTTACATTAAAATAATGGTCAATCATAATTGCTCTGATTTAATCAGATGTTCTTTGTGTTTGCTGTCTCGCTGACCACCTTGACCATCTACCTCGACCACTGTTTGTGCTTTACAATGACATAAGGGAGTATATTAGTTCCAGGAGTTCAATTTCAATCATTTACGACCATTATTGAATGTAATGATAGGACATCAGATGACCTATAGTTATGCTTGCAGCAGTTTAAATATACATTTTATAACTCTTTGTAGTGGTACAGCCGCTATGAGTAACCTTGTTTGCAAACAAAATGTTTTTTTTTTTCTTGTCTCAACTATCTTGGATTTTCATCGACTAAATGTGTGACAATTTACGATATCATATTATGAACTGTTGTTGTTATGTACTGAACAGGGAAGCTTTGTGTTTCATTAAACTGGGATATGTTTGTATGACATGGTTAATAATTAATACTGCATTCCGGAAGGTAATATTTATGTAAGTGTAAAATGTTACTTTTTATTTAATAAAATCACAACACATTGTGCATCATAGAAAATGTGCCATAAATTCAGCTAAACTCTTTTTTATGCCATATAATTAAGCTAGCAAAATGGATGGACTATAGTGATAATTTGTTTTGTAGTGAACACACAAATCTATCATTTCAAACATCACATTGATGATACTGTGAATGTTGGAGTGATCAGCACACCTTTAGAGGTCATGCAGGCAAACTGAAAGCATAACAAGGTGGCACAATTATTATTTGGTGAACTGACAATTTGCTACATACAGTATTATCAACTCGTGATTTTTTTTCATGTTTTTAATGCATTTTTTTCATTGATTTTTTGCCAGTTTGTGCAGACACTCTGACTAATTTAGAAACATTAGTACACTTTAACATACATTTGTACCAATAATAATGGCCAGAATAACACATTAGCACATAGCAATTATCTCACAGTGAACATCCAAGGTCACTTTGGCAATTTAATATGATATCACTCAGGTCAATGTTTTTGGTTGGCACTTTTTTCAAGAATCTGTGGCCACATGAGAGCAAGAGGTTTTATGTGTTTATGGATGTTGATGAAAATGTATCTCACAGCTATTTTTGTTCTTTCAAGCTCCACATTTATCAAGTTTTAAGAAAACCTTACCAATTTGCAACATGTGTAGTTGGAAGGTTCTGCCTTTCACCTTTTGTTGGAATGCGCTATGAAAAAAAGACTATGCAATAAAAAAATCACAGCCAACATTTCATATTTTATGGTCGTTAAGTGTGTTCTCCATGAAAAAAGCTTAACATATCTTAGAAAACGGATTTTTTGTCATAAATATTCACATGCACATCTCTACCTATGCCCACAACAATGTCTGAAAATATCAAAATGATCACACCCGTATTTGAGATTGTGAAAGTAAAACTTGAAGAGCTCTAAAATTACTTCCTTCTCAGCCATGATGATGCGTCTATGCTTGGTCAGAAAAATAAATAATAATACGAGAATGCCTAACACATGAATTTCAGTGTCATGGAATGGAGCAGGGGGACCAAATGCGGCTTATGGGGTTTATTGGGATATTATTATTATGACGGGAGACGACAAGAATATAATCAAACAAGCAGAGCTAGATACCGGGCTACGGAGGACTACAGAACGTGCTACAGACAGGTAGCGTACTGGTAGGGCAAAAGAAAAATCTCACACTGAGGGCTGGGTGTGTGGGTTTAGAGGGAGTGGCTAATGAGCTCTGAGCATGTGTGGAGAAAGCTGCAGTTGCAGGCTGTCATAGTGACTGCTGTTGACAGGACGGGAGGGGCAGGAGAGATGAGCTGTTCAGAGTACGGGTCACGCGAATGCATGACATTGAAATTAAACAGTTTGACCAATTAGCTGTCACCTTTCTCCATGCTGATTTACTATTTAGTGAGCGTTTTTGAAAAAACACTGTCAATAAAATGATGGGGTTTTTTTTCAGTTACTAACAAATTCAATATACTAAGAAAGAAACCCCCCAAAAAAACTCTCCTTGTTCAAATTCTGTTGAGATAATTGTTTACTGTAAAATCAATAAAACATACAGTAGCTATGAAAAGGAGCTTCAGCAACTTTGGCTTTTAATGCTCAAGTTATCCATCACGAGCATGTAATGCTTATTTACTCTTTAAAACAAAATTCTAAACAAGTTACACAAAATTAAGTTGCATCGAGTCATTTTGATAAAGGATGACTGTTTTTAAAAAATATTAAGAGTCATTATCGTTGTCTTCCATGTGTGTTCAAATGAGCATCTCTTAATCATGCAATAAAATTCCATTTCCAGGCCAACAATGATGCTGCAGAGGTGTGGAAAGGAAGCGCTGGGAATGGTGGTTGCAGCCAGACCCCTCTCACTCCCATTGTAATTTAAGTTGTCATTTAAGTGAATTGAAAATACAACATCTGACTTGAAATTCCAAGCATAGTATGCACTTTTTTCTTTTATTTATTGTTGGACTGCATGTACTACAACTACTGCGTGTTCAGAAAATGTTGTGACTTATTTGAATGATTAAATAATTGTTTGGGATGGTCCCCCAAATAAACCCATTCTCAATTGAGGTTGGATTTACCGCACAGTTCAACTGACAATACAGACACAAGTTTTCATATAGAAGAAGAACAAGATCCCGGATACAAGCAGACAAAATTAGTTTTCTCTGCAGGGTGTCTGGGCTCTCCCTTAGAGATGGTGTGAGTAGTTCGAATGAATGGGATAAATAAATAACGATAAATAATATACATCATGACAATAATTGCAGTTTAGAATATACCAGTATGAAATATCAATATTGTTCCGTTCTGTATTGCCATTGGCTACCTCCTGGTTTTTACTCATGTGCAACATGGGTTGTTTCATGTGGTAAGAGTTAGTGTTCCATTGTGAACATTGTGATAGCATATGATGAAAAATGTAATCACAAATGGACACACTGACATGTAAGTCCAGCCAGGAAACTGGCTTCCTGGCTACCACTCTTGAGCAAGCCATCATCTCCACTTCCCCAGCTCAAGGAGAAATAAATATCATTTCTCGAATGCCTCCATGTGTGATTTGGGTTGGGTCTGTCTGGTGTGCAACACAAAACATATAGTGTGTGATTTTATTATTATTATGATAATTATCATAATTATTACAAGCTATATTCCTCTACTAAAAAACAAATACAGTAAACCCTTCGTAACTTAGCAGAGATTTTTGCGTGACTGCAGATGCTCACGTGTCTTTAGTTCGTAATGACAGTGAATGTAGACACAATTTCTTCTTTGAGCATCTTCACCTGTACTAATGCGTGTACGTGAAGGCGCGTGGGTGCGTGTGTGCATGTGCGCGTGTATGGTAAAGATTAATTAATGTGCAAGAAAGCCTACTTGGAGTTATTGTGAGGTAATTGCTCTCAGCTGCACATTCAGACTCACGTCATCAGCCCAGAGGTGAGACAGAGTTGGGATTTACATTCCAGAGGTCCACTTCAGACTGCATTAAATGATGTGAAAACTTGGGAATTAACGTTTTGCCACTCACTTGTCCGCGTGGGGTTGAACATTTCATTTGGATTTACATCTTACTTACCACCACCACCACCAGTCCATCTGTTGTGGATTGTTAAAATAATCAGTGAACCTTTGTACAGTATTTATCATATTGTAACACAAAATTTATCTGGAAAATAAACCCATCACAAATAGATAATAGTTTAATAAATTTTACAAAACAGAATAAGAAAAACTCAAATGAAAATCTGCCCTGTGATTGGCTGGCACACAGTTCAGGGTGTCCTGCGCCTGCTGCCTTGTCAGCTGGGATGAAGAAAATAGAAAATAGATGGATGGAATATGATAGTCTACCACAATCACAATGGCCCTCACTTGTTAATATTTTGTAAATGAATAGGATTGTTTATACGCTGCACATAAGTTGAGCATGCTGTTACCTTACTACTTTATGCAGGTGCTTAGACCATCACTTCATCTATTGCAGTTCTATCTCCTATTATGTGAGTTTTCTTCATAGTTTTATTCAAATGACCTCAAACTACACTTTGTTGTCCTTCATGACGGTCATGCTGTCCGACTACAAGATACATGTCATTCTGTGTTTTGGACTGAGCGTCACACTTACACTACTATTCAGTCATCGACCATACCCTAGGCAATCATCTCATGCTTCCTTCAAGGTGTGTGTGTGTGTGTGTGTGTGTGTGTGTGTGTGTGTGTGTGTGTGTGTGAGTCTGTGCGTATATATATATATATATATATATATATATATATATATATATATATATATATATATATATATATATATATATATATATATATATATATATATATATATATCCATCCATTTTCTGAACCGCTTAGTCCCCACGGGGGTCGCGGGCGTGCTGGAGCCTATCCCAGCTGTCAACGGGCAGTAGGCGGGGGACACCCTGAACCGGTTGCCAGCCAATCGCAGGGCACACAGAGACGAACAACCATCCGCACTCGCACTCATACCTAGGGACAATTTAGAGTCTTGAATCGGCCTACCAAGCATGTTTTTTGGGATGTGGGAGGAAACCGGAGTGCCCGGAGAAAACCCACGCGGGCTCGGGGAGAACATGCAAACTCCACACAGGGAGGGCCGGAGGTGGAATCGAACCCGCACCCTGCTAACTGTGAGGCGGACTTGCTACCCAGTGCCCCACCGAGCCGCCCTATATATATATATATATATATATATATAACATTGTTGCAGTCCCAACTGCGCGTGCCAATCGGCGCTGATTGCCACCACCTGTCCGGTGTTGAAAAGTGGTGTTACACTTTTAGATACAACATTTGTTGTATTTGTTGTTTGTATTTGTTGTTATGAGCACTGCTATCAGAAATAGTCTGGTTGATTTCACTTATATTTTCAGTGGAATATCCAGTCAGGTAAAGGGCACCATCAAACGTGATTATGAATACAGAATAACATAATACAAGTGGTACTACTTTAACCCCCGTCCCCCCACCTTGTCTCTCCAATACCCTGCGATTGGCTGGCAACCGGTTCAGAGTGTCCCCCGCCTACTGCTCGATGACTGCTGAGAGAGGCTGCAGCACGCCCGCGACCCCCGTGGGGACAAGCGGATAATGGATGGATAAATGTTCTCTACTGCTGTTACTTGGTTAATTTGTGGTCTCCATGGTGCTGTGGCATACACAATTGGAATAACATTGCCATTTACTATACTTGTTGCCATGTTTAAAAACACCGTTGTTATTTGGTTTTAAAAAGCAGACCCTAGAAGTACCGTAATTTTAGGACTATAAGTCGCGTTTTTTTTCATAGTTTGGGTGGGGGGGCGACTTATACTCAGGAGCGACTTATGTGGTTTTTTTTTCAAAAAAATTTACTTGATCATTAACACATTACTTACTAGTACAATTGATCACCTCACATATTATTTTTAATACACAAAATACACAAAAAGCTAGTGAGGACTTCCAAAGATGGAAATTAACAAATACAAAAGTGTCTTCATATTATTCACAAGCTGGCACTGTCTGCGGCACTGCCACGGCACTCTTTCACTCAGTGCGTGTGCGCTCCTGCAGAAGGGGATACCAACTTTGGCATATCACCGGCCATACTCCTTCGCGAGCTCCACGATAAGCATGCATTCGCCATGCTCCTTTATGATTTCGAGTTTCATATCGATAGTCTTATGCTGCCTTTACATGGTTTGGGAAACATGATCCTTTCCACATGTGAAGTGGAAATTACAAGTGCATTGTGTTCAAATGCTTTTATTGTCATAGTTAATGAAACATGGCAGACCACACAGTCGTACTTTCCTACCGGGGGCTAAAATGTTATCCTCGAATTACCGTTATTTTCGGACTATTAGTCGCTCCGGAGTATAAATCGCACCACCCATAAAATGCACAATAACGTGGAAAAAAACATATATAAGTCGCTCCGGAGTATAAGTCGCACTTTTGGGGCAAATGTATTTGTCAAAATCCAACACCAAAAACAGACACGAACCAGCAACAACAGGCTAAACGATACGGTATGCTAACGTGACATACACAAACGAGACACTGAGAACGGGACTAACGTAACATTCAGAGTTATTCAAATGATTATTACATAAATAACACGTTTATCAAACCATCTGTGTCACTCCAAATTATAAAATACATCGATCATCGATCGTGTAAACAATGCCGCGTACGCGCGCCGTCGGACTCGTGATTTGCATGTCTAATTATTCCACAGACCCATATAACGATATGTAAAGTATATTTCAAATAACTATCATATAGCAACAATATTACCAAACCACCTGTCACTCCAAATCATAAAATACATCGATCATCGATCGTGTAAACATTGCCGCGTACGCGCGCCGTCGGACTCGTGATTTGCATGTCTAATTATTCCACAGACCCATATAACGATATACAAAGTATATTTCAAAAAACTATCATATAGCAACAATATTACCAAACCATCTGTCACTCCAAATCATAAAATCCATCGATCATTGATCGTGTAAACAATGCCGCGTACGCGCACCGTCGGACTCGTGATTTGCATGTCTAATTATTCCACAGACCCATATAACGATATATAAAGTATATTTCAAATAACTATCATATAGCAACAATATTACCAAACCATTTGTCACTCCAAATCATAAAATACATCGATCATTAATCGTGTAAACAATGCTGCGTACGCGCGCCGTCTGACTCGTGATTTGCATGTCTGGCGTGATGTGTGCTCGCATGCTGTCCATCACAAGCAGAGCTTGCATCCTAAATTGCATTGCTGCCCCTACTGTTTTTTTTTTTTTTTTATTATTATTATTATTATTTTTTTTTATTTTATTATTTTTTTTTTTTTACATCACCACACTAAAATCTCTTCACCAGACCTGTGCTTTTTAAAAACTCCAAAAAACAGCGCTTTCCCCTCCTAGTTGTTGCGTCACGGCCAATGGTGAAATTTAAATCACCCTCGTTCGGATCCTGAATTCCCTCCCCCCTCCACCCTCTGCTACATGACGTCCTGTTCTTTGCGCTATGATCTGGCTGTCTGCTATTAGCGCGCTTGCTCCATTTTGCTGCTCTTATTTGTCTATTTATTTATTTATTGTTTATTATTTGGGTTATTTGCTTATTACTTATTCGTTGCTCTTGTCTGTTCGTTTTTACTCTTTGTGCTATTTGATGTGAGTGTTGTGTACTGTCTAGTCACCGTGGGACGGTGGGAAACGTAATTTCGATCTCTTTGTGTGCCTGGCATGTGAAGGAATTGACAATAAAGCGGACTTTGACTTTTGAATAATAATAATAATAATAATAACAATAATTATAAAGTGAATGGAGTAGAATAACATAAATGTGAAGGCCTTCGCCTTCACACAATAATAAAGTGAAAGAAGTAGAATAACATGTGTGAAGGCCTTCGCCTTCACACAATAATAATAATACTAAAGTGAATAGGCTGGGGGGTGAAGGCCTTCGCCTTCACACAATAATAATAATAATAATAATAATAATAAAGTGAATGGAGTAGAATAACATAAGTGTGAAGGCCTTCCCCTTCACACAATAATAATAAAGTGAAAAGAGTAGAATAACAAGTGTGAAGGCCTTCGCCTTCACACAATAATAAAGTGAAAGGAGTAGAATAACATGTGTGAAGGCCTTCGCCTTCACACAATAATAATAAAGTGAATGGAGTAGAATAACATAAGTTTGGAGGCCTTTGCCTTCACACAATAAAGTGAAAGGAGTAGAATAATTGTGAAGGCGAATAACACAATAAATAAATAAATACTATTAATAATAAATTACTACAGCGCACTGGTTAGCACGTCCGCCTCATAGTTCAAAGGTGCAGGGCCTTCCTCTGTGGAGTTTGCATGTTCTCCCGGTGCCCTGCATATACTCCGATTTCCTCCCACAGTCCAAAAACATGCATGGGACTCTGAAAGGTTGTTTGTCTGTGTGCCCGACCATTGGCTGGCTACTGATTCAGGGTGTACCCTGCCAAAGACTGCTGGGATAGACTCCAGCACGCCCACAACCTTTGTGAGGATGAAGTGATTCAGAAAATGGATGGATAAATTACGACATGTATTATTCCAGTAACTGTTACAACTTAAGCTGCTGTCAAATACATTCTCACACACATTGATGTTTTGTTCTGTGAACAAGGTAAACAAGATATTCTACATGTTAACAGACTCTTGCCTATGGTTACCATTTGGCTCTCATATTCCTCATGTATTGGTTTGAATTATGCAATCCAAAGCTTCGTTTTTAATAATGTACCAGTGTGCTGCTCAGTGTCCCCAAGGAGCGCTACATTAGATTCAATTTCAGGCCCACGCCAGGCAAATTTAGGGCAGTCATGTAGACGTCTCCTGAATGCACATGCTGGAAGGGTGCCAGACTGTGTGTGCGGGCATGCAAAGCTGTCTGTGTATGGCTCTGTGCGTGCGTGTGCAAAGAATTGTGCATGCCCCTGCCTAAAATTCTCAGCCTGCCTACATGCTGAAAGGCAAGTACATAATTTTCATCAGAGGCGTCCTGCAAGCGACTGTCAGCTGGAATTCAAAATTAATTTTGTGGTTTCATTCCGGTGGTTTTAAACAGGGCACTAATGAGAAGAAGTAATTTGTAGTTTCTTCAGTTTCAGTGCAGATGCGATTTGGAAACAAATGGAAAAAAATGTATAGTGATAATAATCGAGATCAAATGATGTGAAAAAATAAATGGTGGTCTTATTTTTTGCCTTATCGCCCAGGCCTACCATGGAGCTTGTGTTTGTGTTTGGTTTCCTTAATTGAAACTCATTTGACGCAGATTGGTTTTTTACAAACATCATATATCTAGCTGTGATACAAGCCATGCGTGTTATGTTAAATCTTACTGCAGGAAGATAGTCTGTAATTGTCAGAAAGCACTAACAACAAAAGGGTAGTTGCTGTGACACTATCTCATCCGAGTGCTCAAAATAATAATGATATTCCTTTTGCCATGCCCAATGGAACAGGTGAACGAATTAAAAATTAAAGGAAGAGTTTTTTTTATCAGGGTATGGCATGAATTCAATTACACTTTTCTGATAAGATTTTGGTCAGGCACGTGGCAGAAGGGGTTGTTAATCACTTTCAGCTGCATTGGTGTTGATGGAATTAACAACAGGTACACTAGAGGGGCAACAACGAGATGGTCCCCAAAACAGGACTGGTTTTGCAGGTGGAGGCCATTTCAAGCTCCTCCCTCTTGAACTGTTTTTCCACAAGTGTTGGCTTTAGCAAGAGTCATTATCACGACTGGGAGCATGAGGCGATTTCTTAACGCTCCTGAAGTTGCGCAGATTGTCCAACTGCTCCAGGATGACACATCCATGCGTGCTGATTTGATGTATCTCCCAGTACAATCTCCAGAGCATGGAGGAGATTCCAGGAGACAGGCAGTTACTCTAGGAGAGCTGCACAGGGCCGTAGACGGTCCTCATCCCATCAGCAGGACCGATATTCTCTGCTTTGTGCAAGGAGGAACAGGTTGAGCACTGCCCGAGCCCTACAGAATGACCTTCAGCAAGCTACTGGTGTGAATGTTTTTGCCCAAACAGTCAGACACAAATTTCACGAGGATGTCCTCAGGGCACGACGTCCTGTAGTGTGCCCTACGCTCACTACTCAGCACCGTGGAGCAAGTCTGAAGCACAAATGGAACGCTGGTTGTGTTGCAGTTACAGATTTGTTCTTGATAAACGTTTTCATAATGAAACCACGATGCTCACCGGTCTAATTCATGTTAGCAACTGAAATGAAACAAAATAACATGATTCGAAATTGAAATGAAACTAAAAAAAACAAAATAGCATTATATGTACTTTTCGAATATTAAAAAAAAAACGTTTTTGTTTCTTTTTAATTGATTTACATTTTATTAAACCAACAAATGTGTCATCATTTTGCCGGACCCTGTGTATGTATGTGTTCATGCCATACCCTGATAAAAAACTGTTCCTTTAATTTTTTTTTAGCAGTGTATATATATATATATATATATATATATATATATATATATATATATATATATATATATATATATATATATATATATATATATAGGGGAAACATAATCTATGCACTAAATTACACAGATCATAGTTACGTGTGGAACAAAGATTTATCAAGCCTATCAGATGAACAGGAATTCCCTTTCAAATAGCAATGATACTTGTACGAGTTGAGCTATGTCAGTTCTTTTGGTTGTTAATCATCACATGACTGAACATTTAGTCATATACAAAGGCAAGGTCACTGCTGTCTCAGGGTTGCCATGAAACAAGAAGTGCCACTGAACTGTGTGCTTACATTATTAGAGGATGCAGCTTCTCACTTGGTGCAACATCTCAGGTCGAGGCGTTGATTACAAATAATCATCTCCATTAGATGGAACTTAATTAAGAAGACAAGAGCTGATTGCCTCTGCCTCCCACCAATGCTGTTATGGGCATATCAATAGTCAATGAAAAGTATCATTATTGCTGATAATAACTAAATGGGCATCTAAGTAGTTTTTTCAATCAGCATATTTCACATTAATGTAAATGAAAGATGGTATGATGTGCTCTGTGTATCAGGATAAGCATGCTAACTGCACATGTCCCGAGATCTTCAGCTAATCCTAATGTAATAATCCCCCTACAGTTTTCAAATTCACACCATGTCAGTTTGCATTCAAGACTGAACTGGGCAATTTTGTAGAAATGGATTCAAATGTCTCCATACACAATACGAAGGAATAATATTAAAATGCATCATTAGGTTTTTATAACTCAATATAAATAACTCAATGAATCAATAGAGAGCGAGAGAGGATCGATAGAGTGAGTGAGTGAGTGAGTGAGTGAGTGAGTGAGTGAGTGAGTGAGTGAGTGGTTGCGTGCGTTGGTTGGATGGGTGGGTGGATGGGTGGGTAGGTAGGTAGGTAGGTAGGTAGGTAGGTAGGTAGGTACGCGGGCGGGCGGGCGGGCCGGCAGGCAGGCAGGCAGGCATGCAGGCAGGCAGGTAAGTAGGTACCCTGTCAGCCATAGACGTCTATTAGGCATCTGGTCGATGTATAGACCTAATTTAGACATCTAAAATTGGTCTCGGTTTAGACCTAAAATAGACGTCTAAATTCAAAACATCATATATGATCATATTTTGAAAGTCTCAACCAGTTGTAAGTTGTATAAATAATGTACAGATGTTTGGATTTGTGTTTAACAAGCATATGGATCTGTACATGTGAATTGGTTATTTCTGTAACCTGATATAGACATCTATTTTAGGTTATTTTATAGACCTAAAATAGATGTGTAAATTAGGTCTACATATATATAGACCTAAAATAGATGTCTAAATTCGGTCTATATATAAACCTAAAATAGGTGACAAATTGAAATCCATTAAATATGAAATATTAAACCCTACACCAACCAGCGATAGGTTGTATAAATAATAAACAGAGGTTGGATTGCTTTGTTTTAAACGACCATTGAACCGGATGAATTGTGGTTATTTCTGGTCTGCATGTAGACCTAATTTAGATGTCTACTTTAGGTCTACACATAGACCTAATTTAGAAATTTATTTTAGGTCTATAGAATGACCTAAAATAGATGGCTATTTTAGGTCTACACATAGCATCTGTATTAAAAACTGGCCGGGCTCCACAAGGTACAGATTGTATTTTGACTTATTCTTGATTGTAGAAGTACCGTAATTTTCGGACTATAAGTCTGGTATTTTTCTTAGTTTGGGTGGGGGGGGTGACCTATACTGAGGAGCGACTTATATGTGAATTTTTTCACAAATTAAAAAAAAAAAAAAAGGGAAACCGCGATAAACGAACCGCGATGTAGCAAGGGATTGCTGTAATTTGAATTTCAAGTGACGTCAGCGGCGCGGCGGTTGTTTACATAAAGGACAAAGATTCGATCACGGGATGACGAAGATGACGAAGTACGTACTAATACTCATTAGCGGCTTTGTTTGTAAGTGACACAGAGGACGAAGAGTTTGAAGGATTTAATGATTAGGAGTGACACAGAAGGTTTGAAAAACTATTATGGCTTTTACGCACGCCCGGTCCTTCTCGACGGAGCTCTCTTTCACCTCCGTGGATGGAAGTCAGGGGCCGGCGCTCGGCCGGGTGGCTGTCCGGGTACGGTGGATGGGGCTCGGACATGACTTTTACGCACACCCGGTCCTATTCTACGGATCTCTCTTTCACCTCCGTGGATGGAATTCGGGGGCCGGCGCTCGCCCGGGTGGCTGTCCGGGGACGGTGGATGGGGCTCGGACATGGCTTTTACGCACGCCCGGTTCTATTCTATGGAGCTCTTTTCCACCTCCGTGGCTGGAAATGCCATCTACGGGGATGGAAGTCCACGCCGCCGCATGCCTGGAGGTCGACGTTGGTGCTTGGGGCCGCGTGGCCAAATCATTAAATCCATCGAGTTGCAAGTTGCTACACGAAATAAAATATATCAAATATTTATGTTATAGTTATTTGATATATTTTATTTCGTGTAGCAACTTGCAACTAGATGGATTTAATGATTTGGAGTGACACAGATGGTTTGATAATATTGTTGTAATATGATAGTTATTTGAAATATACGTTATATATCGTTATATGGGTCTGTGGAACAATTAGAAATGCAATTTATGAGTCTGATGTCAGCGGCGCGGCACATATGCGGCGCATACGCGGCATTGTTTACATAAAGGGTGATCGATGGGTTTAATGAATTGGAGTGACACAGATGGTTTTATAAACGTGTTATTTATGTAATAGTTATTAGAAAACCTCTAAATGTTACGTCAGGCCCGTTCTCAGCTCTTCATTTGTGTTTATGTCACGTTAGCATACCTATTGTTTAGCCTGTTTTTGCTTGTTCATGTCTGTTCTTGGTGTTGGATTTTGTCGGATACATTTTTCCCAAAATGCGTCCTATACTTTGTAGCAACTTTTATATGTTTTTTTTCACGTTATTGTGCATTTTATATTTTATCGCTAATGCGACCTATATTCCGGAGCGACTTTTAGTCTGAAAAATACGGTAATCACAACTGCCTTGTGTTATCTTTGGAAATTGATCTGTTATTGGTGGTTTGAATATACTTATGTATGCTTAGCCTCTGTGGAGCATATGCAAAAAGCGTATGTCGTAATTGCAATCTTCAATATGGAACTTGCATTTATGACAAGTCATTGCCTTGACTTTCAAATGTCTAAGTGCAAAATAAAACCCTGTACATTTTCATCATTTGGATAACAACTTCTAGAACAAGCATTTTTATCAGTACTATTTTAAAATAACGTGATCGGATATGTACAACAGCAAAATTAAATTGGAGCACATTCAAAGGCACAGACAGAATGCCATCTTTTTTTTTTAAACAGGGCAAAGTTTATCATTGGAGAATGGTTCATTTGACTCTTGCAGCTAATATTTGCTTCATTCTTCAAAAGCTCAGAAGTGAGCGTGAAACGCCCATGACAGGGTAAAGTAGGAGGTTTTTTTTGTAGGCATTAGTCATTTAAAAAGAGGTCATAGCTGCAGTAATTTAAGTGAGTATTTTATTTTTATTTCTCTTTATTCTCAGAGTTTCTGAAGGTCATCCTGAAGCCCCTTCTGGCAATCCCTGGGCTGAGGAGCCTCAACTCTCGTTCAGAATGTGACGTGGAGAGTGGACGGTGCCCATGACTGATCTGGAGACCTTTGACATGATGTCCAAGGAAATAAATGACAAACAGGATGCAAGACTGAATGACAGAATTATTAAGCTTGGAATTGGTTAGTCAAAAACAAACATGAAACATGGCTACACAAAGAAAATTCTGATTACTATGCCTTGAACAATTACAGTAATGTCCATAAATGCAGAGAAGACAAGATTGGAGGAGGTGTTTCACTGTATGTTAGTAGTAAGTTGGAATATAAAGAAAGATCTGATATTGAATAATGTTTTGAGCTGAGTGGAGAAGCAGTATTTATTGAGTCTAATCGTGAAACCCTTATGTTACATTTTTAATCTGTCTTTCTCAAAGGGCATTGTCCCATAGGAACTAAAGTTGGCTAAAATTGTACCAATCTTTAAAAATGATGACCTGACAGTTTTCACCAATTATCGCCCAATATCCATTTTACCTGTCATGTCCAAGATCTTGGAAAAACCTGCTACAATAGACTGTGTAGCTTCCTCGATAATCACAGTATACTATATGAACACCAGTATGGCTTTCGTAAGTCTCATTCAACATACATGGCGACCTCTCATTTAACAGAGAAATTATACAAAGCTCATGATATGAAAGGATACTATTTTGCAGTTTTCCTTGATTTATCCAAGGCATTTGATACAATAGACCATGATATTCTCTTATTACAATTAAAACATATTGGTGTCTCTGATGTCCCACTGTATTGGTTTGCCAGCTACTTGAAAAAGAGGAAACAATATGTGTCATTTAAGGGCTTTGACTCCCCACAGTTAGACGTCAAATGTGGAGACCTCTCTTATTTTTAATTTATATTAACGATCTCTGTAGAGTCTCTAACCATCTGTCAACCATCTTATTTGCTGATGATACTAGTGTTGTTTATTCGCACAGCAATCTCGAACACCTTTTCTCAGTAATAAACAACAGATTGCAAACGTTTTCTCTGGTTCAAAGCAAATAAATTGTCTTTGAATATAAAAAAACAAACTTCTTATTGTTCAACAGTGGGAAAAGTTGTTAGGGCAACAAAGATGTAGAGGTCTTTACTGACAATAATTTAATTTCTTTATCTTCATCTGTCAAATTTCTGGGCATACTAATTGATGACAAACTATACTGGAAACCTCAAATTACCGTATTTTCTGGACTATAAGGCAAACCTAAAATGTTCTCAAAAGCCGACAGTGCGCCTTATAGTCCGGTACGCCTTATATATGGATCAATTTATGAATTTGTTGATCCATACTGGTTGTACACAGTGCTCTGCCAAAATGTTTCAGTACATTTTAGTACAGGGGTGCTCATTACGTCGATCGCGATCTACTGGTCAATCGCGGAGGCAGTATTGGTCAATCGCAGCGTGACGTTAACAATTTTCTTGTCAGCCTATCATCCTATAAATACATAAAATGTCAATATTTATTATGCGTAATGTGCACTATTGGCCTATTCAGTTATGCAA
Source organism: Syngnathus leptorhynchus (assembly GCF_054491065.1). Lineage (NCBI taxonomy): Eukaryota > Metazoa > Chordata > Actinopteri > Syngnathiformes > Syngnathidae > Syngnathus > Syngnathus leptorhynchus. The sequence goes on along the minus strand of NC_141203.1, from coordinate 1,774,782 downwards.
GGTACATCAACATACATTGTACTTACAAAGAATCCTTAATACATTTGAAAATAGTTATATGTTTTGCATTTTTGTGGTGTGTAGGTAGATCATTTTGACTTGGTTGTTTAATAAGTAGCTCGCATGCTGAAAAAGTGTGAGCACCACTGTTTTAGTACGACTAGTAAATTACAAGGTCGCATCGCTTCCCAGCATTACGGCAACCGTGGTCAGGGGGCGTCACTGAGTAGCTGTTGTACCCGTGAGGCTATTTCATTTCAAAATAGGCTGCTTCGTGAATGTTTCGAGTAAATTTACAGATCGATATGGAAGGGAAACATAGGTAAGCAGTACCAATGCGTTAGATCGAACTTTAGTCAGTTCTGATCATTTTATAAGAGCTGGTTTGAGAAACGCGATTGTTTACACTTTACTTAGGCTCATGGGAGTCTGCGAGCTGAGGCTCACAGGAGTTTGCAGGTGGCTAATGCTAAAGTGATAGCTGCTATACGCACAAGGCTATTTCATGTCAAAATAGGCTGCTCTGTTAATGTTTCGAGTAAATTTACAGATCGAAATGGAAGGGAAACATAGGTAAGCAGTACCAATGCGTTAGATCGAACTTTAGTCAGTTCTGATCATTTTACAGGATAGTTTGAGAAACGCGATTGTTTACAGAGGGCTCATTGGTTATTGGCTTGTGGTTGCATACTGCAACCCTAGTCAACCTCAGTTTGTTGCAGTATAGCTTCTATTTTATGCTCTTTATAATCCGGTGCGCCTTACATATGGACAAAGTTTTAAAATGGGCCATTCATTGAAGGTGCGCCTTATAATCCGGTGCACCTTTTAGTCCGGAAAATACGGTAGTACAATGTCTTCTAAGATGCTCTTTTACTCTCTAATCTACCCATATATCAATTATTGCAACGCAATTTGGGCCAGCCCTCATCCTACCAAGCTGAATCGCATTTATTGTCTACAAAAGCGTTGTGTCCGAATCATTCTACATGCGAACTACCTGGCTCATTCACTACTGTTATTCCAGGAACTATCTATTCTCAGCATATACCAGGTAAACTTTCTCCACACAGCTCAGTTTGTCTTCAAAGCAACCCACAATCAGTTCCCCAGCACACTCAATAGGTTTTACAGGTGATGGGAAGACTATCACTGCCATAAAACCAGAAATAAGGCTAGACTTGTGTTGCCCTCCATACGAACTTCCCTGTCCAAATGTAGTCTTCATTTGAGGGGTGCAGAAGTATTTAATCAACTTCCTATCAATTTCTTTGACCTTTCGTCCAACATGTTTAAAACTGCTGTTAAACGACACACATTCATAAATCATATATGCACTATGAACTATAGTAGTATTACTGGATGTTAATGTTGCTTGTTACCTACTGTTATTATTTTGCCTTGATGTTGCTAATATTTGTTTACTAAGGATTCATTAACATTATTTGTTTATTAAGTAATTATTACCATCCCTTTGTAATTACATTAATTTCAATCCTACTTAAAATGGTAGGCTAATAGCCAAATGATCGTTTAGCCTGTTGTTGCTGGTTCATGTCTGCTCTTAGTGTTGGATTTTGTAAAAAGAAATTCCCCCAAAATGCGATTTCTACTCCGGTGCGACTTATATATGTTTTTTCCCCTTTATTGTGCATTTTGCAGCTGATGCGACTTATACTCCGAGTGACTTTTAGTCCAAAAAATACGGTATATTGTTTCCGCCTTGTTTATTTGATATGTCCTACATAAAATATGGATATATTCATATTGTAACTTAGTAGTTTTATTTTATTAAAATAGTCCCCATGTTTTAATATTGTATGTATGTTTGTACATTTTTAAACATATAATTTAAAAACATACATTATACATTATATTTGTGATGGTTGGATAATGTTTGAAAAAATGTTTTTATTTAGGTTCAATTATCTTTTTGGTTAATTTAACATCAAAAGGTGTATTTATATCTGCAGCTAAAATAAGTATGACTGTTACTGAAACCTATTTTTATGTTTAAAATTGTAAATTTTCACACCCTGGACCATCACTAATAAAATGCATTTTCACAACATCCTGGAACTACACAAAAGTAAGGATTACAGGTTAAATGTATTGAAGAGAACCTCAATGTTGAATAGACGTCTAGATATTCAAATGATGATTAGCGCTAATCGCACAAATAGCTATCAGCCATCATTCGAACGTCTACTCAATAAACGTCTAGAAAAACTTTCACATATAGACGTCTAATGGACGTCTATCCCGTAGACGTCTAAAAAACTTTTCACATATAGACGTCTATTAGACGTCTATTAGACGTCTATCCCGTAGACGTCTATTGTATAGACGTCTAATAGACGTCTGTTATGATTGATAAATTAGTTTGATCCTATGCTTATGTTGGAATGTAACCTGTAATAATTAACCAAACGTGTCCTGTCTTAACAAAATAGTAGAACAAAATGCTAAGATCCTATGAACTGATTGACCAGCTGCAGAGGAAGCAATCTAAGTTGTTCTGTTTACACAACATCGTAAAATACCCCATTCTATGATTTGACCAGAGGCCAGGGTTTCACCCCCATCCTGTCCACTCTCACCCCCACCCTGCTTTCTCTCTCTTGCAAGAATCCAAAGTCAGACTTTGTTCGAACATTGCTGTATGCACAGTGACGAACGACCTCTCCACTTGAAAGTGTTCAAAAGGCATACTGTCTCCCGTGTGGTTCTTGCAAATAAGTTAGAGTGAGCACCACTCTCACATCTATGCTATGAACGTCTACGGCATAGACGTCGATTTCTATTTCTCTTTTAGACCTTTTTTAGACATGTTTTAGCCAAGACGTCTGGGTAGCATATAGACGTACGTCTATTAGACGTCAAAATGCTCACAGGGTAGGTAGGTAGGTACTTCATTGATCTCCGGGGGGAAATTTGGGTTTCCAGCAGCATTCGTATCGCAGAGTGGATGTATAAAAGACATGTTGTTGACAAGAGCGCAGATCAATCGGCTTCTAGAAAAGGCTGCCACTCACAATGGCACCACAAAAGAAAACCATTAAGTGCGACAAGTTACAAGTCATCAAAGGCAAAGCAACAAAGTCCCAAGTTAAAGTAAGTCCTAATGATCATCGTCACACACACATCTGGGTGTGGTGAAATTTGTCCTCTGCATTTAACCCATCCCCATGTGATTTTGATCCATCCCCTGGGGGAGAGGGGAGCAGTGAGCAGCAGCGGTGCCGCGCTCGGGAATCATTTGGTGATCTAACCCCCCAATTCCAACCCTTAATGCTTAGTGCCAAGCAGGGAGGCAATGGGTTCCATTTTTATAGTCTTTGGTATGACCCGGCCGGGGTTTGAACCCACAACCTTCCAGTCTCAGGGTGGACACTCTACTACTAGGCCACTGAGCTGGCTGTAAAACAAGGGGGGGACTATGCAGGCCAGCTGGTGAGATGCCTAAATAATGTAAATGTCGTAAATGATCCCAAGGTTTGCCATACAGACCTCCATCAATACCCAAAAGAACACCCCAAAACGCACAAAACGCCTCCAAAGGGTCCACGAACCGGTGTAAAGGCAGTTCAATACTGCGGGAGATTTGCAGACAACAGTGCAAGCCACTTGAACGTGGTTGTGAATTGTCAAAACATCACAAAACAGGCAAATGTGTGAGCAGCGTCCTTGACGCTCAGTCAGAGCAGAGGCAGATAGTTTGTGTCATCACTACGGGGTAGGCACAGCGAAGGTCGGCCACATCCAGGTTCCAACGAGGACGAAGGAGTGGACCTCACACAGCCATCCTGGCTGTCAGTCGCCTCGTGCACTTGCTCTGCTTGCATTCTAGCCTTCTTTTTTCGCATTCCATAAATGAACAGTCCGTGTTGCACATGGTTGTCCTGTCTCGTTCGTGACAGCGCTTCCCGCGCTTGTCCACAGTGGCGCACATTGCTCAGAGGCAAGCCCCGTGCTATCAGTGTGTATTTAAACGCCATTCTCCCGTCACTTATAAACTCATGAAATAGTGCATTCGCAAAAGATGAAACGAGGTGGCGAGGGATCACTGTAATGTGGTAATTCTGAAGGTAAACACATTGCATTGCTTGGCAAGGAAAACTACTCTTTTAATTGATTTGCAACACATCCATGCCCTCGAACTGCCAATAAGAAACCCCACGTGTTGAAAATTTCAATACAATTATGTTAAAATTTCTTAAAAATACAAAGATCGTTTCTACTTTGCAGATTTTCGTTTTTCGCAGGTGGTTCTGTAATGCATCTCCTGCGAAAAACAAGGGATCACTGTAATGTCATGAATTTGACCGAGGTGCATCGGGACAGACATTGTATTTCATTCATAAATCTGACAAAAGTGTGCATCAAACGGTTTGAATCGTTATCAAAATCAATTAATTGAACACTTTATATTCATAGTTGTACAAAGTTAATTTAGTTTCACTTGTCAAAGTATTTTAGGTTGCATTACCTTTTTGAAGGCGGAAGTACAAGCCGAAACATGTCGGGTAATGACACCTAAAATACCTTGTTTGAGATAAAAGAACCAGTGAAGTGATTTTATATTCATGATACCGTATTGGCCCGAATATAAGGTGATGTTTTTTGCATTGAAATAAGACTGAAAAAGTGGGGGTCGTCTTACATTCGTCTTACATTATACGCATTTTCACTTGTGCGGAGCGGCAAGTTAAAGGTTGCTGGTATCGACTGAGTATGTTGCTGTGATCATGTGCGTCTTTGACACAAAGTGAATAAATACATTTCATTGTTACTACTGTCCACTGTTGTGCCGTTTGTCCAATTACGGTTTGCTTCGTGTACGCCGTTTGATTGACAGCTCTGGGGCGCTCCTTTAAGTTTGCCTCGCATTAGTAGCTGTTACGCAGCGGCACGGTGACTAACGGTCGCCAGCAAATGTATTTTGTTGTCTCGATCGATGACTTATGTTTGGTGTGTTGCCGAGATGTGTGTTCATTTATGGTTATTTATTATTTTTTGCCAATAATTCAGTAAATCAATCAAAACTGAACCACATCTTCCCTCCTGTGCTCTGACCGACACCCGGGGGCGAAAAGAGCATAACAATCCGAGCCAAACCTCTATACAGTCCTCAGGCACCCCAACAATAGCGGTAGCAATTTGCATTATTTTATTGCAATGTTTTTCCTTATTCCGATTTGTTTCAAGACTACAGTTACAGTTAGACTTCACTTTGATGGTTAATGCAGTTATTGCAATTTTGTTGTTTTATCACAGTAGATTGGTTTATTTACATTTAAAAAATGTGCACAAAGCCTGCGCACAAAGGCAAATACGCCACCCATATGCACAGTTAGATCACACTCCTCGCTAGACTAAATATTGCACTGTGTTTATAGGCAATTAGAGATTTAATTTCACATATCTGTTCTTTAATTCTATCTTGTTTCAATTAAATAAACGTGACATCAAATATGTGACTCTTTTCAATCACTGTAACTACTTTTATGTCAAATGACAATGTAGAGCCCCTTTATTAGTCACTGATGTTTCTGACCTGCATGTTGTGTTAAGCTATTCTTTATTTATCACTGGCTGATATTGCATTAAACTGGACCCATGAAGGGAATAAAAAAATACAGTCTGTATGTTTATGTCTTTGTGTAAAATGGAACACAGACAGCTAACACTGACACGGGGATATAAACATGATGGTTTAGAATTACTACTGCTAATCAGTAGCAGCCTCACTTTCTTTTGTTTCTTTCTCCTTAATTGAATTTTTCGCCCCATTTACTATTTTTTTTGGTCAAAGATGAATAGTTGGAGAATAGTGATGCTTTGAGTTTTTTCCCTTTTGTTTATGGTGCCTCACTAACAACTGTGAGAAGCTACTGCTTTATTCCAACATTGAGCCAGCCCTCCCCTAAGCAAAGAATTACCGTAGAAGATGTAGACAGCACGAGAGCCGCGCTGAAGTGAAGTGCGGTGGAACGGTGGACTGAATGAGACAAAAACGGTTCTTCCATTGATCATTATGAGGAATGTGAGGTAACACGAATCAGGTATCAGCTTTTAAAAAACTGCAGTTGCTTTTATTCATCCAAATAGCTTCTATAGCCAATACGAGATGTCATGCATTGGATCGCAAAATTATAATTTTAACAACCTAGTGCCCTCATACTAATACTCTATCATCTACGAATAATTTCTCACAACATGAAGAATTGAGAGAGGATATAAAACTCTGGACACACTGTATGCCACTGTGAGTATATATCTTCTCTACCCTCTCTGGGTAATCTGGCCACAACCTCACAACCTCGCACGCTTTGTCACTACCCACAGAACACTAGCGGTACAGCAGGTGCCAAACAAAGAACAATGACAGGTCTAGAGGTGTATAATTTCATCAATTATTGCACAATTAAGTTATCATCAAATCAATCCATAACTTTTGATATGTTATCAAGACTGATTATCTTGTGTTTAATCTAAAGAAAATGTTTACAAACGTCTGATTTTAATTTGGAAAGTGAACATTTTCTCATTTTCTGCGACCCTCGTGAGGGAAAGCTGTCAAGAAAATGAAAATTATAAAGACCAAACCAGTAACTGAATATGAATTAAATGAATTTAAGTTAAATATACTTGTCAGTTTAATAAAAAAAAAAAAAACATTATTTGCAGTTCATAGTATGAAAACTGTCATGTAGCCCAGTGGTCCCCAACCTTTTATTTTTGCGGACCGGCCTTTATACAAATAAATACTACATTTGTCCAAATAAATAATACATCCATCCATTTTCTGAACCGCTTTGTCCCCATGTATAATAAATATATAAATACAATGAAATAAAAAGATATGACTGGCATAAAAACAATTAGAAACGACATAAAAATAAAACTCATCATTACGTTGAATTAGTGGGAGCACTGAGCTCGTTTCTCAGAAACGTCTTCTTCTTCAGTCTCCTCATTGGGCTTTTTTCCCTTTCCAAATAAGCTTTCCAAACTTCTCTGTTTCTTGCTAATTTTTGCTTGCCTCACGGTCTCAACTGGGGTGACATGTCACGTGACCGAGACGAGCGTCTTGTGTCAAAGGACACAGTGACGGATGTAGTAATTGTGGAGAATGACTTCCGGACGGCTCAGAGGAAATTCTGGTCCACCATCCGGTGTCTCAGGAGGGGGAAGCAGTGCACCGTCAATACTGTTTACAGTGGAGATGGCGTGCTGCTGACCTCGACTCGGAATGTCGTGAGTCGGTGGGGAGAATTCTGCGAAGACCTCCTCAATTCCACCTACATGCCTTCCATTGTGGAAGCAGGGTCTGGAGACTCTAAGGGGGACTCTCTAATATCTGGGGTCAAAGTCACTGAGGTAGTTAAAAAACTCCTCGGTGGATGAGATCCGCCCAGAGTTCTTAAAGGCTTTGGAGGTTGTGGGGATGTCATGGCTGACACGCCTCTACAACAGTGCGTGGACGGTGCGTTTAGACTGGCAGACTGGGGTGATGGTTCCCCTCTTTAAGAAGGAGGACCGAAGGGTGTGTTCCAATTACAGGGTAATCACACTCCTCAGCCTCCCTGGTAAGGTCTATTCAGGGGTGCTGGAGAGGAGGGTGCGTCGGGAGGTCGAACCTCGGATTCAGGAGGAGCAGTATGGCTTTCGTTCTGGCCGTGGAACAGTGGACCAGCTCTACACCCTCGGCAGGATCCTCGAGGTGGCATGAAAGTTCGCCCAACCAGTCCACATGTGTTTTGTGGACTTGGAGAAGGCGTTCGACCGTGGCCCTCGGTAGGTTCTGTGGAGGGTGCTTCGGGAGTACGGGAAGCTGAGCCAAACGATAAGGGCGGTTCGGTCCCTGTATCATCGATGCCGGAGTTTGGTTCGCATTTCCGGCAGGAAGTCGGATTCATTCCCAGTGAGGGTTGGACTCCGCCAAGGCTGCCCATGTCACAGATTCTGTTCATAATTTTTATGGACAGAATTTCTAGGCGCAGCCAACGCGTTGAGGGGGTCCCGTTTGTGGACCTCAGCAAAGGACTTTGCTTTCTGCAGACAACGTGGTGCTGTTGGCTTCTTCAAGCCGTGATCTCCTGCTTTCACTGGAGCAGTTCGCAGCCGAGTGTAAAGCGGTCGGGATGAGGGTCAGCACCTCCAAATCCGAGTCCAAGGTCCTCGGTCGGAAAAGGGTGAAATGCCCTCTCCGGATCGGGGATGAGAACCTGCCCCTAGTGGAGGAGTTCAAGTATCTTCGAGTCTTGTTCACGAGTGAGGGCAGGATGGAGCGTGAGATCGACAGGCAAGTCGGTGCAACGTCAGCAGTAATGCGGACTCTGTACCGGTCCGTCGTGGTAAAGAGAGAGCTGAGCCAAAGCTCTCAATTTACCGGTCGATCTACGCTCCTACCCTCACCTATGGTCAAGAGCTATGGGTCGTGACCGAAAGAACGAGATCCTGTATACAGGCGGCCGAAATGAGTTTTCTCCGCAGGGTGTACGGGCTGGCTATATATATATATATATATATATATATATATATATATATATATATATATATATATATATAGTAGCATTTTTCAATCGCTGTGTCTCCCAGTTTGAAGTGCTTGATAAACAAATTTCAGTTGAGATGACGTAATCTACTAGATCAGATCTGTGCATAAATGTAAAATGGAGACGAGGAAGTGTTTTCACACAGGAAATGAGAGCACAACTGGCTTTTGGTTATTTGAGAGGTCAAAAGTCAAAGGCACGAAGGTGTAGGTGGAATTTATTCCATTATGTGATGCACGCCTTGTTGATAAACTCGGGCAAAACAGACGTCTAAGTTGCAAATGTTAGTGTTTAGTCAAAGGAAGAGGCCCACAGTAAGAAAAGGCTTTCACCCCAGGAAGCTTTAGAGATATGCAAGAGTTGCCTCCAAGGAAAAACAAAGCAATAATTCATGGGCGACATAGCATTGTCACACATCCACATTTATCCATCCATTCCTTTTCTGTACCACTTGTCCCCAGGGGGCTCGCGGGCGTGCTGGAGCCTATTCCAGCTGTCATCGGGCAGTAGGCGCGGGACACCCTGAACCGGTTGCCAGGCGATCGCAGAGCACACAGAGACATACAGCCATCCGCACTCGCACTCACACCTCGGGGTAATTTGGAGTGCTCAATCGGCCTACCAAGCATGTTTTGGGATGTGGGAGGAAACCGGAGTTCCCGGAGAAAACCCATTCGGGCATGAGGAGAACATGCAAACTCCACACAGGGAGAGCCGGTAGTGGAATCGAACCCGCACCCTCCTAACTGTGAGGCGGACGTGCTAACCAGTGTATCAACGAGCAGCCGGTCAGCTTTATATTTCATTTACCGTAATTTTCAGTCTATAAGTCGCGTTTTCTGTCATAGTTGGGTGACTTGTACTCAGGAGCGACTTATATATGATTTTTTTCACACATTTTTAAAATTTAAAAATCCGCGATGTAGTGAACCCGCGATAAATGTACCACGATGTAGCAAGAGATTACTGTCATTTGAACTGCAAGTGACGTCACCCGTGCCACGCGGTGGTTGTTTACATAAAGGGCAAAAGATTCGATCACGGGATGACGAAGATGACGAAGGGCCCCACGTACTACCGGCATCATTAGCGGCTTTGTTTGTAAGTGACACGGAGGACGAAGAGTTTGAAGGATTTAATGATTTGGAGTGACACAGAAGGTTTGAAAAACTATTATGGCTTTTACGCACGGCCGATCCTTCTCGACGGGAGCTCTCTTTCACCTCCGTGGATGGAAGTCGGGGGCCGGCGCTCGGCCGGGTGGCTGTCCGGGGACGTTGGATGGGACTCGGACATGGCTTTTACTCACGCACGCTCGTATTCTATGGAGCTCTATTCCACCTTCGTGGATGGAAGTCGGGGGCCGGCGCTCGGCCGGGTGGCTGTCCGGGGACGGTGGATGGGGCTCGGACATGGCTTTTACGCACGCCCGCTCCTATTCTATGGAGCTCTCTTCCACCTCCGTGGCTGGAAGTTCAGTAGTTGTTGGCTTGTTGAACTCTTGTTTTGTTAAATAAAGAGCCGTTTACCAAACCCACGTCTTTCCTGGTACTTTTATTAACGCTACAACATCATTATATACTAGATCTCTGCAGCGCACGCCCGGCGTTGTTGACATAAAGAACGAGGAATTTGATCTATGGATTTAATGATTTGGAGTGACACAGATGGTTTGATAATATTGTTGTTATATAAACCCACATCTTTCCTGGTACTTCGTTAACGCTACAATACAGTTATATACTAGATCTCTGCGGCGCACGCGCGGCGTTGTTGACATAAAGAACGAGGAATTTGATCGATGGATTTAATGATTTGGAGTGACACAGATGGTTTGATAATATTGTTGTAATATGATAGTTATTTGAAATATATTTTATATATCGTTATATGGGTCTGTGGAATAATTAGAAACGCAACTTACAACGGGTCCGACGTCAGCATATGCGGCGCATACGCGGCATTTTTACATAAAGCGCAATCGATGGATTTAATGAATTGGAGTGACACAGATGGTTTGATAAACGTGTTATTTATGTAATACTTACTTGAATCATTGAATGTTACGTCAGGCCCGTTCTCAGCTCCTCGTTTGTGTATATGTCACGTTAGCATACCGTATCGTTTAGCCTGTTGTTGGTGGTTCGTGTCTGTTTTTGGTGTTTGATTTTGACAAATAAATTTGCCCCAAAAGTGCGACTTATACTCCGGTGCGACTTATATATGGTTGTCTTTTTTTACTTTATTGTGCATTTTATAGCTGGTGCAATTTATACTCCGAGCGACTTATAGTCCAAAAATTACGGTAATTGTTTTTATTTGTTTTAATAGTTATTGCATTTTTTTAATAATGCACATGGCTGAAATTGGTTTGCTGATCTACTTGACCAAAAGTGTGACTTATATTCCGGTGCGGCTTATATATGTTTTTTTTTTACTTTATTGTGCATTTTATAGCTGGTGCGACTTCTACTCCGGAGCGACTTATAGTCAAAAAATTACGGTAATTGTATTTATTTGTTTTAACAGTTATTGCATTTTTTTAATAATGCACATGGCTTAAATTGGTTTGCTGATCTACTTGACCTTTTTTCTTTCAAATTTCATATAAGAATCTCAGGTCTTCCTGCTTGGAGTTTGCATGCTCTCCCTTTCTTTCCTTCGGGTACTCTGGTTTCCTCCCACATCTCAAAATTAAGCATGGTAGGCGTACTCCAAAATGTCTGTATGTGTGAGTTTGAATGCGGATGGTTGTCTATGTGGCTGGCAACCAGTTCAGGATGTCCCACGCCTACTGCCCGAAGTCAGCCGGGATAGGCTCCAGCACACCCTTGTGAGGAGAAGCGATTCAGAAAATGGAAAAATATACATGTGTGTGTGTGTGTGTCTGCGTGCGTGCGTGCGCGTGTGTGTGCATGGGGTTGTTTTATTTATAATATAGCTATTTTCAAGTGACTCATCCAATTGTGTTAATGTTTTTATTAACTGCACACTCAAAACAAAACACATGAATGGGAAACACTAAAAATAACTGAGGATTTGTTGGTGATAAGGGAGACAAAATCCAAACACGAATTTGGCACCATACATGCCCCAAATCTCTATGCCAGCCGAGGGAGGAATACTGGAATGCTGTGCTGCCATAAAGGATAATTTTAGTTCCACAAGTGGTTTATATTGGATTATGGTTGATAGCAGCAGTGGATTGGGGTTTTGGTCACATTTCATGTAGTTTTCTTCTGGCCAATGGCCATCACACTGTATTCTCTAACATTATTATGTGCATCACTTCCACCCTCCATTTTTTCCCCCCGTAGCCTACAGTGAAGCATTCTTGTCTATGTGTCTGTCTGACCCCTCCAGCAATGCTGTAGGCTGGGCAGAGTGACAATACCACAGTGGGGCTTTTGGCCAATGAGCTGACAGATTGTATTATTTGAAAACAGACCTCAGAAGACACAGGCAGGTTTGTATGAGGAAGTAGCGAGAGTGAAATGAACAGTGTAAAGAAATGGTGATTCAAAAGCCAAGAAAGGAGGAAATAATAAGAGAACAAAGTAAAAAAACGAGTAAAAAGTTTAAAATAAAATGAAAAAGACCGTGCAGAGCCACACAGTAACAAATCAATTAGGGAATAAGAATGGGAAATAACTTCTGTCGGTGTTTCCAGCTGTATTATTTGTTAATGTATCTTGCTACTTAAAGGGGCATTAAAGCTGGCCCAACATTGGCACTTTTATGATAGGTATGTATTAAAAACAGATGTCAAAACTAAAATTCTCCCGAGAAAAAAAACTGTAGTTTGGGACAGAGTTGCGGTGGATTCATTGATGCCCAATTAATCTGACAAATCCACCTGAGTACATCAGAGTATATGATTATGTTATACATACTGTAGCATGATCGAATCCTGTATCCTTTAGGACCGTATTTTTCGGACTAAAAGTCGCTCCGGAGTATAAGTCGCACCAGCCATAAAATGCACAATCAAGTGAAAAAAACATATATACCATATTTTTCGGACTAAAAGTCGCTCCGGAATATAGGTCGCATTAGCCATAAAATGCACAATAACGTGGAAAAAAAACAACATATATATAAGTTGCTCCGGAGTATAGGTCGCATTTTGGGGGAAATTTATTCGACAAAATCCAACACCAAGAACAGACATGAACTAGCAACAACAGGCTAAACGATGCGAAGGTATGCTAACGTGACAAACACAAAAGAAGAGCTGAGAACGGGCCTGACGTAACATTCAGTTATTCTAATAACTATAGCATAAATAACACGTTTATAAAACCATCTGTGTCACTCCAATTCATTAAATCCATCGATCGTCCTTTATGTAAACAAAGCCGCATATGTGCCGTAAATGCGCCGCGCCGCTGACGTCGGACTCGTAAGTTGCATTTCTAATTATTCCACAGACCCATATAACGATATATAAAGTATATTTCAAATAACTATCATATTACAACAATATTATCAAACCATCTGTGTCACTCCAAATCATTAAATCCATCGATCAAATTCCTCGTACTTTGTCAACAGCGCCGCAAGTGGGCCCTGACGTTATTCCACAGATCTAGTATATAACTATATTGTAGCGGTAACAAAGTACAAGCAAAGACGTGAATTTGGTAAACGGCTCTTTATTTAACAAAACAAGAGTTCAACAAGGCAACAACTACTGAACTGTAACGATAAAAACAGATACAAGTTGCTACACGAAATAAAATATATCAAATAACTATAACATAAATAGTTCACCACCACATGGCCCCAAGCACCGGCGTCGACTTCCAGGCGTGCGGCGGTGTGGACTTCCATCCCCGGAGGTGGCAATTCCAGCCACGGAGGTGGAAGAGCGCTCCATAGAATAGGACCGGGCGTGTGCAAAAGCCATGTCCGAGCCCCATCCACCGTTATCTATAGTTATAGTGGTTTCCTTAAATAAATGTTGATAACGAGCTGGACCAATTATCAACATCTCAGTTTTATCTGGGTTAAGACGAAGGAAGTTGAGAGACATCCATTGCTTGATCTCCGCGAGGCACGCCTCAAGATTACAACAGTCCCGCGGATCTGTCATTGATAGCAGCATATATAATTGGGTGTCATCTGCGTAACATTGAAAACTAATATTATATTTACATATTATGTCCCCAAGCGGAATCATATAAATATTAAATAGAATTGGTCTTAGTACCAATACCTGTGGGACACCACACGTAACCTTATAGAGCTCAGAGGACATATTGCCATGGACTACTCGGTGTGTCTGATAGATATGAGTGATAGATATGAGTACTAGGTACTAGGACCAATTCTATTTAATATTTATATGACTCCGCTTGGGAACATAATACGTAAATATAATATTAGCTTTCAATGTTACGCGGATGACACCCAATTATATATGCCATTATCAATGACAGATCCGTGGGACTGTTGTAATCTTGAGGCATGCCTTGCGGAGATCAAGCAATGGATGTCTCTCAACTTCCTTCGTCTGAACCCAGATAAAACTGAAATGTTGATAATTGGTCCAGCTCGTTATCAACATCTATTTAAGGAAACCGCTATAACTCTAGATAACCGTACTATCACTCAGAGTGATACTGTAACTAATCTCGGGGTAATATTTGACCAAACGCTCTCCTTTCAAAAGCACATTAAGAATATAACCAGAATAGCATTTTTTCACCTTCGTAATATTGCTAAGATTCGCCCAATCCTCTCGACCGGTGATGCCGAAATTATTATACATGCATTTATCACGTCGCGCCTGGACTACTGTAATGCATTATTCTCTGGTCTTCCCAAGTCCAGCATCAAAAGTCTACAGTTAGTACAAAATGCTGCTGCAAGGCTGCTCTCACGGACAAGAAAATTTGATCACATTACCCCAATATTAGCCAATTTACACTGGCTCCCGGTCCATTTAAGATGTGACTTCAAGGTTCTTCTATTAACCTATAAATCATTGCATGGCTTAGCGCCTTCATATCTCGTCGACTTAGTTGTTCCTTATGTTCCGTCTCGTAACCTTCGTTCGCAAAACGCTAGTCTTTTAGTGACACCGAGGGCCAAGAAAATGTCTGCAGGGGCTAGAGCATTTTCTATTCGGGCTCCAGAGCTCTGGAATGCCCTGCCAATGGATATTAGAACTGCTACCTCAGTAGAAATATTTAAGACACGTTTAAAGACGTATTTTTATGATGTGGCCTTTAATTAACCTGTAGTAGCCGATTCGGCTGGAGTTTGTTTTTGCTCCCTCTCCCCGACCCCACTCCCCCCACCCCTCCCCGGCTGGGGAGGTGGTTAGGTGACACCCAAGCTGACGACGGCTATCTAGATTCTCGTGGACCAATTCAGCATGAGGGATCTGCAGCGGAATACCCTCCTAGAGGACACTGCCAGGACAATCGAAGGCACCTCCGACAGCTCTTCGCTTTGGCCTGGACATCCACTTTTTGATTTCCATATGATGTATTTTATGTGCCCTCTTTGCATCCATTGCAGCCTGGTGATCCTGAAAGGGGGATCCTTCCATCTGTGGTCCCTTCTCAAGGTTTCTCATTTTTCCCCTGGTAGGGGTTTTTGAGTTTTTCCTTGCCCTTTTGGGAGCCCAAGATCAGGGGATGCTTTGAGAATAATTGTCAATTGATTGTCTATGTGAAGCCCTTTGAGACTGCTTGTGATTTAGGGCTATACAAATAAACTTGACTTGACTTGACTTGACATGAGTGAAACCAGCATAGTGCTGACCCTGAAATACCAACACAACCTTTAAGACGCTCTAATAAAATATCGAAGTCTACAGTGTTGAAGGCAGCACCAAGATCGAGTAGTAACAATACCGATGAAGTGTTTGAATCCATAGCTATGAGGAGATCATTAGTCACTTTAGCAAGTGCTGTCTCAGTGGAATGATAATCTCTAAAACCAGACTGAAAAGATTCATATCGATTATTAGCAACCATGTCATCAATAAGCTGCTGCGCTACTACTTTTTCAAAAAGTTTTGCTGTGAATGGGAGATTTGAAACTGGCCTATAATTACTGAGACAGTCCGGGTCAAGATTTGGTCGCTTACATAAGTAGCGGTTTAATGAGAGCAGTTTTAAAGGCTGTTGGCACTAATCCAGAGGAGACCGACAGATTAATTATATTTAAGACGGACGGTCCTAAGATTTGAAATAATTCTTTAAATAGTTTGACTGGAAGCGGGTCGAGTAAATATGTTGTTTGTTTAGCCGCACTAACTAATTGTGTATGCCTTTCGAGGGACACGCTTTTAAAATTTGAAAGGGTTATTGTTAGAGATGTTCCGACTCTAACTTATTTTGCAAGAACCACACGGGAGACAGTATGCCCTTTGAACACTTGCAAGTGGAGAATTTGTTCGTTACTGTAGATACAGCAATGTCCGAACAAAGTCTGCCGTTGCATTCATGCAAGACAGTATTTATTGAGACAAGAAGGGTGGGGGTGAGAGTGGCCAAGGTGGGGGTGACAATTTACATGTGTGGTGGCCAAGGTGGGGGTGAAACCCCTGGCCTCTGATCACATCATAGCAGGGGTTGTTTTACGATGTTGAGTAGACAGAACAACTTTGATTGCGTCTTCTACAGTTGGTCAATCAATGCAAAGGATCTTAGCACTTTGTTCTACTACTTTGTTAAGACAGGACAAGCTTAGATAATTATTACTGATTACATTCCAACATAATATGATCAACCTAATCTATTCAACCCTAACAGTTATTGCATGATCGTCAGCGCCGGTAATCGGCGGTCTCGACTGAGCGATCGGAATGAATGGTCACCTTGATCTCATCCCTAATGGATTCAATCTTTCGAGCGAAGAATTTCATGAACTCATCAGCTGAGTGAAAGGAGCTATCGGGGGTCGGCTGGCGTAGTGTTGGAATAATCTCGGGGGAAGCTTTGGCCTGCCAGACCAGGAGGCCTTATCTTTTACGAGTTTACGACTCTCCTTTAACTAAATGCTTTGTATTTAGTTTAAGGAATGTCTTTTGATCTCCGTCAGCCTTATGGTTCTTTCCTGTCCTTATGTTACTTTTGTGTTTGTTTTGTAAGAGGCCTTCACTAACAATGAGCAGAGCTTCTTTGCATAGGCGAAATGTTCTTTGTTCAGTTTAAAGGGACTTCATTCCTTTTAGTTAACTGTAGCTTTCATTCATAGATTGTAGATGATCAAAACTGGTTATATACAGTTTGAAGTAGTTACATTAAAGTTATCCCATATTTACTCAATGCTCGTTTAAGGAACTATATACCAGTTACCTTACATTTACTTAATATGTGTTGAAATGTTTAGGTAGAACTAGATATTATTATTATTATTATGTGTTGTGTTAGTTTACTAAGAAGATAAACTTAGCAAGGGTTTAGTTGCATTGTTCCACAGGTAAGCGGCATTCAACGTGTTTCAAGTTATCTGATCACAGTCGAGGAGGAGTCGGCCACCCATGGAGAGGACAACTGGTTGAGGGAAGAGAGCAGACCCAATGCGGGGGTCGAGGGGCGACAAGTGCTAGGTCACACTACACTACATTCCTTAGCTAATCAGCGTTGCTACAACCACTATCTCCCCTCCCTTTGGTGTGGCAACGCCTCTGTAACCAGGGCAACCAAGACATTAAAAAGAGGAGCACGTGGAGGAGGAACTCAGAACTGGTGGAGATTGTAACTGAGCTTCATTTCTCTATCGTTCTCCTCGCGAGTAAACTCATCCTGGTTGTCTTCTCTTCGTTCCAGCATGTGATTTAATGTCTGATCATATTTAGACTCAACACGTAGTGTTAGCTTTGCCACTGTATCAAAAAGGTATTTAGGATTGTTTTTATTGAGATTAATGACTTGCGAAAAATAACGAGTTTTTGCTAAGATAAGCGCATCTTTATATTTCAGGAGGCTTTCGCGCCATGCCTGATGAAAAACCTCAAGTTTGGTTAAACGCCATTTGCGTTCATGCTTTCTACATAATTGCTTAATCGTACGTGTTTCATCTGTGAACCACGGAGTAGACAATCTACGGCGAGTTTTCAGACGTAGTGGCGCCACAAAGTCGATGGCATTTAACAATGCAGCATTGAATTCATTCGTAAGATTATCAATAGAGCCGGTATATGGGGGGAATACGGCAGTTGCTGGTAGCAGTTGCTCAGATAGCGCATTTGCAGTCATGGAGTTAATATTACGACTGCTATAATTCCTATTGCTCTCTTGTCTTTGACTAAGAACTAAAATTTCAAATTTTATTAAGTAATGATCAGACAAAACAGTAGTGTATGACAGTACATTTATATTTGAGGTTGCCTCGGGATAATACCAGTTCTAAGGTATTTCCATTTTTATGCGTTGCTGCCTGTACGGCTTGCGTAAAACCAAACGTATCAGTTAGAGTCTGAAATGCCGAAGTGAGTGGCTCTGACGGTAAATTCATGTGGATATTAAAATCGCCCATGATTATTATATTATCCGCATTTGTCACTAGATCAGCCATGAATCCTGAAAATTCATCCAGGAAGCCAGAGTAAGCCCCGGGTGGACGGTAAATAACAGCAAGATAAAATGACGGTAAAGCGGTGGATCGGACAGTGAGAACTTCAAATGTTTTAAATACGTTAATTGAACGAGGCCTAAATCTAAGATTCAAATCTGAGATGAGGGCAACACCCCCACCCTTTTTTTGAGGACGCGCCACATGTGAGCTCACAAAATTTGGAGGTGAGGCCTCATTAAGCGGTAGCAGTTAATTAAGTTTTAACTAGGTCTCGCAAAGACCAAATACATTTAGATTATGTTCCGTGATGAGGTCATTAACGAGAACTGCTTTCATATGAAGCAATCTAATATTCATAAAACCGAGTTTAAGTGTAATCGGTCGATCAGGGTTCGTATCTATCAAAGGATTTTTAAACGAAATGAAAGTAAGATTGTGTTCTCTAGGCCTGACATCACCTCTCAATTGTTTATTAGCCTGGTGGGATGATACGACCGTAGAAATTTGATAGTAAATATTTGGTACACATGTAATATTATCTGGAAGAGGCACCGTATCATCAGCTATACCGGTCAGGGTGGAGCGATTGGATTTGTCTACTACCTCAGTAGAAAGTGTGTTCACATGTACCTCGGGCTGCTGAGGGCCAGAGACAAAGCCTACAGGGCTGGGGATGAAGCGGGCGTGAGATCAGCAAGGGCGAAACTGTCCTGGGGCATCAAGGAAGCGAAAAAGGCATTCTCTTCCAAGATTACCGCCCACTTCAAAGACAGCAGGGATGCTCGGAACCTGTGGCAAGGCATTCAGACCATCTCTGCTCAACGAACTGAACCGTTTCTTTGCTCGCTTTGACGCTCAGAACAGCACTTGCCCGCTGAAGACTCCTCCCCCTCTGAACAAGCAGCCCCTGTGCCTCTCTGCCGTTAGCGTGAGGAGGACGCTTGCCGCTATCAACACCCGTAAGGCGGCGGGCCCGGACAACATCCCGGGTCGAGCGCTGAAGGACTGCGCTGAGGAGCTGATGGATGTCTTCACGGACATCTTTAACATTTCCCTGTACCAGGCCATCGTCCCGTCATGTTTCAAGGCTGCCACCATCATACCTGTGCCGAAAAATCCTGATCCTTCCTGCTTCAATGACTACCACCCTGTGGCACTGACACCCATCGTCATGAAGTGCTTTGAGCGGCTTGTCATGGCGCACGTCAGATCTGTTCTTCAACCCCCACCATAGACCCCTTCCAGTTTGCGTACCGAGCCAATCGGTCCTCTGAGGATGCCATCTGCTCTGCCCTCCACTCTGCCCTCACCCACCTGGAGAACAGAGAGTCGTATGTGAGATTGCTGTTTGTGGACTTCAGTTTTGCATTCAACACCATTGTTCCACAGTGTCTCATCTGCAAACCCAACAAGCTGTGCCTCAGTACCTACCTTTGCAACTGGCTACTGGACTTCCTCTGTCAAAGGCCTCAGGTAGTACGTGTTGGCGACAATGTCTCCGGCAGCATCACGCTGAGCACTGGGGCCCCTCAAGGCTGAGTGCTCAGTCTGCTGCTCTTCACCCTGCTGACGCATGACTGCACTGCAACCTACAGCAGCAACCGCGTGCTGAAATATGCCGATGACACGACTGTGGTGGGTCTCATCACCGGGGGCGAAGAGACTCAATACAAGTCGGAGGTCGACCTTCAGGCCACGTGGTGCAGGGACAACAACCTCCTGCTGAACGTCAGCAAGACCATGGAGATTGTTGTTGACTTCCGGAAGGGTCACACCCAACACCTGCCGCTGACCATCGACGGTGCTGTGGTGGAGAGAGTGAGCAGCACCAAATTCCTGGGGGTGCACATCAGTGAGGACCTCTCCTGGACTACCAACACTGCGTCGCTGGCGAAGAAAGCTCAGCGCCACCTGTACTTTCTGCTCCTCCTGCCATCATGACCACATTCTACCGAACCCATTGCCTCCCTGCTTGGCACTCAGCATTAAGGGTTGGAATTGGGGGGTTAGATCACCAAATGATTCCCGAGCGCGGCACTGCTGCTGCTCACTGCTCCCCTCTCCCCCAGGGGATGGATCAAAATCACATGGGGTTGGGTTAAATGCAGAGGACAAATTTCACCACACCCAGATCTGTGTGTGACGATGATCATTGGGACTTTAACACAGCTAGTAAGATCATTGGGGCTTCACTCCCCTCCCTGAAGGACATTTACACTTCCCGTCTCACCCGCAAGGCGACCGCGATTGTGTGTGATGTGAGTCACCCCGCTCACTCTTTGTTTGATCTTCTGCCCTCTGGGAAGAGGTACAGATGCCTGCGCTCCCGCACCACCAGACTCACCAACAGCTTCATACTCCAAGCTGTCAGGATCCTGAATTCTCTTCACCCTCCACCCTCGGCTGCATAGTGTCCTGTTCTTTTGCGCTACATTCTGGCTGTCTGCTGTATGCACGCTTGCTCCATTTTGCTCCTCTTATTTGTCAATTTATGTATTTATTGTTTATTTATTGGGTTATTTGCTTATTACTTATTCATCGCTCTTGTCTATTCATTTTTACTCTTTGTGCTATTTGCTTGTATGTGTTGTGTAATGTGTCTAGTCACCGTGGGACGGTGAGAAACGTAATTTCGATCTCTTTGTGTGTTTTACAAGTGAAGAAATTGACAATAAAGCAGACTTTGAAGTTTTTTTTACATAAAGCACGATCGATGGATTTAATGAAGTGGAGTGACACAGATGGTTTGATAAACGTGTTATTTATGTAATCCTTACTTGAATAACTCTGAATGTTACGTCAGGCCCGTTCTCAGCTCCTCGTTTGTGTATATGTCACGTTAGCATACAGTATCGTTTAGCCTGTTGTTGGTGGTTCGTGTCTGTTTTTGGTGTTTGATTTTGACAAAGAGTTCAACGAGCCAACAACTACTGAACTGTAACGATAAAAACATATACAAGTTGCTACATGAAATCAAATATATCAAATAACTATAACATAAATAAGTTTTTTAGACCTTGTGTCACTCCAAATCATTAAATCCTTCAAACGTGGGGCCCTTCGTCATCATCGTCATCCCGTGATCGAATCCTTTGTCCTTTATGTAAACAACCGCCGCGCGGTATTGGTGACGTCACTTGCATTTTAAATGACAGTAATCCCTTGCTACATCGCGGTTCGTTTATTGCGGTTTCACTACATCGCGGATTTTTGAATTTTGAAAATTTGTGAAAAAAATCACATATAAGTTGCTCCTGAGTATGTCGCCGCCCCCCCCCCCCCCCCAAACTATGAAAAAAACACGATTTATAGTCCGAAAATTACAGTAGTTGTTATAAAAGTCATGGAAAAGCGCCATCACAGTTTTCTTTCCACACACCAAGGCATTGTTTTTGCATTTGTTTTTGTAGCTAAAGTATTTTTACAACTTACTATTTGTTTAGTTACGATCATTACTCACGTCCTCCAAGAGAGGTCGGCCCTCCCAGCCGGCCTCCACCTGCTTGCTCCAGCACCAACAACTGTTGCAAGTTCAGAATTTCTATTTATTGTCGATGCAGTATAGTCAAAGTAATCCCAATGCATGTTCACACCCCAACAAAAACAAGACCCGAGACATATCAGTGGGAAGCGAAACAGGAGTTCTGTCAGTGACTGACTAAGGTATGCTAGTACTGACAGTTAGTGAGAATTCCTGTGACAAAACCCCACATCCATCAATGCTTAGTTTGTAGAAGTTTGTGGTCATTTGTCATTGATCAACAACATGGGCGTCCATCAGTGCCCCCACAGTCCAAACACAGTATTCTGATTAATTTGTATTTGTGGAATACTAATTAAGCCGCTTAATCTATCCATTTTCAATCATCACAGGGGCTTGATCTCATACCGCTTATTGCTTTTAAGTGAAATTGACAACTGCATAACAATTTGCAAATGTCACAGTCTTCATGAGTTCTGCTTTTTTTCAACATGCATCTGAAATGCTTAGTACAGCTTCCTGTGTCAATTAAAAGCAATTACAGACAACATTTTCAGGCAGCGATGTGAAAAGACAAACTTGGGATAGTGAAGCAAAAATTATAGTACTTGCACTAGCTCAATTAAACAGGCGAGTGCCGATTTCTGGAGCTATAATGTGACTGGAAACAAAAAAAACAAAACTTCTGTGAACTCATCTGTACAATACTGTCCACTATTGTGTCAGACCACACGTTCCCTTGTTTGACTCGTGATCGGAATTACATAACGAGGGAAGGAGGAGGACACTCCTCTTTCTGCCAGCTTTGCAATGGAAAGATGTTGTCAGTGATGTAGCTACTGAAGCTGTTCCCACTGTAATTAAGGTGAAAATTTGAGTGCAAAAAGCAATTTGCACATTTATCCTGTCTAGTCACATCTAAGCTCAGGGAAAATGCTGCGTTTGCTGCTCTCCAAACCATTTCTCTCACCTACCAAGTATTTCCCGGTCATGGTCTTATGTGCTTTGAAGATACTAATCAAGCTACCTCACTTTTTAATTAACTCCTGCATTTCTCTTTCAAAGGTGGTACAAGCAGATTGTCTTGCATGTTGCTCCAGTTTGTATAATTTTCTGAACTAAGCATTGAGTCACTTAAACATTGAACATGCTTTCCAGAGGACATGTCAACCATAGTTAGATTCACATCAAAATTAATTATCTCCTTCCCTGCCCCACAAATAGCCCTTGCAGTAAACCTCAGCTCAATAGCTTTTATAGCAATTGCACATCGATCATAAGAGTTTTGAAGGATTATGTAACAAATGTTGTCTCAACAGATCAATCTGTACGTACATATTCTGCTGTACTTGGAACAACAACTGCAACATATTTTCCAACCAATCTTAAGTGCAGGAGGGAGCATTCAGTAGATGCTGAGTATGTGTGGTCTATGGTCATACATATAAGAGTGAGATGGGAATAAAATAGGGCTTGCTCAAGTGGAAGTTGTAACATGCCACGTTCAGGCATTCAGTAAATACCAAGCCGGGAGAAGATCTGTCGGTCTACAGTAACCTGGCATTCATTAATATGCGTATAACCTTCAGACTGCAACGGACAATCAGGACTGCAGAAAAGATCATTGCAATCAACCTCCCATCTATCCAAGACTTGTACCTGTCCAGGACCTGGAAACGCGCAAGCAACAACTCTACAGACCCTTATCACCCAGGTTACAGTCTGTTTGAACTACTCCCCTCCGGACGGCGTTATAGAGCTCTGTACGCCAGAACCAGCAGAGACAGCTTCTTCCCACAGGCTGTTGCTCTGATGAACTCACACCACTCTTAGAGTCTCAGAGTCATTGCTGTGCAATAACATCCTGCTCTCCACACCTTTTTGGATTGTCTACACTGTATGTACTATGTGTCTTCTCTGCATCCATTGCAGCCTGGTCATCCTGGAAGAGGGACCCTCCCATCTGTGGTCTCTTCTCAAGGTTTCTCACTTCCCCTAGTCGGAGATTGGAGTTTTCCTTGCCCTCATGGGAGTTTAAGATCAGGGGATGGCTGAGAATATTGTCATTTGTCATTTTCACATGTCCTGAGTGTTGTTAGTCACCTAAATGTTGAACAGAGACTGTGATGTAACGAAGTCAAATTCCTTGTTTGGCACGCTCAAACATGGCGAATAAATTCTTCTTGAATCTTATGTACTTTGTATTTCCTGTCCGTCCATCTACTTTATATGTCCCCTATTGTACTTTTGCACTATATTCTAGCTGTCTGCTGTATGCGTACTTTCTCTATTTTGCTCGTCTTATTTATCTATTTATTTATTTATTCTTTATTTATTTGGGTTATTTGCTTATTACTTATTCATCGCTCTTTATTTTTCACTCTTTGTGCTATTTGCTTGTATGTATTGTGTCTAGTCACCGTGGGATGGTGGGAAACGTAATTTCGATCTCTTTGTGTCTTAACGTGAAGAATTTGACAATAAAGCAGACTTTGACTTTGACTTTTGATTCAAAGGGTACACATACATCTCTATGACATGCTCTCGCTACAGAGGTTAACCCAAAAATTATCTTTGGAATAATATCTTAGTGGAGTAAAATAGCTCAATTACAAGTCAGCTCGAAAAAATATCTTTGGAATAATATGTTCGTGGAGTATGTGGAGTAAAATAGCTCAATTAGAAGTCAGTCCAAAAATTATTTGGGGCATATTATGTTTGATACAGCCCATCAAGTTGAAATAAAAACCTTTATATCTGGTATATGAATTAAACAGGTAAAATCCACCTATTTTTAACTGTCTCGGGGAGCGGCCGTTTTGCCACTTGCTGTTGACTGAAAATGACATTGCATTTCCCAGGTGTCAAATCACAACCAATGGTGTGTTTAGACTAATGGGGGTTCACACAACATTTTGCCTACCGTGCAAACAGGAGCACGGATGACGCCATCTCCTCTGCACTACATGTAGCCCTCTCCCACCTGGACGAGAGCAACACCCATGTGCGGATGCTGTTCATCCACTTCAGCTCTGCATTCAACACCATCATCCCCTCCAAACTCATCACCAAACTTGGCAACCTTGTGGAGAACAAGGACCTCAACCTCAACCCCTCTGTCATCAACTGGATACTTGATACTTACTTACTCCAAACCAACAGACCCCAGTCTGTTGGGTTACAAGGCCTCAACTCCTCCACCCTAACCCTGAGCACCGGCGTCCCACAGGGTTGCGTGCTGAGCCCACTCCTCTACTCCCTCTACGACTGCACTCCTGCCCATGGCTCTAACACCATCCTCAAGTTTGCAGACGACACAACGGTGGTGGGCCTCATCAAAAACAACAATGAAACGGCATACAGGGAGGAGGTAAAGCACCTGATGACGTGGTGTGCCAACAACAACCTGGCCCTCAACACCCAAAAACCAAGGAGCTCATCATTGACTTCAGGAAGACTGAGGCTGACACGAACGCCCCCATCCATATCAACGGGGAGGAGGTCGAGCGGGTCGCCAGCTTCAAATTCCTGGGTGTCAAGATCTCCTGGTCCCTCAATACCTTGTCACTGGTCAGTAGGGCCCACAAGCATCTCTTCTTCTTGAGGAGACTGAGGAAAGCCCACCTATCCTGGTGAACTTCTACCGGTGGACCATAGAGAGTATCCTCACCAACGGCATCACGGTCTGGTACAGCAACTGCACAGCTGCGGACCGGAAGTCACTGCAGAGGGTGGTGAAGATGGCCCAACGCATCCTCGGCACATCACTTCCTCCATCGAGTCGATTTACCAAAAACGGTGCCTGAAGAAGGCACGCAGCATCATCAAAGTGGCACCTTCAAATTCCTGGGAACCACAATCTCACGGGACCTGAAATGGACCGGCCACATAGACTCTGTCCAGAAGAAGCCCCAGCAGAGGCTGTACTTCCTGAGACAGCTCAAGACGTTCAAGCTGCCGCAGGAGCTGCTGAATACCTTCTACACTGCCATCATCCAGTCTGTCCTCTGCACCTCCATCACTGTCTGGTTTGGATCGGCCTCCAAACAAGACAAGCACAAACTGCAACGAATAAATCAGGACTGCAGAAAAGATAATTGGAATCAATCTCCCATCTATCCAAGACGTGTACCTGTCCAGGACCAGGAAATGTGCAAGTAACATCTCAACAGACCCTTCTCACCCAGGTTGCATTCTGTTTGAACTACTCCCCTCCGGACGGCGTTATAGAGCTCTGTACGCCAAAACCAGCACAC
Organism: Syngnathus leptorhynchus; assembly: GCF_054491065.1. Classification (NCBI taxonomy): domain Eukaryota; kingdom Metazoa; phylum Chordata; class Actinopteri; order Syngnathiformes; family Syngnathidae; genus Syngnathus; species Syngnathus leptorhynchus. The sequence goes on along the minus strand of NC_141203.1, from coordinate 1,748,947 downwards.
AGAGACAGCTTCAGCTCCGATGAACTCACACCACTCTTAGAGTCTCAGAATCATTGCTGTGCAATAATATCCTGCTCTCCACACCTTTTGTGATTTGTCTACACTGTGTCTTCTCTGCATCCATTGCAGCCTGGTCATCCTGGAAGAGGGACAATCCCATCTGTGGTCTCTTTTCAAGGTTTCTCATTTCCCATAGTAGGAGTTTTGAGTTTTTCCTTGCCATCCTGGGAGTCCAAGATCAGGGGATGTTTGAGAATATTTGTCATTTTTCACATGTCCTGAGTGTTGTTAGTCACCTAAATGTTGAACAGAGGCTGTGATGTACCGAAGTAAAATTCCTTGTTTGGCATGCTCAAACATGGCGAATAAAAACTCTTGAACCTTGATTTAGCATTCACTCTCATTCAATCCTCCCTATAAAAACAAATTTGTTTGCAAGTCACGTATGTGTGCATGTGGAGTCACCTCCACACCTCGATGCACTCTGAGGGATAGTCAAATGCATTTTACCTGTAGCCTACCATTCCAGGCAGAGCACTGACAATCCATTAAGCTATGATTTATTTGTGGTCATTCTGTTTCAAGTTTGACAGTTTATGCAAACTATAGTTATTAGTTTACTGAGGTGGCAAGGATAACGTTTTAGAATCTTACATCAATACCGTGTTTTGCTTTATTAAAAAAAAGCTATTTTCTACCACATATCTGGAGTTACATAGCAGGGGCAGGAGCTTCAGCAGGAAAGCCCAGACTTCCCTGTCCCCAGCTACGTTGTCCAGCTCATACCGGGATATTCCAGGGTGATCCCAGGCCTGCCGAGAGACATAGTCACTCCAGCTTGTACTCGGTCATCCCCAGTCTTCTATCGGTGGGACCTACTTGAAACACCTCATCAGGGAACCACCTTATCTGGCTCCTCTCAACGCGGAGGAACAGCGATTTGACTCCGAATCCCTCCTGGATGATCGAGCTTCTCACCTTATTTCTAAAGCAAAGCCCTGGGATACCCTGTGGAGGAAACACATTCCGGCCGCTTGTATCCAGGATGTTGTTCTTTCGGTCATGACCCACACCTCATGACCATAATTTCAAATCATAGCATAGTGTAACGTAGCGTAGCATAGCGTATCATGTCGTGATTTTCATATACAGATATAAGATGAAAAATTTGTATTTATTTAGCAAGACAGTGCATTTTTCATATAACCATGGAGCTTGTCAGAGAAGTTAAAGAGTATTGAAATTCTTAAAAAGTTGCATACCTAAAGACTATAACATGTTCAATAAACAACAATAAATCTGGAAACAACTGATGAAACAAAATAACGTTCAGGGACTTATCATTATGTTCGCCTTTTTCTGGCCTTCTCCCCAATTAATGACATTGTGTCTTTTGATTTTACAGATTGCCAGCATGGATTTGGTTGTAATAGAACAGTGAACATTCTGTTTAGGATTTATTATTGTTATTGCCCCATTTTTCTAATAAGCACATTTCTATAACTTGAAAAACTCTCGTTGGGAAGGTTCTCAGGACAGGTTCAGCATAACTTGAGCTTCTTTAATCTTTTATTTATTGAACACATACACTCACACTAGTATAGTTCACAATTCTGGGGAGATTCCACCTGACCGCAACAATATGTAAACAACTGGCACTTTATAGTTTGGTATAGTCCAGTATAGTACATGCCTATTGTTCACACTGACAACACTGCAAATCGGCATATCTATTTTTGGGTATAAAAAGTAGGTATTTTAAGGGCAATCATTCATTTATGAAAGGCAGGTTCATTTTATTGAGCAAGAAAAACATAGTGACCTTGTGGGTAAAAACAGATCACATTAATCAAAACATAAATCCTTTAACCACTTTTTGTTAAGTGTGTTTATTCTGATGTCTTAAAATAGAAAAACAAACACTCATCCCCCCATCTTTATTATACCTGATCAATCAACCAAACTGAACTGTTCTGTTCTCCTCTCTGCTCATTGGTAAAAGTCTCAGTTTAGAGGACAAACAAAATGCAGCCACGAAGCAGTTGTTTTGTGGATTTCAAGAAACCACCGCTAGTTACTCAGCACAAACCATGCGGTGGCTGCGGTCCTACGGAGAAGCTGAGGGATCAGTAAATGACTTCTAAACAGGTCAAATATTTGAGAATAATCTCTGCTGCCTGTCAAAACCAGAGCATCTGTATCTTGAGAATGAAACAAAAGATAGAAAGTTCACAGCTATTAAGTGTTTTTTATTTTTTTTACTGAATATTTCTTCCATCCCAGAGGAAGAGTGAGAAAATGAAAAGCAGTGCATTGTGTCCTGCCTTCACAAAAATAAACATGCACTTAACCACTGATTGCAGCTCACGAGAGAAGGGCTTCTATTACATGAAACCTCAAAGCATAGCGTGCTGATTTCGGGTACTGTGATAACTGCATTGAAGCTAGCGCTATCATAAAATGGCTGTGACCAATGGTGATTCAGATCTCTATCAGTACTGATCATCAAAAGGTGGACATTGAAGGTTTGTTTCAAATTGTACGTGGGTGGACTGAAACAGCCTATTTTAACGGACACTTGAGCTGAACATTGGCACTTAGATAATAGATCTACCGTATTTTCCGGACTATAAATTGCTCCTGAGTACAGAAGAAAAAGACAAATATAAATTGCACTGGAGTGGTGAACATAAGTCGCATTTTTGGGGGAACTTATTTTGATCAAATTCAACACCAAGAACAGCTTGAAAGGCAATTTAGAATCAAAATAGAAGAGAGGCAACAATAGGCTGAATAATTGTACAGTATGCTAACGTTACATGACACAAACAATGAACTGAGAACGTGCTTGACGTGACATATTAAGTTATTCTGATTACTATGTATAGCATAAATAACATCCTAACAAGTTTACCTAACCATCCGTGTCACTCCAAATCACTAAATGAAATGAAATCTTCATCCTCTGTGTCACTTTAAACAACTCTGCTAACACAGGGAGGGCCGGAGGTGGAATTTAACCCGCACCCTCTGAGCTGTGAGACAGACATGCTAACCAGTGCGCTAAACAGTTTTTAGATACGAGTAATGTTTGACCGGTTGCACATACAACCTGTTCATATTTGTACCTATAAATTTGAGCGCCTGTGCTCCCAAAGTATGCGTACCATAGAGCCCTATGCTTAGTATTTTTTAATCAAGTCAAGTCAAGTTTATTTGTATAGCCCTAAATCACAAGCAGTCTCAAAGGGCTTCACATAGACAAACAATTGACAATTATTACCGCGCAATTATTTAGACAATTATTATCACAACTTAGCATTTATTAATTACCTGAATGATGACCCTAACTGACTCAACTTGGGATAATGGAATTTACTCAACATTATGACAATACAGATTCTATTTGGTCTTATCCACTAAAGGGATGAAAAGTGTATATCAAAGAGCTTGTTTTGAAGTCTTGTTCAAAAACTTTAACTTGGGGATGTATACGTGAGTCAGATAAAGAGTTATTTTAAATTTTGGAAAATACAGTGATACAACTTTGCTCCAAGTTACTCATAAATGTGTGTATGTCCAATTTTTATGCATGTTCATCAAATCGTCCTATGCAAACTGTAGGTAGGTACAAGTACTTAGCCTGTATTGATATTGCCTGCCTTTCTGAGGCCAAATCTTCTCATAGCAAATTGTACCCTGTGTGGGTAATAGATCCTTTATTACTAAGAGTTATGGTTACAGTGTTTTGACTACACAATAAGTTTGGACTATGGCTTTATTCATCACATTTAACTAGGTCTCTTTTTATTAGGCTTTCTTTTACTTCAGAAACTCGGACCATGTTTGCTACTCCAAACTTGGTATTGATTGGTTCAAGATAGTGTCCAGGCATTTGTATCATGATACAACAATATAATAGCTACGAGAAAAAAAAACTCTCAAAAAAGACTTTTGTAAAAAAAACCACTTTTTTTCAAACCTTACGCCTGTAAAAAAAAAAGAAAACTGCAGTACACATGTGAAAGTAATTACCCAGGCCCCAAAAGAACTCTGAGGATGAATGTCAGGGGAAATTTACTGTAGATGTTCAGTCTGCAATCTGTGTCATGATATACTATAGACTGAAATGAACTCATCTTGTGTTCACATATGTCACATGATAGCTGTGACAAAACAGCTATGGAAAATTAAAAAAAATGCACCGTGCTATGTATTGTGGTTCTCTATCATTTACAGTATATGGGACGGTTCACTAAGTTTTTGGAAACGCTTTTTGATGTTATCATACCAGTCTATTTGTTGGGGTTGCTCAGGATACAGCACAATATTTACATGGCTAAGATTTGCGAATTTGGGTGGCAGTAATGGTGTGAATCGGTAGCCAAAGAAACAACAAGGAGACAGGGTTTGCACTGAGAGATAGCTGTATTTATGGCACTCATTCTCTTTGCTCATTAAACTCAACTGAAGATGCTTTTTTGCTTTCAATTGCTCCTACACATTCCTTCCCTCCCTCACACATGCGGACTCTAACCACAAACGGCTGAGGAAGATTCAAACTACTATGACACTTTCAGTAGTTTCATTGGTCAGATTTGAGATGCACTAAAACTTCAAGAGTAAACTTGAGTCAAATTAAAATCAATATGATTCAAAGTACAAAAACGTAGTAGTAGTAGTAGTAGTCCAATGTACGGTACATTCAATAATAATACAGTCTAGCACCACTTTTTATATTATTAAAATTGATTACAAAATAAAACCTAATTAAGACAAAAGTAAACATGTCAATAGATTACAAAATAAAACCTAAGTAAGACAAAGGTAAACATGTCAGTAGATAAGGTTATTGAATTACAAACAAGTACCATAAATTTCGGGCTATAAGCCGCACCAGCTAAAATCCGTGATTTTTTTTGTTTTATACTTATATAGGCCGCACCGGACTATGACCCGCACGTGCGCACGAGTTATTTACAATGAAAGACAGTACACCGAAAGCCTTTTTAAAGTTTTAATCACATTAACATTTCGTTGTAAACACGGAAGTAACAGCACTAGCTGGGCTAAAGTTTTAATAGCTTTAACATTTCTTTGTTAACACGGAAGTAACAGCACTAGCTGGGCTAAAGTTTTAATAACATTAACATTTTGTTGTAAACACTGAAGTAAAAGCACTAACTAGGCGGGTAAAAAAAAAACATACCAGTCAACAGTCACTAAGAGCCGTCTTTGTCTTCCTCCTGTCCATTGCAACCAGCAAAATCTTCCTCCTCAGCGTCCGATTGGAATATACCGTATTGGCACAAATACAAGACGACACGATTATAAGACGACCCTCTCTTTTTCAAGACTCAAGTTTGAAAAAAATACTTTTTGACTCGTTTGAAAAAAAGACTTTTTGAACACGAAATTTAATTTTTATACAGAAATAAATTACAGTACATCTGAAACAGATGATTATAACAATATATTCGAGAGAAAAAGCATGATATTTTGCCTCATTCAAATCATGCAAAAACTGTCTATCACATCTTAATATTTGAACATTTAAATGTGTAATCTAAAGTGCAATCCCATTTGTAAATACATGGCTTCTGGTTTTTGAAATGTAAATAAACCAATCTACTGTGATAAAACAACAAAATTGCAATAACTGCATTAACCATCAAAGTGAAGTCTAAGTGTAACTGTAGTCTTGAAACAAATCTGAATAAGGACAATCTGTCACAGATGGAATGGAGCAGGGCGACCAAGTGCAGCTTGGACCAGGGTTTATCGGAGAACACAAACAAACAGACTCGGCAAACTGACATGACTTAACAAAACGATAACATGACTCATTGACTAACCAAAACAGACTTGAAAACGACAGGAACCAAAAAGACATAAAGACAACAATGATCCGACGGGGGGTGAGGGGCAGACAGGATTTATATACACGACCGGTAACAAGAGGCAGGTCAGAATAATCAAACTAATCATGGGCACACAGGAGAGGCGAGCACACAGACAGAAAGCATGACAACAGACACGTAGTGGAACGGCTGGGGACGAGACGTGACAGTTCCCCGCACCCCACAAGGGACGGCTCCCGACGACCCATAATAAACGCAACCCCCAAGCGGCGAACGGGGGAGGGGGGGGGGGTGAAGCGCACCAGTCCAAATGGCCTCATGGCCATTGCAAAGTCCTAACCACGCTCGGCGGCAACTCTGGGGACATGAACCGCGCTCGGCGGCAACTCTGGGAACATGAACTGCAATCTGCGGCATTCGGGGGAGCCAGAACCACAATCGGCGGCATTCAGGGAGTCAGGAACCGCAATCGGCAGCATTCAGGGGAGTCAGAACCGCAATCTGCGGCATTCAGGGGAACCAGAACCGCAATCGACGGCATGCAGGTAGCCAGAACCGCAATCGGCAGCATTCGGGGGAGTCAGAACTGCAATTGGCGACATTCAGGGGAGTCAGAACCGCAATCAGTGGCCTTCGGGGGAGTCAGAACCGCAATCTGCGGCATTCAGGACCTCAATCGGCGGCATTCAGGGAGTCAGAACCACAATCGGTGGCATTCAGTGGAGTCAGAGGCGCAATCGGTGGCATTTGGGGAGTCAGAACCGCAATCGGCGGCATTCAGGGGTTCAGGACCGCAATCGCGGCTTTCAGGGAGTCAGGACCGCAATCAGCGGCATTCAGGGAAGTCAGAACCGGAATCAGCGGCTTTCAGGGAGTCAGGACCGCAATCAGCGGCATTCGGGGGAGTCAGAACCGGAATCAGCGGCATTCAGGGGAGTCAGAACCGCAATCTGCGACATTCAGGGAGTCAGAACCGCAATCACCAGCATTTGGGGAGTCTACACCGCAATCGGCGGCATCCAAGAGGTGGAGTTGCAATTGGCAGCACCCGCGAAAACATTGCCGCAATTGGTGGCACTCAGAGTCATTACCGCAATCGGCGGCATTCGAGAGGCGGAGCAGCAATCGGCGGAATCCAGGGAGCCAGCGCTGTGCGCAGCGGCAGGAGCCACCACGCGCTGCAGCAGCGGGAGCGGTACCAGGGACGATCGCGGGTCCGGCGCAGCTGGCTCGAAGTTTGTTTACAGCCGCAGGTCCAGCAACAGCCGCGGTGAGGCCCAAAGGCGGCCGTGAGACAGAAACCATGACAACAAACACATAGTGGAACGGCTGGGGACGAGACGTGACAAAGACATTGCAATAAAATAATGCAAACTGCTATCGCTATTGTTGGGGAGCCTGAGGACTGTATATATAGGAGGTTGGATCGGATGCTTACGCTCCTTTCGCTCCCGGGTGTCGGTCAGAACACAGGAGGGAAGACGTGGTTCAGTTTTGATTATTTTACTGAATTATTGGCAAAAAATAATAAATAACCATAAATGAAATAATCTCGGCAACACACCAAACATAAATCATTGATCCAGACAACAAAACACATTTGCTGGCGACCGTTAGTCGCTGTGCCGATGCGTGACGGCCTATCGTACGATGCACGGCAAACTTAAAGGTGCGCGCCGGAGCTGTCAATCAAACGGCGCACGAAGCAAACCGCGATCGGACAAACGGCACAACAGTGGGCAGTAGTAACAATGAAATGTATACACTGTATACTCACTTTGTGTCAAAGACGCACCCGATCACAGCAACATACTCAGTCCATTGTGAGCGCGCCGGAGCTGTCAATCAAACGGCGCACACACGAAGCAAACCGCGATCGGACAAATGGCATAACAGTGGACAGAAGTAACATCCATCCATCCATCCATCCATCCATCCATCCATCCATCCATCCATCCAACTTCTTCCGCTTATCCGGGGTCGGGTCGCGGGTGAAGCAGCTTTAGGAGTGACTCCCAGACTTCCCTCTCCCCAGCCACTTCATCCAGCTCATCCCGGGGGATCCCAAGGCGTTCCCAGGCCAGCCGAGAGACATCCTGGGTCGTCCCCGGGGTCTCCTACCGGTGGGACATGCCCGGAACACCTCCCCAGGGAGGCGTCCAGGAGGCATCCACAGAAGTAACAATGAAATGTATATACTCACTTTGTCTCAAAGACTCACGCGATCACAGCAACATACTCAGTTGATACCAGCAACCTTTAACTTACCACTGCGCACAAGTGAAAATGGGTATAATGTCTAGACCCCGAATGTAAGACGACCCCCACTTTTTCAGTCTTATTTCAATGCAAGACACATCATCTAATATTCGGGCCAATACGGTACATGTAAAGTCGCCGCATGATCACGTAAGGTTTTTAATGTTTAATTCCCATTTGTAAGCGGTCCACAGCCTTTCTACGAGTGTATAAGTGTATTAGTTATGAGAAAAATCACGGAAAAAAACTATATAAGCCGCACTAGACGATGAGCTGCAGGGTTCAAAATTTGAGAAAAAAATAGCAGCTTATAGTCCGAAATTTACGGTATGTGTTGCAATTCAGTTGGATGTTGTAGCACAGGAGTGGGCTATTCCGGTCCCCGAGGGTTGGTATCCTGCATCTTTCCTATGTCACCCTGTTGCAACACACCTGATTCAAATCAAAGTCAAAGTCCGCTTTATTGTCAATTTCTTCACGTTAAGGCACACAAAGAGATCGAAATTACGTTTCCCACCGTCCCACGGTGACTAGACACAGTACACAACACACAATCAAATAGCACAAAGAGTAAAAACGAACAGACAAGAGCAACGAATAAGTAATAAGCAAATAACCCAAATAAATAAACAATAAATAAACAAATAAGAGCAGCAAAATGAAGCAAGCGTGCTAATAGCAGACAGCCAGATCATAGCGCAAAAGAACAGGACGTCATGTAGCAGAGGGTGGAGGGGGGAGGGAATTCAGGATCCGGACAGCTTGAAGTACGAAGCTGTTTCTGAGTCTGGTGGTGCGGGAGCACAGGCATCTGGACCTCTTCCTAGAGGGCAGAAGTACAAACAAAGAGTGAGCGGGGTGACTCACATCACACACAATCGCGGCCGCTTTGCGGGTGAGACGGGAGGCGTAAACATCCTTCAGGGAGGGGAGTGGAGCCCCGATGATTTTACTTGCAGTGTTCACTATGCGCTGCAGGGCCTTCATGTTGTACTCAGAGCAGCCACCACCCCACACGGCAATACAATTGGAGAGGACGCTCTCAATGGTGCCACGGTAGAATGTGGTCATGATGGCGGGAGGAGCACTTGCTCGCCTGACTTTCCGCAGAAAGTACAGGCCGCGCTGAGCTTCCGGAAGTCAATGATAATCTCCTTGGTCTTGTTGACGTTCAGCAGAAGGTTGTTGTCCCTGCACCATGCGGCCAAAAGGTCGACCTCCGATCTGTAGTGAGTCTCGTCGCCACCGGTGATCAGACCCACCGCAGTCGTGTCGTCGGCATATTTCAGCACGCGGTTGCTGCTGTAGGTCGCAGTGCAGTCATGCGTCAGCAGGGTGAAGAGCAGCGGACTGAGCACGCAGCCTTGAGGGACCCCGTGCTCAGCGTGATGCTGCCGGAGACATTGTCGCCCACACGGACTACTTGAGGACTCTGACAGAGGAAGTTCAGTAGCCAGGTGCAAAGGAAGGTACTGAGGCCCAGCTTGTCGAGCTTGCAAATGAGACGCTGTGGAACAATGGTGTTGAATGCAGAATTGAATTCCACAAACAGCAATCTCACATATGAGTCCCTGTTCTCCAGGTGGGCGAGGGCAGAGTGGAGGGCAGAGCAGACGGCATCCTCAGAGGACCGATTGGGTCGGAAGGCAAACTGGAAGGGGTTAACGGTGGGGGGGAAGAACAGATCTGACGTGTGCCAAGACAAGCCGCTCAAAGCACTTCATGAGGATGGGGGTCAGTGCCACAGGGCGGTAGTCAGATAATTAGCAAGGTCTGCAGAAGCTGGAGAACAATCCTGATCATTTGAATCAGGTGTGGTGCAGCAGGGGACCTATAAAACATGCAGGACACCGGCCCATGAGGACCGGAATTGCCCACTCCTGTTGTAGCAGGTAAACTTATTTTAGGAGGTCAGAAAGGCAAAATATGGATTTTCCCAAAGATGCATGTTATGTTAAAATCAAAATAAAATGTCATCAGATTTGAGTTGGGATAATTACAGCTAACACAATTTACCAAGAGCATAACTTGACTAGTGGTAATTGTACACATGATCCCAACTCATTAATTTTTTGCTAATGGCAGCTAAACCTGTTCCAATTCAGCAAATACAAAGCTTCGTCACTTCTAATAGCGTAGAACTCATGAATGTAATGCCTCAATTTTGTGTTAAACCTTTCCTTACTTTATTGAGTCCCTTGAGCATGCACATTACAGCCAACAATGATCTCACAAGCACTTGTGAGATCGTTATAAACGTAAACGTTATAACAACTTTAAAATCAAAAGCACATCTCAAGGATGTCTGTGTTTTCATGCTTTCTGTCTTTGTAAGTCACCAACTTCCATAGTTCATTTTTTCTCTTGTCTGTAAAAGTACACAAAATGGCAAAATATAGCAAAAGAAATCACATGCAAGAAAACACACGCATGACGCACGTACACACACAAACCATAAACATCAGCTGTAATTTGTCTTGACTGCTGGGGCTATTAGCGCATTTCAATCATACCCTCAATCAATTGAGTATGTGACACGGTGATAAAACATAACACGCCACTCTGGCACTATTCCATCTTTCTGAAGTAGGATTTCAAATCTTTAGATGCAAATTATATATCGCCCATTGACAGTAGGTGGGGGAGGCATGACACTGTAAAAGAGTGAGAGTTCAATGCAAACATAGAAAACCCTCACTTGCACCATTCCTTCACATAAAAGGACCGCATGATGTCATATTCTCTAGAGACGGTTCATAAAAAACACTAATGCACACCAGATGGAATTATGGTTATACACCATGAAGAGAATGTATCTTGAGGTGGGATTTAGATTTGAGAAGTGAAAATTCTGAAGGAACCTTTGTCTGGCTCTGTTACCTTTAATGCTTCCTAGGCTAATAGTAAGTACCCAAAGACTGGATATTCTTAGTTGAAGTCTTCAATGGATGCCAGGAAGATCGCAACATAGTCGTTGAGCCTTTACTGCAAGATTGCAAAAGAAGTAATCCACCCACCTCCAGGATTCCTACTCTTATATCCTTGAGTGGGGAGACTCTGCCTGGCCCATGTGACTCTATGGTCTTAACGGAAATAAACTACACTGCTCAAAAAAATTAAAGGAACACTTTGAAAACACATCAGATTTCAATTATGAAAAAAAAAAAGTTGGATATCTATTCTGATATGGACAGTTTAATGTCTCAGGAACAAAAGGATGCCACATCTTTTGATGGAAATAAATGTTTTCAGCCTACAGAGGGCTCAGTATATAGACACCCCAAAAATCAAAGTGAAAAAATTATGTGGCAGGCTCATCCATTTTGCCTAAATTCAATTTCTGCAATTTAAAACTTTTCAATATCTTGTGTAGCCCCCACATGCTTGTATGCATGCTTGACAACGTCGCGGCATGCTCCTAATGAGACGACGGATGGTGTCTTGTGGGATGTCCACCCAGATCTGTCTAAGGGCATCAGTGAGCTCCTGCAAAGTCTAACGAGCAACCTGGCGGCGTCTGATGGACCGAAACATTATGTCCCAAAGGTGTTCTATCGGGTTTAGATCAGGTGATTGTGAGGGCCATTCAATTGTGTCAATTCCTTCATCCTCCAGATACTGTCTGCATACTCTTGCCACATGAGGCCGGGAATGTCGTGGATCAGGAGGAACCCAGGACCTACTGCACCAGCGTGCAAGGATTTCATCCCGATACCTTATGGCAGTCAGACTGCCGTTCTCTAGCCTGTAGAGGTCTCTTCGTCCCTCCATGGAAATGCCTCCCCAGACCATCACTGACCCACCACCGAACCGGTCATGTTGAATGATGTTGCAGGCAGCATAGCGCTCTCCTTGGCTTCTCCAGACCCTTTCACGTCTATCACAGGTGCTCAGGGTAAACCTGCTCTCATCTGTGAAAAGCACAGGGCGCCAGTGGCGGACTTGCCAATTCTGGTGTTCTATGGCACATGCCAATCGAGCTCCATAGTGCTGAGTAGTGAGCATAGGGCACACTACAGGACGTCGTGCCCTGAGGCCACCCTTGTAAAGTCTGTTTCTGACTGTTTGGGAAAAAAACATTCACAGCCTGCTGAAGGTCCTTCTGTAGGGCTCGGGCAGTGCTCAACCTGTTCCTCTTTGCACAAAGCAGCGGATATCGGTCCTGCTGATGGGATGAGGACCGTCTACGGCCTTGTGCAGCTCTCCTAGAGTAACTGCCTGTCTCCTGGAATCTCCTCCATGCTCTGGAGATTGTACTGGGAGACACATAAAATCTTCTTGCAACAGCACGCATGGATGTGTCATCCTGGACTAGTTGGACAATCTGCGCAACTTCAGGAGGGTTAAGAAATCGCCTCGTGCTTCCACTCGTGATAATGACTCTTGCTAAAGCCAACACTTGTGGAAAAACAGTTAAAAAAGATCAAGAGGGAGGAGCTTGAAATGGCCTCCACCTGCAAAACCAGTCCTGTTTTGGGGACCATCTCGTTGTTGCCCCTCTAGTGTACCTGCCACGTGCCTGACCAAAACCTTATCAGAAAAGTGTAATTGAATTCATGCCATACCCTGATAAAAAACTGTTCCTTTAATTTTTTTGAGCAGTGTATTTTGTGTACTAGGGTGTCATACGCTGTGTTTCCATGATATTCCAAAATATAAGCAATATTTCTACTATTTCGATAGTCTTGAAGGTGGTTCCATTGAAGAGTCTTCGACTTCTGAGGCTTAACTCCTGTAACATCCTACCTTGATACCGTCCATCCATTTTCTATACTGCTTGTCCCCATGGGGTCGCGGGCATGCTGGAGCCTATCCCAGCAGTCATTGGGCAGTAGTCAAGGGACACCCTGAACTGGTTGCCAGACGATTGGTTGGGCACAGAGACGAACAACCATTCGCACTCGCGCTCACACCTAGGGACAATTTGGAGTGTTCAATCAGCCCACCAAGCATGTTTTTGGGATGTGGGAGGAAACCAGAGTGCCCGGAGAAAAACCATGCGGGCACGGGGAGAACATGCAAACTCCACACAGGGAGGGCTGGAGGTGGAGCCTTTATACAGCATCTTGTAATCTTTGTATAATAAACAGAAAACACTTTTTTTAAAGAGTGATACCAATTTAGTTGGCCTAGCTCACTCCACTCTCTTACTTGTTGGTTGAGGGTAGGAATTGGTAACAAAGTGAGTACCGTATTTTTCATACATAAATTGCGTTTTTGTTTTAGTTTGGGTGGGGGGGGGGACTTGTATTCAGGATCGACTTATATGTGTAATTATTCACAAATTTTTACTTGATCATTAACACATTACTTACTTACTAGTAAAGTTGATCACATGTTATTTTCACTTTCACCACCATCACAGGATTGAATGACTACAGACCTGTCGCTCTGACATCTGTGGTCATGAAATATTTCCAGAAGGTGCTGAACCACCTGAAGCATGTCACGGGTCCCCTGCTTGACCCCCTCCAGTTTGCCTACTGGGCAAACAGGTCGGTGGATGATGCGGTCAACATGGGACTGCACTACATCCTGCACCACCTGGACACCCCAGGAACGTACGCCAGGATCCTGTTTGTGGATTTCAGCTCGGCGTTCAACACCATCGCTCCTGACATCCTCCAACAGAAGCTCATCCAGCTCGCCGTGCCTGCCTCCACCTGTCATTGGATCACCAGCTTCCTGACCAACAGGAGACAGCGTGTGAGGCTGGGGAGCATCACATCTGGCACCAGGACCACCAGTACTGGGGCCCCCCAGGGGTGCGTCCTCTCCCCACTGCTCTTCTCTCTCTACACCAACGATTTCTCCTCAGGTGACTCTCCTGTGAAGCTCCTGAAGTATGCAGATGACTCGACTCTCATCGGACTGATCCGGGACGGTGATGAGACTGGGTACAGACAGGAGGTGGAGCGGCTGGTCCATGTGGTGCAGCCAAAATCACCTGGAGCTGAACCCGCTCAAGACCGTGGAGATGACAGTGGATTTCAGGCGAGATCCTTCACCACTTTCACCCCTCAGTAATACCATATTCTCCTCAGACACCTTCAAGTTCCTGGGTACCACAATCTCACGGGACCTGAAATGGACCGGCCACATAGACTCTGTCCGGAAGAAGGCCCAGCAGAGGCTGTACTTTCTGAAACTGCTCAAGAAGTTCAACCTGCCGCGGGAGCTGCTGTAGACCTTCTACACTGCCATCATCCAGTCTGTCCTCGGTACCTCCATCACTGTCTGGTTTGGATCAGCCTCCAAACAAGACAAGCACAGACTGCAACGGACAATCAGGACTGCAGAAAAGATCATTGGAATCAACCTCCCATCTATCCAAGACTTGTACCTGTCCAGGACCAGGAAACGCGCAAGCAACATCTCTACAAACCCTTATCACCCAGGTTACAGTCTGTTTGAACTACTCCCCTCTGGACGGCGATACAGAGCTCTGTATGCCAAAACCAGCAGACACAGAGACATCTTCTTCCCCCAGGCTGTTGCTCTGATGAACTCACACCACTCTTAGAGTCTCAGAGTCATTGCTGTGCTATAACATCCTGCTCTCCACACCTTTTTGGATTGTCTACACTGTTTGTACTATGTGTCTTCTCTGCATCCATTGCAGCCTGGTCATCCTGGAAGAGGGACCCTCCCATCTGTGGTCTCTTCTCAAGGTTTCTCACTTGCCCTAGTCGGAGATTTGAGTTTTTCCTTGCCCTCATGGGAGTTTAAGATCAGGGGATGGCTGAGAATATTGTCATTTGTCATTTTCACATGTCCTGAGTGTTGTTAGTCACCTAAATGTTGAACAGAGACTGTGATGTAACGAAGTCAAATTCCTTGTTTGGCACGCTCAAACATGGCGAATAAATTCTTCTTGAATCTTGAAAAGCATGAGGGCGCACTATGGCTGTGGAATAATTGGAGCCTCACTGACAATGAGTTCCATTCACTGACTTCCGGAGGTAGGAGATTTAATGATTTGAAATGGTATCGGCTGAAAACGGCGTTCAAAATAAAGCACCCTACCTCAAATCAAAGCACGGCTGAACACAGCATGGAGAATTCATAACACATACTGTAAATATGTTTTTAGAACAGCTTTTATTATTATAACAATTTTAATAACAAGGTACAAATGTACATACTGTAAATATGTTTTTAGAACTGTTTTATTGTTGTAAAGATTTTTGTATAACAAGGTATAACATTCTTAAATGTGTTTTAAGAACACTTATCATTATAACAATTTTTTTATGAAAACGTACAAGTGTATGCACTGCAATTGTGTGGGCACTCCTTGCCTTCTGCTGATGTGTGGGCAACATTTGTGCCATAATTCCTCAATTTAAAATTTTTATTTATTTTTTATTTTTAAATTTGGGGAAAAAAAATCTGCGATGCGGTATGCCCTGGACAATAACACTGAAACAACACGACACGGACATTTAGAGAACATTCACGAACAGGAATTTGCCGCCACAAAAAAAACCAAAAAAAACGACACATCGGGAAATTGGACAGACTCATCGCACAAAAGAAGACACAACAGGACCGCACACACATCAACGATAAATGGATTCACAATATGTCACGCCACAAACTCACCCAGGCAAAACGCAACATACTAGCAAAAGGACTCAACTACGCAATCACACCCAAAAATATATATAGATGATTTCATTTTAGCCACAGAGTTAGCATGCAAAAAAATACATAATCCAGGACAAAAAGCAGCACTACGAAATGAAGTTGCAGATATATTAAGAACGGCTAAATCACCACCCAGCAATATTATGAAACAGGAAGTAAAAGCAATTATCACACTAGCAAAAAACAAAGACATTGCAATTCTCCCAGCGGACGAAGGCAGAACAACAGTAACTAGAATTGGCAATTTCTGGAGAAATTGCGTGTGAAGGCGAAGGCACTTCACACTATTGTGGGACTCGAAATAATGATTAAATGAAATAAAAATGGTAAATTAATTATGATGATTAAATAAAATAAAAATGGTAAATTAATTATGATGATGATGTTGAATGAAATAAATTATTAAAATGCTATTTTTAAATTAAAATTAAATGAATAAATAAATGAATAAAAAATAACGGCCAATGTCAGATTCGAATCCACTCGGGGAAATGACTCGTGTTGAATGTGCCATTCTCTACTAATTGAGCTAAACAGTGACTTAGTGATGCTGTGGTGGAATGATGCTATTAAACGAGAAATAAAAATGGTAAATTGATGATGTTGACTGAAATAAATTATTAAAATGATGTTTTTAAATAAAAATTAAATGAATAAATAAATGAATGAATAAAAAATAAAAAAGTTAAGGAAAGAAATCATGATAAAAGTTGTCAGATGTCAGATTCGAACTCACTCGGGAACATGACGTTAAGAATGAATGGGGGATTTTAAGGCACACATTTGCTAATCATGCAAAAACTGTAAATGTTATGAACAAACAAAATGGTAGCAATCATGCCGTGAATTTTTGGAACGTGTGAAAGTTGGAATGGGGTGAATCGGTTAAAGCATGTGGGAGTAATTAGGTGTCAAAAAAGTGGGAGGAATAAAAAAGTAGAATAACAATAGTGTGAAGGCCTTCGCCTTCACACTAATGAAGGCCTTCGCCTTCACACTAATTATGGACAGACACTTACGAAGAACAAATCCAACAGCTACTACAGGACGACACCTACAAAGTAATAATAAAGACCCAACAGAATACAAGAAAAATAAACTCAAAGCATTACTTAAACCATTACTCATTGAAAACAAAATAGACAAACAGTCATACAATCACTTAATACCTACAGCAAACATCATCCCCAGAATCTATGGCACACCAAAAATCCACAAACCAGGTACACCTCTCCGCCCCATTGTAGACAGCATAGGGTCAGTCACATACAATCTTTCAAAAGCACTCACAGAAATAATAAAACCAATACTAGGACTCACAGACCAACACTTTAAAAAAACTCAAAACAACTTGCCACAGAACTCACACACATAAAGGTACAGAAAGATGAAATGTTTATATCGCACAACGTCATTTCACTCTTCACAAAAACACGCACACAGGCCACCATACACATCGTGCATAACAGACTATTAGCAGACAGGACACTCAAGAAATGCACAAATCTAACAGCACAGGACATCACGCAACTACTCCATTTCATCGCCACCTCCACATACTTCCAATGCAGAAACACAATCTACAGGCAAAAAGACGGATTCCCCATTTTTTCATGGAGGATTTTAGAACAAAAAGCACTCTCATACAAACCCACACTATAGAGACGCTACATAGATGACATTCTAGAAAAAACAAAAACAGGACATACACAACACCTTACAGACCACCTCAACACCATAGACACCACTGGCAACATAAAATTCACTCATGAAGAAGAAACAGATCGATCCATAGCCTTTCTAGACATCAACATACACCACATAGACAACGGAGACATACAAATAAAAGTACACAGAAAACCCACACACACTAACCAATACCTCCTCTGGACATCAGAACATCCCACTATACACTATACTTCATTCCAAGATGGCGGCGCGTGCACACGCAGCGGCCTCTCTCCGTCCCAACCGATCGGTGTTTTGTTCGTCTAATAAGTGTTTGTCAGACAGTTTTATGTGTTTGTCTGATCGTACCATGTTGCGCTACAAGTACAGCAGGCAGGTTCTGCTCGACATCGGCGAAAGCGAGTTTTGCGGCGTTTCGGACTTTGATACGGGGACATTAAAGTCACTGGGACTGCTCCGGCCTGAATCATCGCCGGACTCGTCTGCTACTCCTTCCCCGGGCAAGCAGCGTCGGAAGCGGTGTGCGAGGAGGCAGAAGAGGGGAAAGCGCGGAGGAGTCCGGGCCAGGCTAGCGGCGAACCCAACTCGCCCGGCCGTGCCTTCCATTCTTCTGGCGAATGTCCGGTCGCTGGACAACAAGATGGATTACATTCGTCTGCTGAGATCCACGAACCGGGCAGTGAGCAACTGCTGCGTGTTCGTGTTCACTGAAACTTGGCTGAATGTCAACATTCCGGACTCTGCTGTGCAACTGGAGCGGCTGGCGTGCTTTCGAGCGGACCGGGCAATTGAAGAAGGAGGGAAATCGCGTGGAGGAGGTATATGTGTCTACATCCGCGACGAATGGTGCCGGGACTCTGTAGTGGTATGCAGGCACTGCTCGCCACTGGTGGAGTTTGTGATCGTTAAGTGCCGTCCTTTTTACCTACCAAGGGAGTTTGCTGCGATTCTGCTTGTCGCGGTCTACATCCCGCCTTCCAACGTTGGAAGTGACAGGATAACGGCCCTTAATGAACTGTATCGGGCTGTCAGTGATCAGCAGACGGCGCACCCTGACGGTCTCATCATCTTCGCTGGTGATTTTAATCATGCTGACCTGAAGTCTGTCTTTCCAAAGCTTCACCAGCACGTTACTTTTCCAACGCGTGGTGGCAGCTTCCTGCACTTGGTCTACACTGCACATAAAGGAGCTTTCAAGGCCACCCCCCTCCCCAACATCGGACTTTCTGACCACGTCACCGTTCTGCTTACCCCCGCGTACAGACAGAGAGTGAGAACTTCCAGGCCGGTTCGCAAACGTGTTAGGGTGTGGCCTGAGGGGGCCTCTGATGCTCTTCGGGACTGCTTTGGCACTACAGACTGGGAAATGTTTAAGCAGGCAGCCACTTGCGACAATCGGACGGACATTGAGGAGTATGCTGACTCTGTGACCTCTTACATCGCTAAGTGCATTGATGATGTGACCCTCACAAAGTACGTCGTCACTCGGGCTAACTGGAAGCCATGGCTGACAGGGGCTGTCCTTGGGCTCCTGAGGGCCAGAGACAAAGCCTACAGGGCTGGGGATGCAGCGAGCGTGAGATCAGCAAGGGCGAAACTGTCCCGGGGCATCAAGGATGCGAAAAAGGCGTTCTCTTCCAAGATTACTGCTCACTTCAAAGACAGCAAGGATGCTCGGAGCCTGTGGCGAGGCATACAGACAATCACGGACTACAAGCCCGCGCCGCAGAGCTGTGAGGGCGACGTCCCTCTGCTCAACGAACTGAACCGCTTCTTTGCTCGCTTCGACGCTCAGAACGACACTTGCCCGCTGAAGACCCCTCCCCATCCGGACGAGCAGCCTCTGTGCCTCTCTGCCGTTAGCGTGAGGAAGACGCTTGCTGCTATCAACACCCGTAAGGCGGCGGGCCCGGACAACATCCCGGGACGGGCGCTGAAGGACTGCGCTGAGGAGCTGATGGATGTCTTCACGGACATCATTAACATTTCCCTGCGGCAGGCCGTCGTCCCGTCTTGCTTCAAGGCTGCCACCATCATACCTGTGCCGAAAAATCCTGCTCCCTCCTGCTTCAATGACTACCGCCCTGTGGCACTGACCCCCATCGTCATGAAGTGCTTTGAGAGGCTTGTCTTGGCGCACGTCAGATCTGTTCTTCCCCCCACCGTGGACTCCTTCCAGTTTGCCTTCCGACCCAATCGGTCCTCTGAGGATGCCATCTGCTCTGCCCTCCACTCTGCCCTCACCCACCTGGAGAACAGGGACTCGTATGTGAGATTGTTGTTTGTGGACTTCAGTTCTGCATTCAACACCATTGTTCCACAGCGTCTCATTTGCAAACTTGTCAAGCTGGGCCTCAGTTCCTCCCTTTGCAACTGGCTACTGGACTTCCTCTGTCAGAGGCCTCACGTAGTGCGTGTGGGCGACAGTGTCTCCGGCAGCATCACGCTGAGCACGGGGGCCCCTCAAGGCTGCGTGCTCAGTCCGCTGCTCTTCACCCTGCTGACGCATGACTGCATTGCGACCTACGGCAGCAACCGCGTGCTGAAATATGCCGACGACACGACTGTGGTGGGTCTGATCACCGGTGGCGACGTGACTCACTACAGATCGGAGGTCGACCTTTTGGCCGCTTAGTGCAGGGACAACAACTTTCTGCTGAACGTCAACAAGACCAAGGAGATTATCATTGACTTCCAGAAGGGTCACACCCACCACCTGCCGCTGACCGTCAACGGAGCTGTGGTGGAGAGAGTGAGTAGCACCAGATTCCTGGGGGTGCACATCAGTGAGGACCTCTCCTGGACCACCAACACTGCGTCGCTGGCGAAGAAGGCCCAGCGCCGCCTGTACTTTCTGCGGAAACTCAGGCGGGCAAGTGCTCCTCCCGCCGTCATGACCACATTCTACCGTGGCACCATTGAGAGCGTCCTCTCCAGCTGCATCGCTGTGTGGGGTGGTGGCTGCTCTGACTACAACATGAAGGCCCTGCAGCGCATAGTGACCACTGCGAGTAAAATCATCGGGGCTACACTCCCCTCCCTGAAGGAAGTTTACGCCTCCCGTCTCACCCGCAAAGCGGCTGCGATTGTGTGTGATGAGAGTCACCCCGCTCGCTCTTTGTTTGTACTTCTGCCCTCTAGGAAGAGATACAGATGCCTGCGCTCCCGCACCACCAGACTCAGGGACAGCTTCGTGCTCCAAGCTGTCCGGATCCTGAATTCCCTCCACCCTCTGCTACATGACGTCCTTTTCTTTTGCGCTATGATCTGGCTGTCTGCTATTAGCGCGCTTGCTCCATTTTGCTGCTCTTATTTGTCTATTTATTTATTTATTGTTTATTATTTGGGTTATTTGCTTATTACTTATTTGTTGCTCTTGTCTGTTCGTTTTTACTCTTTGTGCTGTTTGATGTGCGTGTTGTGTACTGTCTAGTCATCGTGGGACGGTGGGAAACGTAATTTCGATCTCTTTGTGTGCCTGGCATGTGAAGAAATTGACAATAAAGCGGACTTTGACTTTGAAACTGTCAGTAGTCAGAACACTATACGAACGAACAACAATAATAACGGACCCGGAGGACAGAACACAGGAAGAAAAGCACATAAAACATGCACTCAAGAAATGTCAGTATCCACAATGGGCAATGACAAAAGGTGCAGAACAGGTAAAGAACAAAAAATACACAACACAGGGGGAAAGAAAAAAAACCCACAGAAACAAGAACCCAGTGGGAAGATGACGTTGCCGTATGTGAAAGAAATTACGGAACGCATCAAAAGGGCCATGAAAAAATACAACATAAACACACCTATCAAACCACACACAACACTCCATCAGATACTGGTTCACCCAAAAGACATAATCAACCCGGAAAATAAATGCAACTCCATATACGAGATACCATGCAAATCATGCAATAAATCATATATCGGGGAGACAGGGAGGAACTTCAGCACCAGGAAAATGGAACACAGGAAGGAGTGTGAGGAGACCGCAACCAGACAAACAAGAGCAACAAAACAACAAGCAGAACATGAACACTACAAGTCAGCCATTACCGACCACTGCAAAAGAGAAAATCACATCATGGACTGGGAAAAGACCAGAGTTATCCGCACCGAAGAAAATAAACATCAGCGTTGGATCAGGGAGGCCATTGAGATCCCTAAACGGGGCCCGAGGACCATCAACAGGAACGAGGGAGCCTACATGCTCTCCACCACCTGGAGCAGCATTTTGGAGAGGTGAACGGACAGCAGAGGGCGTGATTCATCTGTCAAATCTGACAGGTGAGTCACGCCTTCATCCATCAGCTGATAAAGACGAGTCACAACCACACCAGTGACACTCTGATGAAGGCGGAAGTACACGCCAAAACATGTCAGGTAATGCAACCTAAAATAAATTGTTAAAATAAGACCTAAATAACATTATTCGGAAATGAAAATGAAATTTTTGTTTCTTTAATTTATTTGCATTTTTTTAAACTTACAAATGTGTCAGATCATTTTGCCAATGTTTAGTTTGTTGGACTGTTGTAGATAAAAAAAAAATCTACATTGTTGGAATGTCAGTGCAATGTAAATATTTTAAATATTTTTAGAAATAATATTGTGCATGAATGCAATTGTGAGGTTGGTGGGTGAGGGAGTAATGAGGTGTGTTAGTAATGGTGTCTGGATTAAAGCAAAAACCAAATCTTTTGACTGAAAGTTTTTTCAGGCCAACTCATATTGACAGCAGTTAATTTTTTTTTTTGCCATACAGTTGCTTCTCAAAGGTTTTCATGTAGAAAGGACTATAGTGATGTACACGCCTTTAGCCCAATAGACAGAGTTTTCTAATACAGCTAACAAATGCTATGGTTTAAATCTAAATAAAATTGATATCCCAGACCATTTTAAAAGAAGAATGTAACTTTGAAAGGATTTCTATTGCAGTTTGCGCTGATGTAATATTATTCAATGTTTTCAATTGATTCATCAAAACGATTCTTTTGGCAAGGCTTGAGTGTATTGTGATCATATAAATTTACCATTTACATAACTTTTTATTCAAAGTTGTTATTTTTCTGACATTACGTGACAATGAGCTCAACCAGTGGCTGTGACATGAATGTCGAATTGTTCTCCACTATAAAATCACACACACGCACTCAATCCCACCCACTAACTCACTCAATCCCACTCACTCACTCACTCACTCACTCACTCACTCACTCACTCACTCACTCACTCACTCACTCACTCACTCACTCACTCACATACACACACACACACACACACACACACACACACACACACACACACACAAATTTTCAGGTTGCACACATGGTCAGACATAGATGCGCATACCTCAGTTGTTGAGGTTTTTACCAGGCAGTGAAGATGTGAACCGTAGTTTTTGGACTATAAATCTCTCTGGACTATAAATCACACCAGCCATAAAATGCACAATAAAGTGTAAAAAAACATATATAAGTCGCACCGTAGTATAAGTCGCACTTTTGGGGCAAATTTATTTGTGAGAATCCAACACCAAAAACAGACATAAACCAGCAACAACAGGGTAAACGATACAGTATGCTAACGTGACATATACACAAACAAGGAGCTGAGAACGGGCCTGACGTAACATTCAGAGTTATTCAAGTATTACATAAATAACACGTTTATCAAACCATCTGTGTCACTCCAATTCATTAAATCCATCGATCGTGCTTTATGTAAACAATGCTATGTATGCCCCGCATATGCTGACGTCGGACCCGTTGTAAATTGCATTTCTAATTATTCCACAGACCCATATAACGATATATAAAGTATATTTCAAATAACTATCATATTACAACAATATTATGAAACCATCTGTGTCACTCCAAATCATTAAATCCATCGATCAAATTCCTCATTCTTTATGTCATCAACGCCGTGCGCTGCAGAGATTTAGTATATAACGATATTGTAGCGTTAACAAAGTACCAGGAAAGACGTGGGTTTGGTAAACGGCTCTTTATTTAACAAAACAAGAGTTCAACGAGCCAACAACCACTGAACTTCCAGCCACGGAGGTGGAAGAGAGCTCCATAAATAGGACCGGGCGTGCGTAAAAGCCATGTCTGAGCCCCATCCACCGTCCCCAGACAGCCACGCGGCCGAGCGCCGGCCCCCGACTTCCATCCACGTAGGT
Organism: Syngnathus leptorhynchus; assembly: GCF_054491065.1. Classification (NCBI taxonomy): domain Eukaryota; kingdom Metazoa; phylum Chordata; class Actinopteri; order Syngnathiformes; family Syngnathidae; genus Syngnathus; species Syngnathus leptorhynchus. The sequence goes on along the minus strand of NC_141203.1, from coordinate 1,725,298 downwards.
GAAAGAGAGCTCCCGTCGAGAAAGACCGGGCGTGCGTAAAAGCCATAATAGTTTTTCTAACGTTCTGTGTCACTCCAAATCACTAAATCCTTCAAACTCTTCATCCTCCGTGTCACTTACAAACAAAGCCGCTAATGATGCCGGTAGTACGTGGGGCCCTTTGTCATCTTCGTCATCCCGTGATCGAATCCTTTGCCTTTATGTAAACAACCGCCGCGCAGCACGGGTGACGTCACTTGCAGTTCAAATGACAGTAATCCCTTGCTACATCGCGGTTCGTTTATCGCGGTTTCACTACATCGCAGATTTTTGAATTTTGAGAATTTCCTGAAAAAAATCACATATAAGTTGCTCTTGAGTATAAGTCGCCCCCCCGCCCAAACCATGACCAAAACCGCGACTTATAGTCCAAAAATTACGGTACTAAAGTGAATGTATGGTAGCTTTATGTCTCTCCTCTAGCCTGATTGCGTGTTAGCACCTTTGTTGCCATTACTGCTATACCAGGGGTCGGGAACCCAAAATGTTCAAAGAGCCATATTGGCCCAAATAAAATAAAAACCATACCTGTCTGGAGCCTCAAAAATCTAAAAGCCTTTTATAAGGCAACATAGACTGTCAATACACAAGCTGTACGCTTTCTAATAAAATAATTTTAAAAATATATATAATAATAGTGGTATCAATTCGATCGTTTCTTCTTGCGGCCCATTAGAGTTCACCTTCCTGCATAGCAGAGCTGTCTGTTCGATTTCAGAATCGATGTCCTTGATCTGGTGATCTGTGATATTGTTTGTGCGGAGAGGCATGTCTTTAGTTTTCTGAATGATTTCGGTTTTATTTTTGAAGTCCGAAAATAGACACTCTGATATTTTAATGAATGAACCCCTTCATGTACTCGCCATCGGTGAATGGTTTTCTGCGCTTTATTATCTCCCGGGCTGCAACAAAACTTGCAGCAGTAGTAGAGTTTGGAGATGCAATCCACTTTTTGGAAATGTTTTTTCGGTCCTCAAATTTCTCCACCAGCACTGCAATTGCACGTTTCCTCTCATTTGCAACTGGGTGATCGGCAGCAAATTTAGCATGCTTTATCTGAAAATGTCGCTCTAAATTCCTCTTCTTGTTGTTTGACAACTTCTCATTGCAAATCAAACATGCAGGCAATGCTTCAGCATTGGCAATGAAAGGAAATAGTTCAGTCCATTCTTTTTCAAAGCCTCTTCTCATCAGCAATCTTTCTCTTTTTGCCTTTTGAATCCATGGCCAATCACTCACCCACCTGTTTGTTTACAACTCGCATGTGCTGTGTCGTAGACCATGACGCAATTTTGCTATTTGACGCCATTCTTAAATTTGGTATTTTTAACATATTTACAACTACACACATTTTTACAGTATGAGAATGGTTGTCATGATTACCATATAGAAACCATATTTTAAAAAAAACAACAATAAAAAAACAACAACATATTTTTCCATTTTCGCGCATTTTTGCAAAAATTCCAGGGAGCCGCTAGGGGCGTGCTAAAGAGCCACATGCAGCTCTGGAGCCGCGGGTTGCCGACCCCTGTGCTATACTGTATTATGTTTTATGGCATAGCCTACCACGCACATACAAACACCTGACAGTTTCACCTTTTTGAATCACGAATCACTAGGCTTCTGTCCCCGGTTTCTGCGAGCCATGCCCATCTCCATTTATTTTTGACAGCTTCGTCAGTGTAGTAGCTCTGATATATAACTCAAGCTTGAACAATCTTTTTGCCTTGATAGTTGTCCAGGCCGGAGATGGACCTTTCTTTGAATGTCTTTGTCTTGCTTCTTCTCCCTCTTTTGTATTTCTCAATGGAACGCTCAGATAATTCTTTGTGTGGTTTGAATGTCAGTCTGCTTTCTACTGGAATTGGCACGATATTGACCAATGTTCTCAATAGTCTGGTCACCTGAGGACAGACCTACCTGGAGGGTGTATGCTCGGTCATGCTCGACTGGGAAAAGGCCAGAGTTATCCGCACCAAAGAAAACAAACATCAGCATTGGATCAGGGAGTCCATTGAGATCCGCAAGCGGGGCCCGAGGACCATCAACAGGGGTGAGGGAGCTTACATGCTCTCTACCACCTGGAGCAGCATTCTGGAGAGGTGAACGGACAGAGGGTGTGACTTACCTGTCAAATCTGACAGGTGAGCCACGCCTTCATCCATCAGCTGATAAAGACGCTTCACAACCACACCAGTGACACTCTGATGAAGGCAAAAGTACAAGCCAAAACATGTCAGGTAATGCAACCTAAAATATCGTTTGTGATAAAAGAACCAGTAAAATACAAGTACGATGTAATGTTAAAGATTATTTTTATCCTAAATTGGCTTACCTTAACTCGAGCACACCCTCCAGTCCCTCTTCTTGAAAAGGGGGTTATCCTGGTCTGCCAAACCAGAGGCACGGTGCCGAATGTCCACACGATGTTGTAGAGGTGTGTCAACCAGTATAGCCCCCACAACATCCAGAGCCTTTAGGAACTCCAGATGGAGCTCATTCACCTGGGGCTTTGCCACCGAGGAGCTTTTTAACCTCCTTAAAAAAGAAAAGCTCCATCTCAGCCGAACTATAAGAAGAACCAGTCTTGTAGCGCCATGTATCTCAAAATGTGTGGCATGCGCATTCTGACTTCACCTATGGAGAAGTGGAAAAAATGATAAATAAATTATTGTGTTCTCGTTCGTCGCTTTTTTGCACTCTAGTGCATGCGGTGCATTGAGTTCACACCTTGAACTTAATAAAATGCTCCCATTATTTTCTCAGGTGTGTGATGCAAAAAGAAAAGAGAAGCAGGATGGTGTTTGTGAACTTTTCTCTGCAGAGGATGTGAAGATAAATGTCATCTCTATTCAACACCTACACCTAAAATCCTTTCCTCCTTTGTTAAAGTGCTCTATTAAAAGAATTTTAGTAATGGTCTTTTCCATTTTCTGTCCAGAGCCCACCCGTCTCCGGCACCCATCAAACATCATACCACCCATCACCGCAAAAAGCTTTAATACTAAAGGAAACCAGAGAAAATGGAACGTACTGGATAGTGCCGATAAAAATCAAGTAAAAAGACCAAAGGGACCTGAAATCCCACTTTTCTTCTTTGTCCAACAAATACTTAATGTGTTATTAAATTTGAGGTTCATATGCATCCCTTTTGGACAATTAAGAGTCATAAAAGATGCATGTTTTGGATTGTGGGTGGAAGCCAAAGCATTTGCAGAAAACCCACGCAGCCAGAGAGCTAGTAGACTTTTACATTGCTGGACTGGTGCAGCAACAATGGTCTACTGTTAAACAAAAATTAAGGCGCTCGTTTTGAACTATTTGAGTACCAGACCCACGATCCCATCATGGGGTAGCTACTTGAAAGTACACTAAAACAATGGTCTGGACAAAACACGGACTGGAGGTGTAGTTACATGCATGCAGGTGCCTACATTATATTTACCCTCAAGACTTTCATTAAACACGTGTTTTTCAAAAATGTAACTGTTTTGAATAGGGGGAAAAATCTATTTAAATTATTTCACTCAAATACTGCTATTCAAATACATAAATGCTGTATGGTGTTTTTGCTGACTCTGGCCAGAAAACCAAGCAAGCTTCTTTTTTTCTTTTTTCTTTTATTAAGCCTTCACATTGTTTCAATAGTCAGCTTATAAGTGTACTTTTAAACCATATAAACACAATGCATGTTAACAATATGCTTAATACAGCATGTGACATGCCTCAAAGCATTGTGGCATACATGAAATGATTTTTGCTGTTGTGATTTGATATGTACACACCCATTGTTATGTAAAGCAAGGAGTGTAAACGGAATGATATTCCATATGTTACCAAACATCCTTGGTTGCAATATTTAATTAGGAGGCTGATTTCATGAACACAGACAATATGTTCTCACTCACTCTCTTGTACATCACAGTCAATGACCACCACTGTCAAGGCCAAAGGAAAGGTCATATCGATCCGTTTTCCCTACGTCCACAAATAGTGTACATGCATAAAGATATTGAGTAAGTGTGCGGAGAAAAAAAATGGCTTTTGCCCAATCACATTTTTTAATAGTGTACAGGCATTAAGATATTGAGTAAGCATCACAGTGTGTGGAGAAAAAAATCAAGTTTTTTTCCATCCATCCATCCATCCATCCATCCATCCATCCATCCATCTTCTTCCACTTATCCGGGGTTGGGTCGTGGGGGCAGCAGCTTTAGGAGGGACTCCCAGACTTCCCTCTCCCCAGCCACTTCGTCCAGCTCATCCCAGTGGATCCCAAGACGTTCCCAGCTGAGAGACATAGCGCGTCCTTTTTCCCCCCAATCAAATGTTTTAATCTATACAATCATTCTGCTCAAAAAGGAAATCAATAATAGATCAACATTTAGGTTACTGTGACACATGATGACAATACTAGGCTTCAATCAGCATGAATGTAAGCTTGACACATAAATTGACAATAATGAGGGTGACTTGACTTCAATTTCCTCTTTCCCGGGAGAAGACTTTGGTCTACCCTGGAACACATAAACACATTTTGCATTCTCTCATAAATTCCATAGAAAAGTACAACTAGTACTGAGTCCTGGAGAGACTTATACACCTAATTCCCACAATAAGGACAACAAAATAAAACCTACAAATTTTCTGATTGAGTTCTTGTGTTATCGCCACAAATTATCTAATTCACTTTGGACGCTTGCACAAAAGGTAATAACTGACCTGGGAGACCACCATTCATCTTCCAGCTGACGATAAACAACTTAAGGTCTATTAGAATTTTCAGACAGCTTTTTGGCAGCATCACAGACCTTTATAGCTGGTAAAAATGTCATGAGAACATCCTGGGAGGCCAGGCCAAAATAGATTACGCTGGCAGGCATGACTGTGTATGCCTGTAGTAAAATGGGATTTGTTGAAAAGTGTTTTTCCCTACAGAAAGCAAAAACTTGATTGGAGATGAGGTGCAAATTACAGTCACAGCTAATAACAGGGTGCTATGATGGTATACATCACAAAAGAAGAAAAGTGCCTCGGCAGGCATAATAAAAGAGCTGTGTGTGTGTGTGTGTGTGTGTGTGTGTGTGTGTGTGTGTGTGTGTGTGTGTGTGTGTGTGTGTGTGTGTGTGTGTGTGTGTGTGTGTGCGTGCGCGTGCGTGCGTGTGCGTGCGTGCGTGTCAGAGCTGTATGGACAACAAGGAGAGACAGATGAGACAAAAGATGGGAGAGTAGGATATCACAATTGGCACCATTGAGTTAACAACAAAATACATCCAGGTAACCCCACCACTACCCTTCCACACATACGCACGCACGCACACACAACACGCACACACACACACACACGTGCATGCACACACACGCACGCACACGCACACAATGAATGTACTGAATGTCCCGGAATCAGACATTGTTGTTATAGGCCAAAGAATAACTTGTGCCTTCCTGTGCCCCTTTGGAATGCTGTTTTATACCCTTGTTTTCTCTTTCCTCCAAAATATTTTCACACCAGCCAGGAGCCAGTTACTGCAGATTTAGAATTGTTGTGTGAGAAGTGTTAAAAGTTTCAGCTCTCACACAGCACAAGAGAAAATACATGATATGCCCAAACACTGTCCAGAAGAAAATATATATCCTTCTATTCAGAGTTTAGAACTTGAGCTCTTCACACATAGAATGGCAAGTCACTGTACAGATGGGGGTAATTTTACGCAACTGAAAAGCTGGCACATTTAGTGGTTTAGATATACAGAATGGGTCAGAAGTTGAGGGAGACAGTAACCACCACGTCCACCTGTTGTGATTTTGCAGTGACCACATAGGGGACAGGTGATTTTACACAATTTATCAAGCATTTTGTGTTTTCTCCCTGACACATTATTCTGGTATTTCTCCATTGGCTTTGTGTCACCCGAACACTCTGGCTTTGGTGGACAACAAAAGATAATTTTGTGCTCAACTGTTTTTAAGGCAAGGCACATTTATTTGTATGCATAAATTTTTACATAAAGCAATTCAAAGCGGTGAAAAATCTTAAAATCAACATTAAAGCATGTAACAAACCAGACAGAACGACCAAGAGATCAGACGTAGTGTGGTCAGAGGGCCAGGCGAAGACCTGGTCGGGGATGGGCGATCGGTCAGGACCGGTGTATCAGCAGACAGGACGACCAAATGCAGCACACTGCTTATTCATGGCAGAGGGGGTTCGAGCTCGGCGTGATCAAAGAGTGAGGTGAAGACGTGGTCGGTGGTTGGGCATTCGGTCGGAGTTGGCGGCGTTCAGGTTTACCGGTGAATGGGTGATTGGTCAGGGCAGGCGACGAGTACAGACTGTAACCAGACAATCAGGACTGCGGAAAAGATAATCGGGACCAACCTCCGATCTATCCAAGACTTGTACCTGTCCAGGACCAGGAAACGTGCAAGTAACATCTCTACAGACCCTTCTCACCCAAGTCACAGTTTGTTTGAACTACTCACCTCCGGACAACGTTACAGAGCGCTGTACGCCAAAACCAGCAGACACAGCTTCTTCCTCCAGGCTGTCGCTCTGATGAACTCACACCACTCATAGAGTCTCAGAGACATCACTGGGCAATAACATCCTGCTCTTGCCACTTAAATGTTGTTAGTCACCTGAATGTTGTCAGTCACTTAAATGTTGTATGAGGCTGAGATCAACCGGAATCGAATTCCTTGTTTGGCATGCACAAACTTGGCCAATAAAAGCTGATTGATTGATCGATTGATTGATCGATCGATCGATTGATTGATTGATACACACACAATATCCACACAAGACTTATTCACCATTTATGAAATGTAAACGTGTCTGGCTCCTCTCTGCTCTTGAGTAGTACTGGCCGCCGCAAGGGCATCAGCACAAGACTTTTATGATTTTATTTCTTAACACTCTATTGTACTTATGTCGTTGTATTTGAAATACTTTTTTAAGCATTATTATTAATATTATTATCATTATTATTATTATTATTTTAAAGTGTAAAGGTGTCACAGCTCCGCTCTGTTCTCGCTGTGCTGGCCGGCTGATGCGCCCCTGCGACCTAGCACCAGGGCATCCACACAAGAGTTTTAGAATTTTGTTTTTAAAGTCAAAGTCTGCAGTATTGTCAATTCCTTCACATGTCAAGCCACACAAAGAGATCAAAATTGCGTTTCCTACTATCCTACGGAGACAAGACATATTACGTATTATATATATATATATATATATATATATATATATATATATATATATATATATATATATATATATATATATATTTAAATTTGGGGAAGTACATCAGGACTTTAAAAATATTTTCTAAATTTCAGTGGCCGCTCTGTCACAATAATGCGACCAGCGCAGTGCAATTGCGTGGTCGGCGACGCGCTACGGTTGCGCGTTCTGCGGTGCCCTGCAGTTGCGCAATCGGACAAAAAGTTTTTTTTTTTTTTGCTTGGAACGGATTAGAAAAAATCCATTATTTGTAATGGGAAAACATGATTTGGAATTCGAATGGTTCACTTCTCTAACAGCCTTCTGGAACGGATTGTGTTCGAAAACCGAGGCTCCACTGTATATATATTGTATTATATTGGTACACGGACAAACAAAACATTCAGGTAAACAATAAAAAAAGTAAAAACAAGAAGGCACATACAATTAATAAATAAGAGCAATGAATAAATAATAAATGGAAAAATAGACAGACAGACAGACAGACAGACAGACAGACAGACAGACAGACAGACAGACAGACAGACAGACAGACAGATAGATAGATAGATAGATAGATAGATAGATAGATAGATAGATAGATAGATAGATAGATAGATAGATAGATAGATAGATAGATAGATAGATAGATAGATAGATAGATAGATAGATAGATAGATAGATAGATAGATAGATAGATAATAGACACACTGACCGACCGACAGACAGATAGATAGATAAGAGCAGCTCCATTAAATGGAGCAATTGTGCATACAGCAGACAGTCAGAATATAGTGCAAAAGTACAGGAGTAGTGCAATTCAGCCAACGTGGCCCAAAAGGCCAGGACGTTATGCAGCTGAGGGTGGAGGGGGGAGAAAGTTTAGGATCCTAACAGCTTAGAGTATGAAGCTGTTGGTGAGTCTGGTGGTGCGGGAGCACAGGCTTCTGTACCTCTTCCCAGAGGACAGTAGTTCAAACAAAGTGTGAGCGGGGTGACTCACATCACTCAAAATCGTGGTCGCCTTGCGGGTGAGATGGGAGGTGTAAATGTCCTACAGGGAAGGGAGTGAAGCACCAATAATCCTACCAGCTGTGTTCACTATGCGCTGCAGGGCCTTCATGTTGTATTCAGTGCAGCTTCTACCCCTCACAGCGATACAACTGGAGAGGATGCTCTCAATGTTGCCACAGTAGAATGTGGTCATGATGGCTGGTGGAGCACTTGCTCGCCTGAGTTACCACTGGAAGTACAAGCGGCGCTGAGCTTTCTTTGCCAGTGATGCAGTGTTGGTGGTCCAGGAAAGGTCTTCACTGATGTGCACGCCCAGGAATCTGGTGCTGCTGACTCTCTCCACCACAGCACCGTCAATGGTCAGTGGCAGATGTTTGGTGTGACCCTTCCGAAACTCAACAACAATCTCCTTGGGCTTGCTGACATTCAGCAGGAGGTTGTCCCTGCACCATGTGGCCGGAAGGTCGACCTCCGACCTGTATTGAGTCTCGTCGCCCTTGGTGATGAGACCCACCAGAGTCGTGTCATCAGCAAATTTCATTGCTGTAGGTTGCAGTGCAGTCATGCGTCAGCAGGGTGAAGAGCAGCGAACTGAGGACGCAGCCTTGGGGGGCCCCCGTGCTCAACGTGATGCTGCTTGAGATATTGTTGCCAACACGTACTACTTGTCAAGTCAAGTTTATTTGTATAGCCCTAAATCACAATTAGTCTCAAAGGGCTTCACATAGACAATCAATTGACAATTATTCTCAAAGCATCCCCTGATCTTTGGCTCCCAAAAGGGCAAGGAAAAACTCAAAAACCCCTGCCAGGGGAAAAATGAGAAACCTTGAGAAGGGACCACAGATGGAAGGATCCCCCTTTCAGGATCACCAGGCTGCAATGGATGCAAAGAGGGCACATAAAATACATAATATGGAAATCAAAAAGTGGATGTCCAGGCCAAAGCGAAGAGCTGTCGGAAGTGCCTTTGATTGTCCTGGCAGTGTCCTCTAGGAGGGTAATCCGCTGCAGTTCCCTCATGCTGAATTGGTCCACGAGAATCTCGATAGCCACCATCAGCTTGGGTGTCACCTAACCACCTCCCCAGCCGGGGAGGGGTGGGGGAAGTGGGGTCGGGGAGAGGGAGCAAAAACAAACTCCAGCCGAATCGGCTACTACAGGTTAATTAAAGGCCATATCATAGAAAGACGTCTTTAAACGTGTCTTAAATGTTTCTACTGAGGTAGCAGTTCTAATATCCATTGGTAGGGCATTCCAGAGCTCTGGAGCCCGAGTAGAAAATGCTCTAGCCCCTGCAGACATTTTCTTGGCCCTCGGTGTCACTAAAAGACTAGCGTTTTGCGAACGAAGGTTACGAGACGGAACATAAGGAACGACTAAGTCGACGAGATATGAAGGCGCTAAGCCATGCAATGATTTATAGGTTAATAGAAGAACCTTGAAGTCACATCTTAAATGAACCGGGAGCCAGTGTAAATTGGCTAATATTGGGGTAATGTGATCAAATTTTCTTGACCGTGAGAGCAGCCTAGCAGCAACATTTTGTACTAACCGTAGACTTTTGATGCTGGACTTGGGAAGACCAGAGAATAGTGCATTACAGTAGTCCAGGCGCGACGTGATAAATGCATGTATAATAATTTCCGCATCACCGGTCGAGAGGATTGGGGGAATCTTAGCAATATTACGAAAGTGAAAAAATGCTATTCTGGTTATATTCTTAATGTGCTTTTGAAAGGAGAGCGTTTGGTCAAATATTACCCCGAGATTAGTTACAGTATCACTCTGAGTGATAGTACGGTTATCTAGAGTTATAGTGGTTTCCTTAAATAAATGTTGATAACGAGCTGGACCAGTTATCAACATCTCAGTTTTATCTGGGTTCAGACGAAGGACGTTGAGAGACATCCATTGCTTGATCTCCGCAAGGCATGCCTCAAGATTACAACAGTCCCGCGGATCTGTCATTGATAACGGCATATATAATTGGGTGTCATCCGCGTAACATTGAAAACTAATATTATATTTACGTATTATGTCCCCAAGCGGAGTCATATAAATATTAAATAGAATTGGTCCTAGTACCGATCCCTGTGGGACACCACATGTAACTTTATAGAGCTCAGAGGACGCATTGCCATGGACCACTCGGTGCGTCCTTTCTGATAGATACGAATGAAACCAGCCTAGTGCTGACCCCAAAATACCAACACAACCTTTAAGACGCTCTAATAAAATATCGAAGTCGACAGTGTCGAAGGCAGCACTAAGATCGAGTAGTAACAATACCGATGAAGTGTTTGAATCCATAGCTATGAGGAGATCATTAGTCACTTTAGCAAGTGCTATCTCAGTGGAATGATTAGCTCTAAAACCAGACTGAAAAGATTCATATCGATTATTAGCGACCTTGTAATCAATAAGCTGCTGCGCTACTACCTTTTCAAGCAGTTTTGCTATGAATGGGAGATTTGAAACTGGCCTATAGTTACTGAGACAGTCCGGGTCAAGATTTGGTCGCTTAAGTAGCGGTTTTAAAGGCTGTTGGCAATCTACGGCGAGTTTTCAGACGTAGCGGCGCCACAGAGTCAATGGCATTTAACAATGTAGCATTGAATTCATTTGTAAGATTATCAATAGAGCCGGTATATGGGGAATTACGGCAAATGCTGGTGGCAGTAGCCCAGATAGCGCAGTCGCAGTCATGGAGTTAATATTACGGCCGCTATAATTCTGATTGCTCTCTTGTCTTTGACTAAGAACTAAAATTTCAAATTTTATTAAGTAGTGATCAGACAAAACAGTAGTGTATGGCAGTACTGTTATATTAGAGGTTGCCAGTCCTCGGGATAATACCAAATCTAAGGTATTACCATTCTTATGCGTTGCTACCTGTACGGCTTGCGTAAAACCAAACGTATCAATTAGAGTCTGAAATGCCGAAGTAAGTGGCTCTGACGGTAAATTTATGTGGATATTAAAATTTCCCATGATTATTATATTATCCGCATTTGTCACTAGATCAGCCACGAATTCTGAAAATTCATCCAGGAAGCCAGAGTAAGCCCCAGGGGGACGGTAAATAACAGCATAAAATGACGGTAAAGCGGTGGATCGGACAGTGAGAACTTCAAATGTTTTAAATATGTTAATCGAACGAGGCGTAAATCTAAGATCGGAATTTGAGTTGAGGGCAAAACCCCCACCCTTTTTTCGAGGACGCGCCACATGCGAGCTCACAAAATTTGGAGGCGAGGCCTCATTAAGCGGTAGCAGTTCATTAGGTTTTAACCAGGTCTCGCAAAGACGAAATATATTTAGATTATGTTCCATGATGAGGTCATTAACGAGAACTGCTTTCGTATGAAGCGATCTAATATTCATAAAACCAAATTTAAGTGTAATCGGTTGATCAGGGTTTGTATTTATCAAAGGATTTTGAAATGAAAGTAAGATTGTGTTCTATAGGCCTGACATTACCTCTCAATTGTTTATTTGCGCGGTGGAACGATACGACCGTAGGAATTTGATAGTAAATATTTGGTACACACGTAATATTATCTGAAACAGGCACCATATCATCAGCTATACCGGTCGGGGTGTAGCGATCGGATTTGTCTGCCACCTCAGTAGAAAGTGTGTTCATGTATACTGTAGCACTATTCAAACTGTGACGCTCTAGTCTACACAAGGAGCTATGTGCATGCTGGAAGTCTAGCCTAGTGCAAGTTAACTTTAATTTAACTGACTCCAAACCCATCCTGACAGGTGGTCTAGTCACCTGTGCTCCGGCCTGCTCTAAGGTGACCTGTCATGAGTGGCTCAAACAGTAATCTATATTCCTAGAAAGAGTGAAGGCGCCTTCACGGTTAGGATGAAGGCCGTCCTTCCTCAGCAGGTTGGGGCAGCCCCAGAAGGAGGACCAGTTATCTATAAAATAAAGTCCCTGCTTTTTACAGAACCCAGCCATCCATCGATTAAGGGAGACTAATCTACTAAACCTCTCATCAGAGCCTCTCCCAGGCAGGGGGCCAGAGACAAATACTCGATGCCGACTCATCTTTCTGACGAGATCACAAGTCCTCACTATGTTTCTCTTTGTGATCTCAGATTGCCTCATCCTAACATCATTGGCGCCGACGTGTATCACTACATCCGAGTAGCTAGTGTTGTTGGAACTACGCTGTTGACTAGTCCTATTGCGAGTCAGCTCCCTAAGATTAGCTTCTATGTCGGGTGCTCTGCCCCCAGAAATACACATTACCGTGGCTGGATTTTTAAGCGTGATATTTTGGGTGATGGAGTCACCTATGACCAAGGTGCGAGGGCCAGTAGACCGAGATGACTTTGGACGGCTATGTGTCTTACCTGGCTCATCACGATTAGCAAGCCGCTTGGGGCTAATGCTAATGGGGCTAGCGGGCTGACTACATTCCGCGACTGTGTCCGCCACATCTACTGTTATCGCACTATTCTGCTCTAACTGGCGGACACGTCCCTCTAGCAGGGACAACCTCTCTAACAGAAGGGTGCAGTTGGTGCACGAAGCAGTACAAACCTCTTGTTCCGCAGCCATACTTACGTGTCCGATGATCGACGGTAGACAAACGGCCACCACAGTAGCACAGTAGCAACCCCTACTACTTGAGGCCTCTGACAGAGGAAGTCCAGTAGCCAGTTGCAGAGGTAGGTACTGAGTCCCAGTTTGTCGAGTTTGCAGATGAGTCGCTGTGGTACAATGGTGTTGAATGCAGAACTGAAGTCCACAAACAGCAATCTCACATACGAGTCTCTTTTTTCCAGGTGGGTGAGGGCTGAGTGGAGGGCAGAGCAGATTACATCCTCAGAGGACCATTTGGCTCAGAATGCAAACTGGAAGGGGTCAAGAGTGGGGGTGAAAATGGATCTGTGTCATGACAAGCCGCTCAAAGCACTTCATGATGATGGGTGTCAGTGTCACGGGGCGGTAGTCATTGAAGCAGGACGGAGCAGTTTTCTTTGGCACACGTTAGATGGTGGCAGCCTTGAAACACGATGGGACGATGGCTTGCTGCAGGGAAATGTTAAAGATGTCTGTGAAGACACCCTTAAGCTCCTCAGTGCAGTCCTTCAGCACTCGACCTGGGATGTTGTCTGGGCCTGCCGCCTTACGGGTGTTGATAGCAGCAAGTGTTGTCCTCACGCTATCGGCAGAGAGGCACAGGGGCTGCTTGTGTGGAGGGGGAGGGGTCTTTAGCGGGCAAGTGCTGTTCTGAGCATCAAAGCGAGCAAAGAAGCGGTTCAGAACGTTGAGCAAAGGGATGTGGCCCTCACAGCTCTGTGGCGCGGGCTTGTCGTCCGTGATGGTCTGAATGCCTTGCCATAGGCTTCGTGCGTTCCTGCTGTCTTTGAAGTGGGCGGTAATCTTGCAAGTGAATGCCTGTTCTCATGCCAGCTTCATCCCCAGCTCTGTAGGCCTTGTCTCTGGCCATCAGCAGCCTTAGAACAGCCCCTGTTAGCCATGGCTTCCAGTCAGCCCGAGTGATTATGTATTTTATGTGGGTCACGTCATCAATGCACTTTGTGATGTAAGAGGTTACAGAGTCTGTATACTCCTCTATGTCTGTCTGATTGTTGTAAGTGGCTGCCTGCTTAAACATTTCCCAGTCTGTTGTGTCAAAGCAGTCTTGAAGAGCATCAGAGGCTCCCTCAGGCCACACTCTTACCCGCTTGCAAACCAGCCTGGATGCTTTCACTCTTTGTCTGTATGCGAGCATAAGCATAACAGTGATATGGTCAGAAAGTCCAATATGGGGGAGTGGGGTGGCTTTGAAATCTCCTTTATGTGTGGCGTAGACCAGGTCCAGGAAGCTGTCTCCACGTGTTGGAAAATCAACATGCTGGTGCCGCTTTGGAAAAACAGACTTTAGGTCTGCATGATTAAAATCCCCAGCAAAGATGGTGAAACCGCCAGGGTGCGGCGTCTGTTGTTCACTGACAGCCTGGTACAGTTCACCAAGAGCCGTGATCCTGTCGCTTTCAATGTTGGAAGGCGGGATGCATACAGCACCTAGCAGAATCACAGTCAGGTAATACAACCTAAAATACCCTGTTTGTGATAAAAGAACCAAAAAGTGAGAATCACAGTAATTTCCCTTGGCAGGTAAAAGGACGCCACTTAAGGATCACAAACTCCGCCAGTGGCGAGCAGTGTTTGCATACAACTACAGTGTCCAGCCACCATTCGTCACGGATGTAGACACAGATTCCTTCTCCTTGTGATTTTCCACCATGTACAATGGCCCAGTCCGCTCGATAGCATGCTAGCTGCCTCAGTTGTACAGCAGAGTCCGGGATGTTGACATTTAACCAAGTCTCAGTAAACATGAGCACACAGCAGTTACTTACTGTCCGGTTCGTAGATCTCAGCAGTAGTATGTGATCCATTTTGTTGTCCAGCGATTGAACATTCGCCAGAATAATGGAAGGTATGGCCGGCTGAGTTGGGTTGGCCGCTAGCCTGGCCCGGACGCCTCCGTGCTTGCCCCTCTTCTGCCTCCTTGCACACCGCTTGGAACGCTTTCTATCCGGGGGAGGAGTAGCAGGCGAGTCCGGTGTTGTTTCAGGCCAGAGCAGTCTGAGTTGTTTTAATGTCTCTGTTTCAAAGTTCAGAATGCTGCAGAACTCGCTTTTGCTGATGTCTAGTAGAAGCTGCCTCCTGTACTTGTAGCACAACGTAGTAAGATGAGACGAACACGTAAAACCCTCGGACAAACACTTCTTAAATTAACAAAACACGGTTCGGTTGGGACCGAGAGAGGTCGCTGCGTGTGCACGCGCCGCCATCTTGAAATATAACACTTTATTATACTGTATTGGCCCCAGTATAAGACGACCCTGATTATAAGACAACCCCCTCTTTTTCAAGACTCAAGTTTGAAAAAACACTTTTTGAACACAAAACTTTATTTATATACAGAAATAAATTACAGTACATTTGAAACAAATGATTATAGCAATATATTCAAGAGAAAAAGCATGATATTTTGCCTCATTCAAATCATGCAAAAACTGTCTATCACATCTTAATATTTGAACATTTAAATATGTAAACTACAGTGGAATCACATTTGTAAATGAATGGCTTCTGGTTTTTGAAATGAAAATAAACCAATCTACTGTGATAAAACAACAAAATTGCAATAACTGTATTAACCATCAAAGTGAAGTCTAAGTGTAACTGTAGTCTTGAAACAAATCTGAATAAGGACAAACATTGCAATAAAATAATGCAAACTGCTACCGCTGATGTTGGGGAGCCTGGGGACTGTATAGGGCAGGGTTCGGCAACCCAAAATGTTCAAAGAGCCATATTGCCCCCCCCCCCAAAAAAAAACATACCTGTCTGCAGCCGCAAAAATCTAAAAGCCTTTTATAATGCAACATAGACTGTCAATACAGTTGTATGCCTACCATTAAAATAATGTAAAGAAAAATAGTGGTATCAATTTGATAATTTCTTCTTGCAGCCCATTAGAGTTCACATCCCTGCATAGCAGAGCTGTCTATTCGATATCGGTCACGTCACACGACTCATCCATCACAGGCAATTGAGAAAGCTGGAGCTGAATTGATGTCCTTGATCTGCTGATCGGTGATATTGTTTGTGCAGAGAGGCATGTCTTTAATTTTCTGAATGATCTCGGTTTTGTTTTTGAAGTCCGAAAATAGGCACTCTGATATTTTAATGAATGAATCCGTCATGAACTCGCCATCGGTGAATGGTTTTCCGCGCTTTATTATCTCCCGGGCTGCAACAAAACTTGCAGCAGTAGTAGACTTTGGAGATGCAATCCACTTATTGAAACTGTTTTTTCGTTCCTCAAATTACACCTTTCCCCTCAGTTCCAACAGGGTGATCGGCAGCAAAATTAGCATGCTTTAGCTGAAAATGTCGCTCCAAATTCCTCTTCTTGTTATTTGACAACTTCTCATTGCAAATCAAATCATGTAGGCAATGCTTTAGCATTGGCAATGAAAGCAAATAGTTCAGTCCATTCTTTTTAAAGCCTCTGTTCTCATCAGCAATCTTTCTCTTTTTGCCTTTTGAATCCCTGATGATGAATACAATAAATGGATGTCGTTTTCCCTCGTCCGGACGCTGGTCACCGGGGCCCCTCTCTGGCCTGGAGGTGGGGCTCGAAGGCGAGCGCCTGGTGGCCGGGCCTTCGCTCATGGGGTCTGGTCGGGCATAGCCCGAAAAAGAAAACGTGGGTCCCCCTTCCAATGGGCTCACCACCTATAGGAGGGGCCAAAGGGGTCGGGTGCATAGTGAGCTGGGCGGCGGCCAATGGCGGGGACCTTGGCGGTCCATCCCCGGCTGCAGAGGCTGGCTCTAGGGACATGGAATCTCACCTCTCTGGCTGGAAAGGAGCCCGAGCTGGTGTGTGAGGCAGAAAGGTTCCGACTAGACATAGTCGGACTTGCCTCCACACATAGCTTGGGCTCTGGTACAAGTCCTCTCGAGAGGGGCTGGACTCTCTTCCACTCTGGAGTTGCCCACGGTGAGAGGCGTCGAGCAGGTGTTGGCATACTTATTGCCCCCCGGCTGGGCGCCTGCACATTGGGGTTCACCCCGGTGAGCGAGAGGGTAGCCTCCCTCCGCCTTCGGGTGGGGGGACGGGTCTTGACTGTTGTTTGTGTCTATGCACCGAACAGCAGCTCAGAGTACCCACCCTTCAGTGCTCACGTGGGCAATGACAGTGAGACCTGGAAGGGCGTGATTGGGAGGAACGTCCCTCTCCCCCCGATCTGATCCCGAGCGGTGTTCTATTATTGGAATTCTGTGCTCGACACAGATTTTCTATAATGAACACCATGTTCAAGCATAAGGGTGTCCATGTGTGCACTTGGCACCAGGACACCCTAGGCCGCAGTTCGTTGATCGACCTTGTAGTCGTGTCATCGGATTTGCGGCCGCATGTTTTGGACACTCGGGTGAAGAGAGGGCCGGAGCTGTCAACTGATCACCACCTGGTGGTGGGTTGGCTCCGATGGTGGGGGAAGATGCCGGTCCGACCTGGCAGGCCCAAACGCTCTGTGAGGGTCTGCTGGGAACGTCTGTCAGAATCCCCTGTCAGGGAGAGCTTCAACTCCCACCTCCGGCAGAGCTTTTTCCACGTCCCGGGGGAGGCGGGGGACATTGAGTCCGAGTAGACCTTGTTCCGCACCTCCATTGTTGAGGCAGCCGACCGGAGCTGTGGCCGTAAGGTTGTTGGTGCCTGTCGTGGCGGCATTCCCCGAACCCGGTGGTGGACACCGGCGGTAAGGGATGCCGTCAAGCTGAAGAAGGAGTCCTATAGGGCCTTTTTGGCCTGCGGGACTCCGGAGGCAGCTGACAGGTACCGGATGGCCAAGCGGAACGCGGCTTCGGCGGTTGCTGAAGCAAAAACTCGGGCGTGGGAGGAGTTTGGCGAGGCCATGGAGAATGACTTCCGGACGACTTCGAGGAAATTCTGGTCCACCATCCGGCGTCTCAGGAGGGGGAAGCAGTGCACGGTCAACACTGTTTACAGTGGAGATGGTGTGCTGCTGACCTCGACTCGGGATGTCGTGAGTCGGTAGGGGGAATACTTCGAAGACCTCCTCAATTCCACCGACACGCCTTCCATTGTGGAAGCAGGGCCTGGGGACTCTGAGGCGGACTCTCCAATCTCGGAGGTCGAAGTCACTGAGGTAGTTAAAAAACTCCTCGGTGGCAAGGCCCCGGGGGTGGATGAGATCCGCCCGGAGTTCTTAAAGGCTCTGGATGTTGTGGGGCTGTCATGGCTGACACGCCTCTACAGGATTGCGTGGACATCGGGGACGGTGCCTCTGGATTGGCAGACTGGGGTGGTGGTTCCCCTCTTTAAGAAGGGGGACCGGAGGGTGTGTTCCAATTACAGGGGAATCACACTCCTCAGCCTCCCTGGTAAGGTCTATTCAGGGGTGCTGGAGAGGAGGATCCGTCGGGAGGTCGAACATCGGATTCAGGAGGAGCAGTGTGGCTTTCGTCCTGGCCGTGGAACAGTGGACCAGTTCTACACCCTCGGCAGGATACTCGAGGGTGCATGGGAGTTCGCCCAACCAGTCCACATGTGTTTTGTGGACTTGGAGAAGGCGTTCGACCGTGTCCCTCGGGAGGTTCTCTGGGGGGTGCTTCGGGAGTACGGGGTGCCGAGCCAACTGATAATGGCGGTTCGGTCCCTGTATCACCGATGCCAGAGTTTGGTCCGCATTTCCGGCAGTAGGTCGGATTCGTTCCCAGTGAGGGTTGGACTCCGCCAAGGCTGCCCTTTGTCACCGATTCTGTTCATACATTTTATGGACAGAATTTCTAGGCGCAGCCGAGGTGTTGAGGGGGTCCGGTTTGGGGACCTCAGAATCGCGTCACTGCTTTTTGCAGATGACGTGGTGCTGTTGGCTTCTTCAGTCTCCAGTCAGATCTCTAGCTCTCACTGGAGCGGTTCGCAGCCGAGTGTGAAGCGGTCGGGATGAGGGTCAGCACCTCCAAATCCTGGTCCTCGGTCGGAAAAGGGTGGAATGCCCTCTCCGGATCGGGGATGAGATCCTGCCCCAAGTGGAGGAGTTCAAGTATCTTGGGGTCTTGTTCACGAGTGAGGGCAGGATGGAGCGCGAGATCGACAGGCGGATCGGTGCAGCGTCGGCAGTAATGCGGACTCTGTACCGGTCCGTCGTGGTGAAGAGAGAGCTGAGCCAAATGGCAAAGCTCTCGATTTACCGGTCGATCTACGCTCCTACCCTCACCTATGGTCACGAGCTATGGGTCGTGACCGAAAGAACGAGATCCAGGATACAAGCGGCTGAAATGAGTTTCCTCCGCAAGGTGTCTGGGCTCTCCCTTAGAGATAGGGTGAGAAGCTCGGTCATCCGGGAGAGACTCGGAGTAGAGCCGCTGCTCCTCCACGTTGAGAGGAGCCAGATGAGGTGGCTCGGGCATCTCATCAGGATGCCTCCTGGACGCCTCCCTGGGGAGGTGTTCCGGGCATGTCCCACCGGTAGGAAACCCCGGGGTCGACCCAGGACGCGCTGGAGAGACTACGTCTCTCGGCTGGCCTGGGAACGCCTTGGGATCCCCCGGGATGAGCTGGAGGAAGTGGCTGGGGAGGGGGAGGTCTGGGAGTCCCTCCTAAAGCTGCTGCCCCCGCGACCCGACCCCGGATAAGCGGAAGAAGATGAAGGTGAAGGTGCCTTTTGAATCCATGGCCAATCACTCACACATCTGTTTGTTTAGAACTCATCTGTGCTGTGTGGCAGGTTGTGACGCAATTTTGCTATTTGATCCTATTCTTAAATTCTATATTTTTAATATATTTACAACTACATACATTTTTCAAGCATAAGGATTCTTTGTGTCATGATAACCATCTAAAAAAATATTTAAATAACCACCACCACCATCAACAACAAAACTTATTTTTCCATTTTCACGCATTTTTGCAAAAACTCCAGGGAGCTGGTAGGGGTGTGCTTAAGAGCCGCATGCGTCTCCGGAGCCGCGGGTTGCCGACCCCTGTTATAGGGGGTTGGCTCGGATGGTTAAGCTCTTTTTGGTCCCGGGTGTCGGTCAGAACACAGGAGGGAAGACGTGGTTCAGTTTTGATTGCTTTACTGAATTATTGGCAAAAAATAATAAATAACCATAAACACACCAAACATAAGTCATTGATCGAGACAACAAAATATATTTGCTGTCGACCGTTGGTAGCCATGCCGCTGCGTAACGGCCACTCGTACGATGCGAGGTAAACTTAAAGGAGCTCGCCGGAGCTGTCAATCAAACTGCGCGCACACAAAGCAAATTGCGATCGGTCAAACTGCACAACAGTGGACAGTCGTAACAATGAAATGGATACACTGTATACTCACTTTGTGTCAAAGACGCACACGATCACAGCAACATACTCAGTCCATTATGAGCGTGCCGGAACTGTCAATCAGACGGCGCACACACGAAGCAAACCGCGATCGGACAAACGGCACAACAGTGGACAGAAGTAACAATCAAATGTATATCCTCACTTTGTGTCAAAGACGTACACGATCACAGCAACATACTCAGTTGATACCAGAAACCATTAACTTACCTCTGCGCGCAAGTGAAAATGGGCACAATGTCTAGACCCCGAATGAAAGACGACCCCCACTTTTTCAGTCTTATTTCAATGCAAAAAAAATCGTCTTATATTCGTGCGAATATGGTATTTTTAAACACTTTTTAAATACCGTATTTTCTGCACCATAAGGCGCACTTAAAAGCCTTTAATTTTATCAAAAAATAAAGATGCGTCTTTTAAGAAGGTGCACCTTTTGTGTGGACTGTAAAGTTGTTTTGTGTGTTTTCCGTAATATACAGGCGTAATATGAAGACCCGATGAACCTATCAGAGGACATTATGTTTTACGTAGATCGGGGTGGTAAACCAATCAGACTACTGGATGTAACACGTAGAGGAGTACGTACCACTGTCGCCATTGGTAAATAATACTATCGTTTGTGCAAAGTCCCTCCCTCCGTCGCCAATGATAAATAAATACTACCATTTGTGCAAGTCTGTAAAGTTGTTTTGTGTGACTTCCGCTACACAGAGATGTAATGAACAGGCGTAATATGTAGACCTGAGGAACCAATCAGAGGACATTAGATTTTACGTAGATGAGGCCGGTAAACCAATCAGAGGACTTCACGTAACATGTAGAGTACGTACCTTCGCCGCCATTGATGAATAAATACTGTCATTTGTGCAAAGAAAACAGCATTAGTACCCTCTAAAATGGCATAGACAAAGAGACATGCTTATGAGGTACAATTCAAGCTTCCTGGAAAGCTGGGATCATTGCCGAAGAGCAACGTGACGACGAGATAATGACGAGGGAACATGGCATGTCAGATGGCAAACTTGCCCAACTGTTTAATTTGGACACAGAAGATGAGGACTTGGACGGATTTGCGTATGAGTATCGATGAACAATAATGTGAGTACAGTAGAGTGCATGGTTACACAGTAGAATAAAGTACAACTGAACTCACAGTCTTGCTCCCGTGACATTTTTTTTGTTTACCGTAAGTCATAGCATGCATGTGCCCTATAATGTGGTGCACCCTATGTGTGGATGAAATACAAAATAGACCCCGCAATTAATCTGCGCTTTTAAACCTGAAGCGATTTATGGTGCCGAAAATACGGTAGCTTTACAAAACCTTCTATGCCCTTCTGCTTTGATGACGCACGATGCGAGCTTGCTGAGTGGCTCGTCAGCTTGCCTTGTCGTCCTGCTCTGCAGTCATTCTAGCCCTCATTGTCTCCTTTAAACTTTGTGTGACCCTGTCTTGCATTTGGTTGTCCTGCCTCGTTCGTGACAAAAGGAAGTGCAAATCAGAGATGCTGCCGATTATGCTGACGCGAACGAAGTGGAAGAGTGGATAGGTAGCGCGACTGCGGGAGGCTAAGATAAAGCGTGGTTTCAACTGTTCTTGTAGTTCTAAGCCAATTAGCGGCAAGTATAGAGATAAACATGTTTCCATTTGTCTCATCTCCTCTAACGGCCAATAGTGTGCTGTAAAGTCATATGGGCAGACAAAGCCCCACGCTCCAAGTGACACCGCAAAAAGCCGCGATGCACCAAATATATCTGCAATATTTGTTTTCATAAAAACCTGCGATCCACCAAGGCCGCATAAGGTGAAGGGCGAAGTAGCGAGGAATCCCTGTATTCACTCTCAATGCACTTGATGATGGAGGAAGTCACAGTGTCTGTGTACTTGTCAATGTCTGTGTGGTTATTGTATTATCATTATAATTATTATTGTACTATATTATGGATTATTACTGTACTCTGGAGTAGCCCTTAAATGATTTTCATTTGAGACAACAGTTTTTTATAACTAAAGGGACTTAAGGAGGACCTTTACGAGAAAGACTTATTTATTCAGAAAGAAAGGTGTAGACTATCAAAAAGAGTAAAGACCATAAATGATTTAAAAAAAATATATATATATATAATAATCCCAAGGCGTTCCCAGGCCAGCCGAGAGACGTAGTCTCTCCAGCGCGTCCTGGGTCGTCCCCGGGGTCTCCTACCGGTGGGACATGCCCGGAACACCTCCCCGGGGAGGCGTCCAGGAGGCATCCTGATGAGATGCCCGAGCCACCTCATCTGGCTCCTCTCAACGTGGAGGAGCAGCGGCTCTACTCCGAGTCTCTCCCGGATGACCGAGCTTCTCACCCTATCTCTAAGGGAGAGCCCGGACATCCTGCGGAAGAAACTTATTTCAGCCGCTTGTATCCTGGACCTCGTTCTTTCAGTCACGACCCATAGCTCGTGACCATAGGTGAGGGTAGGAGCGTAGATCAACCGGTAAATCGAGAGTTTTGCCATTTGGCTCAGCTCTCTCTTCACCACGACGGACCGGTACAGAGTCCGCATTACTGCCGATGCTGCACCGATCCGCCTGTCGATCTCACGCTCCATCCTGCCCTCACTCGTGAACAAGACCCCAAGATACTTGAACTCCTCCACTTGGGGCAGGATCTCATCCCCGATCCGGAGAGGGCATTCTACCCTTTTCCGACCGAGGACCATGGACTCGGATTTGGAGGTGCTGACCCTCATCCCGACCGCTTCACACTTGGCTGCGAACCGCTTCAGTGAGAGCTGGAGATCACGGACTGAAGAAGCCAATAGCACCACGTCATTTGCAAAAAGCAGTGACGCAATGCTGAGGTCCCCAAACCGGACCCCCTCAACGCCTCGGCTGCGCCTAGAAATTATGTCCATAAAAATTATGAACAGAATCGGTGTCAAAGGGCAGCCTTGGCAGAGTCCAACCCTCACTGGGAACGAATCCGACTTACTGCCGGAAATGCGGACCAAACTCTGGCATCGGTGATACAGGGACCGAACCGCCCTTATCGGTTGGCTCGGCACCCCGTACTCCCGAAGCACCCTCCAGAGAACCTCCCGAGGGACACGGTCGAATGTCTTCTCCAAGTCCACAAAACACATGTGGACTGGTTGGGCGAACTCCCATGCACCCTCGAGGATCCTGCAGAGGGTGTAGAACTGGTCCACTGTTCCACGGCCAGGACGAAAGCCACACTGCTCCTCCTGAATCCGAGGTTCGACCTCCCGACGGATCCTCCTCTCCAGCACCCCTGAATAGACCTTACCAGGGAGGCTGAGGAGTGTGATTCCCCTGTAATTGGAACACACCCTCCGGTCCCCCTTCTTAAAGAGGGGAACCACCACCCCAGTCTGCCAATCCAGAGGCACCGTCCCCGATGTCCACACAATGCTGTAGAGGTGTGTCAGCCAAGACAGCCCCACAACATCCAGAGCCTTTAAGAACTCCGGCCGGATCTCATCCATCCACGGGGCCTTGCTACCAAGGAGTTTTTTAACTACCTCAGTGACTTCGACCTCCAAGATTGGAGAGTCCGCCTCAGAGTCCTCAGGCCCTGCTTCCACAAAGGAAGGCGTGTCGGTGGAATTGAGGAGGTCTTCGAAGTATTCCCCCCACCGACTCACGACATCCCGAGTCGAGGTCAGCAGCACACCATCTCCACTGTAAACAGTGTTGACCGTGCACTGCTTCCCCCTCCTGAGACGCCGGATGGTGGACCAGAATTTCCTCGAAGCCGTCCGGAAGTCATTCTCCATGGCCTCGCCAAACTCCTCCCACGCCCGAGTTTTTGCCTCAGCAACCGCCGAAGCCGCGTTCCGCTTGGCCATCCGGTACCTGTCAGCTGCCTCCGGAGTCCTGCAGGCCAAAAAGGACCTATGGGACTCCTTCTTCAGCTTGACGGCATCCCTTACCGCCGGTGTCCACCAGCGGGTTCGGGGATTGCCGCCACGACAGGCACCAACAACCTTACGGCCACAGCTCCGGTCGGCTGCCTCAACAATGGAGGCGCGGAACATGGTCCACTCGGACTCAATGTCCCCCGCCTCCCCCGGGACGTGGGAAAAACTCTGCCGGAGGTGGGAGTTGAAGCTCTTCCTGACTGGGGATTCTGCCAGACGTTCCCAGCAGACCCTCACAGAGCGTTTGGGTCTGCCAGGTTGGACAGACTCTTCCCTCACCATCGGAGCCACCCAACCACCAGATGGTAATCAGTTGACAGCTCCGCCCCTCTCTTCACCTGAGTGTCCAAAACATGCGGCCGCAAATCTGATGACACGACTACAAAGTCAATCATCGAACCGCGGCCTAGGTTGGCCTGGTGCCAAGTGCATACATGGACACCCTTATGTTTGAACATGGTGTTCATTGTCGAAAATTCATGTTGAGCACATAAGTCCAACAATAGAACACCGCTCGGGTTCAGATCGGGGGAGGGGGCGTTCCTCCCAATCACGCCCTTCCAGGTCTCACTGTCATTGCCCACGTGAGCATTGAAGTCACCCAGTAGAACGATGGAGTCCCCAGAAGGAGCGCGCTCCAGCACTTCCTCCAGGGACTCTAAGAAGGGTGGGTACTCTGAGCTGCCGTTCGGTGCATAGACACAAACAATAGTCAGGACCCGTCCCCCCACCCGAAGGCGGAGGGAGGCTACCCTCTCGCTCACCGGGGTGAACCCCAATGTGCAGGCGCCCAGCCGGGGGGCAATAAGTATGCCCACACCTGCTCGACGCCTCTCACCGTGGGCAACTCCAGAGTGGAAGAGAGTCAAGCCCCTCTCGAGAGGGCTTGTACCAGAGCTCAAACTATGCGTGGAGGCAAGTCCGACTATGTCTAGTCTGAACCTTTCTGCCAAACACACCAGCTCGGGCTCCTTTCCAGCCAGAGAGGTGAGATTCCATGTCCCTAGACCCACCCTCTGCAGCCGGGGATCCGCCGCCCAGCTCACTTTGCGCCCGACCCTTTTGGCCCATCTTACAGGTGGTGAGCCCATGGGAAGGGGGACCCACATTTTCTTTTCGGGCTATGCCCGGCCGGGCCCCATGGGCGAAGGCCCGGCCACCAGGCGCTCGCCTTCGAGCCCCACCTCCAGGCCTGGCTCCAGAGGGGTGACCCGCATCTGGGCGAGGGAAAACAAAGTCCATTTTTGTTTGTCATCATAAAGGGCTTTTGTGAGCCGTGCTTTGTCTGACCCCTCATCTAGGACCCTTCTGCCATGGGTGACCCTACCAGGGGCATGAAGCCCCAGACAACATGGCTCCTAGGATCATAGGGGCACGCAAACCCCTCCACCACGATAAGGTGACGACTCACGGAGGGGGGTGAGCCGTGCTTTGTCTGGCCCCTCACGTAGGACCCTTTTGCCATGGGTGACCCTACCAGGGGCATGAAGCCCCAGACAACATGGCTCCTAGGCTCATGGGACAACCAATGATTTATAAAGAAAATCTTGAAACTGATCAGGGGTGCCTGAACCTTTGGATATGACTGGAGCACTACTCTCCTCTAGTAGCGAGTAGGTCTTAAGATCAACACACACAAAACAAAAACAATGAGGAATAACACAAGCAACCAGGAAAGAATGGAGATCAATGGAAAAGACATTGAAGCGGTAGAGCAGTTCACATACTTGGGAGGCACAGTCTCTAAAAAGGGAAGCGGAACAAAGGACCTGAAGAACCAACTATTAAAACCAAGAGGTGCTTTCATCAGACTCAAGAAGATCTGGAGCTCCAACAGCATCACAAAGAAAAAAAACTAGGACTTTACAAGACATTAGTGTGCAGTCTTGCGATATGTATTTGAAACGTGGATAATGAACAAAGGAGATAACAAAGCAGTGGCTGTGTTCCATAATAGATACCTACGCAGAATACACTGTATACATTGGCAAGAGCACATCACAATTGAAACCTGCTAGAAAGAGCTGAGCTGAAGCCACTGAATGACTTCATAAATGGAAAATGATTGGACACATACTACAGCAGGATCACGATGACTGCAATATAGCAATGACCTGGGCACCAGAAGGGAAAAGAAGGAAGACAAAAGACCATCTAGAATTGTACTGTGGAGAAAGAAAGAAAGAAAGAAAGAAAGAAAGAAAGAAAGAAAGAAAGAAAGAAAGAAAGAAAGAAAGAAAGAAAGAAAGAAAGAAAGAAAGAAAGAAAGAAAGAAAGAGGCAGAATGGATTTCATGGGTCTAAGCGAGGACTGCAGCAGCAGACCGGGAGAAATGGAAGTGCTCTGTGAAGGCCTTATGTGCCACAAGGCATGAAGTGGATAGGTAACAAGATATTCTTGTTGCCTGTTTGAACATTTTACATTCTGTTGAGGAGCAGAGGCGGTCTTCTCTGACGACACTCCTACCTGCT
The DNA here is from genome assembly GCF_054491065.1 of Syngnathus leptorhynchus. Classification (NCBI taxonomy): domain Eukaryota; kingdom Metazoa; phylum Chordata; class Actinopteri; order Syngnathiformes; family Syngnathidae; genus Syngnathus; species Syngnathus leptorhynchus. The sequence continues at coordinate 1,698,704 of NC_141203.1, read as the reverse complement.
TCAAAACTGGTTTGGAAATTCTCTGCATGCTCCCATTAGCATAACAGTGATCAGAGAGTCCAACGGGAGGAGGGGAAAGCCTTTGTATGCCCATATGAGATTGGTGTTGGCTGGCCAGAAAAAAAAGAAGTCATGACACGTGGTCATTTTCTTTATCTTGTGTTGATTTTACATTTAGCTTGTGTCTGTGAAGAACAAAGTCAAAAGACGACATAAGGCTATCCCTGTTCAATCCACGCTCAATACGCATGGAGTTGAAACCCATGTTTAGATTTATTACTGAGCAGATAATACACAAAGACATATACCCCTTGGCACCCCAGAACAAGTATACAAATATGGAACTTTTTTTACTGATCAAGAGCCTTTCAAGGTTGGCTAGAAATCCAACAATGCTATGGGGTGGACCATACTGAATGTCAACTACATGTGTCAGTTGAATTTGTTTATGCGCCTAAACTATTTTAGTAGACTAGATGGAGAAGTGTGCAGAGATTTTGAATCGGTAGGCTCTTTTGGGGTTGACAAAATTATATTTTAGGCATGTTCACAGTATACCGACAAATCACATTTGATCCGCTATTTTGACGTACTTACATCGTGCTTAGGTCTCTCTCTCTCTCTCTCTCTCTCTCTCTCTCTCTCTCTCTCTCTCTCTCTCTCTCTCTCTCTCTCTCTCTCTCTCTCTCTCTCTATATATATATATATATATATATATATATATATATATATATATATATATATATAAAAGTACATCTCAAACCAGCAATCTAATGTGAAACTGCAGTCGATATATTGGATAACAATATTTAGGCATATATATATGCATGCAAGTTATTTCAAACCTACTATAAGTAAATCGTAAATCTACATTCTGGTTTACATAGTTCACGCTCGGAGCAAAATGGTTCACTGACTGATCCCGTTGATGCACGGAAAGGCACGGAAAGGTTCGTTGGTGAACGGGAAATGCAATCCACGACTCGTTCGTATTATTTACCCGAGCCAATTATTATTATATATAATAATTTGGGGGGGTATTGTGTAGTTGTATTGTTTGATGTGTATGGGCTGTTTCCACGGGATGTTTTTAAATAAATAAATAAATAAATAGGGCGGCTCGGTCGCGCACTGGGTAGCACGTCCGCCTCACAGTTAGGAGGGTGTGGGTTCGATTCCACCTCCGGCCCTCCCTGTGTGGAGTTTGCATGTTCTTCCCGTGTCCGCGTGGGTTTTCTCCTGGCACTCCGGTTTCCTCCCACATCCCAAAAATATGCTTGATAGGGCGATTGAGCACTCCAAATTGTCCCTAGGTGTGAGTGCGAATGGTTGTTCGTCTCTGTGTGCCCTGCGATTGGTTGGCAACCAGTTCAAGGTCTCCCCCGCCTACTGCCCGATGACGGCTGGGATAGGCTCCAGCACGCCCGCGACCCCCGTGGGGACTAAGTGGTTCAGAAAATGGATGGATGGATGGATGGATGGATAGATAAATAAATAAATAAATATCGAGAAATTGGCTCAGTCCGGGGGGTGGGGGTGGGGAATGCACAATTCGTTGAACGATTCGTTTGAACGAATCTTTTGAGTGAATTGATTCTATAGATTCAGTTCACCTAAAAGAACTGGAATTCCCATCACTATCTGCAACTTTTGACTCGCTACGCCTCGCGTCAGCCAATCAGCTTCAAGGAATCTGTTACGTGACAATTTCGGTACAAATTTTGTGCTCCATGGTCATCTGTAGATGTACAATACTTCTTTGTACTTATACCAGGATAAAACCAAACAAAGAAAGGCTTCAGGTATGTTTTTACTGTTTCCTTCATTCATTTTTCAGCTGTTGGATGGTCTGAAAACGCAACATTGTCTACATTACCATCGACCACTCCATGATGTAACTTTTTTCTCTCATCAGAGGAGTTTTGCCGTAAAAAAATGGAAAAGTGTGCAGTGTGCATGCCCTGCCGATTGTCTGTAAGTTGCGCAACTATTTATAATTTATTTAATGTTTATTTTACATTGTTTAATAAATATTAAGTTAAATGAAGTATTGGTCTATGCTGTTCTATTCTATGTAGTAGCTGTATTGACACTCAAAAATCTTAATTCTTTTATATCATTGAACTGTATTCACACTGACTCTGAATTCTTTACATCATTGAACGTTTTTGAAAACCCTGGTAATTAATTGTATTTATGAAGGAGTTTTTCAATTACTAATTACCGTAATTTTCGGACTATAAATCGCGTTTTTTTTTCATAGTTTGCTCAGGAGCAACTTATATGCGGTTTTTTTTTCGAAAAAAATTACTTGATCATTAACACATTACTTACTAGTACAGTTGATCACCTCACATATTATTGTTGATACACTGAAAAAGCGAATAAAGCAATTCACACTTTAAAGCACAATATTCAAGTTCATGAAACAAATAAACAAAACAAAAAAAAACAACTGAAAAAGAAATATAGTTTTCAAACTAAACTGAACGAGGGTGATTTAAATTTCACCATTGGCCGTGACGCAACAACTGGGAGGGGAAAGCGCTGTTTTTTTGAGTTTTTAAAAAGCACAGGTATGGTGAAGATAATTCAGTGTGGTGATGTAAAAAAAAAAAAAGTAGGGGCAGCAATGCAATTTAGAATGCAAGCTCTGCTTGTGATGGACAGCATGAGAGCACACATCATGCCAGACATGCAAATCACAAGTCCAACGGCGCGCGTACGCGGCATTGTTTACACGATCGATGATTGATGTATTTTATGATTTGGAGTGACAGATGGTTTAGTAATATTGTTGCTATATGATAGTTATTTGAAATATACTTTATATATCGTTATATGGGTCTGGAATAATTAGACATGCAAATCACGAGTCCGACGGCGCGCGTACGCGGCATTGTTTACACGATCAATGATCGATGGATTTTATGATTTGGAGTGACAGATGGTTTGGTAATATTGTTGCTATATGATAGTTATTTGAAATATACTTTGTATATCGTTATATGGGTCTGTGGAATAATTTGACATGCAAATCACGAGTCCAATGGCGCGCGTACGCGGCATTGTTTACACGATCGATGATCGATGTATTTTATGATTTGGAGTGACAGATGGTTTGGTAATTTTGTTGCTATATGATAGTTATTTGAAATATACTTTATATATCATTATATGGGTCTGTGGAATAATTAGACATGCAAATCACGAGTCCGACGGCGCCCGTACGCGGCATTGTTTACACGATCGATGATCGATGTATTTTATGATTTGGAATGACATAGATGGTTTGATAAACGTGTTATTTATGTAATAATCATTTGAATAACTCTGAATGTTACGTTAGGCCCGTTCTCAGCCTCTCGTTTGTGTATGTCACGTTAGCATACCGTATCGTTTAGCCTGTTGTTGCTGGTTCGTGTCTGTTTTTGGTGTTGGATTTTAACAAATAAATATGCCCCAAAAGTGCGACTTATACTCCGGAGCGACTTATATATGTTTTTTTTCACGTTATTGTGCATTTTATGGGTGGTGCGACTTATACTCCGGAGCGACTAATAGTCCGAAAATTACGGTAAATTATTTTTGGGAAAGGTACTGTAAGTAATTACATTTTGGAAGACATTTGCCCAACAGCACTGGTTAGCACGTCCGCCTCACAGTTCAGAGGGTGCGGGTTCCATTCCACCGTCGCGCTCCCTGTGTCGAGTTTGCGTGTTCTCCCTGTGCCTGTGTGGGTTTTCTCCGGGCACTCCGGTACAGAAAATGGATGGCTGGATGGATATATGTATACGGTTGTGCCTTTTCCAGAGCCAGGTCACTGGGCCCCCCATCTGGAGCCAGGCATGGAGTTGAAGTCCGAAATGGCAACAGGGTCTCCCTTCCCATAGGCCACCTGTGGGAGAGGCTAATGTGATCGGGAGCAGAGTGAGCTGGGCGGCGGCCAAATGCGGGTATCTTTATAGTCCAATCCCCAGCTACAGAACTGTCTCTAGGGACGTGGAATGTCAACTCTCTGGCAGGAAAGGAGCCCGAGCTGGTTTGCGAGACAGAAAAGTTCCGACTAGACATAGTAGGGTGCCTGCACACAGCTTGGGTTCTGTTACCAGTCCTCTCAAAAGGGGTTTACTCTCTTCCACTCTGAAGTTGCCCACAGGGTGAGGCGCTGACTAGGTGAGGGCATATTCATTGCCCCCCGGCTGGGCACTGCGGTTCACCTCGGTGAACGAGAGGGTAGTCTCCTGCATAGGGTCCTGACAGCAGTTCAGAGTACCCACCCTTATTTGAGTTTTTAGAAGAAGTGCTGGAGAGTGCTCCTTCTGGGGACTCCATCGTTCTGCTGACAGCAGTTCAAAGTAACCACCCTCATTTGAGTTTTTGGAAGAAGTGCTGGAGAGCAATCATTCTGGGGACTCCATTGTTCTGCTGGGTAGCTTCAATGCTCACATGGGCAATTACAGTGAGACCTGGAAGGCTGTGGTTAGACTTTTGTGCTCCACATGGATTGTCCATAATAAACACCATGTTCAAACATAAGGGTGTCCATGTGTGCACTTGGCACCAAAAAACCCTAGGCCGTGATTCTATGATCGATTGTAGTTGTGTCACCGGATTTGCAGCCGCATGTTTTAAACACTCTGGTGAAGAGAGGAACGGCGCTGTCAACTGATAACCACCTGGTGGTGGGGTGGCTTCGATGGTCGGAGAAGATGCTGGTTCGACCTGCCAGGCCCAAACGTACTGTGGTTTGCTGGGGACCTCTGGCAGAATACTCTGTCAGAACGTCAACTCCCACCTCCGGCAGAGCTTTTCCCACATCCGGGGAGAGATGGGGGGGAAATTGAGTCTGAGTGGACCATGTTCCGTGCCTCCATTGTTGAGGTGGCTGTGGCCGTAAGGTGGCCGGTGCCTGTTGTGGAAACCGGCGGTAAGTGATGCCATCAAGTTGAAGTAGTTCTATGATGCCTTCTTGGTTTATGAAACTCAGGAGGCAGCCGACTGGATGGCCAAATGTAACACAGCTTCTGCGGTCACTAAGGCAAAAGCCCAGGCATGAGAGGAGAGGTCGTGGAGATTGACTTCCAGACGGCTTCGAGGAAATTCTGGTCCACCATGCGATGTTTCAGGAGGGGGAAGCAGTGCACTATTAACAGTGGAGACGGGTTGCTGCTGACTTCGACTTGGGACGTCATGAGTCAGTAGGCAGAAGACCTCTATTCCACCAGCCTTTCATAATAGAACTAGAGCCTGGGAACTCTGAGGTGGGTTCTCCCATCTCTAGGGTTCAAGTCACAGAGGTAGTTAAAAAGCTCCATGGTGGCAAGGCTCCCAGGGGTGGATGAGATCCACCCGGAGTTTTTAAAGGCTCTGGATGTTGTGGAACTGTCCTGGCTGACACGCCTCCACAGCACCGCATGGTCATTGGGGACAGTGCCTCTGGATTGGCAGACTGGAGTGGCGGCCAGAAGATGATGGACCGGAGGGTGTGTTCCAACTACAGCTCCTCAGCTTCCCTAGTAAATTCTATTCAGGGGTGCTGGAGAGGAGGGTTCGTCGGGAGGTCGAATCTCAGATTTAGTAGGAGCAGTGTGGTTTTCATCCTGGCCTTGGAACAGTGGACCAGGATCCTCGAGGGTGCATGGGAGTTCGCTCAACCAGTCCACATGTGTTTTGTGGACCTGAAGAAGGCCTACAACTATGACTCTCAGGGTATTCTGTGAGGGGTGCTTCGGGGGTATGGAGTACCGAACCCACTGATAAGCCGTTCGGTCCCTGTACCACCGATGTCAGAGTTTGGTCTGCATTTTCGGCAGTTAGTCTGATTCGTTTTCCGGTGAGGGTTGGACCAAGGTTGCAGATTCTGTTCATAACTTTGATGGACATAATTTTTCTTTGCAGCTGAGTGATGTGGTGCTTTTGAGCTCTCACCGGTTCGCAGCCCAGTGTGAAGTGGTCAGGATGAAAATCAGCACCTCCAAATCCGAGACAATGGTCCTCAGTCGTATAAAGATGGAATCCCCTCTCCGGGTCAAGGATGAGATCCTGCCCCAAGTGGATGAGTTTAAGTATCTCAGGGTCTTGTTCATGAGAGAGTGCATGATGGAGTGTGAGGTCGACAGGCGGATTGGTGGAGTGTATGCTGTGATGTGGACTCTGTATCGGTCTGTTGTCGTGAAGAGGGAGCTGAGCCGAAAGGCTCGATTTACTGGTTGTTCTATGTTCCTGCCCTCACCTTTTGTCACGAGCTATGGTCATGACCTAAAGAACAAGATCCCGAATACAAGCGGCCGATATGAGTTTCCTTCACAGGGTGTCCGAACTCCCTTGGAGATAGGATGAGAAGCTCAGTCATCCGTGAGTGACTGTTTTTAACCGCTGCTCCTCCACATTGAAAGGAGCCAGATGAGGTGGTTCTTGCATCTCATCACAATCACTCCTGGCTGTCTCCCCATTCGAGGCATGTCGCACTGGCAGGAGACCTCTAGGACGACCCAGGATGCGCTGCAGAGACTATGCCTCTCAGCTGGCCTGGGAACGCCTTGGGGTTTGAACGAAGTGGCTGGGGAGAGGGTAGTCTGGGCTTTCGCGGTGACCCTGATGCTTTGAAATTTGAATGGTTATGGAGAATGTGCCATTGGGAACGAATGGTACATTTTTCATTAAAAATCTTTGAGTTATATGAAAATTTTAAATATTTATAATTTGAAAAATAGTAGCTCTTAATAGCATGTATTCCTGTTGAAATGGTAATTGTGCGAATCAGTGAATAAATAAAGCAATAGAGGTGAATAATGTAGAACACATGAATTTAAAAAAACACTGGATTTTCACCCAATTTTAGCTGGTTCGGCTTATATTGAGGTACGGCTTATAGTCCAGAAATGACGGTAATTATTAAAGAAACCAAATAAACAACAATTAAACAATACCACTCGATCGGGGCTAATGTACTGAGAGCTACTTCATCGGTAATAATGTGAAGAACTACTACTATTCTAGGGGAATTTGATATACACTTCTAGGTCTGCTTCAGGTTCATCTTCATATAAATTACAATTTTGTGATATTACAGCTGCAAATGGTGATTGTTTCCCTCATAGATTGACCTATGGATCCATCCATTTTCAGTGCCACTTATCTTGTTCAGGGTGACGGTGGATGCTGAAGCCTATCCCAGCTAACATCTGGGAAAAGGCAAACTACACCTTGAACTGGTCACATATCGAAAGGAACAACCAATCACACCCACATGCACACCATCACTGAGCGGGAATTGATCCCACGCTGCCCGTACACATTTCAGGCGAGTGTACCCCTACACCATGGGTAGGTTACTCCGCTCCTCAAGCGCCGGTGTCCTGCATGTTTTCTATGTCTCCCTGTTGCAACACCTCATTCAAATTATTAGGATTGTTATCCAGCTTCTGTAGACCTTGCAAATTATCTGATATAGTTACATTCTGGTCTCTTCTGGTTTGGATCGGCCTCCAAACAAGACAACCACAGACTGCAACGGACAATCAGGACTGCAGAAAAGATCATTGGAATCAACCTCCCATCTATGCAAGACTTGTACCTGTCCAGGACCAGGAAACGCGCAAGCAACATCTCTACAGACCCTTCTCACCCAGGTTACAGTCTGTTTGAACTACTCCCCTCCGGACGGCGTTATAGAGCTCTGTACGCCAGAACCAGCAGACACAGAGAGGCTGTTGCTCTGATGAACTCACACCACTCTTAGAGTCTCAGAGTCATTGCTGTGCAATAACATCCTGCTCTCCACACCTTTTTGGATTGTCTACACTGTTTGTACTATGTGTCTTCTCTGCATCCATTGCAGCCTGGTCATCCTGGAAGAGGGACCCTCCCATCTGTGGTCTCTTCTCAAGGTTTCTCACTTCCCCTAGTCGGAGATTTGAGTTTTTCCTTGCCCTCATGGGAGTTTAAGATCAGGGGATGGCTGAGAATATTGTCATTTGTCATTTTCACATGTTCTGAGTGTTGTAAGTCACCTAAATGTTGAACAGAGACTGTGATATAACGGAGTCAAATTCCTTGTTTGGCACGCTCAAACATGGCGAATAAATTCTTCTTGAATCTTCTTGAATCTTGAATCTTGAATTTCATTTACAATGGTAATGGTTCGAGAAATATCGGTGCGAATGGTAGACCCCTAGACATTTTCATCTAACCAAATCTGGCCCGCTCTGCAAAATGTTTGGACACCCCTGCCTACACCATTAGCAACCCAATCCAACTTGCATTTTCTTTATTACGGTTGTACTTTGTAGTTTCTAAGTTCAACACTGGCGCTAAACAATTAATCGAATATACAATACACTACATCTTTATTTATATAGCGCTTTCACAACAGCTCTTATCGTAACAAAATAATTTACAAACCCATATACAGTCAAACCTCGGTTTTTGAACGTCCCAGTTCTTGAACAAATCGGAATTTGAATGAAAAATTCGAAATTTTTTTGCTTCCAATGTCGGACAAAAATTCGGAAGTCGAACCTCGCAAGATAAGCCAAGAGGACCCAAGAAAACCCGACCGTGCTGCCCGACTGACTCCGTTTGTTGTTATTGTATTTTCGTTACTTTGAGGATTGTATTAACCCCTAATCATGCCTCAAAAGAAAGCAAGTGGGAGCAGTAAAGCCATCCTAAAACACAAAGACGCTCTTAAAGCAATGTGACAGTGAGCGCCTGGCACGCTGCGGTTGCGCGATCGGACTAAATTAAGCTCCCTGCGCACTGAGGTCCACTTAAATTTTGGAAAATACATCAGGACTTTAAAAATGTTTTCTAAATTTCAAAGAAAGCTTTGTCACAATAATGCAACCATTGTGCCGCAGTTGGGCGATCGGCGGCGCGATATGGTTGCGCGTTCGGCGGTGCGCTGCAGTTGCGTGATCGGACAAAAATGCGTAAATGAGAAAATGCTTAAAAAAAGGCGGGTTTTTTTTCGTCTTGCAACGGATTACATTTTTTTCCATTATTTGTAATGGGAAAAATAGATTCAGAATTCGAACAAATCACTTCTCGAACCGCCTTCTGAAACGGATTGTGGTCGAAAACCGAGGTTTGACTGTATAAAAGAAAATAACATCATATCACATAAAACATTGGCAGTAACACAAACAAAACTATCCAAATAGTTGTCAACAACTTGGTGATCAATTATTGTCAATTAATCGATTCTTTTTGACACTTTTATATTATTTTTTTTGTATTGTTTATTAAAGAAGTTATATTTTCCTCCCCATTTTTACCCGACAACCAACATTTGTCATCACATCTGTAATGAGTTTTAACAGGCTTCAAGCTCTGCGAAAAGCAAAATACAGAGAGGGAGGATCAGCGTGGACATTCCTAAACGTCATATACCACTGTGGGGGCTTGAGACAAAAAGAAAAACCCTGTTGTCTCTCCCTATGTCACATACACACGTCCAACCTGTTTACCTGCACACAAATTAAATAATTCCCTAAAGACATTGATTTAGGCACAGAGGGAGGCTTTTCACATTAATGACTCACTGCAGTTACTGAAGTCAACCCTACCCAGTAAATTGTTGATACTTGCCATTGCAACCTAAATTTTTATGGATATTTTCAACCACAGTGCTGAAGAATTCCGACTGACGTGGGTATGAATGCTACCGTGTAGAGGTGTGGAGGAACAAACAGGTCTCTTGGCATAGACCCACTTTAATTACTAACCACAGGAATTGGAAACTTAACATTTGCAAAACCACAATAGTACACAGACAGCAACACCCTGCAAAAGTGTGTTTACATCTTTGAAAAGACTAATAGGCTTCTGAAAGCTTGGGAATACAGCTGGGAATCAAAGTGGGTTCCCTGTTGACAGTATTGCAAAAAAGCTTGTAAAAGTGTATAGGAGTATTAAAGGGGAATAAACCCCTAAATGTTAAAAGCAAGAATAGATTGTGTGTGGTAGCAGCTGTCAAAACACTGTACTCTGATTAACATTGTCTTTGTGGACTAAGAAATACACAAAATAATACATCAACCAATGGTGTCACCATATTTGCCAAAATCGTCATCAGTCGCAGACTAGAAGTGATGTCACAGGCTGCAGTTGTACCTTGCCTGCTGCTATTAAATTGTGTCGGCTGACACATTTTGAGAGCAATGGATTCAGTTTAATCAGAAATCCATGGTCATGGTCAAAGTACTGAGGAAAAACAAACTTAGGCTGGGTATTCAGATAAAAACAAAACACATTAGGGCTGACAATCTTAAATATAATTATCATATTATGACAATATTATATCATGACAACCCCCCTCCCTTCCCCCCCAAAAAGGAAAGAAAAATAATAATAACATGTGGAAAGACAACCACTCTCGCGCAATTTGACTTTGTGGACTGTGGTGTGAATGGAATATAGCCAAAGAGCAATGATTTCTGTATTATATTTGTATTATTTTAAACCAAAAATGAATTCCCAAGACTGCAGGAAGTATTTTCCAAAGAAAGGGTTAGGGTTTCTTTTCTTGCTATATTAGGCTACTGCCTACAGCCCTCTTCGGAAACACTCGTCAACGATCGGCCCATATTTGGAAGTGTCCGCTCGACTTTGTGTTTGTGAGATCACATGATCACACAAGAGCTCTTTGTTGGAGGACTGCATTCTTCACCAGTGGTGGAGCAGAATTTCTGTGATAGCTGTTGTGTTCTCTTTTGAGATTCTCACAGCAGACCAAATAGAATAAGACCAAAATTGTTAAATGCCTGATTTTCTATTCTTTTCTATTTTTCTTTTTGTGTGTGGTGTCTGTCACAGATTTGAAAACTCCTAATGTGTGTTTCAGGTATCACATAGCCCTCTGTACATCATTGGAAACACAAACAAATTCAAAGTCCTTGCATGTTGAATGAATGAGGCGTCGCTTATGCAGTTAGGAAGATGTTCTCTTCACTCTGTGCCAAAATTACTGTATTAATCGTGTACTCCATCCATCCACCAACCCAATCACCCAACCGCCCACCCAATCACCCAATTGCCCATCCATCCATTCATCCTCTGAACTGCTCATCTTCACAAGGGTCCAAGTGCCAATAAATAGACAGGCGGACGGACAGATAGTCAGACTTTTCTTCAAACAAATAATTTATCTGTGTTCTTCATGAAAATGGGATCCATAATTATTCGGCCTGCAAGCTCTCAGTTGATGATCACGAATGAAACAACAGCACTCGTAGTGAAGATAAACGGCAGAGTTAGTATTAAAGTGCCAAATAGGTGACTGTGAACACCCATCCAGCCAACCAACCGGCCAGCCAGCCATCTTAAACTTACTCTTATTGCCACTTAAAGGGGTATAACAAACAAACGGGTTAGATTTAAGAACGATTCAATTGTCTTCTGAGCAACCGATTAACAAGACATCTTCCTGGTACATCACTTCCTGCTGTAATTCCACTGCTGAGTGTTCAACCTGCAATACACCTATGCCCCTTAGCGAGCAACAAGAAACACAATGTGCTATATGATCCAATACAAAAGTTTATAAATACATACATATACTGTTTCAATTTAACAGACTTTCGGTTATCGCTGGTGGTTCTGGTGATTCTGGAACGCATCTCCCGCGATAAACGAGGGATCACTGTAGTTCAAGACTTTTAAGACGCTGTATCCTTATCTGGCAACTTCCTTGCACATGCAGATGTACCAGCAACAATGTTTTTAATTAGGTAATAACACATTCAACACACTTTGTGATAACCCTAACTCAACACAAGGCTTTTTGCCCATTACCATCTCACCACAAGCCTTTTTAAAATATTTTTTCTCATCCCCCACCCACAAATAAGCATCTTTGTTCCCCTTTAATAACTGAGATTAGTTATTAATCTAACTAATTAATAGTTAGTTGCCTGTTAGTAGTAACAGGCAACTAACTATTGGTATGTTGGTAAACAAATATAACAAAACTTTGGTTGACAGAAAGCTGTGAAGGCACATTACAAAAAAAAAAAAAAAAAATCTTCCAATTGGAGCGCGATAGGCTCCAGCACGCCCGCGACCCCCGTGGGGACAAAGCGGTTCAGAAATCCCAGCCGTCATCGGGCAGTAGGCGGGGGACACCCTGAACTGGTTGCCAGCCAATCGCAGGGCACACAGAGACGACCAACCATCCGCACTCGCACTCATACCTAGGGACAATTTAGAGTCTTCAATCGGCCTACCAAGCATGTTTTGTGGGAGGAAACCGGAGCCCCCGGAGGAAACCCACGCGGGCTCAGGGAGAACATGCAAACTCCACACAGGGAGGGCCGGAGGTGGAATCGAACCCGCACCCTCCTAACTGTGAGGCAGACGTGCTACCCACTGCCCCACCGAGCCGCCATATATATATATATATATATATATATATATATATATATATATATATATATATATATATATATATATATATATATATATATATATATATATATATATATATTATATATATGCGGGTGTTTGTGCGTGCGTGCGTGCATGCGTGTATCTTTAAGATTAAGACCGTGACATGAAAAGACTCTTCCATGAAAAAGCAGGGTCATAACAAGGCTTATCTTGTACGTTGCTCCCTCCAGTGTTATTGTTCTATTTTAAGTCATGGTGCTTTCCACATGAAATTCCAAACTCACAGCAGACAGAAAGAATGCATACCTGTCAACACACGCCTTGATGTTGAAAGCCACATTTGACGTGTTAAATTGCTAGTAATTGTGTGTATTATTGAAGTCGTAAGAATCTTGGCACTAATCCCGGAGCTTTTTTTTTTTTCGTCTCATCATTTCAAGAACAACCCACCCTGTCTGGAAAAGTGGGGGAAAAGGCAGACATACTATTGACTTTGATCTACTGCGGCAGCTCTTGCTTGGTTACAATTTTTTATCAAAGTTATGACTTCATGATCTTTCCCGTAAATTCTAAAAATGAGAATAATGTGCATCTTTACATGCATAGATTACTCACAGAATAATGAGCAGATTTACATGCATAGATTATTTTCTCATCTTTTAAACTACTGTATTGGCCCGAATATAAGATGACCCCGATTATAAGACGACCCCCTCTTTTTCAAGACTCAAGTTTGAAAAAATACTTTTTCACTCAAGTTTGAAAAAAGACTTTTTGAACACCAAATAAAATTTTTATACAGAAAAAAATTACAGTACAAATGATTATAACAATATATTCGAGAGAAAAAGCATGATATTTTGCCTCATTCAAATCATGCAAAAACTGTCTATCACATCTTAATATTTTAACATTTAAATATGTAAACTACAGTGGAATCACATTTGTAAATGAATGGCTTCTGGTTTTTGAAATGAAAATAAACCAATCTACTGTGATAAAACAACTAAATTGCAATAACTGCATTAACCATCAAAGTGAAGTCTAACTTTAGTCTTGAAACAAATCTGAATAAGTAAAAACATTGCAATAAAATAATGCAAACTGCTACCGCTATTGTTGGGGAGCCTGAGAACTGTATAGGGGGTTGGCTCGGATGGTTAAACTGTTTTCGCTCCCGGGTGTCGGTCAAAACACAGGAGGGAAGATGTGGTTCAGTCTTGATTGCTTTACTGAATTATTGGCAAAAAATAATAAATAATCATAAACGAAATACTCTCTGCAACACACCAAACACAAGTCATTGATCCAGACAACAAAATACATTTGCTGGCGACGGTTAGTCGCCGTGCCGATGCGTGATGGCCACTAGTACGATGGAGGCAAACTTAAAGGACAAACGGCACAACAGTGGACAGAAGTAACAATCAAATGTATATACTCACTTTGTGTCAAAGACGCACACGATCACAGCAACATACTCAGTTGATACCAGCAACCTTTAACTTACCGCTGCGCACAAGTGAAAATAGGTATGTCTGGACCCCGAATGTAAGACGACCTCCACTTTTTTAGTATTATTTCAATGCAAAAAACATCATCTTAAATTCGGGCCAATACGGTATATTGTGGCAGAATTGGGGAACAAGTCTTTCTTACGTAACTGACAAGTGTAAATACAGGTCTTCAAAGCAACCAAAACAACAATAAAACAGCTCCTTCAATGCAATTCATCTGATACAACTACTCAAAATACATCCACAAGAAGTGAAAACATAGAGCGCAAAGCGCTAAAATCAGCAGAAAGATTGAGGGCATTATAGACATGCAATAATATAAAAGTGGAATACATTTTATTATTTTTGTGACATCTCAAGCTTACCGCTTTACTGTGTCCATCGTTTCCATAGATTGAAGGAACTGAACCCTCAATGAAACAAAGTCTTTCGGCGGATCCTTCTCTATACTGACAAGAGATATCTGAAATACTCGTCCTTGAAGTGGTTGTACAGACAAGCAGGACTTTGCCCACAGATGTGAAAACTTTGTCCTGAAAAATTTTGATAGATTGATCAATTTTATCTTGAGCTTAAAAACAGAAAAAGATATCAGTAAAATATAAAAAGAAAAAGAAAACAGGACAATAACAAAATGTCCCAAGCAAGTCGTAAATAACTTAACAACAATTAGGACAGCTCGAAAACAAGTAGGAAGAAGTTAAAGAACTTTTCAAATCCTACCCCCTATCTCTTTTATCTATTCATAATACAGATTTTTCTTTACCTATGTACTTATATACCATATTTATAAACCACGCACTTTACTTCACTTATGTAATAATGCACAATAATCAGAACAATAATACCATGTGCTAAAATGAAATAATCAGAATAATCAATAATATCCATCCATCCATCGTCTGAACCGCTTGGTCCCCACGGGGGTCGTGGGCGTGCTGGAGCCTATCCCAGCCGTCATCGGGCAGCAGGCGAGGGACACCCTGAACCGGTTGCCAGCCAATCGCAGGGCACACAGAGACGAACAACCATCCGCACTCGCACTCACACCTAGGGGCGATTTAGAGTGCTCAATCGGCCTACCAAGCATGTCTTTGGGATGTGGGAGGAAACCGGAGTGCCCGGAGAAAACCCACGCGGGCTCGGGGAGAACATGCAAACTCCACACAGGGAGGGTCGGAGGTGGAATCGAACCCGCACCCTCCTAACTGTGAGGCGGACGTGCTACCAAGTGCGCCACCGAGGCGCCATAATCAATAATAATCAATGATATAATCATCAATACCATATAATCAGTACAATCATCCATTTTCTGAACCGCTTTGTCCCCACGGAGGTCGCGGGCGTGCTGGAGCCTATCCCAGCCATCATCGGGCAGTAGGCGGGGGACACCCTGAACTGGTTGCCAGCCAATCGCAAGGCACACAGAGACGAACAACCATTCGCACTCGCACTTACTCCGAGGGACAATTTGGAGTGCTCAATTGGCCTACCAAGCATGTTTTTGGAATGTGGGAGGAAACCGGAGAGCCCGGAGAAAACCCACGCGGACATGGGGAGAACATGCAAACTCCACACAGGGAGGGCCGGAGGTGGAATCGAACCCGCACCCTCCTAACTGTGAGGCGGGCGTGCTACCCAGTGCCCCACCGAGCCGCCTCAGTACAATAATCAATTATCTATATTGATATAGTAACACAGATAGGACTGTTTTACAATACCCATGCTACCCCTCTTCCCTGTATATCCCTGTATTTGGCCCAAATTGATAGTTTGTATTTATTTTTAAATTGGTTCATGGTTGGACATTGTTTCATTTCCGTGGTCAGGCTGTTCCATAGCTTTACTTCGTAGATTGTGACGCAATGTTTTTTGATTGTGGTCCGGCAATTTTGTACTCTGAAGTTTAATGGCTCTCTCAATTCGTAACCTCCTTCACTATCATGAAACCTTATCTGTAGTTGTTTTGGCAATAAATTATTTCTGGCTTTATACATAAATTGTGCTATCATTAAATCTATAGTGTCTTGCAATTTGATTACTTTTGACTTTATGAATCATGGATTGGTATGTTCAATGTAACTGAATTTGTTGATGATTCTTATGGCTCTTTTTTTGAAGGATGAATAATGGCTCTAATGAACATTTGAATGTGTTGCCCCAGACCTCTATGCAATAAATAAAGTACGGTGAAACCAAGGAACAGAACAGAGTGCAGAGTGATTTGCTGTTTAAATAGTGTTGTGCTTTAGCTATGACTGAAATGCTTTTAGAGATTTTTGTACAGATATATTTGATGTGAGGTTTCCAGCAGATTTTATCATTTATTATCACACCAAGAAATTTTATTTCATGTACCGTATTTTTCGGATTATAAGTCTCATATTCTCACCTATGGTCACGAGCTATGGGTCGTGACCGAAAGAACGAGGTCCAGGATACAAGCGGCTGAAATGAGTTTCCTCCGCAGGATGTCCGGCTCTCCCTTAGAGATAGGGTGAGAAGCTCGGTCATCCGGGAGAGACTCGGAGTAGAGCCGCTGCTCCTCCACGTTGAGAGGAGCCAGATGAGGTGGCTCGGGCATCTCATCAGGATGCCTCCTGGACGCCTCCCCGGGGAGGTGTTCCGGGCATGTCCCACCGGTAGGAGACCCCAGGGACGACCCAGGACGCGCTGGAGAGACTACGTCTCTCGGCTGGCCTGGGAACGGCTTGGGATCCCCCGGGATGAGCTGGAGGAAGTGGCTGGGGAGAGGGAGGTCTGGGAGTCCCTCCTAAAGCTGCTGCCCCCGCGACCCGACCCCGGATAAGCGGAAGAAGATGAAGGTGAAGAAGTCTCATATTTTTTCTTAGTGTGGGTGGGGGGGGCGACTTATACTGAGGAGCGACTTATATGTGAATTTTTTCATACATTTTCAAAATGTAAAAAAAAAGGCCAACTGCGATAAACGAACCGCGATGTAGCAAGGAATTGCTGTAATTTGAATTTCAAGTGACATCAGCGGCGGTTGTTTACATAAAGGACAAAGATTCAATCACGGGATGACGAAGATGACTAAGGGCCCCATGTACTACCGGCATCATTAACGGCTTTGTTTGTAAGTGACGTGGAGGACGAAGAGTTTGAATGATTCAATGATTTGGAGTGACACAGAAGGTTTGAAAAACTATGATGGCTTTTACGCACTCTCAGCTCTCTTTCACCTCCGTGGATGGAAGTCAGGGGCCGGCGCTCGGCCGAGTGGCTGTCCGGGGACGGTGGATGGGGCTCGGACATGGCTTTTACGCATGCCTGGTCCTACTCTACGGAGCTCTCTTTCACCTCCGTGGATGGAAATCGGGGGCCGGCGCTCGGCCGGGTGGCTGTGCGGGGACGGTGGATGGTGCTCAGACTTGGCTTTTATGCACGCCCGGTCCTATTCTATGGAGCTCTCTTCCACCTCCGTGGCTGGAAGTGCCACCTCCGGGGATGGAAGTCGCCGCCACACGCCTGGAAGTCGACACCAGTACTTGGGGCCGTGTGGCGGTGAACTATTTATGTTGTAGTTATTTGATATATTTGATTTCGTGTAGCAACTTGCATATGTTTTTATCGTTACAGTTCAGTAGTTGTTGGCTCGTTAAACTCTTCTTTTGTTAAATAAAGAGCCGTTTACCAAACCCACGTCTTTGCTTGTACTTTGTTAACGCTACAATATAGTTATATCTGTGGGATAACGACGAGGCTGACATCAGGGCGCACGCGCGGCGTTGTTTATGAAGGACGAGGAATTTGATCAATGGATTAAATGATTTGGAGTGACACAGATGGTTTGATAATGTAATAGTTATTTGATATATAATTTCTCTATCGTTATATGGGCCTGTGGAATATTTGGAAGTGCAAGCACCGTCAGCGGTGCGCACCCGGCCTGCATTGTTGACATAAAGGACGATCGATGGATTTAATGATTTGGAGTGACACAGATGGTTTGATAATATTATTGCTTACATAAAAGTTATTTGATATATAATTTATATATTGTTATATGGGCCTGTGGAATAATTTGAAGTGCAACCGCCGTCAGCGGCGCGCACCCGGCATTGTTGACATAAATGGACGATCGATGGATTTAATGGAGTGACACAGGTGGTTTTATAAACGTGTTATGTAATAGTTATTAGAATAACTCTGCAAGTTACGTCAGGCCCAATCTCAGCTCTTTGTTTGTGTTTATGTCACATTAGCATACCTATCATTTAGCCTGTTGTTGCTCGTTCATGTCTGTTCTTGGTGTTGGATTTTGTCGAATAAATTTCCCCCAAAATGTGACTTATACTCCGAAGCGACTTATATATGTTTTCTTCACGTTATTGTGCATTTTATGGCTAATGCGACCTATATTCCGGAGCGACTTGACTTGATGATCGGTCCAAAAGTCAATTTGAAGTAGGACCAGGCAGCATCTACAGTTGAAAAAGTGTCCATTTTTTTTCCCAGCACACTGCAGCAATGTCCTGGAGAAAGGCGACTAGGTTAATCTTTTTCAGGGAGCATTTATAGACCATCATAGGTGGGCGTTTAACCGAAGAACCAAAGCGTATGCAAGCAATAGCACAATGATCACTCAGATCTAGGCTAAAAACACCAGACTTATAATTAGAGGGAGCTTTGTAAGGATAACATCTAGCAGTGTGGCAGAAGAAGGAGATTTAAGGTTATGTCTAGTCAGATATAATTTGAAAGAGGTTTAGGGCATCAAATTGTTGCACAACCAGTTGCGGTGGGTTAGTCATATCCCAATTTAGATCACCTAAAAGAATGAACTCAGAGGAGATATGTGGGGCCAAGAGTTCACTGAGGGCAGTTAAAGATGAAACAGGGGCAGAAGATGGTCTGTAGCAGACACCAACAGAAAGGGAGAAGTTATTAGACAGTTTTATCTTTACCACTAAGAATTCTAATTGCTCACGGACAGATTTTGATAGGGAAACAGTACATTGCAGATGGTCTTTAATATATGAAGCAACACCACCCCCTTTGGTGGCTCTGTCCTGACGGAAAGCAGTGTAGCCTGGTATATAAATTTCAGAATTGACAGTACTTTTTCTAAGCCATGATTCTGAAATAGCAAGAACATCAGGAGTAGCAGTATGCATCCATGATTTCAACAAATCAAATTTGGGTAACAGGTGGCGAATGTTAATATGTAAAAAACTCATAGATGTGCGATCACAAAAATCAGCAAATGAAAAAATAGAAACATTCTGTTTAAGAATAACTGAACCTGAGTTTGGATGTATAGTGCCTGAGATAAGCAGCATGAGAATGATTAAATTGCGCCTGAGCACATAAAAGGTTAGACACAATAGAGAGGGAGAGTCAATGAATTTCTGCAATCAAAAAAAAGGAGTACAGTAGAGATTGTTGCCAAGACAGATTAGGAAATCCTGTATTTCTAGTGATCCAGAAAGTAAGAATGTCTCTGGGCAATAGCCTGTAGTCCATCGTGCCACCACCATAGTAGACTATGGCTGGCCTGTGCGAATGACTGCCAGTGGTCCTTCCGGATTGATCCAGAACAATCAGGTAGATAATAGTCAGTATAGGCCAAAAGAAGTTGTTGAAAAGTGCACAAAGTACCGAGGCACTGAAAATGGTGTTCACCCTTTGGGGGGGGGCGCCCCCCGGCCTACCCAAGCAACCAGGGTCCCGACGCTGCCGTGGGTCCAGAAACAGCGGTCGTGAAAGGAAGCGACAAGAGAGGACAGGCCCGACCCAAGACTCGCTCTCCGGACCTCTGTCGACCCAACTCCGGCGCGTCAACTCACCGGCTCCACTCCAGACAAACGACACGGCGGCGCCCCGACATGGCGCCGGCGCACGACACCCGATCGGGCGGCGAGCAGTCAGCGTCCACTCTCGGCCGGTCTCCCACTGCCCGTGGCACCATCAGCTTCCCTCCGATGGCACCGTTGGGTTCACCGGCAGGAGGTGGCTTGAAGATCCGCAGTTGTGTCTTGCAATTCGCGACGAGGAAGCGTCCGACAGGGTCAGTTGAGCCACATGCAAACATCTCCTGAGTAGCTCCTCGTGCAAGAGTGACACCCCACATTAGATTGACAGCGTAGCCAGCTGTCAAACTGTGCGCTTACAGCAAGATCAGCTGTGAATTATCGATTTTTTAACAATTATTTTACAGATTCATCTTGCACTGTATGTGAACCGAAAGCCAGTTTCCACACGTCTTGCAATGCTCATCAATAAATTCTGATTAGTAGCACGGTGTGGCACTTTGTATAGCAACTCATATCCTTCCATCTCAAATTCCATGCCTCACTCGTTATTAAACCATCCATCCATCCATTTTCTGAACCGCTTAGTCCCCACGGGGGTCGCGGGCGTGCTGGAGCCTATCCCAGCCGTCATCGGGCAGTAGGCGGGGGACACCCTGAACCGGTTGCCAGCCAATCGCAGGGCACACAGAGACGAACAACCATCCGCGCTCGCACTCATACCTAGGGACAATTTAGAGTCTTCAATCGGCCTACAAAGCATGTTTTTGGGATGTGGGAGGAAACCGGAGTGCCCGGAGAAAACCCACGCGGGCTCGGGGAGAACATGCAAACTCCACACAGGGAGGGCCGGAGGTGGAATCGAACCCGCACCCTCCTAACTGTGAGGCGGACGTGCTACCCAGTGCCCCACCGAGCCGCTGTTATTAAACCATGTTTCTGAAATTAAAATTACATTGAACGGCTGTGTAAATTGTTTTGAATAATCCTTGATGTTTTGAAAATTGGCATACATGCTTTGCAATTGAAGTGAATTATTGATATTTTGTTTTTGTCCGTAAAAGTGCTTTTGTATTGTTCATCTGTATTGTCGTTACAGTCATTGTTGAGGTTCAAGAGAAAAATGTTTTCCGGATCAATATCATTTGCAATGTCTAGCTGCTTGAAGTTGTGTCATCATCATCATCGGTTTAAAGTCCGCTTTCCAGGCGCCGCTGGGTAGGACTGGATTCTCGATATGGCTTTCTTCCACCGGGAACGGTCCATGGCCATCTCGTAGTTGATGCCAAGTGCCTTCATGTCGGCTGCCACGGTCGTCTGCGAGGTCTTTTTAGGCCGACCACTGGGTCTTGTTCCCTCTACGTTATACGACATGACTTTCTTCACCCAGTCATTCTCATCCTTCCTCACTAAATGTCCGTACCATCACAGTCTGCCTCTCCTCACCACATCCACTATGGCCTCCACTCCCATCCTCCTTCTCAGCTCTGCACTGGTCTTTTCCTCCATCATTGACACACCACACATCCATCTGATCATCCTCCTTTCTGCTGTTTTTGTTTGTTTTCCTGTTGTTTTCATGGCCAATGCCTCACTTCCGTACGTCATAGCACTCCTGACGCAGGCTGAGTACACTTGGCCTCTCATCTTCAGGGATGGTGCCTTAGATGTTAAGAAGGGCATGAGTTCCCTGAATTTCTTCCACCCGCTTCTCACCCTTGTGGTCACTGCTAGCTCCACCCTCCCCCCCCCCCATCAGCGTTGACCATATCTCCAAGGTAGCAGAAGCTGTCCACCACCTCGTACATCTCCCCATCTACTACGAGCCCCTCTTGCTCAGCTGGGTCTGCTTGTGCGACTTCTCCCCTGCACCGTTTGCATTGGAAGGTCTCACTTGCAGCTAGTAGGCTGCCCTTTACTCCGCTGCATCTCTGGTGTACCCATCTCTGACAACCCTTGCACCGGATAGAGTTAGCTTGCACTCCCTTCCCGCAAACTCCACATGGCCATGCTCCTGACTGCGGTATCACTCCCAGGCCAGCACCACCGACCATGACCTTTGATTTTGCCGCATTCACCTTCATTCCTTTCACTTCCAAGCATATCTTCCACTAGCTTCCTAGCTAGGTCTTCTCGACTGTGAGCCATCAATACCAGGTCATCCGCGTAGAGCATCTCCCATGATAATCCACCCCTCACTTCCCTCGATACCACATCCATCATAATAGCAAACAGTAATGGGCTGAACACTGATCCCTGGTGCACCCCTAACCTTACTTCAAACTCATTACTGTCGACAACTGTTCTAACAGCTGTGTATGCTCTGCAGTAGAGAGCCATCTCAGCCTTAACAAGTCCCTCTTCCACACCCGACTTCCTTAGGGCCCACCTCACCACCTCCCTTGGCACCCTGTCGAATGCTTTTTCCAGGTCAACAAAAGCGAAGTACAACCTCTTCCTCTTCTCCTGGTATTTCTCTTGCATCTGTCAGGTGATAAAAAATGCGTCTGTTGTACCTTTACCAGGCATGAAGCCATACTGCATCTCGTCCACCTCTACCCGTGACCTCACCCTCCTTTCCAACACCCTCTCCAACAGCTTCATTCCATGCTCCAGCAGCTTTATTGCCCTGTATGACCCACATGGAAATGGGTCCCCCTTCCCTTTGAATAGAGGCACCAGGATGCTTTTTGTCCCGTCCTCCGGAATGTGCCCCTCAGCGATGACACTGTTACACAGGTCAGTCATCCACTGCACACCGACGTCTCCCGGTGCCTTGAGCATTTCTGCCACCACACCAGATGGTCCAGCTCTCTTTCCATCCTTCATGGCCTTCATGGCTTTCCCCACTTCTGTTCGCGTGATCGGGCAACATTCACCCTCCACTTCGTCGCATCCCACCTCTCCATCCCAGTCATTCTCTACATTCAGCAGCTTCTCCATGTACCTTCGCCATACTTCTTTGACTCCTCTGTTGTCTGTCACGATGTTGCCATCCTCATCCTTCACACAGTTTGCACCGGTCACATCACGCCTCCTTAAACATTTGCTTCGCTTTTGTCCTCTCTCACTCTCCAATTCACTTGCAAATTCTTTCCTCTTGGGCCTCCCACACTGCTGTCCGTGATGCCCTCTTTGCCTCTACATACCGCGCTCGGTCTGCCTCCCCTTTGGACTTCTTCCATACTTTATGGCACCGCCTTTTCTCCTTCACCGCTCTTTCGACGCTGTCATTCCACCACCATGTCTCTCTTTGTCTTGCTTTACCCTTTGACCATCCACACACCTCCTCTGTAGCTTCAAGCAGAGCCTTCTTCATTGCCTGCCACTTGCCATCCACACCACCCGACTCCATCCTCTACTCCACTTCTTCTGCTATTTGCTCAATCTTCTCCCTAAACTCGCGTTTATTCCCTGCGCTATGTAGCTTTCACACCTTCAACTTGGGAGGATGCTTCTTAGCACCCACCTTCTTGATTCGCAGAGTTAGGTCTCCGATGACTAGGCGATGCTGAGACACACACTCTTCTCCGGGGATTGCCTTGGCATCCCTGACCAGGACGCAGTCCTCCTTTCTGACCATGATGTAATCTATTATGCTCTTGCAGCCACCCGAACTGTATGTTACTAATTTGGCTTCGTCCTTCTTGAAAAGCGTGTTGCACAGCACCAGCTCCAGTGCGTCGCCAAACTTCAGAATCCTCTCTGCATGCCGTACCCCTGTCCCCCATGTACTACCTCAAAGTCATCTGACTCCCTCCCCACGTGTCCATTCAGATCACCTCCCAGAATGATCACCTCATTCTGAGCACCATGATGGCCTTGTCCCAGAACGCATCCTTCTCGTCCTGACTTCTGCCAACTTGAGGGGCATAGATTGAAATTACATTTGTCAGGCGCTTCCCGACGATCAACTTCACAAAGATGATCCGCTCATTTACCCTGCTAATACTTAGGACTTGAGCTCTCCACTTTTCGGCGATAAGTACTCCGACACCACCAGTCCCTTCATTGCAGCCTTGCCAGAAGAACTTGTACCTTCTGCCGATTGCACCCAGCATCCTTGCACTTCTACCCTTCCATCTCGACTCCTGGACACAGCAGACATCCACCCTTCTCCTGTGTAGAGCCTCAACCACCTCCCCCGATCGGCACGACATGCTACCGATGTTCCATGTAGCCACCCTAACATGTGCCTCCTGCCCCTCTCTGTTCCGGTTCAGTCCATCGGGCTGAGGGCCGTCATATAATCTACCTGCGGTTTGGCCTCCTTTTCCATCATTCTTTTTGTCGTAGGCTGATGAAAATGCCCACGGAGTACTTCAGGCTCTACCCCGCCTCTCCTGTGTTTGTCTAGCCATACTGAAAATATTTTGGAGCAAAGGTTTTTACAGTCGGATGCCCTTCCTGACACCAACCCAAGGGGAAATTGATTTTCTGTAGGGGTTGACTCCCTGAGTCCATTCCTCTCCCAAGGAGCCCACTAGGCAGTGGTACTATTTAACCCATAGTTGGGGGCTGGTTCGTGGGCACCAGGGCGTGTCCACACACCGGTGGGCCAGCGTGCCGCGCGTCTAGGGACCAAACCTCCTCAGAGTCCCTTGTAGTTTAGCCTGAGTCCGTGTTGTACCCAGTTACCATGTGTTGCCGCGTGGAGGCACTACATTGCTGTTAGAGAGGCTATGTACTGGCAGGGAGAGACTTACGCACTCGGCTCTCCCGTTCGCATACTGCTAGCCAGCGGTGAGGGTTGACAGTGAGAAGTGACATGCACTGGGCACTCCACCAACACACTAGACGCATCACAACAACCCAACTTGGTCTTATGAAGTCAGACACATTTATGAAGTCAGACATTGTGTAGTTGAAATTATTTAGTTCAGTCAGTCAGTTGAACGAAGCCTTTAAAGTTCTCCTGCTGCTGTTGTAGGAGAGCCGTAAACATGTCCTTCTGTTTTTGCATCAGGTCAGATACCTGACTACGTGACATGTACTCAACCTCTTCATCTTCTGGCTTCGTCTCCACTTTTTTAGGCATCTCTGTGTCTGCTCTTTTTCGTCTACCCAGGGTTGTACGAAAGACTGCTGCCCGCTGCTGTTGTTGTTAGCCACCAGGCGCTAGTAGCCGCGCTGGGCCTTCTCTTCAGCTGCCGCTAGGTGTTAGCACGTGGCGCTGCTCCTCCATCCGGTGCTGTTAGCCACCGCCGTTTGGGCTCAGTTGTTCACGATTAAGCCTGATCCTTTAGCCAAAGTGGTGGTGGATGGCTCCGTGTAATGATATGAAAAGCCAAGTGTCCTGAAAAGCCTGTCCCTGTGCCCTGTCACGCGTTAGCTGCGTGGTGAGCGTTAGCTGCGTGCACACAGGGGCTCCAGGTTGATATGGTTTAGGTTAGGTAAAAATGGTGATCATCAGGAATACTTCAGGCAGCAACACTTACCCACCCGGGTCCAACAAGTGGACCCGCGGCGGTGATTAGGCACGAGGATGAATAAGCTACTGTTTAGCTTGCCTAGAGACCGACATGCATGCTCAACCAAAGTTGGCCAAAGCAGCCGCTTCCTGTCCTCTTGAGATTCTTGGTTTTGTTAATTCCTCTCCATGTTCGTTTCTTTCACTCTTGAAAGCTGCTGCGTGGTGAGCGTTAGCTTTGTGGCGAGCGTTAGCTGCGTGGCGAGCGTTAGCTGCGTGGCAAGAATAAAATTAATCACGCACTTCTTTGAGGTTCTGATACTGGGGGACGATGTAATGAGTTGTGTGGATTAATGCATCAAACAACGGAACATTTTGATCTTCCACTTTGATATCTTTGAGTTGTTTGGAAAACAAGATGGCAGATTTGCGAAACTGTTTGGCCACACGCATTACCTTGTTTGGTAGTGGTGCCCCAAAGACATAATAGACAAAAATCCGTAATAGAGAATGGATAAAACTGAACAGAGTATAAAATATCCCCCAAACAGATCTCTGCAACACCTGGAGGGATAGTTGAAACTTTTCTACAATCTTGGAGACTCCAAGTGCACAATAAAATGTATTTAAAAGCTAAAAAAGAGGATATGTCATGATTGTGATGTCAGGCTGCAGTTGTGCGCTGACAGTTGAGTTCATGCTAGAACAAGGGTCACCAACCTTTCTTAAACCGAGAGCTACTTCCTGGGTACTGATTTAGGCAAAGGGCTACCAGTTTGACACACACTTCTGAAATAGCCAATTTGCTCAATTTAGCTTTCACTGTGTTATTATTGTCATTTCCAGTTCACATGTAAGTGTGATTTTGACAAGAATAGCAAAAGTACAGTCAAACCTTGGTTTTCGACCACAATCCGTTCGAGAAGCGAAACGGTCGAATTGCGAATCTATTTTTCCTATTACAAATAATGGGAAAAAAAATTATGTTCCAAGACTAAAAAAAACTCATTTTTTTTAAAAGCATTTTTTCATTTGCGCATTTTTGTCTGATTGCGCAACTGCAGCGCACCGCCGAACGCGCAACCGTAGCGCGTCGACCACCGCGCAACTGCACTGCGCTGGTCGCATTATTGTGACAGAGCCGTTGCTGAAATTTAGAAAATATGTTTTTATATATATATATATATATATATATATATATATATATATATATATATATATATATATATATATATATATATATATATATATATACACACTGCTCAAAAAAATTAAAGAAACTGTTTTTTATCAGGGTAAGGCATGAATTCAATTACACTTTTCTGATAAGGTTTCGGTCAGGCGCGTGGCAGAGGGGGTTGTTAATCACTTTCAGCTGCATTGATGTTGATGGACTTAACAACAGGTACACTAGAGGGGCAACAATGAGATGGTCCCTGAAACAGGACTGGTTTTGCAGGTGGAGGCCATTTCAAGCTCTTCCCTCTTGATCTTTTTTAACAGTTTTTCCACAAGTGTTGGCTTTAGCAAGAGTCATTATCACGACAGGAAGCATGAGGTGATTTCTTAACCCTCCTGAAGTTGCGCAGGTTGTCCAACTCCTCCAGGATGACACTTCCATGCGTGCTGTTGCAAGAAGATTTGACGTGTCTCCCAGTACAATCTCCAGAGCATGGAGGAGATTCCAGGAGACAGGCAGTTACTCTCGGAGAGCTGCACAGGGCCGTAGACGGTCCTCATCCCATCAGTAGGACCGATATCCGCTGCTTTGTGCAAGGAAGAACAGGTTGAGCACTGCCCGAGCCCTACAGAATGACCTTCAACAGACTACTGGTGTGAATGTTTTTGTCCAAACAGTCAGAAACAGACTTCACGAGGGTGGCCTCAGGGCACGACGTCCTGTAGTGTGCCCTATGCTCACTACTCAGAACCGCGGAGCTCGATTGGCATTTGCCATAGAACACCAGAATTGGCAAGTTCGCCACTGGCGCCCTGTGCTTTTCACAGATGAGAGCAGGTTTACCCTGAGCACCTGTGATAGACGTGAAAGGGTCTGGAGAAGCCAAGGAGACCGCTATTCTGCCTGCAACATCATTCAGCATGACCCTTAGACAGATCTGGGAGGACATCCCACAAGACACCATTCGTCGTCTCATTAGGAGCATGCCGCGACGTTGTCAAGAATGCATACAAGCATGTGGGGGCTACACAAGATATTGAAAAGAGTTTTGAATTGCAGAAATTGAATTTAGGCAAAATGGACGTGCCTGCCACATCATTTTTTTCACTTTGATTTTTGGGGTGTCTATATACTGAGCCCTCTGTAGGCTGAAAACTTTTATTTCCATCAAAAGATGTGGCATCCTTTTGATCCTGAGACATTAAACTGTCCATATCAGTATAGATATCCAACTTTTTTTTTCACCATTGAAATCTGATGTGTTTTCAAAGTGTTCCTTTAATTTTTTGAATATATATATATTTTTCCTTGCCCTCATGGGAGTTTAAGATCAGGGGATGGCTGAGAATATTGTCATTTGTCATTTTCACACGTCCTGAGTGTTGTTAGTCACCTAAATGTTGAACAGAGACTGTGATGTAACGAAGTCAAATTCCTTGTTTGGCACGCTCAAACATGGCGAATAAATTCTTCTTGAATCTTGTATATATATATATATATATATATATATATATATATATATATATATATATATATATATATATATATATATATATATACATATATATATATATATGTGTGTGTATATATATATATATATATATATGTGTGTGTGTGTGTGTTATTTAAAGTCTATTGTAATAAGTTCTCCCAAAGAGCAACATAATCTCCCCGCTGCTACAGACCGGCGCATCCTTCACATAATAAAGTTGGGGGGAAACAAAAACATCCTTCATGTACTGGCAAGAGATGTGTCAGCTCTTATATGTTCATGCGCTTGCAAGTTGCCCCAAGTTCTTGGATGGACACCACATTAGCTGTTAGCTGGGGGAACGCGAGCACAAAAGGAGTGGTGAGTGGTTCTTCCTTCCAAGGCGAATCATGTAAATATGTTTACTGACTGGGAACTGGCTGGCCTACATAGTTCTCGTTTACTCACTGAATTGTTCACGCCTGGAGATGCAACACGTTCAGTCACTGATTCGTTCTCGTGATGAACGGGAAAGGCAGTTCACTCACTGAGTCAGCATGTTCGGTCATTCACTCACTGATCTGTTCAGTGATGAAGGGGTAAAGGCAGTTCACTCACTGAGTCAGCATGTTCGGTCATTCACTCACTGATCTGTTCAGTGATGAAGGGGTAAAGGCAGTTCACTCACTGATCCGTCCAATTGAACGGGAAAGGCAGTTCACTGACAAATTGGTGAACGGGATGTTGCGTCATTATTATTCTTCGCTTTGATTTATGGCGGCAGGCACCAGCTTCAAGGCGCATTACTGCTACCTACTGCGTTCACGCACGTTCACTGAAAAGATTCGCTCTTTATGAACGAACCCTTCACGAGCGACACAACAGTAATGGGCAATAATACTGGAGGGGGGCACAGTTTATCATCACTGCTACTCACATTGGACCACACACTTCTTCACTAGACGGATGACAAAAATTATATTTTAAATTTGGAACAACATATGTGCAAAATACATTTTTGATAATACGTATTTCAGTGCAGACTGCAGCGTGGTGCACAAGGTAGCACGTCCGCCTCACAGAGCAAATGTTGTGGATTCGGCTCTGGCCTTCCTGTGTGCCTGCGTGGTTTTCCTCCGGTTTCCTCCCACATTGCCAAAAACATGCATGGTAGGCCGATTGACCACTCCAAATTTCTCAGAGGTGTAACACCTAACTCACATCGGAATCCCCGAACGCCGCAAGGAATAGAAAGCATTGGAGTCGATGAGTCAACTCACACTTGCTGCGGTGTGCCAGTGGAACGTTGCCACTGTTCGCTTGCCTTCCGCAAGCCTTCTATTTCTTTCAAACGCCTCATTTATTTTTTTGTTTTTCTTTAATGTTAATAGCATGGGGGGGGCGAAATGTTTTCTTCTCCCTGGGGGGGGCATCACAGAAAATAATTGAGAAGCACTGCATTAATCGGACATTTAAAAGGCAAATAACGAGCTTGAAATAAATTAAACATAACAAAATAACAGTTCTCTCATTTTTCGTGGATAATTGGTTCCAAGACCACCTGCCAGTAATGTGCAGTGAGGTTCATGACTGGGGAGGCACTAACGTCACTGCACCCTGGTAATATTTGTCCGGCACCTAACCGTGTCACTAAAAAGGTTGGGGAACGCTGCTCTAGTGTGGCTTATTTATTATTTTATTTGAACTGTTTTAATTAAAATCTCATATCAGCAGTCTTCAGACATAAAAACACTCAATAAAGCACATGGAATCAAAAACTTGTTTTCGATCGTGCGTGCAACTTCATTTGAAAAGACATGCTCCTAAGTCCCATTGTCCGAATCAAACCTTTTAACTCTGGAGTTGCTCTTCCTTTACTGATGACCTTCTTTGACCGAAAATCTATTGTTTAAAATCATTTGGATATGTAATCCTCCATTGTAAAATGAAATGTAAAAACGAAAAAAACCAAACAAAATGAATGTAAAACGAAACAAATGGAGGATTGCTCCTCAGTTGTTCACTGTAAATTTGAACTGGATATCTCTTATTCTAAAGGTAGGCACATGAAGCATTCCGGGATCACTAGCACCCCCTGCCATAAGGCTGGAGAACCTTTTTTTGCAGCCTCCGTAAGGTCTCTTCTCAAAGCCGTTTTGTTCATCTAAAGAAACACAACGTTACAGACAGATGACAAAAAACACAAGATATTATATACACCAGCTTAACTACGTAAATGAGTTAATATAGCCACATTGTATGAACACTTAAACAGCGACATAAAGACAGAGAGAAGTTCTGTTTAAGTGCATAGCCTGTCAACATCGGCGGCCGTGTGATTACGCAATCCTCAGAGGAGGCTAGACAGGAAGTTGGCTCCTACGAGTGAATCGTCTTCTGTTTTAAAATAACAAAAAATTCAGCGATTTTGATAAAAATGATGCAAAATTATTGAAATGAAAAGGAAAATGACTTTATAATAAAAACAATTGAATTTGTTTTTCCCCTTTTCATGATGGGAGGGGAGGCGTAGCCTCCTCTGACCGCACGTCCCTGCCACCCGCGATATGTGAAAATCCGCGAAGTAGTGTCACCCTCTCATTTTTGACTTACATACATTTTTGTGCACCAATAAATATTAAACCATATAAGTAGATATGTTACCATTAGAACATGAGACAGTAGTTTCAAACATGTACCATATTATTTGGACTATAATTCGCATTTTTTAATAGTTTTTTGACTTGTACTCAGGCGCGACTTATATGTGTAATTATTCATACATTTTTACTTGATCATTAACACATTACTTACTAGTAAAACATTACTTACTAGTAAAGTTGATCACTTCACATGTTATTTTCACTTTAAAACGCAGCTCAGTGGCCTAGTAGTAGAGTGTCCGCCCTGAGACTGGAAGGTTGTTGGTTCACAAACCCCGGCCGGGTCATACCAAAGACTATAAAAATGGAACCCATTGCCTCCCTGCTTGGCACTCAGCATTAAGGGTTGGAATTGGGGTGTTAGATCACCAAATGATTCCCGAGCGCGGCACCGCTGCTGCTCACTGCTCCCTTCTCCCCCAGGGGATGGATCAAAATCACATGGGGATGGGTTAAATGTAGAGGACAAATTTCACCACACCCACATGTGTGTATGACGATGATCATTGGGGGACTTTTATG
This sequence comes from Syngnathus leptorhynchus, assembly GCF_054491065.1. Lineage (NCBI taxonomy): Eukaryota > Metazoa > Chordata > Actinopteri > Syngnathiformes > Syngnathidae > Syngnathus > Syngnathus leptorhynchus. Next base: position 1,667,774 of record NC_141203.1, on the reverse strand, counting down.
ATGGAGCACTATGGCTGTGGAATACATTTTGAAAAAATGTTCTCAATTGGCTGACCTGGAAAAACATTGAATAAAAAAAAAAAAAAATAATAATAATAATAATATTGATTGGAGCCTCACTGACAATGAGTTCCATTCACTGACTTCCGGAGTCAGGATATTTGATTTGATTGATATGATTTTGAGTGACAGATGGTTTGATAAATTTGTTATTTATCAAAGTCAAAGTCAGCTTTATTGTCAATTTCTTCACATGCCAAGACACACAAAGAGATCGAAATTACGTTACCCACTATCCCACGGTGTCGAGACATATAACAAAACATCGAAAAAAACAACACAAAAAGTAAAAACAAGAAGGCACAAACAATGAATAAACAAGAGCGACAAATAAATATAAATAAATAAACAAATAAGAGCAAAAATGGAGCAAGTGTGCATACAGCAGACAGTCAGAATATAGCGCGAGACTAGTGCAAGGCAGCCAATGCGACCCAAAAGGTCAGGACGTTATGCAGCCGAGAGAGGAGGGGGGAGAGAGTTCAGGATCCTAACAGCCTGGAGTACAAAGCTGTTGGTGAGTCTGGTGGTGCGGGAGGGCAGGCTTTTGTACCTCTTCCCAGAGGGCAGCAGATCAAACAAAGTGTGAGCGAGGTGACTCACATCACACACAATCGTGCTCGCCTTGTGGGTGAGATGGGAGGTGTAAATGTCCTTCAGGGAGGGGAGTGAAGCACCAATAATCTTACCAGCTGTGTTCACTATGCGCTGCAGGGCCTTCATGTTGTATTCAGTGTAGCAACTACCCCACACACAATGATACAACTGGAGAGGACCCTCTCAATGGTGCCACGGTAGAATGTGGTCATGATGGCTGGGGGAGCACCTGCTCGCCTGAGTTTCCACAGGAAGTACAGGCGGCACCGAGCGTTCTTCGTCAGTGATGCAGTGTTGGTGGTCCAGGAGAGGTCTTCACTGATGTGCACCCCCAGGAATCTGGTGCTGCTCACTCTCTCCACCGCAGCACTGTCGATGGTCAGTGGCAGGGGTTGGGCATGACATTTCCGGAAGTCAACAACAATCTCCTTGGTCTTGCTGAAGTTCAGCTGGAGGTTGTTGTCCCTGCACCACGTGGCCAGAAGGTCGACCTCCGACCCGTAATGAGTCTCGTCGCCCTTGGTGATGAGACCCACCAGAGTCGTGTCGTCAGCAAACTTCAGCATGCGGTTGCTGCTGTAGGTTGCAGCGCAGTCATGCGTCAGCAGGGTGAAGAGCAGGAGATTGAGCACGCAGCCTTGGGGGGCCCCCGTGCTCAGTGTGATGCTGCCGGAGATAGTGTCGCCAACACGTACCACCTCAGGCCTCTGACAGAGGAAGTCCAGAAGCCAGGAAGGTACTGAGACCCAGTTTGTTGAGTTTGCAGATGAGATGCTGTGGTACAATGGTGTTGAATGCAGAACTGAAGTCCACAAACAGCAATCTCACATATGAGTGTTTTTTTCCAGGTAGGTGAGGGATGAGTGGAGGGCAGAGCAGATAGCATCCTCAGAGGACCGTTTGACTTGGTATGCAAACTGGAAGGGGTCAAGGGTGGGGGGGAGAACGGACCTGACAAGCCGCTCAAAGCACTTCATGATGATGGGAGCGCCACGGGGCGGTAGTCATTGAAGCAGGATGAAGCGTTTCTTTGGCACAGGTATGATGGTGGCAACCTAGAAACATGATGTGACGATGACACCCATAAGCTCCTAACGCGCAGTCCTTCAGCGCTCGACCTGGAATGTTGTCTGGGCCTACCGCCTTACGGGTGTCGATAGCCGCAAGCATCCTCCTCACGCCATCGGCAGAGAAGCACAGGGGCTGCTCGTGTGGAGGGGGAGAGGTCTTCAGCGGCCAAGTGCTGTTCTGAGCGTCGAAGCGAGCAAAGAAGCGGCTCTGCGGCGCGGGTTTGTAGTCCGTGATGGTCTGAATGCCCTGCCATAGGCTTCGCACGTTCTTGCTGTCTTCAAAGTGGGCGGTAATCCTGCAAGAGAATGCCTTTTTCGCTTCCTTAATGCTCCGGGACAGGTTGGCCCTCGCTGTCCTCAAGCCAGCTTCATCCCCAGCCCAGTAGGCTTTGTCTCTGGCTCTCAGCAGCCTGAGGACAGGCCCTGTCAGCCAAGCCTTCCAGTTAGGGGGGGGGGGGGGGGGGGGGACGGGAAGAGCGATCCAGGGCGCTGTGTGTTGGCTCATATGTTGAGCTCTTGTTTTGTGAAATAAAGAGCTGGTTAACAAACCCACGTCTTGCCTGGTACTTTGGTAACGCTACTACAATATAGTTAGTATATAGTATATAAATATATTGTACTCCCCGGGAGTCCCAGCCGCAATCGCCGGCATATGGGGAGTCCGCGCCGCAATCGGCAGCATACAGGGAGTCCCTGCCGCAATTTGCGGCATACGTAGATCTGTGGAATAATTGGAGCCACAACTGACGACGAGGCTGACGTCAGCGGTAAATGGCGTTCTGGAGGCAATGTAATTACTATTTTTTTAAAGTGACACAAAAGAAGGAAGATTTTGTTGGATTTAATGATTTGGAGTGACACGGATGGTTCAATAAAATTGTTGTTTATATTGTAGTTTGATATATAGATCATATATAGTATATATATGGGTCTGTGGAATAAGTTGAATTGCAACTGACATCAGCGGCGCACCGCACAAACTTCCAGGGTTAGAAGCGCCGGTGTTTACAGAAAGGACGAAGATTTCAATGGATTTAATGATTTGGAGTGACACGGATGGTTTGATAAATTTGCTGTTTATATTATTGTTATTTGATATATATATTTTTCGGACTAAAAGTCGCTCCGGAATATAGGTCAGCCATATAGGTTTATAGATTTAATATACCCCTCCGTGAGTCGTCACCTTATCGTGGTGGAGGGGTTTGCGTGCCCCTATGATCCTAGGAGCCATGTTGTCTGGGGCTTCATGCCCCTGGTAGGGTCACCCATGGCAGAAGGGTCCTAGGTGAGGGGCCAGATAAAGCACGGCTCAGAAGACCCCTGATGATGATTACAATAAATGGACGTCGTTTTCCCTCGCCCGGACGCGGGTCACCGGGGCCCCTCTCTGGAGCCAGGCCTGGAGGTGGGGCTCAAAGGCGAGCGCCTGGTGGCCGGGCCTTCGCTCATGGGGTCCGGTCGGGCATAGCCCGAAAAGAAGACGTGGGTCCCCCTTCCAATGGGCTCACCACCTATAGGAGGGGCCAAAGGGGTCGGGTGCATAGTGAGCTGGGCGGCGGCCAAAGGCGGGGACCTTGGCGGTCCGATCCCCGGCTGCAGAAACTGGCTCTAGGGACATGGAATGTCACCTCTCTGGCTGGAAAGGAGCCCGAGCTGGTGTGTGAGGCAGAAAGGTTCCGACTAGATATAGTCGGCCTTGCCTCCACACATAGTTTGGGCTCTGGTACAAGTCCTCTCGAGAGGGGCTGGACTGTCTTCCACTCTGGAGTTGCCCACGGTGAGAGGCGTCGAGCAGGTGTTGGCATACTTATTGCCCCCCCGGCTGGGCGCCTGCATATTGGGGATCCGGTGAGCGAGAGGGTAGCCTCCCTCCGCCTTCGGGTGGGGGGACGGGTCCTGACTGTTGTCTGTGTCTATTCACCGAACGGCAGCTCAGAGTACCCACCCTTCTTGTCCCTGGAGGAAGTGCTGGAGAAGGCTCCTTCTGGGGACTCCATCGTTCTACTGGGTGACTTCAATGCTCACGTGGGCAATGACAGTGAGACCTGGAAGGGCGTGATTGGGAAGAACGGCCCCCCCGATCTGAACCCGAGCGGTGTTCTATTATTGGAATTCTGTGCTCGACACGGATTTTCTATAATGAACACCATGTTCAAGCATAAGGGTGTCCATGTGTGCACTTGGCACCAGGACACGCTAGGCCGCAGTTCGTTGATCGACCTTGTAATCGTGTCATCGGATTTGCGGCCGCATGTTTTGGACACTCGGGTGAAGAGAGGGGCGGAGCTGTCAACTGATCACCACCTGGTGGTGGGTTGGCTCCGATGGTGGGGGAAGATGCCGGTCCGACCTGGCAGGCCCAAACGCTCTGTGAGGGTCTGCTGGGAACGTCTGTCAGAATCCCCTGTCAGGAAGAGCTTCAACTCCCACCTCCGGCAGAGCTTTTTCCACGTCCCGAGGGAGGCGGGGGACATTGAGTCCGAGTGGACCTTGTTCCACTCCTCCATTGTTGAGGCAGCCGACCGGAGCTGTGGCCGTAAGGTTGTTGGTGCCTGTCGTGGCGGCAATCCCCGAACCCGGTGGTGGACACCGGCGGTAAGGGATGCTGTCAAGCTGAAGAATGAGTCCTATAGGGCCTTTTTGGCCTGCGGGACTCCGGAGGCAGCTGACAGGTACCGGATGGCCAAGCGGAACGCGGCTTCGGCGGTTGCTGAGGCAAAAACTCGGGCGTGGGAGGAGTTTGGCGAGGCCATGGAGAATGACTTCCGGACGGCTTCGAGGAAATTCTGGTCCACCATCCGGCGTCTCAGGAGGGGGAAGCAGTGCACGGTCAACACTGTTTACAGTGGAGATGGTGTGCTGCTGACCTCGACTCGGGATGTCGTGAGTCGGTGGGGGGAATACTTCGAAGACCTCCTCAATTCCACCGACACGCCTTCCATTGTGGAAGCAGGGCCTGGGGACTCTGAGGCGGACTCTCCAATCTCGGAGGTCGAAGTCACTGAGGTAGTCAAAAAACTCCTCGGTGGCAAGGCCCCGGGGGTGGATGAGATCCGCCCGGAGTTCTTAAAGGCTCTGGATGTTGTGGGGCTGTCATGGCTGACACGCCTCTACAGCATTGCGTGGACATCGGGGACAGTGCCTCTGGATTGGCAGACTAGGGTGGTGGTTCCCCTCTTTAAGAAGGGGGACCGGAGGGTGTGTTCCAATTACAGGGGAATCACACTCCTCAGCCTCCCTGGTAAGGTCTATTCAGGGGTGCTGGAGAGGAGGATCCGTCGGGAGGTCGAACCTCGGATTCAGGAGGAGCAGTGTGGCTTTCGTCCTGGCCGTGGAACAGTGGACCAGCTCTACACCCTCGGCAGGATCCTCGAGGGTGCATGGGAGTTCGCCCAACCAGTCCACATGTGTTTTGTGGACTTGGAGAAGGCGTTCGACCGTGTCCCTCGGGAGGTTCTCTGGGGGGTGCTTCGGGAGTACGGGGTGCCGAGCCAACTGATAAGGGCGGTTCGGTCCCTGTATCACCGATGCCAGAGTTTGGTCCGCATTTCCGGCAGTAAGTCGGATTCGTTCCCAGTGAGGGTTGGACTCCGCCAAGGCTGCCCTTTGTCACCGATTCTGTTCATAATTTTTATGGACAGAATTTCTAGGCGCAGCCGAGGCGTTGAGGGGGTCCGGTTTGGGGACCTCAGCATCGCGTCTCTGCTTTTTGCAGATGACGTGGTGCTGTTGGCTTCTTCAGTCCGTGATCTCCAGCTCTCACTGGAGCGGTTCGCAGCCGAGTGTGAAGCGGTCGGGATGAGGGTCAGCACCTCCAAATCCGAGTCCATGGTCCTCGGTCGGAAAAGGGTGGAATGCCCTCTCCGGATCGGGGATGAGATCCTGCCCCAAGTGGAGGAGTTCAAGTATCTTGGGGTCTTGTTCACGAGTGAGGGCAGGATGGAGCGCGAGATCGACAGGCGGATCGGTGCAGCGTCGGCAGTAATGCGGACTCTGTACCGGTCCGTCGTGGTGAAGAGAGAGCTGAGCCAAAAGGCAAAGCTCTCGATTTACCGGTCGATCTACGCTCCTACCCTCACCTATGGTCACGAGCTATGGGTCGTGACCGAAAGAACGAGATCCAGGATACAAGCGGCTGAAATGAGTTTCCTCCGCAGGGTGTCCGGGCTCTCCCTTAGAGATAGGGTGAGAAGCTCGGTCATCCGGGAGAGACTCGGAGTAGAGCCGCTGCTCCTCCACGTTGAGAGGAGCCAGATGAGGTGGCTCGGGCATCCCTGGGGAGGTGTTCCGGGCATGTCCCACCGGTAGGAGACCCCGGGGTCGACCCAGGACGCGCTGGAGAGACTACGTCTCTCGGCTGGCCTGGGAACGCCTTGGGATCCCCCGGGAAGAGCTGGAGGAAGTGGCTGGGGAGAAGGAGGTCTGGGAGTCCCTCCTAAAGCTGCTGCCCCCGCGACCCGACCCCGGATAAGCGGAAGAAGATGAAGGTGAAGGTGAAGATTTAATATAGGTTTAGCCATAAAATGCACAATAATGTGAAAATATATATATATAAATATATAAGTTGCTCCGGAGTATAGGTCGCATTTTGGGGGAAATGTATTTGACAAAATCCAACACCAAGAACAGACATGAACGAGCAACAACAGGCTAAACGATAGGTATGCTAATGTGACATAAACACAAACGAAGAGCTGAGAACGGGCCCGACGTAACATTCAGAGTTATTCTAATAACTATTACATTAATAACACGTTAATAAAACCACCTGTGTCACTCCAATTCATTAAATCCATCAATCGTCCTTTATGTAAACAATGCCACGTATGCGCCGCATATGCGCCGCTGACGTCGGACTCGTAAGTTGCATTTCTAATTATTCCACAGACCCATATAACGATATATAAAGTATATTTCAAATAACGATCACATTACAACAATATTATCAAACCATCTGTGTCACTCCAAATCATTAAATCCATCGATCAAATTCCTCGTCCTTTGTCAGCAACGCTGTGCGAGCGCCCTGACGTTAGCCTCATCGTTATTCCACAGATCTAGTATATAACTATAAAAACGTGGGTTTGGTAAACGGCTCTTTATTTAACAAAACAAGAGTTCAACGAGGCAACAACTACTGAACTGTAACGATAAAAACACGAAATAAAATATATCAAATAACTATAACAAATAGTTCACCGCCACACGGCCCCAAGCACCGGTGTCGACTTCCAGGTGTGCGGCGGCGTGGACTTCCATCCCCGGAGGTGGCATTTCCAGCCACGGAGGTGGACGAGAGCTCCATAGAATAGGACTGGACGTGCGTAAAAGCCATGTCCGAGCCCCATCCACCATCCCCAGACAGCCACCCAGTCGAGCGCCGGCCCCCAACTTCCATCCACTGAGGTGAAAGAGAGCTCCATAGAGTAGGACCTGGCGTGCGTAAAAGCCATGTCCGAGCCCCATCCGCCGTCCCCGGACAGCCACCCGGCCGAGCGCCAGCCTCCGACTTCCATCCACGGAGGTGAAAGGGAGCTCTATAGAGTAGGACCGCGTGTGCATAAAAGCCATGTCCGAACCCCATCCACCGTCCCCGAACAGCCACCCAGCTGAGTGCCGGCCCCCGACTTCCATCCACAGAGGCGAAAGAGAGCTTCGTCGAGTAGGACCGGGCGTGCGTAAAAGCCATAATAGTTATTCAAACCTTCTGTGTCACTCCAAATTATTAAATCCTTCAAACTCTTCGTCCTCCGTGTCACAAACAAAACCGCTAATGATGCCGGTAGTACGTGGGGCCTTTCGTCATCTTCGTCATCCCGTGATCGAATCTTTGTCTTTATGTAAACAACCGCCGCGTCGCTTCACGTCACTTTAACTTCAAATTACAGCAATCCCTTGCAACATCGCGGTTCGTTTATTGCGGTTTCCCTTTTTTTTTTTTTTTTTGGGGAAATTTTTGAAAAGAAATTCACATATAAGTCGCTCCTCAGTGTAAGTTGCCCCCCCCCAAACTAAGAAGAAAAAAAACGCGACTTACAGTCAAAAAATTACAGTAGTTCATATCTCGCTATATGGGCCTGTGGAATAATTTGAACTGCAACTGACGATGAGTCCGACGTCAGCAGCGCGACGCACACGTGGGGTTGTTTACACAAAGGACGAACAATTTGATGGCTTTAATAATTTGGAGTGACACAGATGGTTTGATAAACATGTTCTTTATATTATAGTTATTTGAATCACTGTTAATGTTACGTCAGGCCCATTCTCAGCTCGTTAGGGTTTATGTCCTGTTAGCATACTGTACTATATAAACACAAAGCGTAATTACCCATGGCCACAGTCCAGAAATAATGTCCCAAAGAACGATATGAATGAAAGGATGGCAACTATTTATAAATAGCTCTCTTTTACACGGTGTTTATCGTGTAAACTCTTCAGCGTGAGCAACTGTCGTGAACGACAAAAAAGTCGTGTAGTCTGAGAAGGTAACGCTGATACAAAACAAGTCATGTGATTTGAGTCCCCAATCTCTGCTTGCATTCCTTCTGTAATGTGTTTCTGGGAGCAGACGCCTTGCTATTGTAGCTACCCTTCATTTGGGTATATGTAAACCGTTTTTTCCTGTCTCATTTAGTTCTGAAACTGCGCGCACACACACACACACACACAAACACACACTATTATTTGGGTCTAGCAAAAGGCCGAACTAGGTAAGGCCATGTGTTTGTACTGCATGTAAATGTAAGAGACAAATATGACCCATCAGCACAAAACATTACACTTGGGTCAAAAAAAGCCCTTCATAACCTTGTTTCTGTTGAGGAATTAATGATGGCTTTATGATTATTTTTGAAATGTAAATCCCATTTTCTTTACACTTTGTAAATCTCATTTTCTTTACACTTCGGTTGCAGATGCTGACTCCAATTTCCTCCCATTGTATGTTATGTTTTCAAGACACATTGGTTTTCTGTCTTGACACTTTGATGTCTTTCATGGTCTACCATCATGCTTCCTTTTCATAACTTTCCCATGGTACAGATTTTAGACACAGCTGACTATGAAGAACCAACATCTTGGAGCATTGAGTGAATTAACTTTTTGAATTTGCTAATCCTCTCATTTTTTTTCAATTGACATCTCTCATGTTGGAGCCATGATTAATGTGAGACCATTTGTGGCAATGTCTTTCCAAGGTGTGATCACTCCCATTGAATTGCAGACTAATGAGCAGATCTAATCGAATGGAGTCATTAATTTGGGAAGTCAAAATTTACATTTTGATATTTGTTTGCCGTCAGAATTGAGTGATTCCACAATTTCCCCCCCCGATTGGTCTAAATAAGTAACATTACGACCACATTTTTTTTCTTCATTTCTTTGAGTCTTTTAGGCCAGAAAGTTTTCATTTGGAATGACTGGTTTTGCAATCTGCTTCTTTCCTACAAAATCATCCATCCATCCATCCATCCATCCATCCATCCATCTTCTTCCGCTTATCCAGGGTCGGGTCGCGGGGGCAGCATCTTTGGGAGGGACTCCCAGACCTCCCTCTCCCCAGCCACTTTATCCAGCTCATCCCGGGGGATCCCAAGGCGTTCCCAGGCCAGCCGAGAGACAGTCTCTCCAGCGCGTCCTGGGTCGTCCCCGGGGTCTCCTACCGGTGGGACATGCCCGGAACACCTCCCCAGGGAGGCGTCCAGGAGGCATCCTGATGAGATGCCCGAGCCACCTCATCTGGCTCCTCTCAACGTGGATGAGCAGCGGCTCTACTCCGAGTCTCTCCCGGATGACCGAGCTTCTCACCCTATCTCTAAGGGAGAGCCCGGACACCCTGCGGAGGGAACTCATTTCGGCCGCTTGTATCCTGGATCTCGTTCTTTCGGTCACGACCCATAGCTCGTGACCATAGGTGAGGGCAGGAGCGTAGATCGACCGGTAAATTGAGAGCTTTGCCTTTTGGCTCAGCTCTTTCTTCACCAGGACGGACCGGTACATTACTGCCGACGCTGCACCGATCCGCCTGTCGATCTCGCGCTCCATCCTACCCTCACTCGTGAACAAGACCCCAAGATACTTGAACTCCTCCGCTTGGGGCAGGATCTCATCCCCGATCCGGAGAGGGCATTCCACCCTTTTCCTCTAAGCCGTCCGTAAGTCATTCTCCATGGCTTTGCCAAACTCCTCCCACACCCGGGTTTTTGCCTCAGCAACCGCCGTGTTCCGGTAGACCATCTGGTACCTGTCGACTGCCTCCGTAGTCCCACAGGCCAGAACAGCCCGATAGGACTCCTTCAGCTGGACGGCATCCCTTACCGCCGGTGTCCACCAGCGGGTTTTGGGATTGCCACCACGATGGGCACCGACCACCTTACGGCCACAGCTCCTGTCAGTTGCCTCAACAATGGAGGCATGGAACATGGTCCACTCGGACTCAATGTCTCCCGCCTCCTCTGGTATGTGGGAAAAGCTCTGCCGGAGGTGGGAGTTGGAGCTCTTCCTGACAGGGGATTCTGCCAGACGTTCCCAGCAGATCCTCACAGTACGTTTGGGCCTGCCAGGTCAAACCGGCATCTTCCCCCACCATCGGAGTCAACCCACCACCAGGTGGTGATCAGTTGACAGCTCCGCCCCGTTCTTCACCCGAGTGTCCAAAACATCCCTCTCGAGAGGGATCTTACTGGAACCCAAACTGTGTGTGGAGGCAAGTCCGACTATGTCTAGTTGGAACTTTTCTGCCCGAGCTGTCGGGCTCCTTTCCAGCCAGAGAGGTGACATTCCATGTCCCAAGAGCCAGCTTCTGCAGCCAGGGATCGGACCGCCAAGGTCCCTGCATTTGGCTGCCGCCCAGTTTACATTGTACCCGATCCCTTTAGCCCCTCCCACAGGTGGTGAACCCATGGGAAGGGTTTCCTTTTCGGGCTGTGCCCGGCCGGGCCCCATGGATGAAGGCCCGGCCACCAGATGCTTGCCTTTGAGCCCCACCTCCAGGCCTGGCTCCAGAGGGGGCCCCGGTGACCCTCGTCCGGGCGAGGGAAATCTGAGTCCATATATATTTTTCATCATAAGGGTTTTTTTGAGCCGTGTTTAGTCTGGCCCCTTACCTAGGATCCTTTTGCCATGGGCTACCAGGGGCATGAAGCCCCAGACAACATGGCTCCTAGGATCTCCTAGGGGGACACGCAAACCCCTCAACCACGGTAAGGTGACGACTTACGGACTCACCATAACATGAAAACAAAAAACACCAACTGAGAAGCCTTACATAGTACGTGTGTTACAATCATCGGTTAGCTTTTAGACACACCATGTTGCTTGAAACTGCGAAAAAGTGAAATTGAACGCTTTAGCCACAGGGTAAGGGTATGTGTTCTTGTATTTGGCATACTAATCAAGAACTTGAACTATTGTGTGAGAGAACTCCCAAGCCACATTCATTATTTAGAACAGTATGCTTACCAGATCACTTTTTGTTTGACGCTGAAGCAAGAGGAGAAGACCAACCCTACATCACTTCAAAATACAACTCTATGTAAAAGTTGTGCTGCATAATTTACAGTTGGCTGTGAGATTACATAAAACTGTAAATGAAAATCAGCGGATAGATGTGATTTGGATGCTGTTTCCAGTGAAGCTTTTTTGAAAAAGAAACTTACTATTCTTTAGTTGTTCAGTCAGTTGTCTGATCTCAGGACAAAGAAACAATTCCTCCAGCCTGAATCCAAATCATTCTGATGATTTTACTGTAAAATATTTCAGGATTTACAACAGTTCCTGTCCTGTAGTGTGCAGTTTAACTTTTTTTTGGTCATCATGGTGGTAAATCTATTGACTGTTTATGTAAATACCACACCTCAGATCACATGATTTAGCCATTGTAATTGTTTATTCAAATAACCTTTGCAACTGGGTGGGTATAAGGAGTGCAAGTAGTGAGAGTAGCAATAAGGAAAAAATTGCCAAAACATAGACCCCAGAGCAGACACGATGAAAATAAATCAGCAATCAAACAAAACTAAATTAACCAAAAGTCGCGTACACAAGGGAACGCATGCTAACAAAGGAAACACGGTAGTACTCACAGTAAATTCAACAAAAACACATCAATAGCTCATGGCACAAGATACATTATCAAACTGCAACAAATAGAGAAGCTCTAACTCGGCACTAGGGTGACCAAACGTCCTCTTTTGCCCGGAGATGTCTACTTTTTTACACGCTGTCCAGCTGCCTGGGGAATTTTTATATATTCATGAAAATTTCCAGCTTTAATTGTTTTTCACTGGGCCAATTAGCATGTGTTTAATTTGTTCAACAAATGAGAGGCGGAGTGCAATATGTTGCGACCGACGTGTGGGACATAAACACTTGCAGGGAAAAACCCAGAAGAGAACTTAAGTAGCTAGTGTTTAGTGCCAAAATGGTATGGGATGTAGTCTGAGTTCAATAAGCAAGCAATATGACATCCTGTTAATTTCTCAGGTTCACTGCTGTGGTTGAAGATGTCGCCATTTACCAGTTAAACAAACCAAATACAACTGCAGTCAGTTTGCCTCTGTCTACGTTCCAGAGCTGAGAACAATAACGCGCACGAAAAAGTTATGTGCGTAAAATTTACATGCATATTTCGGTGTCTAATAATAAAGGTGCCGGTCAAAGATTTCAAAGCTCATGTGGACACATTAAAACACCAAAAGGTTGTATGAGAACAAAGTTCTAATGCAAAATTGACAGGGTTCTTTAATTGTTTGAACAGTAAACAGAGGGTGGAGAAGAAAACGATTACGGAGAAGAAAACTAAAGGCTGATATGACTGTTTTATTTCTCTGTTATTTTAATACCCTTGTGAAACTGCCGTTGTATTATGTACATTATTACATTGAAAAGATAGAAAGATGTTTTCTAAAAATAAATTTCCTACAAAAGAGTTCATATTTAGATGTGTCATGTTTATTTATCCAAGAAATGTATTATGTTTTGTAGTTCTATTTTCTACCCCTACAGAGGAGGCATACTTTACACCAGGGCTCCATAATATTTTGAAAAATATATATTCATTGTGATAATGACACATGAAATGCAGTAAATGTGCAATAATTTCATATGGGTTTGTATGCTTTATTAATCCAATTTTGACCAATCATATACAATCTTAAATGCGCATCTCTGTTTAGTAGAAGAGTATCCAGGGTTATTAATAACACTAAATAACTTAATCAGATAGGAATACATGAAGCCTTCTTATTTTCCAGCATGAAAAATATTCTTTTGTTTTGTTTCTTTTGTTTCAAATTTCTTTTGTTGGAAGATAAAGATGTCATTTCTTATGCAACATCAACATAGTTTTGGCATGTTTTCTCCCGAATATACAGTACTTTAGATGTTCTAGAGTTCAGAAAACTTCAAGTCTCATTTCATATCTCGAGGCCAAGCCAAGTGTCATCTTTTTGGGAAATCCAAATATGATCACCCCACTGTAACTCATTGATGATTACCAAATCACTACATGGAAACCAGTGCCTTCCTGTGACGCAAGCTGATCTTAAATAAATACACAGCTCTACTAATGGAGAACAGGTGTGGGGCCAGAGACTCCACCCACTAATGAACACCATGGAGACTGGGAAAAGACAAAACAGCCGTAAATGAAGATTCAGTACAAATCCAGCAAGAGAATATTTCAAAGTTGTTATGTTAGGGAACATTTGATTTTGAATTGTCAGTCTAAATTAGTGTCAGATGTTACATTTGAGTACCTATGTCCATTATTATTTGTTTTATTTATTTAGTAGATTTTTTCAAATCATTTTTTATTCCTGATTCATTTTCTATAGAAAAATGCCATTATGATCCAGTTCCATTATTGTCTCAGTAACTTAAATAGTGAAAATAAAATAAAATATGGTATCTGCACCTGGATACACTTCTTTAACATGTCTCCACCATGGAAACTGGGAAAAGACAAAACAGTTGTAAATGAAGATTCAGTTCAAATCCAGAAAGAGAATATTTCAAAGTTGTTATGTCAGGGAACATTTGATTTTGAATTGTCAGTCTAAATTAGTGTCAGATGTTACATTTGAGTACCTATGTCCATTATTATTTGTTTTATTTATTTAGTAGATTTTTTCAAATCAATTTTTATTCCTGATTCATTTTCTATAGAAAAAGGACATTATGATCCAGTTCCATTATTGTCTCAGTAACTTAAATCGTGAAAATAAAATAAAATATGGTATCTGCACCTGCATACACTTCTTTAACATGTCCTCCTGACTGTGCACTGACATTCACTCTGTCAAATGTTTGCTGTGAAAAATGTAAATAGATTTTTTTTATTTGTTTGCCTAACAACACATTTTACACAGCACTGTATATTCAATTGAAATTAAATTTAATTCAATTAAAAATGGTCACGAACAACAGAGCTATGACAGAACAGTCAGCTTTTACAAGTTAAAGACCCAGTAAAAAAGAATTCAGAGATTTTTATCTACGTTAACAGCTGAAAACGTGCAAAGACTGAGAACTAAGTGGTGGGTTATTCAGTGGATTGAGGAGGTATGGGTGGTACTGGATTTCACTGCTTACAATATTGCAGACATACTGCAGAGGTAAAATCAGCAACTTCACTGTGATTTACGCTGTCGTTTGTTTGTGAATGTATGTTGAGTGGTGAAAACTCTTCAGTACAAGAAACCCATTCAGTTAAGAGTATTCTTCTGGTTCAAAAACAGTTGTTACCAATAAACTGGCAGAATGTCAGTTTAACACAATACTGTTAAATCGAGTCCCATGCTGTCATTAATTGCTGATACGTCACCATTAAAATAATGATGGTCGTTACACCATTGTTTTCACAAAGTAGCACTCACTATATACTACTGTAACCTATGGACAATCAGTCTACCATTAATGATTTTGGAATCTGGGAGAAAACTGAGGAACCCGGAGAAAACCCACGCAGGCATGGGGATAAACTCCAAACTCCACACAGGAGGGATGGAACCAAACCCTGCAGCTCTGGACTGTGAGACGGACATACTAACCAGTTCTCCATTGTGCCATCAATTTTTTTTAGACATCCTAGTCTGGCAGAGTTGTACTTAAGAACAAGCTATTCTCTATAATTTTATGACATCTCTATTCACTTTACAGAGACTTAAAGTAACCCAAAAATGCAGCTGCAGCTGAATGAACTGATAGGAGCATTATTTTCTAACCTAGCGCAGACATGCAGTAGTTTGGCTAAAGACTGAATTGAAGCCCGTCTGTTTGATTAGGCCTTCACATTTAGTAATTAACATATAACATATAATGTATGATAATATAATATATAACATATACCGTATTGTTGTTTACAATTATATGGGCCTGTGGAATATTTTTACTGCAACTGACGACGATTGTCGTTCGACGTCAGCGGCGCGCCGCACACGTGGCGTTGTTTACATAAAGGACGAGAAATTCGATCACTGGATTTAATGATTTGGAGTGACACAGATGGTTTGATAATATTGTTGTTTATATGATAGTTATATGATATATACTTTATATATCGTTATATGGGCCTGTGTAATTATTTGAACTGCAACTGACAACAAGGCCAACGTCAGCGGCGCACCACACACGCGGTGTTGTTTACAGAAAGGACGACGAATTCGATCAATGGATTTAATGATTTGGAGTGACACAGATGGTTTGATAAATGTGTTATGTTATAGATATTTGGATAACTGTTTATCATTCCTCAGGCCCGTTCTCAGCTTTTTGTTTATGTCACGTTAGCATACCGTATCATTTAACCTGTTGTTGCTCGTTCATGTCTGTTCTTGGTGTTGGATTTTGTCGAATAAATTTCCCCCAAAATGCGACGTATACTCCGGAGCGACTTATATGTTTTATTTTTCACTTTATTGTACATTTTATGGCTGATGCGACGTATATTCCGGAGAGACTTTTAGTCCGAAAAATACGGCAGTACTCTACATCTTGGTGAATAATTTAATGTTTCATTTCAATTACATTTGTATATTCTTTCTTGTTATGTATAAACTTATGTATAAACATAATAAACATTTGACCTGAATTTGAACCTCATATGAGACGACGTGCTCTATTTGTGCCCCTGGCATTTCATACAGTTTTATGTATTGACATCATTTAGTCCATTTATTTGGTCCATGGCCGTATTCTGTCAAAACAAACTACTTCCATTAACCTTTGTACTCAGTCACAAAAATGTGCTAATAATCATGGTAACTACTTCATGCAAGGATTTTTCAATTTAGGGCATTTAGTCAAGAGCACACACGCACACATACACACGAGGCAGAGAGGTCAGTTGTACAAGGGGAGCAAAAGAATGAGGAAGTTGTGAGAAACTTGCTTTACCATCTGTTTTTGTGCTGTCAAAAGAAAACAAGGGAAGCAACTGAAGCATTATTTGTGGCTATTTAAGGGATGTTTTTACAGGCTTAGTTTGTTTATTTCTTTTTTCAGGTGTATTTGACAGGAAATCTTGAGAGTTGTCAACACAGTTTATTCATTGAACATAAAAAAAAAACAGCCTCACCATTGCCACTGCTGCAATTATCTTAGCAATGCGTACAACAATAAAACCTATTAACGTCTGAAAAACATCAAACCTAAAAGGTGCAAATCAGTATGAATTCTTGCCAAATGTACCCTTTTTTGTCATTGTAGTCTGTAGCATGGTGGTGAATCTGGCAAAGCTCTCGTCATCCTGCTCCAGGAAACCCATTGCACAACTGCAGACCCGCACTTCACTCTCGCGATTCTAAGCAAGAAGCACGGCCTTGCTACATTTGTCCATGAAAAGCTAAATTGGACCCTTGTCGATTAATCTTGCATTGACTCGTCAACTGAGTGGCTTTGTGTTGACATTAATGGTGTCAAAATTGTCAACATTTACAAGCCACCGCTGTCGCGACTAATATCAGCAGCCAGCCAGTGTTCCCCCATCCCTGTTTCTTCTCTGGCAACTTCAACTGCCAGCACATGGATTGGGATTACCAGCCCAGATGGAGAATGCTTGGTTGACTGGGCAACTAAGAGCAACCTTGTGTTGCTGCATAACCCTAAGGATGCTCCTAGCTTCCTCTCAGGTTGCTGGAACACCGGAACCAACCCTGACTTGGCTCTTGCGAGCAATGGTCCTAACATCTGGTAACTGGATAGACGTGTTTTAGAAAAGTTCCTCAGGTCCCAAAATCGACCCTCACTTATCATGGCCTTAAGAACCGTGGTCCCAACACCAAGTGAGCCTACAAGCGCTGGAACTTCTGCAAGTATACAACTACGTATACAAACTCGACAAAAACAGGTTTGCCCAGAACCTTCCACCTCCTGAAACTAGCCATGTTGATGAAGCATACAAGGACTTTTGTGATGTCACCTACGCAGCAGCTAAAGAAGCATTTTCACGCGATTGTTGAAACAACTACAGGCTGTGCTGAGATGCAGAGTGCGAAGACTTCTACCAGGCTTTTCTACGGACGCCACAGTGCATCAGACACAGCTATCTTTTCTCTACATGCTCGACTGGAACAAAAGCGGAAAGAATGCTGGTCCGAGGCGGTTAATTCCATCGACTTTACGCACTCTAGCCGACGGGCATAGCACACCATCAACAACCTCACGGGCAAATCCAGGAAATCACAGCGTATTTGCCATCTTTGCCTACTCCATTGCCTCGCAACTGGTAAAGAATGGGGTATACAAAACAGAAGATTGCGATGCAGACTACCTCATGAACAAAGAAGTGGCTGAACTCTGGAAAATCTCGATGCCCCCTGGTCAAACAATCTCTGGGGACTTCACATCAGAGGAATTTGCCAATGCTGTCCGTCAACTAAAACCTGGAAAAGCCCCGGGGCCTAATTCCATCTGTCTGGAGCTGATTACACATGCTGGAGTTGTTCTGAAGTCTTGGTCAAACAAGTTCCTATCTTCCTGCCTGCATACACTCAAGCTTCCAGAAATCTGGAGGAAAGTGTCTGTGGTTGCTATCCCAAAGCCATTGAAGCCATTAGGATCCTAAGAGCTACAGACCTATCTCTCTTTTGTGTATCCCCTTTAAGATCCTGGAGAGACATATCTACAACCACAATGAACCTAACATCGATCCATTGCTTCCCCATGAGCAAGCTGAATTTCGATGTGGGAGTGCCACCGCAGATAAAGTCACTCTGTTGAGTCAAGTAATTGAGGACAGCCATTCGGCAAAAGAAAAAGCAGCCGCTATGTTTGTGGCACTTACCGCAGCCTAAGACACAATCTGGCATTGCGGCCTTACCTCCAAGCTTTTGTGCCTACTGCCCAACAGGCACATGGTCTCTATGATCATGGAACTAGTTCGGAACCACAGCTTTACCCTTACCACTGGAAATGGCACAAAGAGCAGACTTCGACGAGTCCGAAATGGCGTACCACGGAAATCAGTCCTGGCCCCTGTACTTTTCAATATCTACACTTACGACCTACCAGTAACAACTGCCAACAAATTTGCATATGTTGATGACTTGGCACTCATGCACGCCGCAGAAAACTGGGGTTAGAGGGAACTCTCACACAGGACATGTCGACTATATCAGATTATCTCCAGAAATGGAAGCTAAAGCTCAGTACCACAAGGAGGCAAAACGTGAGCTTAACGTACACATCAATGGATGTTCTCTACCTTCCTCTGCCGAGCCTACATACCTTGGCATTCAACTCGACAGAGCACTCACGTACTGCTGTCACCTAGAGTCACTGCGTAAAAAGCTCACAACACATGTCAGGCTCCTGCCTTGGCTGGTTCAAACTGGGGAGCTGATGGTAAGACAGCCACTCTGGCCGTGGTCCATTCTTCCCCTGAGTATTGCACACCTGCTTGGTGTTGTAGTGCTCACACCCGTCTAATAGACAAGCCAATAAACGTGCTTGTCATGCAACGTAAACACTGTGCTTAGTGACAGGTTGCCTTTGCCCCACACCAACAGACGGACTGTACATACTTGCAGACATCCAACTGTCTGGGCTCCGCCGTAAGAGAGCCACACTGTCTCTGGCCCGCCGGGCACAGGAGCCCGGTCACCTTCTGCACCATCGTCTTCTCTCTCCAACACCTAGAGGACACCGACAACTCAAGTCGAGACACCCATTCGTCCCTGATGCACTGGAGCTGCTGAATGAAGCTGACCAATCAGACAGCAATGGAACAACTTGGGCAGACAGCAAATGGAACACGGAATGGAAAGAAAGCACTTCCCGACTTTGTGGATTGGTTGCAGAGGCCAGCACAACACCACCAGGAATATGATTCCCCAGACCAGCTTGGGTAAGGCTGAACCGCCTTCGAACTGGTGTTGATCTCTTCCACTCAACCATGCACAAATGGGGTTTGGCGCATACTGCGGCATGCGAGTGTGACACAGAGGAACGGGATACTTGAGTTAATAGGAATAGGAATGTCAAAGTCAAAAAGTCAAAGTCAAAGTCAGCTTTATTGTCAATTTCTTCACGTTAAGACACACAAAGAGATCGGAATTACGTTTCCCACCGTCCCACGGTGACTAGACACAACACATACAAGCAAATAGCACAAAAGAGTAAAAACGAATAGACAAGAGCGATGAATGTAATGTAATGTAATGTAAGTAATAAGCAAATAAGCCAAATAAATAAACAATAAATAAATAAATAAATAAATAAATAAATAAATAAATAAATAGATAAATAAATAGATAAATAAATAGATAAATAAGAGGAGCTAAATGGAGCAAGCGTGCATACAGCAGACAGCCAGAATAAAGCGCAAAAGAACAGGACGTCATGCAGCCGAGGGTGGAAGGGGGAGAGAATTCAGGGTCCTGACAGCTTGGAGTACGAAGCTGTTGGCGAGTCTGGTAGTGCGGGAGCGCAGGCATCTGTACCTCTTTGTGTTTGTGTTCTGTCTATACTTTTGCTAAAGAAATCATTTTGTATATAGATAACCTGCTGGTGTAATATATGTTTATGTTAAATATAACAGAAAATATTGGGAGTAGCGCTCTATACGTTTTTTTCATACTTCTCCCAATCCCTTTGAACCTCTAAACAGCTTTGATTTGATAGCTGATTTTCTTTTCTTTCTTTCAAAATTTTGACCTTTTTTGTCACAGACACGTCTCAAAGGGCTTTGCATGCCCACATTTGACAAATATTAACGACGTCCCCTGACCATAAACCCCATAAACCAGAGGAAAATCTAAAAAAAAACCTAACTTGGGAAAAATGCGAAACCTTCAGAAGAGGCAGCAGATGGGAGGATCACCCTTTCAGGATGACCAGGCTGCAATGGATGGTGAGTAGGCAGCATTTAACGCACAATATTGACAAAACAATATGAAATTATGTAGTGTAGACGTCCATCTAATCAGATAAAGCGTAAGAGAAAGTCAAGTCATCATGGCAATTGAAGAAAACCAATGCTGAAGCTTAACAAAGTAAACAAATTCAGTGAGAAATTGACTCAGATAGTGATATTTCAAACATTTTCATTGCCTCCAAATACTTTTGTGGTGTGTTTAGAGTTTTATCATTGTGAGACAGAGTCACTAAAAAAGAAAGACTGCAGCTGCTGCAAGCACCTTTAATTGCTCTTCATTTGCACTCGCAGTTTGCTCCCTCTTAACGTCCTACTCACAAAGGATTTTGCACTAATGACATACCAGCGCAAACGCGCCCACAGAAAAAGCTGAGTGCCGTTTGCGCCTGTTTTTATCCAGATTGCACACAAGGCAAAGTATGAATGCAGGCTTGCAGTTAGGAGGAGACTCTTTCACTCATTTCAAATCACCACTCGAAAAACATACTTTTAAAGTCCCAAAGTCAAGTTAAAGTCCCAATGATCATCGTCACACACACATCTGGGTGTGGTGAAATTTGTCCTTTGCATTTAACCCATCCCCATGTGATTTTGATCCAACCCCTGGGGGAGAGGGGAGCAGTGAGCAGCAGCGGATCTAACCCCCCAATTCCAACCCTTACTGCTGAGTGCCAAGCAGGGAGGAATGGGTTCCTTTTTTTTTTTATAGTCTTTGGTATGACCCGGCCGGGGTTTGAACCCACAACCTTCCAGTCTCAGGGCGGACACTCTTCTACTAGGCCACTTTTGTAAAGCTGGCTACCTAACCTATCACTTAGATCTCTCGCTCTCTCTCTCTCTCTCTCTAATTATTGTTTTGTTTGTGGTTGTACGATTTTTTTATTATTACTATTATTATTATTGGTCAAACTGCCTTCTTTAATGGCATGAAATTATCAGGTCGACAGTTTGGGGGAGGGGGGCACGTAATTTCAGACAACATGCTTTGTCCTCGCGTGGATAACACGGATGATTGATGGATGGATGTCTTGCATATCGGACTCGATGCGTTCCCTTACATTGCTTTGGTAACGAGAAGGGGCTTCCACTGACTAGCAGCACTTTTACACCTTCTTCCCATAGGGGTTATTTGCGCACCCAAAACTGTGTGTTATTAGAGCTGGTGTGGGTGAATTAGAGGTTTGTCAATGAGGCTCATTTGCATCGAGGTGCGCAATTTCTCAGACAATTACCACATTTAAACACGCTGAAATACCACCGGCTCACTGAGACGCATTCTGCCTGGCATTGTAGTTCGTGACGCATTTCATCATCTGCGCGTGCTTTGTGAATTAGATGCTGTGTTTTTGCTCCATTTTCCTGTTTGCGCCATGCAAACGTGACGCAATCTTTTAATAAATCTGCCTTTGTGTGTTTTCTTGTGCAGGACGTCCTATCTGCTTATATCTATGCATAAGTATCTTTGCATCGCTGCTCCTGGTTGGGGGGAATAAGGGCAGAAAAGGTTTCTCTAGACTCCCAAAAATCATTTAAAAGCAGTGATTTGACGCCGACCCAAAATAAAAGCCATCGATTTCCGAGAGCTAAACTGTTGCTATAGTTTTGAGCCACAAATGTGCCAATCTCTTGCTAACTTTAAAAAGTGATGATAATCACACCTACCTTTTTTAAACCCTTTATCATAAGCAAAACTTGAGAAAACAGATACAGTGGAGCCTCGGTTTTCGAACGTCCCGGTTCTCGAACAATTCGGTATTTGAACAAAATATTCGATATTTTTTTGCTTCGGATGTCGGACGAAATTCGGTTGTCGAACCTCGCGAGATGAGCCGAGAGGACCCAACTGACTTTGTTCGTTATTACATTCTCGCTACTCTGAGGATTGCATCAACTCTAATCATGCCTCCAAATGAAGCAAGTGGGAGCAGTAAAACCATCCTAAAACACAAAGACGCTCCTCAAGCAATGCGACAGTGAGCCCCCGGCGCGCTGCGGGCGGTTGCGCGATCGGACCAAATTAAGCTTCCTGCGCACTGAGGTCCAATAAAAATTTGGAAAGTCCATGAGGATTTTAAAAATATTTTCTAAATTTTAGCGACCGCTCTGTCACAATAATGCGACCAGCGCGGTGCAGTTGCGCGCTCGGCTGCGCGCTACGGTTGCGCGTTCGCCGGTGCGCTGCAGTTGCGCGATCGGACATAATTAAGCTCCCTGCGCACTGAGGTCCACTTAAATTATGAAAAGTACATCAGGACTTTATAAATATTTTCTAAATTTCAGCGACGGCTCTGTCACAATAATGCGACCAGCGCGGTGCAGTTGCGCCGTCGGTGACGCACTACGGTTGCGCGTTTGGCGGTGCGCTGCAGTTGCGCGATCGGACAAAATTAAACTTCCTGCGCAAATGAAAAAAAATGACCTTTTTTTTTTTTTTTTTTGCTTGGAACGGATTTTTAAAAAGTCCATTATTTGTTATGGGAAAACATATTTCGGAATTCAAACGATTCACTTCTCGAACAGCCTTCTGGAACGGATTGTGTTTGAAAACCGAGGCTCCACTGTATTTGAGAAATATAAAAAAACAAAACAAAAAAACACTTGTCGACACTATTTTCCGATACGTTGTGAGGACAAAAAGAGTCTGTTTATGTGCCCTATTATCTTTTGGCCATTCCAACAACTGTTGGCCGACGTGAGCAATGCATCGTCACACAGCACCAAGGCATTTCGCCGAAAATTTTTTCAACAATAGCAAAGAGCCGTGAACAATCAACAATGCTGTACAATGACTGACTGGACACGATTTGAAATGATGTAATCCCCGGGGAATACCAGAGATTGTTGAACATGTGCATTTATGCATTTTTTAAGCGCATTGCTATGGGTCTAATTAAGAACCTGGGTCATTTACGTCAATTAAAATAAAAGTATACTTAAAATAGTTTTAGCCGTTAAAATATAGTTGGTCAAATTTACTTCATTGAGCTTTAATCTCTCGTCAAACATGGTACAATGACCATTGATTGAAGAACAGGTTTGGCTACCACAAATTTTTTGACGTCTGCTAATTCATAATAAAAGATGCAACAAACTATGTACATAAAGTAAAAGAATAGATACAGAGAATGTTAGGAAAGGTTCCTTCTGGGCTAACAACAAAACAATGCATGACACCTTTTTCCCTGCCATTTTATACTGTTTCGTTAACCTGCCACCACCTTCCTCCACCCCTCCAATAACTCACCCCCATGAGCTTTTTATGGTAAATGACTGGGTGAACCTTAAAATGATCAGCCTGCTGTGTTCCCACCGTCCACCTAGATGATTATTAGGGTCAAAAGTCAAAGCTAAATGTTCTCAGACTATGCGGGCAGTCTTGCAGTTGTAGTAGTTAAAGGTAGTTGAAATAGTTCAGGGTGCTGTGGCAACTATTCCTGAAGTACAACTCACTATGCAGGACAGAAAACACAGACACAGAGTTTGACTTTCATTTAATCAAGTTCAGACTTCTTCAAGTGTAATCATTTGACTGTAACATGGCTATAATTTTGCTTGCGGTTAATACAAAACTGTGTAGATCATTGCATGACAGCACAATTGTTGCTTTTTTAACAAGGTTAAATCAACTTCGAACAAAACTCAAAAATTCTAGACGTTGTACAGCCAATAATCGTTCCATGTGTCCCTCATTGATTTTGCCTGTTGGCATTAAAGAGGGAAAAAAAATCTGAGCTCTCAGGCACTCCAGGTCTATCCCAAAAGCTGTTACAAGTCAACAACTCTGACTGCATTTTTAACTGATTCTCCTAAAGAGCAGTGTGTGTGTGTGTGTGTGTGTGTGCGTGCGTGCGTGCGTGTGTGTGTGTGTGTGTGCGTGCGTGCGCGTGTGTCAATTGAATTTGCCCCTGTGGTGAGCATTCCTTACTCTCTGTTAGCATTCAGCTCACATAGGTCACAACAGGCTTTTGTGCTTAAGTAGGCCTAGTGTTACTGCAGTACAGTAATGTGTGTGTGTGTGTGTGTGTGTGTGTGTGTGTGTGTGTGTGTGTGTGTGTGTGTGTGTGTGTGTGTGTGTGTGTGTGTGTGTGTGTGTGTGTATGTGTGTGTTGTGTGTGTATCCACGGCCCACCCATCTGTGATGTCAACTGGAACCATGCAAAGGGTCCCTGTCTCCAAGTCCACTTCAATGTCAATTATTAAATATTAATTAGCTCAGTGGACAAGTAGTTAGCACATCAACATCACCATTGTGAAGTTGGGGATTTGAATCCAGGCTCCAGTCTTCCTTAGTGGAGCTCAGTGTCTGATAGATCCCCAGGGACGCTGAGCCTCCGATGGGTGGGATAAAGCCCAGCATTTATTTAATGACGGTCCAGTTCCCCGCAGTGGGATAATCCCCTTTACGCATCCTCACCAAGGCAGTAGACATATTTTATTAGACATTTTATATTAGACATATATTAGATATTTATTTAGATAGATTTATTTAGATATTAGTGCAGAATTTTGAATCCCGACTGTGACTCTGGCATTGAAGTAAGACTCTACCTCTGCCCAAGTCCAGCCCTCAAGAGCTCCCATCCAGCCTGTTATAGACTGCATCACACTTGATTAAAATCATCAGGACTGTTATCAGGCTTTTGCAAACCTTGTTGAGAGGATGTGTTGGAGAAGGGTTACACCTAAAACACGTTGAATAAGGGCTCCAATGGATAAACTGTGATCGCCCCCTCAAGTAACTCCCACCACGATATGAATTGAGGCCATATTCCTCATTAGTTATTTAATTATTTCTCCAAAATGAATGGATAGCATAGAAAATAACTATAAATGCAGAACCTGGCTTTTGTGTTCTTGTAGACAGACACACGGATAGACACACAGACAGACGGACACACAGACAGACGGACACACAGATAGACACAGACTGAAACGCACACACAGACGAACACAGACAGACATACACGCGGGCAGGCGGGTGGGCAGACAGACAGACAGACCGACAGATAGATACTTTATTGATCCCTGGGGGGGGGGGGGGATCCAGTCGCCAGGAGTTAAATACAAATTGGATTCGGTTGAAGTTGGGAAATTGTGTAAAATTTAAATAAAAACAAAACACAATGATTTGCAAATCTTTTTCAACCTATATTCAATTGAATACACTACAAAGACAACATATTTTATGCTCAAACTCATAAACTTTATTTTATTTTTCAAATAATAATTAACTTAGAATATCATGGCTGCAACATGTGCAGTAGAAGTTGGGAAAGGGCATGTTTATCACTTTGTTACATCACCTTTCCTTTTAATAACACTCAATAAACGTTTTGGAAGAGAGGAAAGTAATTCTCTTAGCTTCTCATATGGAATTCTTTCCCATTCTTGCTTGATGAACCGCTTCAGTTGTTCAACAGTTCGGGGTCTTCCCTGTCGTATTTGACGCTTCATAATGCGCCACACATTTTCAATGGGAGATAGGTCTGGACTCCAAGAGGGCCAGGGGAGGACCTGGACTCTTTTACTTCAGAGCCACGCTGTTGTAACACGTGCAGAATATGGCTTGGCATTATCTTGCTGAAATAAGCAGTGGCGTCCATGGAAAAGACGTCGCTTGGATGGCCTCATATGTTGCTCCAAAATCTATGTACTTTTCAGCATTTATGTTGCCTTCATAGAAATGTAAGTCACCCATGCCATGGGAACTAATGCACCACCATACCATCACAGATGCTGGCTTTTGAACTTTACGTTTATAACAGCCCGGATGGTCCGTTTCCTCTTTGGTCCGGAGGACACGACGTCCAGTGTTTCCAAAAACTATTTGAAAAGTGGACTCATCAGACCACAAAACACTTTTCCATTGTGCATCAGTCCATTTTACATGAGCTTTACTGACAGTGGTTTTCTGACGTTTTCCTGAGCCCATTTGGTGATATCCTTTTGCACACTTATGTCGGGTTTTGAGGCAGTGCCGTCTGAGGGATCGAAGGTCACGGTCATTCAGTCTTGTTTTCCGGCCGTGGCGCTTACATGCAGTGATGTCACCTGATTCTCTGAAATTTTTGATGATATTATGGACCGTAGATGTTGAAATCCCTAAATTCCTTGCAATTTTGCTTTGAGAAATGTTGTTCTTAAACTGTTCAACTATTTTCTCACACAGTTGTGGACAAAGTGGTGAACCTCGCCCCATCCTTGCTTGTGAATGACTGAGCATGTTTGGGGGGCTCCTTTTATACCCAATGATGGTACCCACCTGTTCCCAATTTGCCTGATCACATGTGGGATGTTCCAATTAGGTGTTTGGTGAGCTTTTCTCAGCTTTCTCAGTATTTTTTGCCACCTTTCCCGACTTCTACTGGACGTGTTGCAGCCATGAAACTATAAGTTACCGTATTTTTCGGACTAAAAGTCGCTCCGGAGTATAAGTCGCACCAGTCATAAAATACACAATAAAGTGATAAAAAATTATATAAGTCGCACTGGAATATAGGTCGCACTTTTGGGGGAAATTTATTCGACAAAATCCAACACCAAGAACAAACATGAACGAGACATTAAATCCATCGATCGTCCTTTATGTAAACAATGCCGCGTACGCGCCGCGTATACGAGCCACGTATACGCCGCTGACGTCGGACTCGTCGTGAGTTGCAGTTCTAATTATTCCACAGACCCATATAACGATGTATAAAGTATATATCAAATAACTATCATATAACAACAATATTATCAAACCATCTGTGTCACTCCAAATCATTAAATCCATCGATCAAATTCCTCGTCCTTCATGTCAACAACGCAGCGCGTGCGTCGCACAGACCTAGTATATAACTATATTGCAGCGTTAACAAAGTACCAGGAAAGATGTGGGTTTGGTAAACGGCTCTTTATTTAACAAAACAAGAGTTCAACGAGCCAACAACTACTGAACTTTAATGATAAAACATATACAAGTTGCTACACGAAATAAAATATATCAAATAACTATAACATAAATAACAAGTTTTTCAAACCTTGTGTCACTCCAAATCATTAAATCCTTCAAACGTGGGGCCCTTCGTCATCTTCGTCATCCCGTGATCGAATCCTTTGTCCTTTATGTAAACAACCACCACGCCGCGCCGCCGCTGATGTCACTTGCAGTTCAAATTACAGCAATCTCTTGCTACATCACGGTTCGTGTATCGCTGTTTCACTACATTACAGAATTTGGAATTTTGAAAATTTGTGTAAAAATTACATATAAGTCGCTCCTGAGTATAAGTCCCCCCCCAGCCAACCTATGAAAAAAACTGCGACTTATAGTCCGAAAAATACGGTAAGAAATGCGTTTCTTCCGCAGGGTGTGCGGGCTTTCCCTTAGAGATAAGGTGAGAAGCTTGGTCATCCGGGAGAGACTCGGAGTATGGCTGCTGCTCCCCCACGTAGAGAGGAGGCAGATGAGGTGGCTCGGGCATCTCAGCAGGACGCCTCCCTGGGGAGGTGTTCCGGGCATGTCCTACTGTGGACGACCCAGGACCCGCTGGAGAAACTATGTCTCTCAGCTGTCCTGGGAACGCCTTGGGATCCCCCGGGATGAGCTGGAAGAGGTGGCTGGGGAGAGGGAAGTCTGGGAGTCCCCGGATAAGCGGAAGAAGATGGATGGATGGATGGATGGATGGATGGATGGATGGATGGATATTATCAAACCATCTGTGTCACTCCAAATCATTAAATCATTCGATCAAATTGCTCATTCTTTATGTCAACAACGCCGTGCGTGCGCTCCAGAGATCTAGTATATAACTATATTGTAGCGTTAACAAAGTACCAGGAAAGATGTGGGTTTATATAACAACAATATTATCAAACCATCTGTGTCACTCCAAATCATTAAATCCATCGATCAAATTCCCAGTTCTTTATGTCAACAACGCTGCATGTGCGCTGCAGAGATCTAGTATATAACTATATTGTAGCGTTAACAAAGTACCAGGAAAGACGTAGGTTTATATAACAATATTATCAAACCATCTGTGTCACTCCAAATCATTAAATCCATCAATCAAATCCCTCGTTCTTTATGTCAACAACACCGCGCGTGTGCTGCAGAGATCTAGTATATAACGATATTGTAGTGTTAACAAAGTACCAGGAAAGACGTGGGTTTGGTAAACAGCTCTTTATTTAACAAAACAAGAGTTCAACAAGCCAACAACTACTGAACTTTCAGCCACTGAGCTGGAAGAGAGCTCCATAAATAGGAGCGGGCGTGCATAAAAGTGATGTCCGAGCCCCATCTACCGTCCCCGGACAGCCACCCGGCCGAGCGCCAGCCCCCGACTTCCATCCACGGAGGTGAAAGAGAGCTCCCGTCCAGAAGGACCGGGCGTGTGGAAAAGCCATAATAGTTTTTCAAAAATTCTGTGTCACTGCAAATCATTAAATCCTTCAAACTCTTCGTCCTCTGTGTCACTTACAAACAAAACCGCAAATTATGCCGGTAGTACGTGGGGCCCTTAGTCATCTTCGTCATCCCGTGATCGAATCCTTTGCCTTTTATGTAAACAACTGCCGCGCAGCACGGGTGACGTCCCTTGCAGTTCAAATGACAGTAATCCCTTGCGGTTAGTTTATCGCGGTTTCACTACATCGCGGATTTTTGAATTTTGAAAATTGGGAAAAAAATCACATACAAGTCGCTCCTGAGTATAAGTCGCCCCCCACCCAAACTATGACAAAAACCGTGACTTATAGTCTGAAAATTACGGTATGTATGTATGTATGTAATGTACGTGTATGTACGTATGTATGGATGAATGTATTTATTTGTAAATTATTTTTAAACAAGCCAGATATGTGTGTAAATTTGGAACAATACAGATTTTGGTTCAAAGGCGATATTTAAACAAGAATCACTATTTGTACAAAGCAATATGCTGCCTTGCAGTGATACTGTCATGTTCTAAGTTTGTTTGGTTCAGTCATTTGTCCTTTGCCATGTGCAGTATGTTTTATGCCATCAATGTCACGCCTTGTCTACTCGTAAAGTCTGTTTATGCTAGTGTTTATTTTCATAAGTTTGTGTTTATTTATGCCAGTACCCTGTTTCGTCTCTTGTTCCAGTTATTAAATTACTCTTATCCTGCAATCCTGCCCCTCAACCCTGCCTCACAGTCTGACATATACAGTGAACAAGTATATCGATCAATGAAATTTTATTTCTATTGCCCTCCTTATACATGATTTGCAACCCAAAGTACTTTCTATGTATTAATTATAAGCTCTGTCACACACAAACAGGTTAAAAAATGGTCCTGTAATGACCTCAGATACATACTTATACACATACTAAAAACAATATCATAAAGACCTCAGAAACCTGATATGTGGACCTCTTTAACTTCTATCACTCAATATGAACAAACTGTTGTCATTACCATCCTTTCTTTCAAAGTGAGCGGGTATACTTTCCAGCTCGGAAACATTTTAGCTGGTCAGAGACAAGACCACTGTAACAGCCAGTTGCTTGCATAATTATTCTGTCATAATTTAAGCAACTCACACTTTTTTTTCCTACCTTGGAATAGGCGATCTCCACTTACTGGGGGACTGACCAGGAAGCTAACATGCATCGGCTCAAGAGGCAGTAGCGTGTACCACTGTCACACACACTCCACATAGCACCATTACGTCTGAATTTCAGGTCACGAGTAAAAGCTACAACAGCCCAAAAGAAAGCCGCCAGATGATGAATCCCTACGATGACAGAAGGCTAATATTCCGTGAATCTTTCATCAAGGTCTATTCCAGAGAGGATTAGCATGCCACAGGATTTGTAATGTGGAGCCTGAGTCATTATCTTCCGACTACACTACTTCACCCTTGACCACTATGGAGGAGCAGGGAAACACAGGTAAAAGCATGTAATTACCATTATGGGGAACAACAATAGAGCCAAAAAGAAAAAAAAGAAAGCAACGTGAGAGGATAATGTCAGGTGTATGTTAGTATTAATTGAAAAAGGAAAAAAAATATTAGACCACAAAGAACACAGTAGTCATTCTTCCTTGTATGTCTGTGTTCTGGTTTGATTTTAATTTATCTAACATTGCTATTGTAAATTGAAGAAACTCTTCTCCCTGCACCCATTGCTCTTCCTCTTCCTCGTCCAGACATTACAGTGTTTGTCTTTTTCTGTATGTTTCCCAAAAAAATAAAATAAAAAATCACTCCTCAAAGTCCTCCTTTTACATAATCCCTGCCACTGAGTCTCAGCCACACTGGAATCAGCCGTGACTGGCCCAATTTAATTTATCAGCTGTGTCAATTACACAATTACACGCGTTCAATTATTAGATTATTATCACCTTAGATATATCGCTTTTGAACTAATATAGTATTAGCAGAAGCAGAGTTTTTTTTTATACTGTAGCTATGGTTTGGAATATAGTTTTGCAATTGTGGGATGTTGTGTGTTAACATTCGCAAATAATACAAAAACAATCCATAGTTTTTTGGGGCATATAACATGTCTGTTAAGGAAATGTTTGACTGCATAGTGTGTCGAAATGACATGAAATGTGTGAATGGTATGGCCACAAAATATCGATGCATTGCTTAATGTGTTTAGAGTTTTGAAAATGTGACAGCTGTTTGGACAAATGCTTGTTCACGACTGAAAAAAACCTCTTAGTCAAAACAATTCAAGGTAAACTCACTTAATGATGTATGCAAATGAGGCAACACTTTCCAAGGTGGCCTTATAACAATCACACTTTTCATCGGGAGCTATGCAGAGGGTAAAGAGAGAAGTCAAAGAAAAAAAAATAACCCAAAATGTGAAGCACAAAGTTAATGATGTTACACTGATTCAAGTGCACAATTGAACGTTCAAGCAATATTTGTGGGAACATTTTGTTCATAAACCGATTTATGCAATAAGAACTATTGGTGCTCTGGGTCAAACGGTACCTTAAATGTGCCATTTTTCTGACTTCACTGGTTTGGTGGTATATCTGTAGTTGCCCATATATATATGTATATATATATATATATATATATATATATATATATATATATATATATATATATATATATATATATATATATATATATACTGCTCAAAAAAATTAAAGGAACACTTTGAAAACACATCAGATTTCAATGGTGACAAAAAAAGTTGGGTATCTATACTGATATGGACAGTTTTATGTCTCAGGAACAAAAGGATGCCACATCTTTTGATGGAAATAAAAGTTCTCAGCCTACAGAGGGCTCAGTATATATACACCCCAAAAATCAAAGTGAAAAAATTATGTGGCAGGCTCATCGATTTTGCCTAAATTCAATTTCTGCAATTCAAAACTCTTTTCAATATCTTGTGTAGCCCGCACATGCTTGTATGCATGCTTGACAACGTCGCGGGATGCTCCTAATGAGACGACGAATGGTGTCTTGTGGGATGTCCTCCCACATCTGTCTAAGGGCATCAGTGAGCTCCAGCAAAATCTAACGAGCAACCTGGCGGCGTCTGATGGACCGAAACATTATGTCCCAAAGGTGTTCTATCCGGTTTAGATCAGGTGATAGTGAGGGTCATTCAATTGTGTCAATTCCTTCATCCTCCAGATACTGTCTGCATACTCTTGCCACATGAGGCCGGGAATGTCGTGGATCAGGAGGAACCCAGGACCTACTGCACCAGCGTAGGGTCTCACCATGGGTGCAAGGATTTCAACCCGATACCTAATGGCAGTCAGACTGCCGTTCTCTAGCCTCTAGAGGTCTGTTCGTCCCTCCATAGAAATGCCTCCCCAGACCATCACTGACCCACCACCGAACCGGTCATGCTGAATGATGTTGCAGGCAGCATAGCGCTCTCCTTGGCTTCTCCAGCGCATCCTGGGTCGTCCCCGGGGTCTCCTACCGGTGGGACATGCCCGGAATACTTCCCCAGGGAGGCGTGCAGGAGGCATCCTGATGAGATGCCCGAGTCACGTTATCTGGTTCCTCTCAACGTGGAGGAGCAGGGGCTCTACTCTGAGTCTCTCCCGGATGACTGAGATCCTCACCCTATCTCTAAGGGAGAGTCCGAACACCCTGCGGAGGAAACGCATTTCGGCTGCTTGTATCCTGGATCTCGTTCTTTGGGTTACGACCCATAGCTCGTGACCATAGGTGAGGGTAGGACTGCCGACGCTGCACCAATCCACCTGTCGATCTCGCGCTCCATCCTGCTCTCACTCGTGAACAAGACCCCAAGATACTTGAACTCCTCCACTTGGGACAGGATCTCATCACCGATCCGGAGAGGGCTTTCCAACCTTTTCCGACCGAGGACGATGGACTCGGATTTGGAGGTGCTGACCCTCATCCCGACCGCTTCACACTCGGCTGCGAACTGCTCCAGTGAGAGCTGGAGATCACGGCCTGAAGAAGCCAACAGCATCACGTCATATGCAAAAAGCAGAGACGCGATGAACTTTAATTTTGTCCGATCGCGCAACTGCAGCGCACCGCCGAACGCGGAACCGTTGCGTGTCACCGTCCGCTCAACTGCACCGCGCTGGTCGCATTATTGTGACAGAGCCGTCGCTGAAATTTAGAAAATATTTTTAAAGTCCTGATGTACTTTAAAATATAAGTAGACCTCAGTGTGCAGGGAGCTTAATTTTGTCCGATTGCGCAACTGCAGCGCACCGCCGAACGCGCAACCGTAGCGCGCCACCGATCGCGCAACCGTAGCGCGCCACCGATCGCGCAACTGCACCGCAGTGGTCGCATTATTGTGACAGAGCGGTCGCTAAAATTTAGAAAGTATTTTAAAAGTCCTAATGGACTTTCCAAAATTTAAATGGACCTCAGTGCGCAGGGAGCTTAATTGGGTCCGATCGCGCAACCGCAGCGCGCCGGCCGGGCGCTCACTGTCGCAAGGCTTGAGGAGCGTCTTTGTGTTTTACGATGGCTTTACTGCTCCCACTTGCTTCATTTGGAGGCATGATTAGAGTTGATACAATCCTCAGAGTGACAAGAATGTAATAACGAATGGAGTCAGTTGGCATGCGGGTCCTCTCGGCTCATCTCGCAAGGTTCGACAACCGAATTTCGTCTGACATCCGAAGCAAAAACTCTGGAATTGTTTGTTCGTTGTTTGTTGATCTATCTATCTGTATATATACATAGATATATAGATATAGATATATATAGGTCATAGGTGACTCCATTACCTGAAATATCACGCTTAAAAATCCAGCCACGGTAACGTGTATTCCTGGGGGCAGACCACCCAACATAGAAGCTAATCTCGCAATAGGCCTGGTCAAGAACGTAGTTCCAACAACACTAGCTACTCGGACATCGTGATACACGTCGGCACTGATGATGTTAAGATGATGCAATCAGATGTCACAAAGAAAAACATAGCGAAGACTTGTGATCTTGCAAGAAAGATGAGTCGGCATCTCTCTGGCCCCCTGCCTGGGAGAGGCACTGATGAGAGGTTTAGTGGATTAGTCTCCCTTAATTGAGAGATGGCTGGGTTCTGTAAAAAGCAGGGACTGTATTTTATAGATAACTGGTCCTCCTTCTGGGGCCGCCCCGACCTGCTGAGGTAAGACGGCCTTCATCCTAACCGTGAAGGTGCTTTCACTCTTTCTAGGAATATAGATTACTGTTTGAGCCATTCATGACAGGTCACTTTAGAGCTGGCCGAGGCACAGGTGACTAGACCACCTGTTATGATGGGTTTGGTTTTTGTTAAGTTAAAGTTAACTAGCGCTAGGCTAGACTTCCAGCATGCACATAGCTTCTTGTGTAGACTAGAGCGTCACAGTTTGAATAGTGCTACAATACACGTGAACACATTTTCTGCTGAGGTAGTAGACAAATCACTCCACCCCGGTATCGCTGATGAAACGGTGCCTGTTTCAGATAATATTACATGTATCAAATTCCTACGGTTATATCGTCCCACCGCGCTAATAAATATTTGAGAGGTGATGTCAGGCCTAGAGAACACAATCTTACAAAGTCAGTCCACTTTATTGTCAATTTCTTCACGTTAAGACACACAAAGAGATCTAAATTACATTCCCCACCGTCCCACGGTGACTAGACACAGTACACAACACTTACAACCAAATAGCACAGAGTAAAAACGAACAGACAAGAGCAACGAATAAGTAATGAGCAAATAACCCAAATAAATAAACAATAAATAAATAAATAGACAGATAAGAGCAGCAAAATGGAGCAAGCGTGCTAATAGCAGACAGCCAGATCATAGCGCAAAAGAACAGGACGTTATGCAGCAGAGGGTGGAGGGGGGAGGGAATTCAGGATCCGGACAGCTTGGAGCACAAAGCTGTCCCTGAGTCTGGTGGTGCGGGAGCGCAGGCATCTGTATCTCTTCCTAGAGGGCAGCAGTACAAACAAAGAGTGAGCGGGGTGACTCTCATCACACACAATCGCAGCCGCTTTGCGGGTGAGACGGGAGGCGTAAACTTCCTTCAGGGAGGGGAGTGGAGCCCCGATGATTTTACTCGCAGTGGGCACTATGCGCTGCAGGGCCTTCATGTTGTACTCAGAGCAGCCACCACCCCACACAGCGATGCAGCTGGAGAGGACGCTCTCAATGGTGCCACGGTAGAATGTGGTCATAACGGCGGGAGGAGCATTTGCCCGCCTGAGTTTCCGCAGAAAGTACAGGCGGCGCTGGGCCTTCTTCGCCAGCGACGCAGTGTTGGTGGTCCAGGAGAGGTCCTCACTGATGTGCACCCCCAGGAATCTGGTGCTACTCACTCTCTCCACCACAGCTCCGTCGACGGTCAGCGGCAGGTGGTGGGTGTGACCCTTCCGGAAGTCAATGATAATCTCCTTGGTCTTGTTGACGTTCAGGAGAAGGTTGTTGTCCCTGCACCAAGCGGCCAAAAGGTCGACCTCCGATCTGTAGTGAGTCTCGTCGCCACCGGTGATCAGACCCACCACAGTCGTGTCGTCGGCATATTTCAGCACGCGGTTGCCGCCGTAGGTCGCAGCGCAGTCATGCGTCAGCAGGGTGAAGAGCAGCGGACTGAGCACGCAGCCTTGAGGGGCCCCCGTGCTCAGCGTGATGTTGCCGGAGACACTGTCGCCCACACGCACTACTTGAGGCCTCTGACAGAGGAAGTCCAGTAGCCAGTTGCAAAGGGAGGTACTGAGGCCCATCTTGACAAGTTTGCAAATTAGACGCTGTGGAACAATGGTGTTGAATGCAGAACTGAAGTCCACAAACAGCAATCTCACATACGAGTCCCTGTTCTCCAGGTGGGTGAGGGCAGAGTGGAGGGCAGAGCAGATGGCATCCTCAGATGATCGATTGGGTCGGAAGGCAAACTGGAAGGGGTCCACGATGGGGGGAAGAACAGATCTGACGTGCGCCAAGACAAGCCTCTCAAAGCACTTCATGACGATGGGGGTCAGTGCCACAGGGCGGTAGTCATTGAAGCAGGAGGGAGCAGGATTTTTTGGCACAGGTATGATGGTGGCAGCCTTGAAACAAGACGGGACGACGGCCTGCCACAGGGAAATGTTAAAGATGTCCGTGAAGACATCCATCAGCTCCTCAGCGCAGTCCTTCAGCGCCCGTCCCGGGATGTTGTCCGGGCCCGCCGCCTTACGGGTGTTGATAGCAGCAAGCGTCTTCCTCACGCTAACGGCAGAGAGGCACAGAGGCTGCTCGTCCGGATGGGGAGGGGTCTTCAGCGGGCAAGTGTCGTTCTGAGCGTCAAAGCGAGCAAAGAAGCGGTTCAGTTCGTTGAGCAGAGGAACGTCGCCCTCACAGCTCTGCGGCGCGGGCTTGTAGTCCGTGATTGTCTGTATGCCTCGCCACAGGCTCCGAGCATCCCTGCTGTCTTCGAAGTGAGCAGTAATCTTGGAAGAGAACGCCTTTTTCGCATCCTTGATGCCCCGGGACAGTTTCGCCCTTGCTGATCGCACGCTCGCTGTATCCCCAGCCCTGTAGGCTTTGTCTCTGGCCCTCAGGAGCCCAAGGACAGCCCCTGCCATGGCTTCCAGTTAGCCCGAGTGACGACATACTTTGTGAGGGTCACATCATCAATGCACTTAGCGATGTAAGAGGTCACAGAGTCAGCATACTCCTCAATGTCCGTCCGATTGTCGCAAGTGGCTGCCTGCTTAAACATTTCCCAGTCTGTAGTGCCAAAGCAGTCCCGAAGAGCATCAGAGGCCCCCCCTCAGGCCACACCCTAACACGTTTGCGAACCGGCCTAGAAGTTCTCACTCTCCAGCTTCCTCCCCAGCTCTGTAGGCTTTGTCTCCGGCCCTCAGCAGCCTGAGGACAGCCCCTGTCAGCCAAGGCTTCCAGTTAGCCCGAGTGACGATGTACTGTATTTTGTGTGGGTCACATCATCAATGCACTTTGTGATATAAGAGGTAACAGAGTCAGTATACTCCTCTATGTCCGTCTGATTGTTGCAAGTGGCTGCCTGCTTAAACATTTCCCAGTTTGTTGTGTCAAAGCAGTCTCGAAGAGCATTAGAGCCTCCCTCAGGCCACACTCTTACCCGCTTGCGAACCGCCCTGGATGCTTTCACTCTTTGTCTGTACGCGGGGGTAAGCAGAACGGTGACGTGGTCAGAAAGTCCGATGTTGGGGAGGGGGGTGGCCTTGAAAGCTCCTTTATGTGCAGTGTAGACCAAGTCCAGGAAGCTGCCACCACGCGTTGGAAAAGTAACATGCTGGTGAAGCTTTGGAAAGACAGACTTCAGGTCAGCATGATTAAAATCACCAGCGAAGATGATGAGACCGTCAGGGTGCGCCGTCTGCTGATCACTGACAGCCCGATACAGTTCATTAAGGGCCGGGATCCTGTCACTTCCAACGTTGGAAGGCGGGATGTAGACTGCGACAGGCAGAATCGCAGCAAACTCCCTTGGTAGGTAAAAAGGACGGCACTTAACGATCACAAACTCCGCCAGTGGCGAGCAGTGCCTGCATACCACTACAGATTCCCGGCACCATTCGTCGCGGATGTAGACACAGATACCTCTTCCACGCGATTTCCCTCCTTCTTCAATTGCCCGGTCCGCTCGAAAGCACGCCAGCCGCTCCAGTTGCACAGCAGAGTCCGGAATGTTGACATTCAGCCAAGTTTCAGTGAACACGCAGCAGTTGCTCACTGCCCGGTTCGTGGATCTCAGCAGACGAATGTAATCCATCTTGTTGTCCAGCGACCGGACATTCGCCAGAAGAATGGAAGGCACGGCCGGGCGAGTTGGGTTAGCCTGGCCCGGACTCCTCCGCGCTTTCCCCTCTTCTGCCTCCTCGCACACCGCTTCCGACGCTGCTTGTCCGGGGAAGGAGTAGCAGATGAGTCTGGCGATGATTCAGGCCGGAGCAGTCCCAGTGACTTTAATGTCCCCGTATCAAAGTCCGAAACGCCGCAAAACTCGCTTTCGCCGATGTCGAGCAGAACCTGCCTGCTGTACTTGTAGCGTAACATGGTACGATCAGACAAACACATAAAACTGTCTGACAAACACTCATTTGATGAACAAAACACCGATCGGTTGGGACGGAGAGAGGCCGCTGCGTGTGCACGCGCCGCCATCTTGAAAAGTTCGATCGTTGATCGACTTTGTAGTCGTGTCATTTGCGGATTTGCGGCCGCATGTTTTGGACACTCGGGTGAAGAGAGGGGCGGAGCTGTGAACTGATCACCACCTGGTTGTGAGTAGGCTCCGTTGGTGGGGGAAGATTTGCTCACTGCTCTGTGAGGGTCTGCTGGGAACGTATGGCAGAATCCCCTGTCAGGAAGAGCTTCAACCTCCGGCAGAGCTCCCACGTCCATGTTCCGCGCCTCCATTGTTGAGGCAGCCGACCGGAGCTGTGGCCGCAAGGTTGTTGGTGCCTGTCGTGGTGGCAATCCCCGAACCCGCTGGTGGACACCGGCGGTAACGGATGCCGTCAAGCTGAAGAATGAGTCCTTTAGGGCCGTTTTGGCCTGCGGGACTCCGGAGGCAGCTGACAGGTACCGTATGGCCAAGCGGAACGCGGCTTCGGCGGTTGCTGAGGCACAAACCCGGGCGTGTGAGGAGTTTGGCGAGGCCATGGAGAATGAGTTCTGGACGGCTTCGAGGAAATTCTGGTCCAACATCTGGCGTCTCAGGAGGGGGAAGCAGTGCACAGTCAACACTGTTTACAGTGGAGATGGCGTGCTGCTGACCTTGACTCGGGACGTCGTGAGTCGGTGGGGAAAATACTTCGAAGACCTCCTCAATTCCACCTACACGCCTTCCATTGTGGAAGCAGGGCCTGGAGACTCTGAGGCGGACTCTCCAATCTCTGGGGTCGAAGTCACTGAGGTAGTTAAAAAACTCCTCTGTGGCAAGGCCCCGGGGTGGATGAGATCAGCCCGGAGTTCTTAAAGGCTCTGGATGTTGTGGGGCTGTCATGGCTGACACGCCTCTACAGCATTGCGTGGACATCGGGGACGGTGCCTCTGGATTGGCAGACTGGTGAGGTGGTTACCCTCTTTAAGTAGGGGGACCGGAGGGTGTGTTCAAATTACAGGGGAATCACACTCCTCAGCCTCCCTGGTAAGGTGTATTCAGGGGTGCTGGGGAGGAGGATCCGTCGGGAGGTCGAGCCTCGGATTCAGGAGGAGCCGTGTGGCTTTCGTCCTGGCCATGGAACAGTGGACCAGCTCTACACCCTCGGCAGGATCCTCGAGGGTGCATGGGAGTTCGCCCAACATGTGTTCTGTGGACTTGGAGAAGGCGTTCGACCGTGTCCCTCGGGAGGTTCTGTGGAGGGTCCTTTGGGAGTACGGGGTGCCGAGCCAACCGATAAGGGCAGTTCGGTCCCTGTATCACAGATGCCAGAGTTTGGTCCGCATTTCTGGCAGTAAGTCGGATTAGTTCCCAGTGAGGGTTGGACTCCACCAAGGCTGCCCTTTGTCACAGATTCTGTTCATAATTTTTATGGACAGAATTTTTAGGCGCAGCTGCCTGAGGCGTTGAGGGGGTCCAGTTTGGGGACCACAACATCTCGTCACTGCTTTTTGCGCTTATCTTAGCAAAAACTCGTTATTTTTCGCAAGTCTTTAATCTCAATAAAAACAATCCTAAATACCTATTTGATACAGTGACAAAGCTAACACTACGCCAGCCGACCCCTGATAGCTCCTTTCACTCAGCTGACGAGTTCATGAAATTTTTCGCTCGAAAGATTGAATCCATTAGGGATGAGATCAAGATGACCATTCCGATCGCTCAGTCGAGACCGTCGATTACCGGCGCTGACGATCATGCAATAACCCTCTCAAATTTTAAAAGCGTGTCCCTTGAAAGGCTTACACAATTGGTTAATGCGGCTAAACAAACAACATGTTTACTCGACCCGCTTCCAGCCAGACTATTTAAAGAATTATTTCAAATTTTAGGACCGTCCGTCTTAAATATAATTAATCTGTCTGTCTCCTCTGGGATAGTGCCAACAGCCTTTAAAACCGCTATCATTAAACCGCTACTTAAGCAACCAAATCTTGACCCGGACTGTCTCAGTAATTATAGGCCAGTTTCAAATCTCCCATTCATAGCAAAACTTCTTGAAAAAGTAGTAGCGCAGCAGCTTATTGATTACATGGTCGCCAATAATCGATATGACTCGTATGTGAGATTGCTGTTTGTGGACTTCAGTTCTGCATTCAACACCATTGTACCACAGCATCTCATCTGCAAACTAGACAAACTGGGTCTCAGTACCTTCCTCTGCAACTGGCTTCTGGACTTCCTCTGTCAGAGGCCTCAGGTTGTTCATGTTGGCGACACTATCTCCGGCAGCATCACGCTGAGCACGGGGGCCCCCAAGGCCGGGTGCTCAGTCCACTGCTCTTCACCCTGCTAACGCATGACTGCACTGCAACCTACAGCGGCAGCCGCATGCTGAAGTTTGCTGACGACACGACTCTGGTGGGTCTCATCACCAAGGGCGACGAGACTCATTACAGGTCGGAGGTCGACCTTCTGGCCACGTGGTCCAGGGACAACAACCTCCTGTTGCACATCAGCAAGACCAAAGAGATTGTTGTTGACTTCCGGAAGGGTCACGCCCAACACCTGCCACTGACCATCCATGGTGGAGAGAGTGAGCAGCACCAGATTCCTGGCGGTTATTAGGATACGGATTTTAGCTATTGATCTGACTCCAAATTGCGATCAACACTTAACACGAGTTGCTATGTCCCAATCCACACACTGCGCACCTAACAATTTTGCGAGTTTGTTCTGTCAAAGAGAAGACCAGTCGATCAATCAGACCAAATTTACCAATTGTTTATTCCTGAAAAAGCGAACTAAAACAGGTCTGGGTCCCGGGTCCCTCACACTAAAACTTGTGCGTTTTTGTGACCACCAAAAACCGACACATTCTTCCGGGTTGCCCAGTTTTAAAGAAACACAATATGAATATTAAAACATGCAGAACGTTGTGTGATGATTGGTCAATGGCCATCTCCTCCCCGTCTAGGTGTTATTGCTGTAGTCAAGCGGTTGGGTTTTTCCCCGCGAAGCCCGACCACCTGGACGTGTTGTTGTTCTTTGTTTTCGTTTCTCACCAACCTTGAGGTGTTATCGTCCGGTACTCCCTTCATCCGGTACTCCCTGTAGGGGCCTGTTCCACAACACTTCAAAGAAAACAAGTTCATGCAGTTTGCCTGCACATTCTTCGCCACCCACCAATCCACACGAGCACTCCAATACTAGATATGATTATAAGTTTAACACAACCTTAAAAAATATGTTTGCAAACTGCTGAAAGCACATTTCCCTTTAGGGTACACATCAGTGACCTCTCCTGGACTACCAACACTGCATCACTGGCGAAGAAAGCTCAGCGCCGCCTGTACTTCCTGCGGAAACTCAGGCGAGCAGGTGCTCCACCAGCCATCATGACCACATTCTACCGTGGCACCATTGAGAGCGTCCTCTCCAGTTGTATCACCGTGTGGGGTGGTAGCTGCACCGAATATAACATGAAGGCCCTGCAGCGCATAGTGAAGACAGCTGGTAGGATTATTGGTGCTTTACTTCCCTCCCTGAAGGACATTTACACCTCCCGTCTCACCCGCAAGGCTACCACGATTGTGTGTGATGTGAGTCACCCCGCTCATAATTTGTTTGATCTGCTGCCCTCTGGGAAGAGGTACAGGAGCCTGCGCTCCCGCACCACCAGACTCACCAACAGCTTCATACTCCAGGCTGTTACGATCCTGAAGTCTCTCCCCCCTCCGCCCTCGGCTGCATAACGTCCTGACCTTTTGGGCCACGTTGGCTGCCTTGCACTACTCTCGCGCTATATTCTGTCTGCTGTATGCACACTTGCTCCAATTTTGCTCCTCTTATTTATTTATATTTATTCGTCGCTCTTGTTTATTCATTGTATGTGCCTTCTTGATTTTACTTTTTGTGTTGTTGTTTTGGATGTTTTGTTATTTGTCTTGTCACCGTGGGATAGTGGGTAACGCAATTTTGATCTCTTTGTGTGTCTTGGCATGTGAAGTAATTGACAATAAAGCTGACTTTGACTTTGAGGTCTAACTTTGGATTCTTAACTACTTTGTTAAGACAGGACAAGTTTGTTTAATTATTACAGGTTACATTCCAACATAATCATAGGATCAAACTAATCTATCAACCCTCACAAAAAGGTTCAGAGAATCTGGTGAAATAACTGCACGTAAGCGCCACGGCCAGAAACCAAGACTGAATGACCGTGACCTTCAATGCCTTAAAAACCGACATGAGTGTGGAAAGGATATTACCAAATGGGCTCAGGAAAACGTCAGAAAACCACTGTCAGTAAATACAGTTCGTCACTACATCAGTAAGTGCGGGTTAAAACTCTACCATGCAAAGCAATAGCCTTTTATGAACAACATCCAGAAACGCCGCCGGGTTCTCTGGGCCCGAGCTCATGTAAAATGGACTGATGCACAATGGAAAAGTGTTTTGTGGTCTGATGAGTCCACTTTTCAAATTGTTTATGGAAACACTGGACGTCGTGTCCTCTGGACCAAAGAGGAAGCAGACCATCCGGACTGTTATCAACGCAAAGTTCAAAAGCCAGCATCTGTGATGGTATGGGGGTGCATTAGTTCCCATGGCATGGGTGACTTACATTTCTGTGAAGGCAACATAAATTCTGAAAAGTACATACAGATTTTGGAGCAACATACGCTGCCATCCAAGCGACATCTTTTTCATGGTCGCCGCTGCTTATTTCAGCAAGATAATGCCAACCCACATTCTGCACCTGTTACAACAGTGTGGCTTGAAGTAAAAAAGTTCAGATTCTCCCCTGGCCCCCTTGCAGTCTAGACCTGTCTCCCATTGAAAATGTGTGGCGCATTATGAAGCGTCAAATACGACAGGGAAGACCCCGGACTGTTGAACAACTGAAGCGGTTCATCAAGCAAGAATGAGAAAGAATTCCACATGAGAAGCTAAGAGAATTAGTCTCCTCTCTTCCAAAATGTTTATTGAGTGTTATCAAAAGGAAAGGTGGTGTAACGAAGTGGTAAACATGCCCTTTCCCAACTTCTACTGCACGTGTTGCAGCCATGAAAGTCTAAGTTAATTATTATTTGAAATTAAAATAAAGTTTGTGTTTGAGCATTAAATGTGTTCTCTTTGTAGTGTATTCAATTGAATATAGGTTGATAAGGATTTTCAAATCAATGTATTTCGTTTTTATTTATATTTTACACAATTTCCCAACTTCAACCGAATCCAGTTTGTACATTTTTTAAGCTTCTTCCTTCGGCTGCTTCCGTTAGGGGTTGCCACCGTAGAACTCACTCTGTCCTCTGTATCTTCCTTTGTCACACCAACCACCTCTTTAAACTTCTTTTTTGGCCTCCCTCTTTGACCTCCCTCTTGAAGAAGAGAAGAAGAAGAGAAGATCCTCTTGCCTGTTGGCTCCATCTTCAGCATCCTTCTCCCTATATCACCTGGGACCCTCCTCAGCACACATCCAAACCAACTCAATCTCGCCTCTCTGATTTTGTCTCCAAATGTTGTCCCACCTGAGCTGTCACTCTAAAGTGCATTTTTTAATATTTGTTTGTTATGATGTTTTAGTTTTTATGATGTATCAGCTTTAACGTTGCCAGAGGCACAGGCATCATTTCTATAATAGTCATGTTCTCATCATGTATTGCACGGACC
This sequence comes from Syngnathus leptorhynchus, assembly GCF_054491065.1. Lineage (NCBI taxonomy): Eukaryota > Metazoa > Chordata > Actinopteri > Syngnathiformes > Syngnathidae > Syngnathus > Syngnathus leptorhynchus. The sequence goes on along the minus strand of NC_141203.1, from coordinate 1,624,452 downwards.
AATACATTTAATTCATGAAGTTACAAGGAACTTAATCCTTTTGATACCTTTATTTAACCATCTCAAGAAAAAGTATTCTGCGCACAAGTTAAGCATATTTGCAAAATCACCGGCGGATTCAGGACATGTGCGTACCATCCGATTATTAGAAGATTTGTATCGTTGGAAAGTTTGCTAAGAAATAGAACTTCAACATCTGATGATCCATTTTTTATTACTTTTTAAATATGAAAATAAAAACATAGAAAAATAAATTATGAAGCGATCAATAAACAAACATCTCAATATACTCAGATTCAGTACAGAAGCACATCTTAAGACTTGGACGGAACCAGGGTGAACGTAAAAAGGGTCACTTTTAGTCAATTTTTTTTTTTACTTTAGTGAAGGTTCTGTTAAAATTATGTTAAAATTATTAAATCATTATTAAATTATTACAATTTTGTTAAAACTATTAGAATTATGATTATTTATCGTTTAAACAAGCCTCAGTCCAGCAGATGAGATGTTTCTTTGGGCCTTCTTAATACTCCACCCCTCTCCCAAACATATGCAGATCAAGATGGCAACTTTCCCTGTTAGAACATCCAGAAATAGCTCACCCTTTGGGCTGTTAGTTCCAGTCCAATGACTGATAGTAGCTGGGGACTTTTTTCCCATTCTTTGAACTTCTCAACATCAGTAGTATGGCATCATATGACCTAGATTGCAAAAGTTATTCTTGAACGTCACCAAGTCAAGTTTCTCTTGCTTATAAATATATTTTCTTCAAATTATCCTCTTCCAGCATTTTATTTAGAACTATTGGAATAGTGACATTTAGATTGATGAAAAAGCATCCAAAGCAATGCAATCAAATGGAAATAGTCTATAAATAACATTAGCTCCATATCAAAACCTAAAGTCATACTCTAAAAAACCAATGCAATCATGATTTTTTGGGGGGGTATTGTTTTTTGTTCTTTGCTGGCTGTATAATTGGGCAATGAATTCTAAATAATATTTTATTACTTTTATGATATTGCCTGGCTATCAATCTATTACAAATGTTTCTGAACTGCCCTAAGAGCTCACTTGTTTTATGCCTCCCTCTCCAACTTTGCACAAATGACACCCTTTTCTGTTGAGCAAAATGCATTTAATATTCTACTATTAATAAGTAAATGCATTAAATCTTCGACCTTAGAATTTTCAAAACTTCTCCATTCTTTCTTTAATACCATAACCCCTTTCCAACAACATTAGGCTTTATATGAGACATTCATTGTTGCATGTGCATTATCTTGGATTAATTGTTTACATTGATGGACATTCTGTACATAAATTGAAAACAGTGATTGTAGTGAGGGACATAATGTGAAAAATTAGTCATCCATGAGTCATAAAGTATATCTATCTGCCTTCCTATAATCATTCCTTAGCTACCTCTACAATGAGAACTGCATACAAACAGTGGAATTATTTTCTAGTTGTTAGAATTGATCAATTCCTCCTCTTACACTTCACCTGTATTTGTCTTATAGTATAGCCCGACATTTGGAAAAACATTCAAAAGACTGATCAAGTTGATTATCACTAAATCAAAGCATGAATTAGTCAAGTCAAGTTTATTTGTATAGCCCTAAATCACAAGCAGCCTCAAAGGGCTTCACATAAACAAACAATTGACAATTATTCTCAAAGCAAGGGCAAGGAAAAAAAAAAACCCTACCAGGGGAAAAATGAGAAACCTTGAGAAGGGACCACAGATGGAAGGATCCCCCTTACAGGATCACCAGGCTACAATGGATGCAAAGAGGGCACATAAAACACATCATATGGAAATCAAAAAGTGGATGTCCAGGCCAAAGCGAAGAGCTGTCGGAGGAGCCCTCGATCGTCCTGGCAGTGTCTTCGAAGAGGGTAATCTGCTGCAGTTCCCTCATCCTGAATTCGTCCACGAGAATCTAGATAGCCGCTGTCAGCTTGGGTGTCACCTAACCACCTCCCCAGCCGATAGGGGTGGGGGAAGTGGGGTTGGGGAGAGGGAGCAAAAACAAACTCTAGCCGAATCGGACACTACAGGTTAATTAAAGGCCAGCTCATAGAAATATGTCTTTAAACGTGTCCTAAATGTTTCTACGGAGGTAGCAGTTCTAATATCCATTGGTAGGGGATTCCAGAGCTCTGGAGCCCGAATAGAAAATGCTCTAGCCCCTGCAGACATTTTCTTGGCCCTCGGTGTCACTAAAAGACTAGCGTTTTGTGAACGAATGTTACGAGACGGAACATAAGGAGCAACTAGGTCGACGAGATATGAAGGCGCTAAGCCATGCAATGATTTATAGGTTAATAGAAGAACCTTGAGGTCACATCTTAAATGGACCGGGAGCCAGTGTAAGTTGGCTAATATTGGGGTATTGTGATAAAATTTTCTTCTCCGTGAGAGCAGCCTAGCAGCAGCATGTTGCACTCATTGTAGACTTTTGATGCTGGATTGGAAAGACCAGAGAATAATGCATTACAGTAGTCCAGGCGCGACGTGATAAACGCATGTATCATAACTTCTGCATCACCGGTCGAGAGGATTGGGCGAATCTTAGCAATATTACGAAGGTGAAAAAACGCAATTCTGGTTATATTCTTAATGTGCTTTTGAAAGGAGAGCGTTTGTTCAAATATTACCCCGAGATTAGTTACAGTATCACTCTGAGTGATAGTACGGTTATCTATAGTTATAGTGGTTTCCTTAAATAAATGTTGATAACGAGCTGAACCAATTATCAACATCTCAGTTTTATCTGGGTTCAGACGAAGGAAGTTGAGAGACATCCATTGCTTGATCTCTGCGAGGCACGCCTCAATATTACAACAGTCCCGCGGATCTGTCATTGATAACGGCATATATAATTGGGTGTCATCCGCGTAACATTGAAAACTAATATTATATTTACGTATTATGTCCCCAAGCGGAATCATATAAATATTAAATAGAATTGGTCCTGGTACTGATCCCTGTGGGACACCACACATAACCTTATAGAGCTTAGAGGACGTATTGCCATGGACCACTCGGTGTGTCCTGTCTGATAGATATGAGTGAAACCAGCATAGTGCCGACCCTGAAATACCAACACAACCTTTAAGACGCTCTAATAAAATATTGAAGTCTACAGTGTCGAAGGCAGCACTAAGATCGAGTAGTAACAATACCAATAAAGTGTTTGAATCCATAGCTATGAGATCATTAGTCACTTCAGCAAGTGCTGTTTCAGTGGAATGATTGGCTCTAAAACCAGACTGAAAAGATTCAAAATCGATTATTAGCGACCATGTCATCAATAAGCTGCTGCGCTACTACTTTTTCAAGAAGTTTTGCTATGAATGGGAGATTTGAAACTGGCCTATAATTACTGAGACAGTCCAGGTCAAGATTTGGTCGCTAACATAAGTAGCGGTTTAATGATAGCAGTTTTAAAGGCTGTTGGCACTATCCCAGAGGAGACAGACAGATTAATTATATTTAAAACGGACGGCCCTAAAATTTGAAGTAATTCTTTATATAGTTTGGCTGGAAGCGGGTCGAGTAAACATGTTGTTTGTTTCGCCGCACTAATTGTGTAAGCCTTTCAAGGGACACGCTTTTAACATTTGAAAGGGTTATTGCATGATCGTCGGCGGTCTCGACTGAGCGATCGGAATGGTCATCTTGATCTCATCCTTAATGGATTCAATATTTTGAGCGAAGAATTTCATAAACTCGTCAGCTGAGTGAAAGGAGCTATCGGGGGTCGGCTGGCGTAGTGTTAGTTTTGCCACTGTATCAAATAGGTATTCAGGATTGTTTTTATTGAGATTAATGACTTGCGAAAAATAACGAGTTTTTGCTAAGATAAGCGCATCTTTATATTTCAGGAGGCTGTCGCGCCAAGCCTGATGGAAAACCTCAAGTTTGGTTAAACGCCATTTGCGTTCATGCTTTCTACATAATTGCTAAAGCGTACGTGTTTTATCCGTGAACCACGGAGTAGGCAATCTACGGGCGAGTTTTCAGACATAGCGTCGCCACAGAGTCGATGGCATTTAACAATGCAGCATTGAATTCATTTGTAAGATTATCAATAAGAGCTGGTAAATGGGGGGAATACGGCAGTTGCTGGTAGCAGTTGCTCAGATCGCGCAGTCGCAGTCATGGAGTTAATGTTACGACTGCTATAATTCTGATTGCTCTCTTGTCTTTGACTAAGCACTAAAATTTCAAATTTTATGAAGTAATGATCAGACAAAACAGTAGTGTATGGCAGTACTGTTATATTTGAGGTTGCCAGTCCTCGGGATAATACCAGATCTAAGGTATTTCCATTTTTATGTGTTGCTGCCTGTACGGCTTGCGTAAAACCAAACGTATCAGTTAGAGTCTGAAATACCGAAGTAAGTGACTCTGACGGTAAATTCATGTGGATATTAAAACCGCCCATGATTATTATATTATCCGCATTTGTCACTAGATCAGCCATGAATTCTGAAAATTCATTCAGGAATCCAGAGTAACGTGGGCGGTAAATAACAGCAAGATAAAATAGTAGTTGTATGCAAACATTGCTCGCCACTGGCGGAGTTTGTCATCATTAAGTGCCGTCCTTTTTACATGCCAAGGAAAATTACTGCGATTCTGCTAGTCGCAGTATACATCCCGCCTTCCAACATTGACAGCGACAGGATCACGGCTCTTAGTGAACTGTACCAGGCTGTCAGTAAACAACAGACGGCGCACCTTGACGGTTTCACAATCTTCGGTGGGGATTTTAATCATGCAGACCTAAAGTCTGTTTTTCCAAAGCTTCACCAGTATGTTAATTTTCCAACATGTAGTGGCAGCTTCCTGGACCTGGTCTACACTACACATAAAGGATTTTTCAAAGCCAACCCCCTCCCCCACATTAGACTTTCTGACCATATCACTCTTATGCTTATGCTCGCATACAGACAAAGAGTGAAAGCATCCAGGCCGGTTCGCAAGCGGGTAAGAGTGTGGCCTGAGGGAGGCTCTAATGCTCTTCGAGACTGCTTTGACACAACAGACTGGGAAATGTTTAAGCAGGCAGCCACTTGCAACAATCAGACGGACATAGAGGAGTATACTGACTCTGTTACCTCTTATATCACAAAGTGCATTGATGATGTGACCCACACAAAATACAGTACATCGTCACTCGGGCTAACTGGAAGCCTTGGCTGACAGGGGCTGTCCTCAGGCTGCTGAGGGCCGGAGACAAAGCCTACAGAGCTGGGGGGGAAGGTGGCTTGAGAACAGCGAGAGCCAAGCTGTCCCAGAGCATCAAGGAAGCGAAAAAGGCATTCTCTTGCAGGATTACCGCCCACTTCAAAGACAGCAGGAACGCACGAAGCCTATGGCAAGGCATTCAGACCATCACGGACTACAAGCCCGTGCCGCAGAGCTGTGAGGGCAGCATCCCTCTTCTTTGCTCGCTTCGACGCTCAGAACAGCACTTGCCTGCTGAAGAGCCCTCTCCCTCCACACGAGCAACCCCTGTGCCTCTCTCCCGATAGCGTGAGGAGGACGCTTGCTGCTATGAGCATCCCAGGCCGAGCGCTGAAGGACTGCACTGAGGAGCTTATGGGTGTCTTCATGAACATCTTAAACATTTCCCTGCAGCAGGCCATCGTCCCATCATGTTTCAAGGATGCCACTATCATACCTGTGCCGAAGAAACCTGCTCCGTCCTGCTTGACTACCGCCTCGTGGCACTAACTCCCATCATCATGAAGTGCTTTGAGCGGCTTGTCATGACACATATCAGGTCCGTTCTCCCCCGCACCCTTGACCCCTTCCAGGTTGCATACCGAGCCAAACGGTCCTCTGTGGATGCAATCTGCTCTGCCCTCCACTCACTCTCACCCACTTGGCAAAAAGAGACTTGTATGTGAGATTGCTGTTTGTGGACAGCAAATTGTTTGTTGTTCAGTTCTGCATTCAACACCATTGTACCACAGCGACTCATCTGCAAACTCGACAAACTGGGTCTCAGTACCTTCCTCTGCAACTGGCTACTGGACTTCCTCTGTCAGAGGCCTCAGGTTGTACGTGTTGGCAACAATATCTCAAGCAGTATCACGCTGAGCACAGGGGACCCCCAAGGCTGCGTGCTCAGTCCGCTGCTCTTCACCCTGCTGACGCATGACTGCACCGCAACCTACAGCAACAACCGTGTAGTGAAATTTGCTGATGACACGACTCTGGTGGGTCTCATCACCAAGGGCGACGAGACTCAATACAGGTCGGAGGTCGACCTTCTGGCCACATGGTGCAGGGACAACCTCCTGCTGAATGTCAGCAAGCCAAAGGAGAATGTTGTTGAGTTCCGGAAGGGGCACACCAAACATCTGCCACTGACCATTGACGGTGCTGTAAGGAGAGAGTGAGCAGCACCAGATTCCTGGGCGTGCACATCAGTGAAGACCTTTCCTGGACCACCAACACTGCATCACTGGCGAAGAAAGCTCAGCGCCACTTATACTTCCAGCGGTAACTCAGGCGAGCAGGTGCTCCACCAGCCATCATGACCACATTCTACCGTGGCACCATTGAGAGCATCCTCTCCAGTTGTATCGCTGTGAGGGGTGGAAGCTGCACTGAATACAACATGAAGGCCCTGCAGCACATAGTGAACACAGCCGGTAGGATTGTTGGTGCTTCCCTCCCCTCCGTGAAGGACATTTACACCTCCCATCTCACCCGCAAAGTGACCACGATTGTGTGTGATGTGAGTCACCCCGCTCACACTTTGTTTGATATGCTGCCCTCTGGGAAGAGGTACAGAAGCCTGCGCTCCCGCACCACCAAACTCACCAACAGCTTCATACTTCAGCCTGTTAGGATCCTGAACTCTCTCCTTCCTCCACCCTCGGCTGCATAACGTCCTGACCTTTTGGGCCACGTTGGCTGCCTTGCACTACTCTCGCGCTATATTCTGTCTGCTGTATGCACACTTGCTCCAATTTTGCTCCTCTATTTATTTATTTATTTATTTATTTATTTATTTATTTATTCATCGCTCTTGTTTGTTCATTGTATGTGCCTTTTTTTTTTACTTTCCGTGTTGTTTTCTTGGATGTTTTGTACTGTAATTTTCGGACAATAAGTCGTGTTTTTTTTCTTCATAGTTTGGCTGGGGGGGCGACTTATCCTGATCCTTCGGTCTGCAGTAAGATCTCCAGCGGGGACTTGGTCAGAGGATTCGACGTGGCCACAAGCCAGTTTTCTCCTTGTGGCCACAGCCACGTTGAATCATCTGACCAAGTGTTGTGTATTTCGCTCGCAGATTCCCTCCACGCATCACTGCCAAGATCCACCCCGTCAGGCTGAAATCCCGCTCTTTGTCCTGGCTCAGACCCTCCCGCTGTACCTCCACCGCATCTCCTCCAATAAACACTCCTCACTCATTTTGGACTTCTGAGTTGGTTTTCTGCTTGTGGGTCGAACCAATCGGTAAAACGATGACAGAACACTCAGGCCAATCAGACCCAGCAGAGCCACTAAGACGGACCATCACAGAACAGCAACGTCAACTCCAGTCCCACGAGTCCGCTCTCCAAGCCCTCGTTGAGCAGCAGCAATGAACCAGTCGTCACCTGGAAGAAGTGGCAAGACTGCTGCAAAGCACCCGGGTCAGAGAAAACCCCCTCACCGCTGGCTGCGCCGCCAGCTGGCGCCACGAGCACCTCAGTCTCACAGCAGAGTCTGCGCCTCGGCGAGGTTAGTTCCCCTCATCCGGAGAAGTTCTCCGGAGAGGATGGTAGCTGCGGGGGTTTCCTCCTGCAATGTGCACTAGTTTTTAACCGGTCTCCCCAGTCTTTTTTCCACGACGGAGCTAAGATTTTCTGACTGCAGGCATTTTGGCTGTTCTTACGAAGACTTCTTGAAAGAATTTAAGCAGACCTTTTCGATCGATCTTTCACAATTGCCCAGAGAATACCATGACCTAAGACAAGTTTTCAACAAGAGCAAGGCTTCATACTTACCGCCACATCGGCCCTATGGTTTCGCCATAGAGCTTCTTCCCGGAGCCCCACTACCATCCAGTAGACTCTGCAATATCTCACGCACCAAAAGACAAGCTATGGAGACATACATCAATGAATCACTAGCCGCTGGCATCATTCGTCCTCCCTCCTCACCCATGGGGGCAGGTTTCTTCTTTGTGGGCAAAAAGGATAAGCCTCTCCGCCCTTGCATCAACTACCGTGGCCTCAACCTCATCACCGTCAAGAACAGGTATCCTCCCCTCATTTCATCAGCATTCAAACCTGTCCAGGAGTCCACCGTCTTCACCAAGCTTGATCTCAGAAATGCATATCACCTGGTCAGGATATGCCAGGGTGATGAGTGGAAGACCGCTTTCAAGACCCTGCTTCAAGTACCTCGTCATGCCCTTTGGACTTTGCAACGCCCCCACAGTGTTTCAAGCACTAGTCAACGACGTACTCCGGGACTTTCCCAACATATTCATCTTTGTTTACCTTGATGACATCCTCATCTATTCACGGAACCTCTCCGAACATCGCCGTCATGTCCGCCTGGTGCTGCAGCGTCTCCTGGAGAATCGCCTATTTGTCAAGGCTGAGAAGTGCTAGTTCCACAAACAGTCCATGACGTTCTTGGGATTCATTCTCGAGGGAGGTCAAGTTCGCCCTGACCCTGACAAGATCAAGGCCGTCCTGGACTGGCGTGTTCCAGAGAACCACAACCAGGTCCAACGCTTCCTCGGGTTTGCCAACTTTTACCGGCGATTCAGCCGCAATTAGTCAGACAGCCGCTCTCCTAGCAGGCTTGACCTCAACCAAGACAACTTTCACCTGGACTCGGGAAGCCAACGCCGCGTTCATCGCTCTAAAGGAGAAGTTCTCACAGGCACCAATCCTCATCTATCCGGATCCCTGCAACCAGTTTACACTGGAGGTTGACGCTTCCAACACAAGAGTAGGGGCTATCTTGTCGCAACGCTCGGACACTGACGGAAGGCTTCACCCCTGTGCATTCTTCTCCCGACATTTAACTCCAGCAGAGAGGAACTATGACGTAGGGGCCTGAGAGCTTCTGGTCATCAAGCTTGCGCTTGAGGAGTGGCGCCATTAGTTAGAGGGCACAGAACAATCCGTATTACGTAGTTTGGACAGACCATAAGAATTTGTCGTATCTGCAGTCCGCCAAACGCCTGAATTCTCGACAGTCCCGTTGGTCCTTGTTCTACTCTCGTTTTAATTTGTCCATCTCTTATCGCCCAGGCTCCCAGAACACCAAAGCAGACGCCTTGTCCGGACAATTCGCTCCCGGCGAGTCAGTGGTGGAACCGGCTCCCATCCTTCCCCCCAGTTGCACCATAGGCTCCCTCTCCTGGGATGTCGAGGGGCTCGTTTGTTTTATTCTTCGACAGCTACGGTATACAACTATCACATGCCAGAGAAAAGTAAGAAAAAAGTTATTTGAAGGGATTAAACAAATTGTCATCTCTGCACTAATTAATTTATGGATGTCATTTCTGTTTCTGTGTATCTCAGAGATTCAGAAAATAGTTGTGGAGACTTTGGCTTCAATCCTTGAGGAACTAAAAAAAAGAACTGATTGCAAAAGATGACTGTGGAACACCGAATGGGCAATTCGCCATTCGCTCAATGGAAATCTTCACTATCAAGGACAGAGAATTAAAACAAAGGCACATACAATGGTGATTGGTAAATAAGAATGATAAAGCTTCGAAGCAGTGTTTGTGAAAATTTTTGATGTTATGGTCTCTCTTTTACTCATGACATGTTACAAAAAAAATTGTAGGGGGTGGGTCTTTTTGCTTTCAATTGTGATGTAATCCTCTTTTAATTCATATCTTAATATCAGTTCAAAATTCGTAATATACAGATTGGAAAGCTGTGTCGGGTTGGAGGCAAGGATCTGCGGACCTGCACTAACAAAATCATCATGGACAGGTTTGAATACACATTCAAGATTAAGATATATACCATATGTCAGAATCGACAACAGTGGACAGTTACAATGTGGCGGTGCATTTTTTTTTTTCTGTTGCAGACTCTTCGCGATTGAACTAATGGCTTTAATATGCATGGTGGTGGCCCTCGTGGCAAAAAGGCCTTCAGAAAGACAGCCTTCTACGATATCGTTACATGTAAATTAAAAAAATTAACTGTTCACTTGTTATTTGAGGATCATTCCATGTTAGTGCGACTGACCAGTGACGTGCGGGAGGCACTGACGTCACCCCCCCCAACCCCCCCGGCAAAATTTGTCTGACACCTAAAAAAGGTTGGGGAATGCTGCTCTAAAGTAGCTTAATCATTAATTAATTTGAACTATTATAATTGAAATCCCATATCACCAGTCTTCACACATAAAGACTCAATAAAGCACATGGAATCAAAAACTTGTTTTCGATCGTGCGTGCAACTTCATTTGAAAAGACATGCTCTGAAGTCCCGTTGTCCGAATCAAACCTTTTAACTCCGGGGTTGGTCTTCCTTTACTGATGACCTCCTGCTTCGACCAAAAATCCATAGTTGAAAATCGTTTGGAAATGTAATCCTCCATTGTAAAACAAAATGTAAAAACAAAAACAAACCGAATGTAAAACGAAATAAATGGACGACTGCTCCTCAGTTGTTCACTGTAAATTTGAACTGGAGATCACTTATTCTACAGGTGGGCGAATGAAGCATCCCGGGATCACTAGCACCCCTGCCATAAGGCTCGTGAAGCTTTTTTTCGTTGCATCCGTAAGGTCTCTTTTCAAAGCTGTTTTGTTCATCTAAAGAAACACAACGCTACAGACAGATGATTAAAAACACAAGATATTATATACATCAGCTTAACTACAGAAATTAGTGAATATAGCCACAGTGTTTGAACACTTAAACAGTGACATAGAGACAGACGGCAGTTAAGTCTAACGGCATAGCCTGTCGGCACAGGCAGCCTGTGATTACGCAATCCTCAGAGGCAAGGCAGGAAATTGGCTCCTCCGAGCAAATCATCTTTGGTTTTAAAATAACTATAAAAATTCAGCGATTTTGATTCAAAATGATACAAAACTACTGAAATTGAAATGAAAATGACTTTAAAATAAAAACAATTGAATTTTTTCTTCTTCCCTTTTTCATGATGGTAGGGGAGGCATGGCCTCCCTTGCCTCCTCTGACCGCATGTCACTGTGACTGTCATGGTATGCTTTTATGCATTTGTCAGGACTGAAGTGGGTAATCAATATCTGTCATACTGACAGTTACATAATTAATATGGCCTTTCGTCATTTATAAATACCACCGTTGTAGTCAGACTTTATTTCTTCGTAATTATTTACAGCGTAGACTCTACGCCGTAGAGTATGCTGGGTGGTGCTCGATGGCCATTGAGCTGAGTCCCATAAAACCATGTTAACTTTAAGATTACCTTGAAATGTTATGCATAGTCACAAAATACCTTAAATTTCAAATTTTTAATAAAACTATTCATGAACCTTTTCGGCGGCCCAGCAAATTTCATCCATCTTCATCTAAAACAGTAATATTGTAAATTTACAATTTATTCTCATTCTACTGCTATGTTTGACTCCTATGTATAGACATCTAATAGACAAGTTTTAGTCCGGAAAATTCTTAGTGGGACCTGAATGAGTAAAATGTAAAATACAAGAGATGACTTGTCGACACTAGCTATTTTCTACCATTTTTACCAGCTAACTGCTCTGTGTGTAAGGCATCTTTGTGCATGGAGTTCCAAGTTGTATATTTGTGTTCACCACCAGTAAGATGAAATTACTAGTTATCATAGTTACACTGAACTCATTGCATATCTATTTATTTGACTGCACATTGGCTGTGTGAACACACAATGAATATGGCAATTTCCCACTTCACCTTTCTGTCCAACAGGGACATGCAAATAAAACCTGGCTGGACTGTATATTGCTTCTGATGCTCTGATTTATCAAGAATGCAGTGTTCACAGCCAGTGTAAAGATCATCGTCTTCAGGATCAACCCACACAAGACAGCTGGACCAAATGAATACTCAGGGAAGTGCAAGATCTCAGCACATAGCTACATGTCTGCTCATCAGTGAGTATGTTATTTAACTGATGGGAGGGATGGGACGAGATACAACTCCGAGAGACGAGATGTCTCACAAGAACGAGACGACCAGAAGCAAATTTTGCAAAATTTCTAATATAAAGTAATGCTTTCTTTTTACTACACAATGTACAGTATAAGTTGTATTTTAAAAATCTTACATTGTGAAATTTTAATTTGTTAAGTGGGATACACCCTTAACTGCTCGCCAGCCAATCACAGGGTATACATAGACCAGGCTTATCCAAAGTCCGGCCCGAAGCATTGTGTCAAAAAATCAATAATAAGTGGCCCCCTGGCACTGTCGCGGGGACCTGCACGCCCCAGAGCGAGCCACAGAAATGAAACTCGTCCTAACAGGAATGCGCACATGGGCACTCATGATCGGTTGCGAGCGTGTTTCCTCCGTCCCTTCCTAGTTCACGCACAGAAAAGTGTCCGTTTGCAAGATAATCAGTGACACAGACACTTCCTCATTCAAATGGCCACACACCAAATACTAAGGTGACGCTAAAATCAGAGACGCTGCAAGGGACGCTGCACAAGGAAAGGCAAAAAAACAAAACAAAAAAAACACGTACTCCTGGAGAGAGTTGTCTACTTCATAGTAACTACACACTGCTAGGCGTCCGCGCCACCCACTCACAGTGATCGCAAACAACAAAAAGACGATGGATTATTATTTTGTGATTATGAAGTAATTTGTTGTGTATGAAGTTGAAATAAAAAAGATAAAATGGAGAATGTTATTCCGTAATTTTTGGACTATAAGCAGCACCGGACTATAAAGCGTACCAGCTAAAATTCAGGGATATTTTAGTTCGTTTTTTTTTTTTAATATTAAGCCCCACCGGACTATAAGCCGCACGTGCGCACGAGTTATTTACAAAGAAAGACAGTACACAGAAAGCCTTTTTAAAGTTTCAATAACGTACAACATGTATATTTAAACGCTGCCTGTGACACAGCAGTAGTACCGCAGCAAAACGGAAGTGTGCACGCGAGTTATTTACAAAGAAAGACGGTACACAGTAAGCCTTTTTAAAGTTTTAATAACATACCTTAACATTTTTTTCCAAACACTGCCTGTGACGCGGCAGTAATACCGCAGCAACACAGAAGTAACACAGCACTAATAAGGCTGGATCTAAAAAAACATACCGGTAAAAGTCACTGAAACGCAGCGGTAACACAGCAGCAACATGGTAGCACAGCACTAACAGTCTTCCTTCTGTGTCCGATTGGAATAGCGTTAGATATTCTTCGCCACACACTTTCTCAGTCTCTCTTTCGTCGTCGCTTTTATGCATTTCTTCGAGCATTTTCCATGATGAGGGTCTGTTCATGCTAATTTTATTCATGCACGAAGCGCTAAGTTACATTAAACCCGTGAGCTACACGTATAGCTCCAGAGTAGACGTGACTGGGAAATAAAGAAAGAAAAGGGTGACACAACACGATGTCATCAACAATGGGCCAAATCGACTGCCTTTGACTTAAGATACAAGATGCATTTCTTTTGTCCCCCATAATGACGGTTTGTGTATATTAGTTTCCTTTCAGTAATGTCCGGCTTGATATCGTTCTGTCTCTTCTTTGTGTGAATCATACGGCACTATTTGCCTGGCGAATGGACATACTATCAACACACCACTTTTCTCCCCAGTGACCGTGTCACATATCCCTCCGCTCACCAAAGCAGTGCCGCACAACAGCCTTTTTACGAGTGTATAAAAGTGATCAAGTCATCACAAAAATCAAAAAGTGTGCCCACCCCTGCTTGGAGTCTCTTACTGTGGGCAACTCCAGAGTGGAAGAGAGTCCAACCCCTCTCGAGAGGACTTGTACCAGAGCCCAAGATGTGTGTGTAGGCAAAACCAACTATGCCTAGTCAGAACCGGTCTGTCTCACACATGCGCTCAGGCTCCTTCCCTGCCAGAGAGGTGACATTCCATGTCCCTAGAGCTAGCTTTTGTAGCTGGGGATCGGACCACTATGGTCACCACCGCCTTTGGCAAACGCCCCGCTCACAAAGCACCCAACCCCAATGACTGTTCCCACCGGTGTTGAGCCCATGAAAAGAGGACCCACGATGCCTTTTCGGGCTGTGCCAGGGGTGCAGGCCCGCCATCAAGCCCCACCTCCAGGCCTGGCTCCAGAGGGAGGCCCTGGTGCCAAGGCAATGCCAAGCCCATTTATTTTTCTCATCATGGGTCATTTGAGGGGGGCTCTGGTGACCTGCGTCCGGGCAAGGGAAAATTGTTCATTTATGTTGGCAGAGCTGGCCGGAAAACCTGATGAGGAACTGCAGACATCAACCAGAGGATCACCTGCATCCAACACAGGCAGCAGCGCTGGCCAGAAAGCCTGGTGGGTTGTAGAAGGTTGAGATGCGGGCAGTGGGTCCAAGGTGGTGCTTAGTGTATGAGCAGGACGGCTGGTTTGTGTTAGTCCGGACCAAGGTGTGCAGCTATCCTGACGGCTCAGGCCAGGCTCAGGAAGCACACACTGAGGTGCAGGCAGTAGGGCCCAGGTGGCACAGAGTTGAAGGGATGGATGACTGGCTTGGGACGGTCCTGACCGTAGCGCGCAGTCCTGGCAGGCTGAAGGTTACGGGCGGTGCTGAGGGGATGAGCAGGAACGCATGTGGCGTTTTGAGCCTGACTCACCGTCATCCTGTGAGTGGACGATCGTGGTGGAGTAGGCGGCCGTGGAGGGAGAGCATCCAGTGGGGAAACTGCGCAGCTGGTCCTTGCAAAGGTGCGTTGCAGCCATCCTTGGTGAATGGCAGCGTTTCAGCGTTTCACCAATGTGGCACCAATGTAAAGAATACGTCTTTATTCCATGGCTATCATCAAAACGACAAAGACAGCATAATGACACATAGGACAAGCATATCACTTCACCCCTAACTGCAGGCCTGTTGGGTGTGAAGCCTGGTCCTGTGGTACGCCACAATATTAGAATATAATATACAAGTGTTCCTTTACATTTTCTGAGAGTGCCAACATGCTTGACTGTTTTAACAAAGTAAACCTCTAGTAATTTAATTGTTCAATCCAACAAATAACACTCCACCAATTTGGCGATAGGAATAGCCTTCATGAGGGCAAATTTCTAGTTTCTTCACACAAAGCTCACAGCCTTCATTTTCAAACTGCTGGTACATTGAATTCAAGCTGGCAGCAGACATCAGTGCGCCACCCCTGACATGCATTTTTTATTTTCCCATATGTGGGAAAATCTGCTTTAGTTCTCCCTCTGTTTAAAGGAGATCTTATTAATTATATAATTAATAATTATACGCCTATTCTTCTGGGCAAAATAATGGAATGTTCCATCAACTAACGATTGAAAGATTAATATAATTTTTTGTAACTGAATTTCTGTCTGTTTGTTAAGGGGGCAGCAGGGGGCAGGCATTTCATCATTTATATTACTAGTGAAGAGAGAGTAACGCCATATTTTTATTAGTTTATACAAACTTACATACTTTTATACTGTTATACTTATCATGTCAATCAATGTGTACGTATTCCTTTTAATTTCTATCTTTTATCATGTCAATCAATGTGTAAATAGTCTTAATAATTTATACACACAGTTATTCAATCAGAACACTGACAGCACACAAAGTTTGGTAACTTTTCCATTATACATAAGGCACATTAGCTCATTAACTTCATGACAGATACAAAACGTTCAGTTGAAAACAAGACATTCAGGTGATAACAGAACAAATGTATGCCTTATAGGCTATGTTTTTCCTTCTTTTCCCCTCCCTTTTCTTCTCTTCCTTATTCCTGCTTGTGGACACTATATAGCCTTCTCACCGGAACCTTGAGGTTGTTTCATCTGCTGAAGTGCATTGTGTACTGACTGCCGTAAAACAACCCAAGATCTTCCAAATAAAGAACCAACTATTAGTCCACATCTTTGTTTTCCTTGCTCAACGACGGACATCTTGAACAAAACGCAACACTAGGTTTAATCACAATATGGTAAATCCCAGTTTTCACTTCTACCTTGATGGCACAGTCGTGTACTACTATGCATCTGGGTTCAGATTAAACATGTATCCCATCACTGACTACCAACAAGTTAGTGATGAACAAAGAGAATATTATGCAACAAAGAACTTACGTATGACCTGGTCCCAATTTTTGCCACACAGCCCCTCCCCTCCTCCTGAATACCCAGAGGGACACGCATAACAAAAAACCTCAAAGGGTCCAGTATTGAGCATAGTAGAGTCAGTATTGTCAGTGGTTGTTGATGTACGTCTGCACCACGGGGCAGTACCTAACAGGTATGCCATGGCTTAGCCAGGTGGTTACCTGTGTCTGTCACAGGGAGCATGGCTGGTGAGGAGGTGGGTGGCAGAGGTCGGCCACATTCGGAGTATGATGAGGACAAGAGTGCGTATCTCTCACAGGGAACACAGCCGGTGAGGAGGAGAGGTGAGGCACACCCGCCGGTGGTCATTCAAAAATCTAATTGTTTTGGCCCCAGGCAAATTATTCATTCTAAATGACATCCTATTAGGTTGGTGATGCAGTTCACATTTTGGATTTATATTTCTGGTTAAAATATGTTAGGTCAAAAGAGCAAAGTGTCCCTCTTTTTACTCAGATGATCATATGTAAGGAGAGAAGTAATATACTTTTGGTAAACACAAACAGGTGCTGGACATCTGCTGGTGGTGACTCAGCTGAGTCCTGTTAAAGCAATTTGGGTGGCAAACTTATTGTTTCGTTGCAAAATGTTTACAAGAAAAAGGGAAACTGAGGGGCCTGTGGTGAAAAAGAAGAAACCATGACTGATGTTAATAGAAAACAAAGGTGGAATACGACAGTTGTACAGAAGAATACTATCTTCTAATGTTAGAATCTGCATCATTCAAGCATTCGTCTTTTAACACAAAAAATCAATTTGTGCACATGGCAGCAAGGCGTGCAGTGACCGAGGACATACAGGTGTGGCTGGGTAAAATCTAATTAATCACAACAACGTCTCGGGGTTGCCAGTAGCTGAGAGGTTCCTGTGTGGAGTTTGCAGGTTGTCCCCATGGCTTTCCTCAAGGTACTCTCGTTTTATCCTACATTTCCATGGTAGGTCGATTCACCACTCCAAATTGCCAGTAGGTGTGACTGTGAATGTTCGTCTTTGTGTGCCCTGCGATTGGTTGGCGACCAGCTCAGGGTGTCTCCCCCCCCCAAGACAGATGCGATAGGCTCCAGCATGCTTGCGACCCCAATGAGGATAAGAAATTCAGAAACTGGATGGATGAAAGTCTTCCCGTGCCCTTAGTGGATAATATTAAATAAAAGTGAAAAGACATCTCTTGATTTTAACCCCAGGAGGGCAAGGAAAAACTAAAAAACATTGGTGGGGGCCACAAGATCATCATTTTGAGGATATAACAGAGCTGAGGTGAGCCAGTACACTGGGCAATGGGGCAATGCTTTTCTTCACATTCCAAGGAATTAAACATCACATGCATGAGTAATGCATACAGGGTATAATTATTCAATATTTCACAGTGGATTGATGACATGCGAAGATCTTTCTCTTTATCTCTCACGCGCTCACTTGCTCTCTCAATAACTCTCTCACACGCTCTCTCGCACTCTCCCAGTTTGCTGTTATGTACAATATTAATTTATGAAATAAAACTTGTTGATTAAAAGAAAAGCAATTGTTCATTGAAAATGTTTTTTTTTATGAATCCCTGGGATCTGCAAAAATCTGCTTCTCAAAATTTGAGTGTTGCTCCTTGAAATAAATAATTGATTAGCAAAGCTGCTCTGCAAAGGAGGAGGGGGGGTACTTTTGAACCTTACATTAATACACATGCAATGAACCAAAGTGCACTGCAATAAATGCAAACAGAGCAAGATTCCTGTTTCAACTTTCATTCTTTTATACAAAGGGCTCTGAAGAAAGGGCATACACATTTTTACGCGCAGGTCTTCTTTCCCTTTATTTACAGTAAGAGTGGGAAGTTTTTTGGATTGCTACAAGACACACCCATACATTGTATGCGTATTGAATGTTAGGGAAATTTTCCTTTGCACTTTCTGCTGTTCTTTTTTCACCCCAAGGAGTCTGGGAGTTGTAGATGTTTGTTTGGGAAAGTACCCGATGAGGGTGTTCTGAAAGTAATATGCTCTATGTGTGCTAATAAGATGTGTATTTACTGTTAGATTAAGTCAATGGTAATCCGTTAACCTTATCTGAGGTGTTAAAGTAATGAGCCTGACTCTCTTATTGGCATGTGAATCATTGTCTCATAAATACATACATAGTCCCTGCTGTGATAATATAATTGAGGCATGTTAGCCCACGGGAGATTGTTTTTCCCCACCCTCACAAGCACGAGTGATCAGAAAGTGAACACACAAGCACACAGACTGCACTCCACAAAATAAAAATCTCATTATGCTCATGAACCTGAAGGTATGAGAGCAGTCTCTCATCTCAACCCGTGGTCTGGAATATTAAATGGCTTTCTGCTTCTCTGCAACTCCCTGGCTCCCCTCTGTCTCTTCTCCTCTGCATACATATGCCTGCAACCCTCCTTCTCCCCACTCACTTGCCTTTGGGATCAAACACACTTCGCACCCCAGAGGCCCAGGCTGGAAATGAATTGAGATTACAGCACTCGTTTTCCCAGGCATACATTATTATTCCTTTGGTGTCTTTTTTTTCGAGGGGGGGGGGTTAGTCTCTCTATTGCTGCCTCGCGGTTTCTGCAATAGCCACGTAGATGGTAGACTGCAGTTGACCTACTCAATGTACCCATTAAAAGATAAACAAATGGACAACAGAGAGAAATACTTGAAAGGGATGCGATGCTATAGATTGTAAATTAACATGACAGTATCCTTTTGATTGAGTAGTCTTTTTATTCCAATAAATGACTCGTTTGTTTTATTATGTGCAAATATTCTTTCTGTTTCATTCCTTCACATCTTTATAGACAGAAAACTTTTTACTAATTACCCCTCTTTTACCCCTCTTTTTCCAATTCAAAGCTACAGACTGTTTAGGCAGCTTTTTTGTTCTTTGCTCCATGGTGCTTAAGGAGCGCAAATGACATGTTTTTCACTGATAAACTGTCATTTAGCGAACAAATAAATAATAAATTTGATGTTATTCATTAAAATTTGCACCAGTGAACATCAATGAGGTTGGAGTATTGATCTCAAATTATAACAGCCGTGTCTCTGATCTCAGTTGAACCCATTGCGTATTACCACAATCTGCAGCCATGAACAGTCCCCATGGCAACCAGTGTATTGTATGCGTGTCATGCTGTGTGTATAGTATTGGGATGGGGTACAGTGCTTTGCGATAGTATTCGTCCCCCTTGAACCCTTCAACATTTCGCCACATTTCAGGCATCAAACATAAAGATATAAAATTTTAATTTTTTGTCAAGAATCAACAAGTGGGACACAATTGTGAAGTGGAACGAAATTTATTGGATAATTGAAACTTTTTAAATAAATAAACTGAAAAGTGGGGCGTGCAATATTGTTGTTGATGGAATTAACAACAGGTACACTAGAGGGGCAACAACGAGATGGTCCCCAAAACAGGACGGGTTTTGCAGGTGGAGGACATTTCAAGATCCTCCCTTTTGATCTTTTTTAACTGTTTTTCCACAAGTGTTGGCTTTATCCATCCATCCATCCATCCATCCATCCATCCATCCATCCATCCATCCATCCATCCATCCATCTTCTTCCGCTTATCCGGGGTCAGGTCGCGGGGGCAGCAGCTTTAGGAGGGACTCCCAGACCTCCCTCTCCCCAGCCACTTCATCCAGCTCATCCCGGGGGATCCCAAGGCCTTCCCAGCCCAGCTGAGAGACATAGTCTCTCCAGCGCGTCCTGGGTCGTCCCCGGGGTCTCCTACAGGTGGGACATACCCAGAACACCTCCCCAGGGAGGCGTCCAGGAGGCACCCTGATGAGATGCCGAGCCACCTCATCTGGCTCCTCTCAACGTGGAGAAGCGGCTCTACTCCGAGTCTCTCCTGGATGACAGAGCGTGTCACCCTATTTCTAAGGGAGAGCCCGGACACCCTGCGGAGGAAATTCATTTTATCCTTTTATCCTGGATTTCGTTCTTTCGGTCACGACCCATAGCTCGTGACCATAGGTTAGGGTAGGAGCGTAGATCGACCGGTAAATTGAGAGCTTTGCCATTTGGCTCAGCTCTCTCTTCACCACGATGGACCGGTACAGAGTCCGCATGACTGCCGACGCTGCACCGATCCACCTGTCGATCTCGCGCTCCATCCTCCCCTCACTCGTGAACAAGACCCCAAGATACTTGAACTCCACTTGGGGCAGGATCTTATCCCCGATCCGGAGAGGGCATTCCACCCTTTTACGACCGAGGACCATGGACTCGGATTTGGAGGTGCTGACCCTAATCCAGACCGCTTCACACTCGGCTGCGAACCGCTCCAGTGAGAGCTGGAGATCACGGCCTGAAGAAGCCAGCAGCACCTCGTCATCTGCAAAAAGCAGTGACGCGATGCTGAGGTCCCCAAACCAGACCCCTCAACGCCTCGGCTGCGCCTAGAAATTCTGTCCATAAAAATTGACAGAACAGAATCTGTGACAAAGGGCAGCCTTGGCGAAGTCCAACCCTCACTGGGAACGAATCCGACTTACTGCCGGAAATGCGGACCAAACTCTGGCATCGGTGATACAGGGACCGAACCGCCCTTATCAGTTGGCCCGGCACCCCGTACTCCCGAAGCACCCTCCACAGAACCTCCCGAGGGACACGGTCGAACGCCTTCTCCAAGTCCACAAAACACATTTGGACTGGTTGGGCGAACTCCCATGCACCCTCGAGGATCCTGCCGAGGGTGTAGAGCTGGTCCACTGTTCCATGGCCAGGACGAAAGCCACACGGCTCCTCCTGAATCCGAGGCTCGACCTCCCGACGGATCCTCCTCCCCAGCACCCCTGAATAGACCTTACCAGGGAGGCTGAGGAGTGTGATTCCCCTGTAATTGGAACACATCCTCCGGTCCCCCTTCTTAAAGAGGGGAACCACCACCCCAGCCTGCCAATCCAGAGGCACTGTCCCCGATGTCCACGCAATGCTGTAGAGGCGTGTCAGCCATGACAGCCCCAAAACATCCAGAGCCTTTAAGAACTTCGGGCGGATCTCATCCACCCCTGGGGCCCTGCCACAGAGGAGTTTTTTAACTACATCAGTGACTTCGACCTCCGAGATTGGAGAGTCCGCCTCAGAGTCTTCAGGCCCTGCTTCCACAATGGAAGGCGTGTTGGTGGAATTGAGGAGGTCTTCGAAGTATTCCCCCCACCTACTCACGACGTCCCGAGTCGAGGTCAGCAGCACACCATCTCCACTGTAAACAGTGTTGACCGTGCACTGCTTCCCCCTCCTGAGACGCCGGATGGTGGACCAGAATTTCCTCACGTCCACAAACAGCAATCTCACATACGAGTCTCTGTTCTCCAGGTGGGTGAGGGCAGAGTGGAGGGCAGAGCAGACGGCATCCTCAGAGGACCGATTGGCTCTGTACGCAAAAAGGAAGGGGTCTATGGTGGGGGGAAGAACAGATCTGACGTGCGCCATGACAAGCCGCTCAAAGCACTTCATGACGATGGGGGTCAGTGCCAATGGGCGGTAGTCATTAAAGCAGGAAGGAGCAGGATTTTTCGGCACAGGTATGATGGTGGCAGCCTTGAAACATGACGGGACGATGGCCTGCTGCAGGGAAATGTTAAAGATGTCCGTGAAGACATCCATCAGTTCCTCAGCGTAGTCCTTCAGTGCGCGACCCGGGATGTTGTCCGGGCTCGCCGCCTTACGGGTGTTGATAGCAGTAAGCGTCCTCCTCACGCTAACGGCAGAGGCACAGGGGCTGCTCGTTTGGAGGGGGAGGGGTCTTCAGCGGGCAAGTGCTGTTCTGAGCGTCGAAGCGAGCAAAGAAGCGGTTCAGTTCGTTGAGCAGAGGGACGTCGGCCTCACAGCTCTGCGGCGCGGGCTTGTAATCTGGTCTGAATGCCTTGCCACAGGCTCCGAGCATCCCTGCTGTCTTTGAAGTGGGCGGTAATCTTGGAAGAGAATACCCTTTTCGCTTCCTTGATGTCTCGACTGGAAGCATGAGGCGATTTCCTAACCCTCCTGAAGTTGCGCAGATTGTCCAACTCCTCCAGCATGACACATCCATGCACGCTGTTGCAAGAAGATTTGATGTGTCTCCCATTACAATCTCCAGAGCATGGAGGAGATTCCAGGAGACAGGCAGTTACTCTAGGAGAGCTGCACAGGGCCGTAGACGGTCCTCATCCCATCAGCAGGACCGATCTGCTACTTTGTGCAAGGAGGAACAGGTTGAGCACTGCCCGAGCCCTACAGAATGACCTTCAGCAGACTACTGGTGTGAATGTTTTTGCCCAAACAGTCAGAAACAGACTTCACGAGGTTGGCCTCAGGGCACGACGTCCCGTAGTGTTCCCTATGCTCACTACTCAGCACCGTGGAGCTCGATTGGCATTTGCCATAGAACACCAGAATTGGCAAGTCCCCCACTGGCGCACTGTGCTTTTCACAGATGAGAGCAGGTTTACCCTGAGCACCTGTGATAGACGTGAAAGGGTCTGGAGAAGCTAAGGAGAGCGCTATGCTGCCTGCAACATCATTCAGCATGACCGGTTCGGTGGTGGGTCAGTGATGGTCTGGGGAGGCATTTCCATGGAGGGACGAACAGACCTCTACAGGCTAGAGAATGGCAGTCTGACTGCCATTAGGTATCGGGATGAAATCCTTGCACCCATGGTTAGACCCTACGCTGGTGCAGTAGGTCCTGGGTTCCTCCTGATCCACAACATTCCCGGCCTCATGTGGCAAGAGTATGCAGACAGTATCTGGAGGATGAAGGAATTGACACAATTGAATGGCCCTCACGATCACCAGATCTAAACCTGATAAAAACACCTTTGGGACAGAATGTTTCGGTCCATCAGACGCCGCCAGGTTGCTCATTAGACTTTGCAGGAGCTCAGTGGTGCCCTCTGGAATGCCCTACTAATGGATATTAGAACTGGTACCTCAGAAGAAACATGTAAGACACGTTTAAAGACATATTTCTATAAAATGGCCTTTAATTAACCTGTAGTGGCCGATTCGGCTGGAGTTTGTTTTTTCTCCCTTTCCCCGACCCTACTTCCCCCACCCCTCCCTGGCTGGGAGACAAAGTTGACATTAGGTGACACCCAAGCTGACAGCTGCTATCTAGATTCTCGTGGACCAAATTCAGGATGAGGGAACTGCAGCGGATTACCCTCCTCTTAGACACTGCCAGTACGATTGAGGGCTCCTCCGACAGCTCTTCACTTTGGCCTGGACATCCACTATTTGATTTCCATATTATGTATTTTATGTGCCCTTTTTGCATCCATTGCAGCCTGGTGACCCTGAAAGGGGGATCCTTCTATCTGTGGTCCCTTCTCAAGGTTTCTCATTTTTCCCCCAGTAGGTTTTATTTTTTTTATTTTTTTTCCTTGCCCTTTTGGGAGCTCAAGATCAGGGGATGCTTTGAGAATAATTGTCAATTGTTTGTCTATGTGAAGCCCTTTGAGACTGCTTGTGATTTAGGGCTATACAAATAAACTTGACTTGACAGTGTACCGGCACCATTTGTCACGGAAGTAGACACAGATTCCACCTCCTCGTGATTTTCCACCCTGTACAATGGCCCGGTCCGCTCGATAGCATGCTAGATGCCCCAGTTGAACACCAGAGTCCGGAATGTTGACATTTAACCAAGTCTCAGTGAACACGAGCACACAGCAGTTACTCACTGTCCGGTTTGTAGATCTCAGCAGTCGAATGTAATCCATTTTGTTGTCCAGCGAACGAACATTCGCCAGAAGAATGGAATGTATGGCCGGGCGAGTTGGGTTGGCCGCAAGCCTTGCCCGGACGCCTCCGCGCTTGCCCCTCTTCTGCCTCCTCGCACATCGCTTCCGACGCTTTCTATCCGGGGGAGGAGTAGCAGGCGAGTCCGGCGTTTTTTCAGGCCGGAGCAGGCCGAGTTCATTTAATGTCTCTGTTTCAAAGTTCAGAATGCTGCAAAACTCGCTTTTGCCGATGTCGAGTATAACCTCCCTGCTGTACTTGTAGCACGACGTAGTAAGACGAGATGAACACGTAAAACTGTCGGACAAACACTTCTTAAATGAACAAAACACCGTTCGTTTGGGACAGAGAGAGGTCGCTGCGTGTGCACGCGTCGCCATCTTGGTAATCTTGGTTTGACTAATTTAGCGCCCCTTGCCACTTGAGAAGGTCTATAGCTTTCCTGCAATCCTTAACACAATGAAGGCAGAGGGATGAAAAATAATCCCCTGAATATTTACAATTAAAAATAGTGTATGGGTTACAAGTTATTTTCTTTTTAAACATGTGTTGCATTCACTACAAACTGTACACAATTGTAATTGCAAGGATGGTGCTCAGGGGGCTGGGAATGCAGATTATCCTTGGCCAGGTTAGGGGATTACAGGCAGAAAAACTCAGCCCAGTGGTGTTTCTCATTTAGTCAGTATTGGATAATATGGAAGGTCAGTTTATCCATCCTGGTTGGATTCACAGCAATTCCCTTCGAAAAGATGGAATCCCATGAGTTAAACTCTCTGCACGTGTGTGTGTGTGTGTGTGTGTGTGTGTGTGTGTGTGTGTGTGTGTGTGTGTGTGTGTGTGTGTGTGTGTGTGTGTGTGTGTGCGTGTGTGTGTGTCAAAGTCAAAGTCCGGTTTATTGTCAATTTCTTCACGTCAAGACACACAAAGAGATCGAAATTACGTTTCCCACCGTCCCACGGTGACTAGACACAGTACACAACACTTACAATCAAATAGCACAAAGAGTAAAAACGAACAGACAAGAGAAATGAATAAGTAATAAGCAAATAACCCAAATAAATAAACAATAAATCAATAAATAGACAAATAAGAGCAGCACAAATGTGTGTGCGTGTGTGCGTGCGTGTGTTGGAGCCACTATCTTTAAAGGGAGTTTAATCAGTGTACATCACTTATTCTCGCTTATTTTGTCTGTGGAATAAAAGGTAAAAGTGGAGGAGCTGCGGCTTTTTTTATTTTTAACTTTATTCTTTGGAATCTCAGATTCAAATCCCAAAGTTTGTTTTAAGTTGTTTTGTGTATTCAAACCAAGGGTGTCACGGTGCAGGTCTGGTTAGCACTTCCTCACAGTTCAAAAATGCGGGGTTCGATTCCGACCTGTATATAGTAATTACATCTACCAACATTAATTTATTTACACATTTAATTAATAAATTAATCATTTAATTAATAAAATACATGTTTAATTATTTCATGGTGCATTTATTTATTTGTTTAATTATTTTAATTAATTAATTTAATTAATAAAACATTTTATTAATTTATGACATTTTGAATTAATCATTTCATGATGGCATTGTCAGTCTTCCATAGTTGAATGGGTTCCTCATAAAATTTAAACAGTCCATATTTAAAGCATATTTAAAGGAGCAAGTGCTGAACTGGATGGATGCGTTTTTTTGTTGCCTGAAATTGATGTCTGAACAGACGGAAAAATCTGTCTGCTCCTAGCTGTTAAGGAGACATTTTTAATTAAGGCCTCTTTTTTTTTCTTCCACATGACATTATTGTGGCAATAGTTGAATCATTAAAGATCTTCACATTTTTTTTCTACCGTCTGTTGATGAGCTGTGGCTGTGTTTCACTCCCTTTTACATGTTGCCACTGCAATCCTGTCTTCTTCTGGAGAACCTTTTATGGTAAAAAAGTTGTAATGGCTGGCTCTTTTTGCTCGTTTGATACCACAAGTTGTTGCATAGTTTTCCAAACCATTTTTTTTTTTCAAAACGTGTCATAAAAATGCTCTTCCTGGGTTGGCTATATCCATTCAAATTGTGAAAATTTCGCCCAGCGAGGATTGAAACGAGTATATATTTTTCATTTTTCATGGTGGCTGTCAGAATTTGCCCCTTCTCCCTCCTCATCAGTTGTCTTTACTCCTATTTCAAATAAAGTTGCCAAATGTTGGTGAATTGAAGACAAACTCTGTAGCTCTTCCGTCAAATTTCCCTCCGTGCTCGCCTTGTGTGAGCCGCTTTCAGCGCTAGGTTGCGTGCATGGGACATACGCATAGACGAGAAGCAAAACAGACCATTTTGAATAACCGCAGAAGTACAGGGGACTTGTCTAGACCAGTGGTTCTCTAACTTTTTTCAGTGATGTACCCCCTTTGAAATATTTTTACAGCCAAGTACCCCCTGACCAGCGCAAAACATTTCTGGTCGAAAAGAGGTACAGGATTGTGCCATCAGTGTTTGATTTATTAAAGTTAAACAACTTGTAGCAAGGGCGGCTCGGTGGCGCACTGGCTAGCACGTGCACCTCATAGTTAGGAGGGTGCGGGTTCGATTCCACCTCCGGCCCTCTCCCTGTGTGGAGTTTGCATGTTCTCCCCGTGTCCGCGTGGGTTTTCTCCAGGCACTCCGTTTTCCTCCCACATCCCCAAAAAACATGCTTGGTAGGCCGATTGAGCACTCCAAATTGTCCGTAGGTGTGAGTGGAGATGGTTGTTTGTCTCTGTGTGCCCTGCAATTGGCTGGCAACCGGTTCAAGGTGTTCCCCCGCCTACTGCCCGTTGACAGCTGGGATAGGCTCCAGCACGCCCGTGACCCCCGTGGGGATAAAGCGGTACAGAAAATGGATGGATGGAACTTGTAGCAATGTACCTGACAGACACATTTATGTTTCAAACATTGCATATAGAAACAAAAAAGCTTAACAATAAACAGTGACCACCAAGAAGGCATAAACCCTTTCAAAACTCAAATACTGTATGCAGAACACTGCTAATTTATATTAATCTTTTTTGTAATAATCTCAAGTCAAGTCAAGTTTTTATATAGCCCTAAATCACAAGCAGTCTCAAAGGGCTCTGTCCTCTGCATTTAACCCATCCCCATGTGATTTTGATCCATCCCCTGGGGGAGAGGGGAGCAGTGAGCAGCAGCGGCGCCGCGCTCGGGAATCATTTTTGGTGATCTAACCCCCCAATTCCAACCCTTAATGCTGAGTGCCAAGCAGGGAGGCAATGGGTTCCATTTTTATAGTCTTTGGTATGACCCGGCCGGGGTTTGAACCCACAACCTTCCAGTCTCAGGGCGGACACTCTACTACTAGGCCACTGAGCTGGATCTCTTGCAAGGAAATAAAAATATACATTAACACAAAAATAAATTAACTAAACTAATTATAAATAAATAATATCTTGTTGACAAAATAAATTGATAACTTAATAATAAATAAAGATTTGCTCATAAAAAAAAAATCAACTTTATCTCTTTTGGGATAAAAAAAATGAAACTTTTTTTCTCTTAAATTTGAATTGTTGCATTGAACATTTGATTTTGATTTGACAAGCATTGAACAGTCTTGAAACTTGAATGAGTTTTTTGCACTCATACTACATTTTAGTGAGAAACATGGGCTTATACCTCACTGAGGATCTTTGTCATCCTTGGTGGCAGGGAGGCAACTGCTGTGATCAAGTTGGATTGCTGGATTGGGTGAGAAAACCCATTTCTCTTGTCTGAAGCAAAGATAAGCAAGCTTCCTGTCACTCATCAGGAAAAAAGGTGAGGAGAGCAGGATGTTATTGCACAGCAATGACTCTCGAGACTCTAAGAGTGGTGTGAATTCATCAGAGCAACAGCCTGGGGGAAGAAGCTGTCTCCGTGTCTGCTGGTTTTGGCGTACAGAGCTCTATAACGCCGTCCGGAGGGGAGTAGTTCAAACAGACTGTAACCTAGGTGAGAAGGGTCTGTAGAAATGTCGCTTGCACGTTTCCTGGTCCTGGACAGGTACAAGTCTTGGATAGATGGGAGGTTGACTCCAATGATCTTTTCTGCAGTCCTGATTGTCCGTTGCAGTCTGTGCTTGTCTTGTTTGGAGGCCGATCCAAACCAGACAGTGATGGAGGTGCAGAGGACAGACTGGATGATGGCAGTGTAGAAGGTCTTCAGCAGCTCCCGCGGCAGGTTGAACTTCTTGAGCAGTCTCAGGAAGTACAGCCTCTGCTGGGCCTTGTTCCGGACAGAGTCTATGTGGCCGGTCCATTTCAGGTCCCGTGAGATTGTGGTACCCAGGAACTTGAAGGTGTCTGATATACTAGCAGAACAGTAAGTCAGTCAAAGGTGTCTGAGAAGAGTATAGTATTACTGCGGATAGTGAGGGGTGAAAGTGGAGAAGGGTCTCGCCTGAAGTCCACTGTCATCTCCACGGTCTTGAGCGGGTTCAGCTCCAGGTGGTGTTGGCTGCACCAGTGGACCAGCCGCTTCACCTCCTGTCTGTACGCAGTCTCATCACCGTCCAGGATCAGTCCGAAGAGAGTGGTGTCGTCTGCAGACTTAAGGAGCTTCACAGGAGAGTCACTTGAGGAGAAATCGTTGGTGTAGAGAGAGAAGAGCAGTGGGGAGAGGACGCACCCCTGAGGGGCGCCAGTACTGGTGGTCCTGGTACCAGATGTGATGCTCCCCAGCCTCACACGCTGTCTCCTGTTGGTCAGGAATCTGGTGATCCACTGACAGGTGGAGGCAGGCACCGCGAGCTGGATGAGCTTCTGTTGGAGGATGTCAGGAGCGATGGTGTTGAACGCCGAGCTGAAATCCACAAACAGGATCCTGGTGTACGTTCCTGGGGTGTCCAGGTGGTGCAGGATGTAGTTCAGTCCCATGTTGACCGCATCATCCACCGACCTGTTTGCCCGGTAGGCAAACTGGAGGGGGTCAAGCAGGGGGCCCGTGACATGCTTCAGGTGGTTCAGCACCAACCTCTCGAACGAAAATGACCACAGATGTCAGAGCGACAGGTCTGTAGTCATTCAATCCTGTGATGGCGGGCTTCTTGGCCACTGGAACGATGGTGGAGCTTTTGAAGCACGAGGGCACCTCACACAGCTCCAAGGAGCGGTTGAAGATCCGTGCAAAGGTGGGTGCCAGCTGCTCAGCACAGACTTTCAAGCAGGAGGGTGACACGCCGTCTGGGCCCGGTGCCTTCCTGATCTTTTGTCTCCGGAACACCTGGCGCACTTCCTCCTCACGGATCTGGAGTGCGGGCACGGCCACTCCAAGAGAGAGATTAGGTGACAGCGGTGATGGAGGTGTGGATAGAGCGGTTGTGAGGGGAGAGGAGTATGTTGATTGTGCTGCAGGAGGTCCTGTTGTGTGGGAGGACCGATCAAACCTGCAGTAGAACCTGTTCAGCTGGTTAGCAAGCCTTGGGCTCTCCACAGGACGGGGGTTCGTTTCTTGAAGCCCGTGATGCTCTGCAGACCTTTCCACACTGTTGATGGATCAGGATTGGCAGAGAGGTGTCTCTCCAGGCTCTCCCAGTAACACCTCCTGGCTTTCCTGACCTCTCGGTTCAGTGTGTTTCTGGTCTGCTTGAACAGGTCCCGGTCGCCGCTCCTGTAGGCCTCCTCCTTGGCTTTGCGCAGCCTCCTGAGTTTCGGTGTAAACCAAGGTTTGTCGTTGTTGTACGTGCAGAAGGTCTTAGTCTGCACACACAGGTCCTCACAAAAACAGATGTAAGATGTGACAGTGTCAGTGAGTTTATGCAGGTCTGAAGTTGCAGCTTTGAAAACTCCCCAATCTGTACAGGCAAAGCAGGCTTGGAGGTCCTGCCTTGACTCCACTGTCCACTGCCTTACAGTCCTCACTACAGGCTTAGAAGTTTTTAGTTTCTGCCTGTAGGCCGGGACCAGATGAACTAGACAGTGGTCCGAGAGTCCTAAAGCTGCACGAGCCACAGAGTGGTATGCATCCTTAATTACGGTGTAGCAGTGGTCCAGTGTCTGTGCCCCTCTGGTGGGACACATAATGTGCTGTCTGGGGAGTTCGTGTGCGAGGTTCTCCCTGATGAGATCACCCAAAATATCTGCCAGATAGCAAAGCTTTGCAAGCTAGTCCGTGTTCTCGAACAAGGTGGCATGGGGAGATCCGTGCTCTGTCAGAAAGGTGTGCACTTCAGCTCGTAACTCCAACAGCCTGTTGAGTATCTTCCTTTGAGAGAGCCAGTGCAATTCTGTATGCAGGAGGAGTTGCATGTGTTCAGCTCCCATGTTTTCACAGAGGTGGCGGAACAAACATGCAATAAGTGGCCTTGACTTGATGAAGTTGATCACTTTGCTGCTGTCTTTCAAAACATCATGCAACAGGCTCATTTTCTTGGACGCTAACGCTTCCCTGTGAATCACACAGTGAGTCTACTTAATGTTGGGATTTTCCTTTTTAATCCACGCAATGAGCCGATTTGCACTGCCCGTCATTGATGCACCCGCATCTGTGCAGACGCTGCTGCAGGATTTCCAACTGATGCCATTTTCAGAGAAAAATGTGTTAACAACATTAAAAATGTCCTCTCCGGTTGTTCTCCCCTCCAGACCTTTGCAGGAAAATATGTGTTCACAAATGTCGTCAGTCTCAATGTATCTCACAAAAGCAACAAGCTGTGCATTTCCACTGACATCTGTGGATTCATCCAGCTGGAGTGAAAAAGAGTCCCCAAGTTTTCCTATAACTTGTTCGACAATGTCTGCACCCATTTTGTCTATTCTGCAGCAAACGGTGTCATTAGACAAAGGCACAGTTTTTAATGTATGCAGATTTTTTGTCTAGCCTAGTTTCAGCCAATACAACAGCGGCGGGGAGCAGCAGCTTTTTAGCTATGGTGAACATTTTTTTGGGCTTTAGCTACGAGCAATGAAACTGCATAGGAAGCCTCTAAGGCTTTGGCTGATTGTGTCTTGGGATGACTTGAAGTCAGAAAGTTTCCTCCTGAAGAACTCCGGTGGCTTACTAACATGGCATCCGTGTTTTGTGATGAGATGGAGCTGGAGATGCTTCATGCTAGCATTGGCTAATTTCTCCCCGCAAAAAAAGCACAGCGCTTTGGGTGGGTTACAACTTGTTGACGTAAATCCCATCAAACAGTTTTCGGTACTTCGCTGGCTCTGGTTTTGCCTTCTTTTTTACTTTCTCCGTGTTTTCAACAGCAGCATCACTCCTACGCTTTAGACACATCTCCACGTTACAGTGCGTCGTCAAGGCAACCGCATGTGACTGCTATTGGTCTGTGGAGAGTCCATTTTTTAAGGATTAAAATTGAATACTGAATAGAAAACATTCATTTGTATTTCATCAAACTTTTTATAACTAATTCTCAAGACAATCAGCCTTACTGTTTTTTTTTTGTTTTGTTTTTTTAAATACAGGTGTTGGAATAATTTAGGTGAAGCCTTGGCCTGTCAGACCTGGGAGCCTCATCTTTTACGAGTTGAAGTCCTTTCCGTTTAACTAAGTTCTTCTTATTTAGTTCCAGGGATGTCCTTTGACCCCCGTCAGTTTTGTGTATCCTTCCTGTCCTTATCTTTGTGTTTTGTTTCTGTAAGAGGTCTTCACTAGCAATGAGCAGAGCTTCTTTGCACAGGCGAAATGTTCTTTGTTTAGTTCAAAGGAACTTCATTCTTTTTAGTTAACTGTAGCTTTGATTCATAGATTGTTGTTGATTGGAACTGTTTTTCTGTTATATACAGTTTGAAGTAGTTGCATAGAAGTTATCCCAAATTTACTCAATGTTTGTTTAAGGAACTGCATACCAGTTACCTCACATTTACTTAATGTGTGTTGAAGTGTTTAGGGCTAGTTACTCATTATTATTGTGTTTACCAAGAAGATGCAAAATGTTTAGTTGCATTGTTCCACAGAAAAGCGGCATTCAACGTGCTTCAAGTTATCTGATCACAGTCGAGGACAAGTCAGCCAACCATGGAGAAGACAGCCGGTTGAGGAAACAGGACAGACTCTGCAATTCCAGTGCTGGGGTCACGGGCCGACAATTAAATGCTGAATCACACCTCACTACATTCCTTAGATAGGCAGCGTTGCTACAGTTCCAAACCCCCTCCCTTTAGTGTAGCAACGCCTCTGTAACCAGGGCAACCAAAACATTAAAAAGAGGAGTATGCAGAGTAAGGACTCAGAATTGATGGAGATTGTAACTGAGTTTCATTTCTCTATCGTATCTATCGTCTCCTCTTTGTTCCAGCGTGTGATTTAATGTCTGATCGTACTTAGACCTGCCAGTACGCGTACCCTCATTTAATAACCAGTGGTCTAGACTCACTCACTCAGAATGAAGGAAATCAAATTGGGTTTTTGCACCAACCCCCAAACAAACAAGACAATTTGTGAATCTGGAGGGATTCTCTTTTCACAGCTTGTGTGTGTGTGTGTGTGTGTGTGTGTGTGTGTGTGTGTGTGTGTGTGTGTGTGTGTGTGTGTGTGTGTGTGTGTGTGTGTGTGGAAGTCGCGGTTTTTGTCATAGTTTGGGTGGGGGGGGCTACTTATCCTCAGGAGCAACTTATGTGATTTTTTTTCACAAATTTTCTAAATCAAAAAATCTGCGATGTAGGGAATCCGCGATAAACGAACAGCGATGTAGCAAGAGATTACCGTCATTTGAACTGTAAGTGACGTCACCCGTGCCGCGCAGCGGTTGTTTACATAAAGGGCAAAGGATTCGATCACGGGATGACGAAGATGACGAAGGGCCCCACGTACCACTGGCATCATTAGCGGCTTTGTTTGTAAGTGACACGGAGGACGAAGAGTGAAGGATATAATGATTTGGAGTGACACAAAAGGTTTGAAAAACTATTATGGCTTTTGCGCACGCCCGGTCCTCGACGGGAGCTCTCTTTCACCTCCGTGGATGGAAGTCGGGGGCCGGGGCTCGGCCGGGTGGCTGTCCGGGGACGGTGGATGGGGCTCGGACGGCTTTTACGCACGCCCAGTCCTATTCTATGGAGCTCTCTTCCACCTCCGTGGCTGGAAGTTTAGTAGTTGTTGGCTCGTTGAACTCTTGTTTTGTCAAATAAAGAGCCGTTTACCAAACCCACGTCTTTCTTGGTACTTTGTTAACGCTACAATATAGTTGTATACTAGATCTCTGCAGCGCACGTACGGCGTTGTTGACATAAAGAACGTGGAATTTGATCGATGGATTTGATGATTTGGAGTGAAACAGATGGTTTGATAATATTGTTGTAATATGATAGTTATTTGAAATATACTTTATATATCGTTATATGGGTCTGTGGAATAATTAGAAATACAACTTACAACGGGTCCGACGTCAGCATATGCGGCGCATACGCGGCAATGTTTACATAAAGCACGATCGATGGATTTAATGAATTGGAGTGACACAGATGGTTTGCTAAACGTGTTATTTATGTAATACTTACTTGAATAACTCTGAATGTTACGTCAGGCCCGTTCTTAGCTCCTCGTTTGTGTATATGTCACGTTAGCATACCGTATTGTTTAGACTGTTGTTGCTGGTTCATGTCTGTTTTTGGTGTTGGATTTTGACAAATAAATTTGCCCCAAAAGTGCGACATACTCCGGTGCGACATATCTGTTTTTTTCACTTAATTTTGCATTTTATGGCTGGTATATATATATATATATATATATATATATATATATATATATATATATACATAGTCATAGTTTTGGCGATTTGTTTGACCCACATGCAGAAACCAACTCACGAGTCCCAGAGGTGATGTGGAGTCTTTATTGAAGGGAGTGAGGTAGCGATAGGTGCTGGAGGGTCCGAGCCAGGGGTACGGAGTTGAAGCTGTGATGGTGGAGCGTGCGCGGCTCGGTCAGAACAGAGTGGATTTGGTCGGAGGTCCGTGGAGGGGAATTCGAGCGCTGGAAGGCAAAAACAAAAGAGTCAGAGAGTTCGGTGGAAATAAGGCAAAGATCGAACGAGCAGACTGGAGACTCAGGAGACGGAGCGTAGACGAGTAGGGTTGACTCAAATAATTGCTAGAGGCACAGCTGTAGAGATCACATAGGCAGACACTCAGGCAACGAGCTGCTGCCTGCACGCTCCTTAAAAGCCTTCCTCTAACGAGCCTGATCAGCCACACCTGTGGGGATCAGCCACACCTGTGGGTCCTTCGCTACTTTGCTCACGACTGCCCCCTGTGGATAAGAGAAAAAAAACCTCCCGGGCCCTGACATCCCCGCCCCCCCCCCCCTCAACGGCCGCCACCTGGCGGCCCAGAAGAGGGAGACGGGAGCAATGACCAGTAATCTGAGATAAGCGAAGGATCAGAGATGTAGAAACGGAGCACCCAAGACCGGTCCCCGGGGCCATAAACCTCCCAATCAACGAGGTACTGCTGACGGGACTCCACGATCCGGTGGACCAGGAAGACGGGCCCCCCTCAAAGTCATGGGCAGGAGGGGGGGCTCGGCCAGAGGAAGAAACTTGCTGGACTTGACAGGTTTTATCTGGGAGACATGGAAAGTGGGATGAACCCGGAGGCTCGAAGGAAGACGGAGACGAACTGCCAAAGGACTGATCACTGACAGGATCTCGTACGGGCCAATGAAGCAAGGAGCAAGTTTCCGAGATATGGACTTGAGGGGGATGTCATAAGATGAAAGCCAGACCTTTTGACCTGGGGAGTATTGAGGGGCAGGCACGCGTCGTCGGTCGGCATATTTACAGTTTTGCTCGACGGTGCGGTGAAGGGTCTCGATGATGTTGGACCAGATGTTCCTGCAGCGACGTATGTGGTGACTGAAATCTCCCTTTCATCGGCTGGGAATAGAGGCGGATGATAACCGAGTGATATCTCGAAAGGGGATGAGCCGCATTCTCCACTCATGGAAGTATTCCACTTGGACGGGTTATCGGAGGTAAGACATCGGACCGCGGCCTCAAGTTCCTGATTCATGCGTTCGGTTTGTCCATTTGACAAGGGATGGAAGGCCAGACGTTAATGAGACCATTGCGCCGAGGGCCGAACAGAACTGTTTCCAAACTTGGGAGATGAATTGATGGCCTCGATCGGAAAGGATCTCCTACGGGATGCCATGGAGACGGTAAATGTGCTTGACGAGGAGTTGAGCTGTCTGGAACGCGGAGGGAAGCTTTCTGAGAGGGACTAGGTGACATGACTTTGATGATGGTAAGGATGGTGGTCATTCCCTGTGATATGGGTAAGCCTGTCACAAAATCCAACACGATATAGGACCAGGGACGTTTGGGTACGACGAGAGGCTGTAGAAGTGTGGGTCGCTTTGTTGCGTGCGCAGATGGGACAGGCGAGAACATAATCCCTGACGTCCTTGTGGACGGATGGCCACCAAAAGCGTCTGGCGATCAGCTCAGTGGTGCGACTGGCTCCGGGATGAGCTGAGAACTTGGCAGAGTGAAACCAGTGAATGAGGCGAGAGGGACATAGGTCTTGCCATGCGGGCCCGTGTCTGGATCGGGTTCCCGAAGCTGAGCCTGAGCAACAAGGCTCTCAACATCCCAGGAAAGGGAACCCACGATGCAACTGGGGGGAAGAATGGGTGCTGGCTCCTCCACTGACTCATCGGGTGCGAATTGTCGGGACAAAGCGTCCGTTTTTTTGTTCTGGGAGCCAGGGTGATAGGAGATGGACAAATTTAATTGGGAAAAAAACAAGGACCAGCAAGATTGTCGGGAATTCAGACGTTTAGCGGACTGTAGAAAGGACAGGTTCTTGTGGTCGGTCCAAACCAGCACGGGTTGTTCAGTACCCTCTAGCCAGTGGCACCACTCCTTGAGTCCCAGCTTAATTGCCAAAAACTCTCGGTTGCCGACATCATAGTTTCTCTCTGCGGGTGACAGACTTTGGGAGAAAAATGTGCAAGGGTGAAGCTTCTCTTCAGAGCCAATGAGTTGTGATAGTATCGCACCTACTCCCGGGTTGGATGCATGGACTTCCAGGGGGAACTGTTTGCAGGGGTCTGGGTGAATGAGTATTGGTGCCTGTGAGAACCTCTTCTTTAACGCTGTGAACGCGACATTGTCTTCTTGAGTCCAGGTGAATGTTGTCTTGGTTGAGGTCAGGGCTGCTCGTGGAGCGGCTGTTTGACTGTGATTGCGGATGAAACGGCGGTAGAAGTTGGCAAACCCAAGAAAGCGTTGGACCTAGTTACGGGTTTCCGGGACAGGCCAGTCCAGGACGGCTTTGATCTTGTCAGGGTCCGGTCTAACCTGTCCACCCTCAAGAATGAATCCCAAGAAGGTGACGGATTGTTTGTGGAACTTGCATTTCTCGGCCTTGATGTATAATCGGTTCTCCAGGATGCACTGTAGCACCAGGCGGACATGACGGCGGTGTTCGGAGGGGTTTCACGAGTAAATGAGAATGTCATCCAGAGAGAAAAAAACAAAGATATTGAGAAAGCCCCGGAGGACATGGTTGACTAAGGCTTGAAAAATTGTGGAGGCATTGCAAAGTCCAAAGGGCATGACGAGGTACTCGAAGTGGCCTAGCGGGGTCTTGATAGCGGTCTTCCACTCATCTCCCTGGTGAATCCTGACCAGATGATATGCGTTTCGGAGGTTGAGCTTGGTGAAGATGGTGGCTTCCTTGACTTGTTCAAACGCTGATGAGAAGATAAGACTCTCCGCCCTTGCATCGGTAATCGATGCAAGGGCAGAGAGTCTTATCTTTCTTGCCCACAAAAAAGAATCCTGCCTCCAGAGGTGAGGAGAAAGAACGAATTATGCCAGCGGCCAGTGACTCATTGATACATGTCTCCATGGCTTGTCTTTCTGAGCGGGAAATGTAGAGCCTACTGGACGGTAGTGGGGCGCCGGGGTTCTATGGCACAATCATATGGGCGATGAGGTGGTAACGACAAGGCCTTGCTCTTGTTGAAAACTTGCTTAAGGTCATGGTATTCTTCTGGAACCTGCGTGAGATCGATGGGACCCGTTTCATCAGGCGTCACCAGGGGCGAGTAAGAGGGCACGGCAGACTGAAGACAGGAGGACAGGCAATTCGTGACGATCTGACCAGTTGATATGTGGATTGTGTTTCTGGAGCCAGGGGAAACCAAGTACAAGGGCTGTCATTCTTACGGGGAAGACATAGAAGGAAATGAGTTCTCGATGGTTGCCAGAGATGATCAGTTCCATGGGTCGGGTGCGTTGGGTGATTCTGGATCGGCCCCTCCCATCCAGGGCGGAGACAGAGAGGGGAGTGGAGAGAGGTACCGTCTCGACCTGGGCTTGGGAGATGAATTCGATTAAGTTTCTTTCGCAGCCTGAGTTGATGAGCGCGGATAGCTTGTGACTGTGGTTGCAGACCGAAATGATGGCGGGCAGGGAGAAGCGAGGAGACTAGATACTTGGAGGATGGTCCGGCGGTCCTCCCCTCACGACCGTTGGACCCTCTTTTTTGGCCGAATCGGACAGCAGGTGACGAAATGATCCGGGGAGCCGCAGTACAAGCATTGATGAGAAGCTCTGCGCTGCTGCAGTTCCTACGAAGTGAGTCGAGTCCGACCAATCTGCATGGCCTAGGGCTCTGAGGGGGACTGGCAAGGCAACCGCCGGGGCGGGCTGGACTTGGCTAAAATAGGCTGTGATCTTCCCGCCGATCTCTCCCATCTGGAGCTTCTCCTTCTCTCCCTTATTCGATTGTCTAACCCCGGGGTCGGGAACCCAAAATGTTCAAAGAGCCATATTGGCCCAAATAAAATAAAAACCATACCTGTCTGGAGCCGCAAAAATCTAAAAGCATTTTATAAGGCAACATAGACTGTCAATACATAAGCTGTATGTCTACTAATAAAATAATTTTAAGAAATAATAACAGTGGAATCAATTCGATCATTTCTTCTTGCGGCCCACTAGAGTTCATGTACCTGCATAGCAGAGCTGTCTGTTCGATATCAGAATTGTTGTCCCTGATCTGGTGATCGGTGATATTGTTTGTGCAGAGAGGCATGTCTTTAGTTTTCTGGATGATTTCGGTTTTGTTTTTGAAGTCCAAAAATAGGCACTCTGATATTTTATTAACGAATCCTTCATGTACTCACCTTTTCCGCGCTTTATTATCTCCCGGGCTGCAACAAAACTTGCAGCAGTAGTAGAGTTTGGAGATGCAATCTACTTCTTGGAAATGTTTTTTCGGTCCTTAACGTTCTCCACCAGCACTGAAAATGTCGCTCCAAATTCCTGTTCTTGTTATTTGACTTATTGCAAATCAAACTCGGAGGCAATGCTTCAGCATTGGCAATGAAAACAAATAGTTCAGTCCATTCTTTCTTAAAGCCTCTGTTCTCATCAGCAATCTTTCTCTTTTTGCCTTTTGAATCCATGGCCCATCACACACAAACCTGTTTGTTTACAACTCGCCTGTGCTGTGTCGTCGTCCATGACGCAATTTTGCTATTTGACGCCATTCTTAAATTCGGTATGGGGAGAGGGAGCAAAAACAAACTCCAGCCGACTCGGCCACTACAGCTTAATTAAAGGCCATATCATAGAAATGTGTCTTTAAACGTGTCTTAAATGTTTGTACTGAGGTAGCAGTTCTAATATCCATTGGTCGGGCATTCCAAAGCTCTGGAGCCCAAATAGAAAATGCTCGAGACCCTGTAGACATTTTCTTGACCCTCGGTGTCACTAAAAGACTAGCGTATTGCGGACAAAAGTTACGAGACAGAACATAAGGAACAACTAGATCGATGAGATATGAAGTCGCTAAGCCATGCAATGATTTATAGGTTAATAGAAGAACCTTGAAGTCACATCTTAAATGTGTAAATTGGCTAATATTGGCTAATATTGGGGTAATGTGATCAAATTTTCTTGTCCGTGAGAGCAGCCTTGCAGCAGCATTTTGTACTAACTGTAGACTTTTGATGCTGGACTTAGGAAGACCAGAGATTAATGCATTACAGTAGTCCAGGTGCGACGTGATAAACGCATGTATAATAGTTTCCTCATCACCGGTCGAGAGGATCGGACGAATCTTATCAATATTACGAAGGTGAAATACACCCAATTCTGGTTATATTCTTAATGTGCTTTTGAAAGGAGAGCGTTTGGTCAAATATTACCGCGAGATTAGTTACAGTATCGCTCTGAGTGATAGTACAGTTATCTATAGTAATAGTGGTTTCCTTAAATAAGTGTTGATAGCGAGCCAGACTAATTATCAACATCTCAGTTTTATCTCTATGAATGGGAGGTTTGAAACTGGCCTATAATTACTGAGACAGTACAGGTCAAGATTTGGTCGCGTTAGTAGCGGCCAAATTTTGACCCGGGGAAGATGATGTTGATGTACTGACGTGAGACATCGTCAATGACTGCTGTACATGTGAACGTGAAACAGGAAGTGGTATGGCCTGAAAATGGCCTTCAAAATAAAGCACTCTACCTCACATCAAAGCATGACTGAATAACAACCTGGAGAATTCTTAACACATACTGTAAATATGTTTTTAGAACAGCTTTTATTATTATATGTTTTAACAAGCTACAAGTGTACATACTGTAAATATGTTTTTAGAAGTAAGGTAAAACACTGTAAATATGTTTTTAGACCTCATTATTATAAGTTTTTTTTATAAAAAGTTACAAGTGTACCCACTGCAATTGTGTGGGCACTCTCTGCCTTCTGCTGGCGTGTGGGAACCTTTTGTGCCATAGTTCCTCAAATTAGAAGTTTTTTTTATTTTATTTTTTATTTTTTGGAAAAAAAATCCACCATGTAGTGAAACTGCAATAAACAAACCACGATGTAGCGAGGGATTCTTGTACTTCACTTGCAAAATGTACAGTCTGAATAGGAACTGCACCAAACGAAAAAAAAAATGTCCTCTTTTGGTCCGGACCAAACAAGCGTACTAAAGGACTTCTGGTCTGAATACACCCTAAAGTCGTCCAGCGCCCCCCAAAATTTGACTGACTAAAATTAAGTTTAATGTGAAGAAAATAATAATTACGCAGTTCCTCCATCTCCTACTCGGTAACAGCATATACAAAAGTGTACAAATACGACAACAAATACAACTTTATTCATTGGGAGACAGACAGATTGCTCCTCATTGCAGCTTCCAATCACGCAGTCTGTCAGTCTCCCAATCACGTACACACGCGCACACACACACACACACACACACACACACACACACGCGCACACACACACACACGCACGCACACACACACACGCACGCACGCACGCACACACACACACACACACAAACGCACACAAACACACGCACGCACGCACACACACACACCGCACCCCTTCCTCTCTATCACACTCCCTCCTCCATTGTTTCGTTTGCACTGAGGTTTCATTGGCTAAACGAATGGCTATTCAGCTGGTGGTTCACAACTACTACAACTTTCGGAACAACAGCAAAACGTTGACAACAAAACACTCTTTCCTCTCTCACAGTCTCCCCTGTTGATTCAATTGCACAGACTTAAGTTGCACAGGCTAAACGAAAACGAAACCCTAGTCAGCTGGTGGTTGTCAACAACAACCTTTCAAAACAACAGTAAAATGTTAACTATATATAAACCCTAGTTTACAATGCATTTGCGTACAGACTGTAAAAAAGACCTGGTCACGTTTTAACTCTGCATTGTGCAAGATTTTCTCTCATGTTCCATACGAAATTAACCACAGAAAAAAAGGGCAATAGGTAGCCTAACCATGATAATAGAGGGGTTATGTTGCCGTGCTTACCTGGCTGCTGTTGTCTTTACTCGTTGTCATAAAGACGCCTCTTTCTTATTTCATTCCCCGAGTCTTCAACACACGTGACAGAATCAAGAATGACGTCACGCGCGTTGCTAGAGGCTTAACGCCAAAAGCGCCAGTGTTTTTACACGTCTTCCAAAACACATTAGTCAGCAACACAACACAGGAATAGGCAAAAATGGAGAGTCAGGGTCAGAGTTAGCAAACCGATGAAAAGTTACCATTTTCAAAGTGGCGATATAAACATTATTTCAAATTCATTGAGGGAATTAATTAAAAAAATAAATAAGAATTGCATATTCACTGATTTTTTTTCAGTTATAGGCTACAATTTAGAATTTGGTTTTAACTCGACAAACATCATAACCGATTATATGATCGTGCTATGCAACAAGACTGTTACAAGTTCAGTTATTAGGCCTACTTATTTCCCTTGGGTTAACGGTGAATGGAATGTTCATATCTGTAGCTAGTTTAATAGACGAACATTAGCCATTTGCTAGTGCAACTATATTTTGTGTCATCACTGAATGTGTGCCAAATATAGAATTCGGGGCAGTTACCAAGGAGCTAATCATTCCTCCTTCCTTGAAAGACAGAATAATGTCATTTATGACATTTATTACATATTTATTATTATTTATTAAATTATTCCTTACATCATTATGTTTACATCAATGACATTTATCATGTAAAGACATGTGTAAGGCGGTGCACTGGTTAGCACGTCCGCCTCACAGTTAGGAGGGTGCCGGTTTGATTCCACCTCCGACCCTCCCTGTGTGGAGTTAGCATGTTCTCCCTGAGCCCGCATGGGTTTCCACCGGGCACTCTGTCCGGTTTCCTCCCACATCCCAAAACATGCTTGGTAGGCTGATTGAGCACTCCAAATTGCCCCTAAGTGTGAGTGTGAGTGCGAGTGCGGATAATTTCGTCCAGGAATTAATTTAATGCAGAACCGCCACTGTCAGTGGGAGTTGTCAGTCTTTTGTTCACAAACTAGATATTAATTTAGATTACATAACATACATACAAATGAGTCAGATCAGAAAACTAAATCCCCATTAGTCTGTAAAAAAAATTACAACCAGCGAGCTTGTCCACAGGAAAAACTTTTTTTTATTTATTTTTTATTGAAAACTGCATTTTGTAACAGACTGGTGGAATGTGTGCTATATATGCTCACTTTGATTTTTTTCTCCAGATTTTCATCATTAAAACCAGTTTTTCACAACTTCTTTAACTCATTCCTGACAAGAAAAGAGAAAAGGGGTACAGCCACCCAGTAATCATGACAGGACAACAAAAAACCAAGGTTGAAAGAACGAAAAAGCAATTCAAATATAATACTGTGTTATTGACAAACTGGAGTGAAATATATATTTTTTTTTATAAATGCCCCCCCCCCCCCCCAAAACAAAACAAACAAAACCGAACTCAATAAATATTTATGGGACACACTTATGGCACAAATATGCAGCAGTAAGTTTGGCAAATATTTGCTAATTTTTTTCCCCAAACCAAATTACTATGGAAACAGTGCAAAAGGGATGGGCGTGGGGAGGACACTTTCCATTGAGCGCTAGCTAAAATACATAGCAAAAAATTCAAATTTTATACAAAAACTTTTAAGAGTTTATAAAAAAAACGTCTTCTTATGTTCTCATCAATATTTCCATAAGCTATTTACCAAAAAGTAGTATGCTCTGTTTTACTGAAGTTTATTCCATTTTTTATTGAAGGTTTTTGTATTTAATTTCCTAAAAAGGTGAATAAGGCTATTGTAACCACCCAGGATCCATATACAATACAAACAATAATGTATTTACAGTTTCTTACCTACAGAAGAGTGGTGCAAAATTTCTCAGTCAAGTGACCAAGGGGTGATCAAACGAGCAAGGCATTTTACAGGAACATAACGTGCTTTTCCTCTCCGACTTAATAAGACTCTCTGACAGCCCATCTATGACATTTAATCACATTCATACCAAATCTGGTCAATGTTCAGAGAGTGTTATTCAAGTGAAGGCCAAGAAAAGGACGCCAGATTAAAAAAAATAATAATAATAAGATTGTCATATTCTGCTGCAGGTGCACAGAAACTAAAGAGTTTTTGTTATGTGTCTTTTTTCATCTTTTACAAAGTATCTGTTCAAATGTCATACAATTTTAATTGTTCTTTTTTTTCACAGCTAAACCGTTGCACAACAGTAAAACAAAAAAAAGAGTTGAAATAATATGCAGGGAATAAAACTAACAGCAGGCTTGTTGACACTGTTGTTTTACTGTATGCCATTTGAAACATCTTTCAGTGGTTAAGAACACTTCCCATAGGTGTTTTCATGTGTGTGTGCGTGTGTGTGTGTATATATATATGTGTGTATATATATAATTATATATAATTTTATATAATTTTATATATATATATATATATATATATATATATCAGAATTGATTACAAAAATAAATAACAATTGTTGCATATTTGCTGATTTTGTAGCCTCTTAGAGGCACAAACCTCATTATACTAGGCTTGGCTTTTCGGTGAAATTTGATGTGATTCATGAGGAAGATGGGGCGCTATACACTTCAAAATCAGATATGATTGTGAGCTGAAGATTTGTGGAATCACTGAAAAATGAAGAATTGAATAGTCACACACATACACATGCAAAGATGAGATGAAGGATGTGTGTGCGGATATTAGGGCCACTGGGTGTTCATGACATACAGTATATGCTACGCTCCGCGAGTAAGAGAGACAGCTACTCTGCTCTATAAGAGCCAAGGGTCTCAATTCCCTCACATGGCCCTGCTTCCCCTGGAGAAGGACTTGAAGCATATCAAATAATAAAATATCTAGGTTGCATAATGTGCACGTATACCTTAATACAGTATATTATTACCTCTTGCCATGCCAACATCAGTCTGTGCTCTATGTGTCTATAATAAATAAAATCTCATCTATATTTTTTATGATGTATACTTTGTAAAACTTAATTTTAAAGCCCTAAGACATGGAAATTACGATGACGAAAGAACAGTGACAATGGATGAGGATGTCCCTGCTTTAAAAAAAAAAAACGAGCACTGGCCATACTTAATTGGGCTCGAGATGCCCTGTCATCAGATGTTTAGAGTAAACGTTACAGTACCTAGAGCTGTTTTACGCAGCTAAGCTAACCTCTGCTGTATCTTGACCTTTCTTCACCTGATGTAAAATAAAAATAATAATAAAACGACACTAAGGCAAATTGGATTTCTTATTGCCCTTAACAATTTCCCATTTAAAGCTCAGGTTTCGGGAGCTGAGGTGAGTAGTTACTATTAACACTGCCAGGATACAGCTTATCTCCAATCTCTCTTTTTCATTGTCCATCTCTGGACTGCTATGAAGAGTGCAGGTACCAAAACAGGGTTAAAAGTGCTGCTTTTTTTTTTTTTGCAAAGTCCTCCACTCTTCAGGCATGTCTTTTAATAGACTTGTCACACAATCATCCTCAATATCATCCTATCATCTTGAACACACACTTGCTACTCCATTTGTCTTTGAATGTTACATAGAAAAAAATGATGAGCTGAGAAAGGATGAATTAAACCCCTGTGTGCACAAAGCTACACCAGGATATCAAAGCCACACATAATCAAATCAAATGTACAACCTTCAAGTAACATGAAAGAAGAATTTGGTGAGAACACATCTATGAATTGGAACAAATGGTGTATCCACACAAAAAAAATGTTGAAATTGACAGATGTGCGTAGTAGTGGGTGGGCTGACAGGGTGTTTGGGTGATATCTGCAAGTCAGTCAGCAAAGTCCCAGAGAGGATGGTTACAAAATATTTCTCCCTTTCCTTGTTCGCCTGGGGAATCAAATTGTCATTTAAGTCAGCAAACATCAAGGGTGGGCAGCCACTTTGTAAGTTCAT
Source organism: Syngnathus leptorhynchus (assembly GCF_054491065.1). Taxonomy (NCBI): domain Eukaryota; kingdom Metazoa; phylum Chordata; class Actinopteri; order Syngnathiformes; family Syngnathidae; genus Syngnathus; species Syngnathus leptorhynchus. The sequence goes on along the minus strand of NC_141203.1, from coordinate 1,579,683 downwards.
TGTCAGCCTACGTCTTCTCTGTTACCTTTCTTCCAGGCTCAAATCTATGCCTCTTTCCAGCACATTTTATTTTTCCAACTGACAGTCTCTATGATGAATCGTTCACAACCATGTAGTCGTCTCTCCTTTCTATGACAGCAAAATAAAAATTACACTTGCATCTCTCAAACCTCTTGGACCTCACATATCAAGCTCCCGAACATGCCACTTGTGCACAAACCAGAAAAGGGAGAAAGTTTAGACAAAGATACACTCCATTTTTCCTTTTCCTCTTGCCCAAAGCCAGGAAGTAGCAGCAGCAGCAATTTCTCAGGCCTCTGCCAATCCCACTCAATTTCACTGTGAACATATCAGAGGAAGTAGGTATAATCTAAAGTTGACAATGAAAATATTACTGAGAAAGTATCATAGGAGAGGACTTGGCAGAATGAAAGAAGAAGGGTGAGGGAGTTTGTTTGCAGGCATGGGGGCTGTGCTAGCTGAAACCATGAACGCGCCAATCTCTACAGTGATCCAGTAAGTCTTGTGTTTTTCAGCGTTCCTCTTCAAACTTTATAATATATGTTGGCGGGGCTCTGCGGTGGCATCTCTTGAACGATGTAGACCGGGTGGCCGTAATCGCCACTGACCTTCTCGTAGTGGGGGCAAAAGACACTGTCAGCAGTCCTGAGTGGGATGATGATGTCGCTGGGCTCGGAGCCATTATTGTTTCCACCACTGCCACTTCGCTTAGGTGTGGCCAGTGTGCTCAGAGACAACGTAGCTGCATGCTGCGGAGAGTGCTTGCGGTGACGCCGCCGGTACTTGAGAAGCAGCAGCACCAACATGATGATGATGATGATAAAGATGACACTGCCTGAGGCAATGCTGACAAAGATGGCCACCCCAGAACCGATGATATTGGATGACTTCCCGCCTGTGTTGTTTGCATCACTTTCTCTGGATGCTGCACCTGCAAAACATTAAAAAAAGTCATGAGAGTCTAAATGACAAAAAAAAATATTCATCCATTCAAAATATGTGTCAATTATATGTTACTTATGCGGCTATTTTTAGAACCTTTGTGTTTTAATGTGAAATGCAAATGTGCCATTGCAAAGGACAAAGATGAAAACTGTTGAAACTGAGATGAACAATAAGAACAATAAAAACACTGCATTCGTGTACCAACATTAATAGAATTGTGAATAGTGTTGCTTGGTTGTGTTTGCAATTCCCAAAATTTCGACGTGGTGAATGCTTTCACTGAAAAAAAACAGGGAGAGGAGCCCTCATTTTCAACATTCTTTTCATAATATATCATCCAAAGAGATAAATGATAACACAATGACTAGAGTACAAGAGAAGGAGTAAATAATAAGACTTATATTGAAGGCTTTTCTATGGCACTAAGATGGCACTAAGATCTGCACAGCATAATTTTAAACTAACAGCCCAGGGGGTCAAAAATAAAAAAAAAGTTCCCTTTCTTGTTTTTTATGAACTTCTAAATGGAAATGGTTTATATCCATTACTGAAGTCTTGATGTTCTCAGGTGCTACCTGGTTATCTATGCATTCTGCTGATCTTTTGAGGGCTTAAAGTAATCATCAGCGGTCGTACTGAGTTAAGAGCTGATACAAGATGGCAGGCAGCCCAAAGCAAGGACCATTCTGCTGTTGTACAAGGAGATTATACTACCTCATACACTCTGCTCTAATGCCCATATGCTCATTGTAGCACCTGACACGAAAGGGGATTTTTTATGATACCACAGAATATATTATGCAGGGGAATAAACTAGCATTCCTAGCAAAGCATTCCTCTAGGATTTTTAAATGAAATTCAAAAGAAATTTCTGATATGTTCAGCTTGCTTTTGTTCAAAAAAATCTTTTAGGAGAATGGAGCTGGGTTAAAAAGATGGCACGCGATCATTTTCCTGAAAATGTCACTTCAATGATGGATTAAATGGAGTGGACCAGCATAATGATGACTTTCAAGTCCTTGAGAGTGGAGAGGCCAGAGATGCCACATTAATGGCTAACATTCAATTACAGACTGATTAATTGGTGTCCTTTCTTTCCAGGCCTTCCTCTGTAATGCCAAATTGTTTCAATAAATCCTCCACTCAGGTACCACTTTCGCAGCATTTAAAATGACAGCATATGATCTTACCTGGCTTCTGTAGCACTTCATTAGTTTTGTGGGTGTCCTTGCTGTCTGGGTGCTTAGGAGAGTATGGAACCCTGGTGGGTTTGTCTTTGGATGAAACTGGGTCAGTAGGATCTGGGAAAACACAAGATAAAAATTTTTAATTGTAACGACACAGTTTTCAAGTTAAATATAAGTATTTCTATCTAAGTCAAAATTACAACAACAAAAAATTAGGATAAAAAATTTCATATTACAATAGTACTGTAGATCACAATAACAAGGGGTGAAAACAACCACCGTGGTTTTAAGGATCTACGTAGCACAGCAATGTAATTCAGAGTTCCGCTCACAAACACACGCTGTAAATGATTCATAGGTGTGAATTATTGTTTGGCAAAATGTACATTACGATTGGCTAGCGGCACAGACAATTGCTGATTCTTTAGCATAGGTTCGTCATAGAGGCTAATTGAGTGTTGTAGGAATGGAACCATAAGTTCAGCATAAAACCACATAAAACCTTAAGCTATTTACAACACGGAACCTTGAGCTAATTTCAACACGGAACCTGAAGAAACTATCAGCCTCAGGAAATTCCAACACTAGAAGTCACCTAAGCAACTGATTCATTAAGAATAGAATGATCAATACTGTATTGATTAAGAATAGAAGTTATTTTTATAGTAGTGCTATATCTTGTGTGGTGCTTGTGAAAACAATTTATGTGCATCTATCTATTATGTCTAGTATCTATCTATTAGTTACATCTTCTCAAAAGTGCAGATGTCTTCACTGGATGTAAGCTTGCTCATTTGTTTGAATGTGTGTAAAACCTTGTCTTCATTATATCCCTTCCTCTCAACCCAGATGTCACAAAGACAATGACCCTCCACTGTTTCTTGTGACCTTATCAAGACATTACATTTGTTGGATGTTGCACAAATTTTCACATTGCATGAGCACTGTGTTGACTGCTCATTCCTTACTCTTGCTCTAATTTACTTATACTCACTTTGTCCCACTCTCATGATCATCTTCATGGACTTGGTCTTGCATACTCCCCCCTCCTGGTTGTCGATGCCTTCCATCGTGCCATTTGATGTAGCTACAGCACAAAGAGAGATAGAGGAAAAAGTGACAATTGTCACTGCAATCATCTGGTTGGGAAATAATTATTCTGGTGGCCTGTAGACATTCTAGTCTATGCCTTGGTCTTACTTTTGGGGGGAAACAATCAGGTACAAAATTATTCAATTAACTTCAGTAATTGTGCCTTGTCATAGTCAAGTATAGTTTTGCTTATCTTACACCCTTCCCAAAATCACACAGACGCACGCACGCATACACACACACACACACACACACACACACACACACACACACACACACACACACACACACACACACACAAGCGCCTCCCCCAACAAATACACACATACACGCATATACATACAATACAAAACTTATAAGAATATTGACAACAGGCTGGGTTCAGAGAGGAAACGTCACTATAGGAGCCATGTGCATCGAGACCAGCACATCACCCACGGACCCCAGGACGCTGCCAAGGTGCCCAGAGAAGGTGTGGGGCAAAAATCCAACCCACACCGGCTCACACAGGGCAACGCCTAGGCAGCCACTGGCAACCACTGCTTCCGGGGCAGCAGACTCCCTCAGAGGAACAATGGAAGAAGAAAGCTTGATAAAAGTGGATAAATAAATAATACTAGTTGTACAATACTAAACTACTACAATACTAAATAAATATTTGCTAAGAATAAAATTTGTGGGTGGATGGATAGATTGTCACGTGCCTGCGTCACCCAGCCGCCCATTTCCATTGACGTCAACCGGTCACAACCACGCTCACACACTCAAGTCAATCACCTGCACCTGTCTTCGGTTGTTTAGGAACACTACTTAAACCCTGAGCCCTCCACACTCAGTGTCAGTCTGTCCTGTGATGCCACTCGTTTGCTCACTGCGCTTTACCCGTCTGACTCCTTGCCCGTTTACTGGTCCATCTGCTGCCCGCCCTGACCACTTCCCATTTATGATGTTCTGATCGCCACCTGTCCCGACTACATGCTTGGCCCTCACCACGGTTATCAACTGTGCTCTGCACTGCTGCGCATTTGCTCTGCTGTTACCCCTGCTAGGTTGGTTCCAGCTATCGGCCAGCTGGTCACGCCGTGGAGAGCTCTGCCGCCCTTGCCCACCAGTCACATTCTAACAACGTTGTCGCACCAGCCCAGCCAGACCTCCAGCACTTCCCTTTCCCACATAACAAAGTCTGCATCGTACTGCATTTGGCTGTCCTGTCTGATCAGTCGGATGGATGGATAAAAATATTAGTATCTACTATAAGCTAAACTAAAAAGATAGATGTTGAGCCTGCTCTTCAAAACATGAACGTTGTCGTTCGGCAAACTGTTCCAGAGGTGGGGGACACAGAGATGGAAAAACACCTCGCCAACACCAGTCCATGACTAGGAACACTCTGCAGGAGGATCGCAGGGACAGCGAGAGTTCATAAGGTACAAGCAATTCTGAAGGATAAGAAGGTCCAAGACCCTCAAGACACAAACAATTCAAAGAACTCTACACACATAAAATTGCTGGGTTAAAAATTGCAGTTGGGAAGTTGATTTGCAATAAAACAACCCAACAAGCTGGGTCAATTTTGGACCGATTAAATTTATTGAGATTGATGCCCATTTGCAATATTTGACAGAATATAATTTGGTTATTTAATTAATCAGCTGATTAAAATATATATAATTAATCAAAACTTTCCTTTTGGTCCATTTATGCTACAAAGAAAAATTAGCCATTCATTTTTTTTTATAATTTTTTTTCTGGCGGCATGAGGGGGTTTGAATGGCTCTCTCTGTCTTATGTTGTAATGTGTCAATATGTAATGTGTAAACGACCAGCGGAACAATTGCTTTGGCCTTAATCACTATGATGGTTTCAAGACCCTTAAGTTCATGGTCTGTTTACTTTTATCTAGTATGCTGGTTCTCGCAGCTGCTAAGTAGGACTGCAGTTGCTTCGTGTTTTGAGTGAAATGGGGTAGAAGGAGGAAGGGGAAAACAGTGGGTGGGGAGTAGGGCTCATGGTCTATCAGATCAGTAACATAGAGGCTAACGAGCTGCCAGGGCTTAGTGTCTTGGCTTCCTGCCAGAGCACAGTGGCCCGAATTCACTACATCTGCCTCCACCAGACTAGGGAACTCGCACCCCTCCCACCCCCACGCCTTCAAATGCAAGATGACATTTTCTTTACCCTCCTGTGAACACCTTAACTACTGCCTTACGAAGCCGTCAGCCCACCCCTCCCTATCACCCCACAAATTGTCCTCCCATTTCTATCATTTTCCTACAAGAGCATATCATGACAGATTCTTAAGAAAGACTCAGTTTTCTGTCTCCATTTGCCTTTGTTTTTCTTCTCACAGCTACTATTTTGATCTGACTGTGATGGGAGGAGACAGAAAGAGGATGTTAACAAAGACTCCCTCACTCCTTCCACTCTTCCTCCTCTTACCCCATGCCTTTCTCACGAGCTGAACTCCGGCTTTCCTGTAGTGGCCATAAAGCACATTACAGACAAAGCTCCGTCATCGCTCGTGATTGCGTGTGTGTGTGTTTGTGTGTGTGTATGTGTGTGTGTATGTGTGTGCGCGTGTGTGTGTGTACATGTGTGTGTGCATGTGTGTGGTGCGTGTGCGCGTGCGTGTGTGCGCGTGTTTGTGTGTGTGCGACTGTGTATTATGTATTATAAAAGCAACACTGCTGACTTGTGAGTGACTAACACCATGAGGGCATGTTTTTACAGTTGTGTTTATAGCATGGTAAATTGGTGCAGTCAGGTGTGTGCCAATAACTGAGAAAAGAACGACTATTTATGGTTAAACCAGGGTTCACCAACCTTTCTTAAACTGAGAGCTACTTCCTGGGTACTGATTTAGGCAAAGGGCTACCAGTTTGACACACACTTCTGAAATAGCCAATTCGCTCAATTTAGCTTTCACTGTGTTATTATTGTCATTTCCAGTTCACATGTGTGATTTTGACAAGAATAGCAAAAATGCAGTCAAACCTCGGTTTTCGACCACAATCCGTTCGAGAAGCGAATTCCGAATCTATTTTTCTCATTACAAAGAATGGAAAAAAAAAATGTCCGTCCCAAGACAAAAGAAACCGCCTTTTTTTAAAAGCATTTTTTCATTTGCCCATTTTTGACCAATTGCGCAACTGCAGCGCAACCGTAGCGCGTCGCCCACCACGCAACTGCACCGCGCTGGTCGCATTATTGTGACAGAGCCGTCGCTGAAATTTAGAAAATATTTTTTAAGTCCTGATGTACTTTCCAGAATTTAAGTGGACCTAAGTGCGCAGGGAGCTTAATTTTGTCCGATCGCGCAACCGTAGCGCGTCGCCGACCGCGCAACTGCACAGTGCTCGTCGCATTATTGTGACAGAGCCGTGGCTGATATTTAGAAAATATTTCTAAAGTCCTGATGTACTTTCCAAAATTTAGTGGACCTCAGTGCGCAGGGAGCTTAATTTGGTCCGATCGCGCAACCGCAGCGCACCGGGCGCTCACTGTCGCATTGCTTTAAGAGCGTCTTTGTGTTTTAGGATGGCTTTACTGCTCCCATTTGCTTTGACTAATAATAATATTAATAATAATAATAATAATAATAATAATAATCATTATTATTATTTATTATTATTAATATTATCATTATTGTCATTATTATTAACAATTTTACATGATTTTCGAGATGATGGGGTGTGTTATTTGTGGCAAACTGTTTTCAGAGATGGGGAATCTGTCGCAGAGACAGAACAGTCTGTACTAATGCCCATTCAGTGGCCGAAGAACGAGAAAGTCAAAAAAAGGACAGACTGATGATGAACGGAAGTGGTTTTTCATCTGTCCGTCGAATTGTCTCGATCCACGTCAAGTACCAACTAGCCTCTTAAATTAGTTAACCCATAAAAATGTTTTTCAAATGTTTTAATCTGAAGTCATTTTGTTAATTGTTTGACCAGGAAGAATTTGGTCCGAAATTGGCTTGTTGACCAACACTTTTTTGGTTCTTTTATCACAAACAATTTATTTTAGGTTGCATTACCTGACATGTTTTGGCGTGTACTTCCACCTTCATCAGAGTGTCACTGGTGTGGTTGTGACGCGTCTTTATCAGCTGATGGATGAAGGCGTGATTTACCTGTCAGATTTGACAGATGAGTCACACTCTCTGCTGTTCGTTCACCTCTCTAAAATGCTGCTCCAGGAGGTGGAGAGCATGTAGGCTCCCTCTTGATGGTCCTCGGATCTCAATGGCTTCCCTGATCCAACGCTGATATTTATTTTCTTCAGTGCGGATAACTCTGGCCTTTTCCCAGTCCATGATGTGGTTTTCTCTTTTGCAATGGTCGGTAATGGCTGACTTGTAGTGTTCATGTTCTGCTTGTTGTTTTGTTGCTCTTGTTTGTCTTGTTGCTGTCTCCTCACACTCCTTCCTGTGTTCCATTTTCCTGGTGCTGAAGTTCCTCCCTGTCTCCCCGATATATGATTTATTGCATGATTTGCATGGTATCTCGTATATGGAGTTGCATTTATTTTCCGGGTTGATTCTGTCTTTTGGGTGAACCAGTATCTGGTGGAGTGTTGTGTGTGGTTTGATAGGTGTGTTCATGTTGTATTTTTTCATGGCCCTTTTGATGCGTTCCGTAATTCCTTTCACATACGGCAACGTCATCATCCCACTGGGTTCTTGTTTCTGTGGGGTTTTTTTCTTTCCCCCTGTGTTGTGTATTTTTTGTTCTTTACCTGTTCTGCACCTTTTGTTATTGCCCATTGTGGATACTGACATTTTTTGAGTGCGTGTTGTATCTGCTTTTCTTCCTGTGTTCTGTCCTCCGGGTCCGTGATTATTGCTGTTCGTTCGTATAGTGTTCTGACTACTGACAGTTTATGTATAGTGGGATGTTCTGATGTCCAGAGGAGGTATTGGTCAGTGTGTGTGGGTTTTCTGTGTACTTTTATTTTTATGTCTCCGTTGTCTATGTGGTGTATGTTGATGTCTAGAAAGGCTATGGATCGATCTGTTTCTTCTTCATGAGTGAATTATATCTTGCCAGTGGTGTCTATGTTGTTGAGGTGGTCTGTAAGGTTTTGTGTATGCCCTGTTGTTTTTTCTAGAATGTCATCTACGTAGCATCTCCATAGTGTGGGTTTGTATGTACCCGGGGCTGTTGAGAGTGCTTTTTGTTCTAAATCCTCCATGAAAAAAATAAGTACACGCCGAAACATGTCAGGTAATGCAACCTAAAATAAATTCTTTGTGATAAAAGAACCCAAAAAATTAATTGACAAGTGAAACAAAATGAACTTAGTACAACTATTGTTGACCAACAATTCAACCAACCGACCAGCAGACGTCCGCCCTAATATATTAAAACTTTCAATTTGGTTGGAAATTTAGAGGTTGGACAGTATTTACATGCTTTTGCATGCACACGCAATGGTAAAAAAAGCTGGTGCTAGAAAAAGATGGCATCAGGAATTTTACCTCAGCAACTCTGAACAGATAATGTTAAGTGACTTAAGTGCTCTCTTGGTATGTTATGCGGCCATAACACCACCAACAGCAACATGCAATACAACGATATACACTTATTTTTGCTTGCACATTAACACGTCTACCAAATTTAATGTAATTACTATTCTCTCTTTCATGCTGTTAGTGGTGTGATTGTTCCTTGTGACTGATTGGTTGGTGAACAGTCCTGACTATGGTCTGCCTTTCACCCAAGTTCAGTTGAGATGGCTCCAACTCATCTCTGACTCTGAAGAAAATATTTGATAATTTGTTGGATGGTTGAATGGCTGGATCTAATTGGCCCTGGAGATCATACAAAACTTCATCATCAAAACTTCAACTCCTTTCTCATTTGACCTGCCCAGACAATTTTCTTTGGCTCACACAAGTCTCCCCATATCAATGGTCTAAAAAAAAAAAAAGGTGTATTTTCTCCTCCTGTAAAACTAACGAGAGCATTCAATGAACATGAGTGTGGTGTGGCTCAGTGGTAGAGTGGGCGTCTCCCAACCAAGACGGGGATTTGTTCCCCAGCTACTTGAGCAAGACACTGAACTGCCAGTTACTCCAGATGGTATGTCATCAGTATGTGAATGAGTAAGCAGTGTGAAGCACTATGAGTACCAAAGGTAGAAAAGTGCAATACAGCCCATTTAAAACCCTCCACATCTTAAATGCACTCGTTCCATTTGTCCTTCTGAATTTTATCAATTTTTTGCATTAGTTATATTGAGGGCAGCTCGGTGGGGCACTGATTAGCACGTCCACCTCACAGTTAGGAATGTACGGGTTCGATTCCACCTCCTTTGTATGTTCTCCCCGTGCCCGCGTGGGTTCTCTCCGGGCACTCCAGTTTCCCCCACATCCCCAAAACATGCTTGGTAGGCCGATTGAACACTCCAAATCGTCTCGTGGTGTGAGTGCAAATGGTTGTTCGTCTCTGTGTGCCCTGCGATTGGCTGGCAACCAGTTCAGGGTGTCTCCCGCCACACAACCACCACTGTAAATTCTACCTTGTTCTACAAATAGTTGAATCCTGTGGGTTACAGCAAAGTACAGAATTTTACCCTTTAAAGGGAGAGGGTCACTTACATCAGATAAGTGCACGATTGACACAGGCAAGTCTTTTTCTGAACACTGGAATTTATACTTTGCGTCCATTGTTGAATTTTGTGGGTTTTATTAATATACAGTGTTGTGTGACAATGTAAGACAATGAATGTAGTGCTATGAGACTAAAGCGATAAAAAAAAAAACCAGATAAGCAGAAAGACAATTACTGATGTACACAGAGAGAGACTAAGCACTAGACAAAAATATGATGATGTGTTACAGGGAGACAAAACCAAGCACGACAAATAAAGCAATGATCTAAATATTAAGCATAATTGCTATGCATAGGGTCTCTATGGAGCGTGAGGCCATCATCTCAGTGCTGGAGTTGTAGCCAGGTTAATGCCGTCACAGCTATTTACCAAATCACTTGGGACAGGGGGCGTCTTAGCACTCAGGGATCCCAATGACCCTTAGAGAAAGGCCAGACCAAAGATGGGTCACCCCAAATATCAAAGCTGTCTAATGACAACCACTACCAATCACCTCAAAAGGTATTTAAAGGTCTACATTTGTCAGTTGCAGTATATGCTAATAATCACATAATAACGGTCTCAAATTCAATCATTTGAGATTTTTTCCACAGATCACCACCAAATAAAATTTTGTTTAGATTGTTTAAGCCTGTATGTAGTTTGATAGTTTGATTTCTTTTCACTGCTATGCAGATGACAGATCTATGTCCCGCAGAGCAAAAATGGATGTCACTGAATTTCCTAAATGTCGATAAAGTTAAAACACCAATTAAGTAAGTATTATAAGTATTATAAAAAATATAGCCCTAAATCACAAGCAGTCTCAAAGGGCTCTGTCCTCTGCATTTAACCCATCCCCATGTGATTTTGATCCATCCCCTGGGGGAGAGGGGAGCAGTGAGCAGCAGCGGCGCCGCGCTCGGGAATCATTTGGTGATCTAACCCCCCAATTCCAAACCTTAATGCTGAGTGCCAAGCAGGGAGGCAATGGGTTCCATTTTTATAGTCTTTGGTATGACCCGGCCGGGGTTTGAACCCACAACCTTCCAGTCTCAGGGCGGACACTCTACTACTAGGCCACTGAGCTGGTTGAATTATGGTTTTCGGTCCAAGTGGCCCATGTACATCCCACCCTGTTGACCTGGGTGGCCTGGAGTCTTAAGCCATTAGTCTCGAACTTTGGTTTTAAATTGGACAATAATTTAAATTGGAATGCCAAATCACTGCTGTTGTCAAATCCATCTTATTTCATGTTAGGCGGTTGGCTAAGCCTCCTTCTTTCTCAACAGCACTTAGAAAATGTGATCCATCCATTCGTTACATCTCGACTAGACTGCACTCTAATGCACTTGACTTCGGAGTCAGCCAGGCATCCCTCAAGCGTCTCCAGTTTGTCCAAAATGCTGCCACTCGCCTGATAACTGGAGCTCGTAGGAGGAAGCACATAAACCAAATTCTGGCCTCCCTCACTGGCTCCTGATACATTTTAGAGTGCATGTTAAGATACTGCCATTTGGTTTCAAATCGTTGAATAGCTTTGCCCCAGCTTACCTCTCTAAGCTCCTCCACCCCTACCACCAGCCCGGTAACTAAGAGCTGCACACCAGATGCTCCTGCAAGTGCTGAGGACTAAGCAGAGCCTCAGAGGGGATTGAGCCTTTTCTGGTGCCGGTCCTTCCCTCCAGAATGACCTCCACTTGAAAGTTAGACAAGCCCCCTCACTGTTCAACTTGTTTGAAGAGCCATTTTTATTAGGATTTTGACTGACTTACTGTTCTGCTAGACACCTTCAAGTTCCTGGGTACCACAATCTCACGGGACCTGAAATGGACCAGCCACATAGACTCTGTCCGGAAGAAGGCCCAGCAGAGGCTGTACTTCCTGAGACTGCTCAAGACTCAACCTGCCGCGGGAGCTGCTGAAGACCTTCTACACTGCCATCATCCAGTCTGTCCTCTGCACCTCCATCACTGTCTGGTTTGGATCGGCCTCCAAACAAGACAAGCACAGACTGCAACGGACAATCAGGACTGCAGAAAAGATCATTGGAATCAACCTCCCATCTATCCAAGACTTGTACCTGTCAAGGACCAGGAAATGTCCAAGCAACATCTCTACAGACCCTTTTCACCCAGGTTACAGTCTGTTTGAACTACTCCCCTCCGGACGGCGTTATAGAGCTCTGTACGCCAAAACCAGCAGACACAGAGACAGCCAGGCTGTTGCTCTGATGAACTCACTCCACTCTTAGAGTCTCAGAGTCATTGCTGTGCAATAACATCCTGCTCTCCACACCTTATTGGATTGTCTACACTGTTTGTACTATGTGTCTTCTCTGCATCCATTGCAGCCTGGTCATCCTAGAAGAGGGACCCTCCCATCTGTGGTCTCAAGGTTCTTCTCAAGGTTTCTCACTTCCCCTAGTCGGAGATTTGAGTTTTTCCTTGCCCTCATGGGAGTTTAAGATCAGGGGATGGCTGAGAATATTGTCATTTGTCATTTTCACATGTCCTGAGTGTTGTTAGTCACCTAAATGTTGAACAGAGACTGTGATGTAACAAAGTCAAATTCCTTGTTTGGCACGCTCAAACGAATAAATTCCTCTTGAATCTTGAATATACCGTATTTAACATGCACAATAAACAGAAAAAAACCATATATGAGTCGCACCGGAGTATAAGTCGCACTTTGGGGGGAAATTTATTTGACAAAATCCAACACCAAGAACAGATATGAACCAGCAAAACAGGCTAAACGATACGGTATACTAACGTGACTTAAACACAAACGAGGAGCTGAGAACGGGCCTGACGTAATGTTAACAGTGATTCAAATAACTATAACATAAAGAACACATTTATCAAACCGTCTGTGTCATTCCAAATCATTAAATCCATCAAATTCTTCGTCCTTTGTGTAAACAACGTCGGACTCGTCGTCGTCAGTTGCAGTTCAAATTATTCATCCATCCATCTTCTTCCGCTTATCCGGGGTCGGGTCGCGGGGGCAGCAGCTTTAGGAGGGACTCCCAGACCTCCCTCTCCCCAGCCACTTTATCCAGCTCATCCCGGGCCCCAAGGCGTTCCCAGGCCAGCTGAGAGACATAGTCTCTCCAGCGCGCCCTGGGTTGTCCCCGGGGTCTCCTACCGGTGGGACATGCCCAGAATACCTCCCCAGGGAGGCGTCCAGGAGGCATCCTGATGAGATGCCCGAGCCACCTCATCTGGCTCATCTCAACGTGGAGAAGCAGCGGCTCTACTCCGAGTCTCTCCCGGATGACCGAGCTTCTCACCTTATCTCTAAGGGAGAGCCCGGACACCCTGCGGAGGAAACTCATTTCGGCCACTTGTAGCCTGGAGCTCGTCACCATAGGTGAGGGCAGGAGCATTGATCAACCAGTAAATCGAGAGCTTTGCCTTTTGGCTCAGCTCTCTCTTCACCACGATGGACCAGTACAGAGTCCGCATTATTGCTGACGCTGCACCGATCCGCCTGTCGATCTCGCGATCTATCCTGCCCTCACTCGTGAACAAGACCCCAAGATACTTGAACTCCTCCACGGGGCAGGATCTCATCCCTGATCCGGAGAGGGCATTCCACCCTTTTCGGACCGAGGACGGTGGACTCGGATTTGGAGGTGCTGACCCTCATCCCGACTGCTTCACACTCGACTGTGAACCGCTCCAGTGAGAGCTGGCGATCACGGCTTGAAGAAGCCAACAGCACCACGTCATTTGCAAATAGCAAAAACGCGATACTGAGGTCCCCAAACTGGACCCCCTCAACGCGGGGCCTAGAAATTCTGTCCATAAAAATTATGAACAGAATCGGTGACAAAGGGCAGCCTTGGCGGAGTCCAACCCTCACTGGGAACGAATCCGACTTATTGCCGGAAATGCAGACCAAACTCTGACACAGGGACTGAACCGCCCTTATCAGTTGGCTCGGCACTCCGTACTCCGGAAGCACCCTCCACAGAACCTCCTGAGGGACACGGTCGAACGCCTTCTCCAAGTCCACAAAACACATGTGGACTGGTTGGGCGAACTCCCATGCACCCTCGAGGATCCTGCCGAGGGTGTAAAGCTGGTTCATTGTTCCACGGCCAGGACGAAAGCTCCTCCTGAATCCGAGGATTGACCTCCCGACGGATCCTCCTCTCCAGCACCCCTGAATAGACCTTTCCAGGGAAGCTGAGGAGTGTGATTCCCCTGTAAATGGAACACACCAGGGACTCCAAGAAGGATGGGTACTCTGAACTGCCGTTTGGTGCATAGACACAAACAACAGTCAGGACCCGTCCCCCCATCTGAAGGCGGAGGGAGGCTACCCTCTCGTTCACTGGGGTGAACCCCAATGTGCAGGCGCCCAGCCGGGGTGCAATAAGTATGACTATACCTGCTCGACGCCTCTCACCGTGGGCAACTCCAGAGTGGAAGAGAGTCCAGCCCCTCTCGAGAGGGCTTGTACAAGAGCCCAAACTATGTGTGGAGGCAAGTCTGACTATGTCTAGTCGGAACTTTTCTGCCTCACACACTAGCTCAGGCTCCTTTCCAGCCAGAGAGGTGACATTCCATGCCCCAAGAGCCAGATTCTGCAGCAGGGGATCGGACCGCCAAGGTCCCCGCCTTTGGCCGCCGCCCAGCTCACTTTGCACCCGACTCCTTTGGCCCCTCCTACAGGTGGTGAGCCCATGGGAAGGGGGACCCACGTTTTCTTTTCGGGCTGTGCCTGTTCGGGCCCCATGGGCGAAGGCCTGGCTCCAGAGGGGGGCCCCGGTGACCTGCGTCCGGGCGAGGGAAAACTAGATCCATTTATTTTACTCATCATAAGGGGTCTTCTGAGTCAAATTATTCCACAGGCCCATATAACAATATATAAACTCTATATCAAATAACAATAATATGAACAACAATTTTATCGAACCATCTGTGTCACTCCAAATCATTCAATCCATCGGAATCTTCATCTTTTGTGTCACTTAAAAAAAAGAAAACCACACAGCTGCTGACTCCGAAACTACGTGCGTCACGTCACGTTCCTGAGTCACTTGACTTCCAGCCAAGCCCCAATCAAGGAACTGCCAGCACCTGCTACAGATCATTAGCTCCCCTACTTAACCTCTTTGTATTTTGCCAGTGGTTGTCAGTTCGACTGCTTACCCTGCCCGTGACATCACTGCCTTTTTGTCCCCTGAACAATCTCTGTTGCCAACTGCTTCCGTAAACTGACCAACCATGCCTTGATCGCCGCCTTCCCCTACTACTTGCTCGTCCTTTGACCACGCTTCTGATCGCCGCCTGCCTTGACCACCTACCTGCCTTCCGACTACGACTACGCGCTGTGCTCTGCTGCTCAGCCACGCCAGCCAGACCGCAAGTCCAGCGTTCCACTTCCCCTTTCCCCCTTTTCCATAAAGGATCGTGCTGCACTTGGTCGCCCTGTCTCTGTTCCGTGACACCGCTGACATCAGACTAGATACATCAAATAAATGTAATCTAAACAAATTTTTATTGAACCATCCGTGTCACTCCAAATCATTAAATCCATTGGAATCTTCATCCTCTGTCACTTAAAAAAAAACAAAAAAAAAACTGTTGACTCCGGGAACTACGTGGGCCGCTGACGTCAGACATGTCGTCAGTTGTGGCTTCAATTATTCCACAGATCTACGTATATAACTGTCAGGGAAGAATCCCCAATGCAAAAGAGTGACCCTCACAATGACAAGTAAATTTAGAGATGAAAGACACAGATACCCAAGTGTAAGCTTTCCGGCCGGGAGAGACGACAACCACAATGAGTCTGTCAGAACTCTGGTTTTTCCCATGAAAAAACGGCTTTTTATTTACTAGTTAATCAATACATCAAACATCACATAACATCAAAACAAGTCATGAGCAGAGGACTTCGATCATGGTCCAAGACCTAAATCAATATGACATGACATTGTAGAGAGTTTTTAATCATAACATGTTTACTTGTTCTTAGCCTTTGGTGCATTTAAGTCAGGCTGTGATGTACCAAAGTCAAATTCCTTGTTTGGCACGCTCAAACATGGAGAATAAAAACTCTTGAATCTTGAGGTGTCCAGGTCGTCCCGACCTTTTCACTTCATCCTGGGATTGTCATGACCAGGCCACCTCATCTAAACTAAGATGAGATTCATGAAACAATAACACATGGGTAAGCAGGATGTAATAAAACATACTAATTTTAAACACTTGTTTATATGATTGGAGATATATTCTTAATGTGTGTATGTTGTCGTGGTTATATTTGGTTAAAAGAAATACATGATACATTACATTTGGTAACATAGTTATATAGAACTTCTTTCTCAATAACTATATTGTAGCATTACCAAAGTACCAGGCAAGACGTGGGTTTGGTAACCGGCTCTTTATTTAACAAAACGAGCTCAATGAACCAACAATGACAATCGCGCCCCGCCTTCACGGCCTCCCTAGACAATGTGAAACTACTAATAAGTAACATAAATAACAAGTTTGTCAAACCTGTGTCACACCAAATCATCAAATCCGTCAAACTCTTCGTCCTCCGTGTCACTTACAAACAAACCCGCTACTGATGACGATAGTACGTGTGGCCCTTCGTCGAGACTCATTAGTTTCAGTTACAATTATTCCAGCTTTTCTGAATCCTGACAGAATGGTTTCGGGTTTTACTGAAGCCCATGGTTTGTCGATCCATCTAATGACATCCAAGAATGTTGCACAGCGCATTCTCCCGGTTGCCGTGAAGCTGTCCTCTCCGTCCATCATCCACTGCTCCCAGGTTATGCAAGACTGCCTTAAACCTCCTATTCACGGAGATATCAAGTGGCTGGAGTATTTTAGTTAAGCCTCCAGGGATGATGGCAGGTATGGAGTTGAGATTTTTTAATTCATGTTTTAACTGTGGTGTGATGTGCGCTTGCATGCTGTCCATCACAAGCTGAGCTTTGCGTGCTCTAAAGAAGCCATCTGGATGCCTTGTGCTGCACTCATCTCGTTTAGTCTGAAAATAACATGTGAAGTGAATCTGCTTCACAATGACGATAATGATGGTGTGGATGTGTGTGAGTGACAAAATAAATAAATGAGTTATATAGTGTTAAAAATTTCACATATAAGTCGCTCCTGAGTATAAGTCGCACCCCCACCCAAACTATGAAAAAAGGTGCGACTTCTACTCCGAAAAATACGGTATTCATTTGTTTAATTGACTGTTTTCACTGTCTTTGTGATTGTCCCATTGCTATATGTGAACTGTTTTGTTACAGCCTCAGCTGTAGTAAAATGTGCAGTACAAAAAAAGTTGCATTGTATTGATGATGAAACATTTAATTAGTGGAAATTCACCCGCGTGTGTTTCAATCAAACAATTATTTTTACTAGAATATGTTAACAGTTTATTTCTGTCTGAAAAATACTGGATTTGCTGTCTATTGTTTTGCTTTTTTGTTGTTTTTAACTTCTGTCAATCGACTTCAATGTCCATTTGTCTTCACTGTCGATGTCTTTCACAGACCTATATCATTTGCATTTTTTGCTCATCTAGCGTCATCTTGCAAACAAGGCTCTGATCTTCAGGCGATGCTGCCACAAACTATCACATCAAATTCATTTGCTCCTAACTGGAGCAGCAAGCACAGCCACTTAAAGACACATTCACGGACACAGCCATGCATGAAAGCACATCGTGCACACTTGTCAGCACAGTGACAGAAATATCTGCAGACATAATGCTGCCTGTTGGACAGATGCAACACTACATGTGTCAAGCAGAGGGCTCACACACACGCACACACGCACGCCACCCTCGCACGCACGCACACGCACACACAAACACACACAAGCACAAACACAAAAGACTCGATTTATTTTTAGCACAGGAAAGAGACTTGAATGTCTGTCAAAGACACATAGAAAAAAACAGTGTGGATATACTTGAATCAATTTGCTTGAATTGATTGTGTATCTTATCCATGTATTATAATTCTAGCCTTTGCACAGTTTATCAACAAAAAGCAGCACTAATCCAATTGGTTGAGATCCAGATCTTTTGATTTGATGTGAGTTCCTTGGCAATTGACAGAGTACATGGAAGATTAAACGCTGCTTAATTAACTATGTATCAAGTCTCTCCTAAAGTCTAATCAAATCCTTGAAGTAAATCTTGAGCTTGAGCTACAGAGAATGTACACTCATACGTGTATGTAGACCCATTTTGTTCCAGCTCACTGTATAGACTTTTAAAATCAAACACACACCACACATAAAGCACACTGTTGTCTCACAAGCAATTACATGAAGAAGCCAAGATTGGCGGTTCCACTATGCATCTTTCATTCCTCTCTCATCTTTTTTTATTGCTATTTGTACTTTCCTGCCAAGCCTGGAGCTTCTCCGAATCAAAAAAGGATCCTCGCTAAGTTCACAGTAAAAAGCCATAATTAAAATGCAGTCTGCTCCAACAGCTGCAGAGCTGAAGCGAGAGGTAGACAAAAGCGGCAATTAACAGAAAAATGTGACTTACTCTAAAAAGAGAAACTTGTCCTTCGCTATCTTTAAAGTGTACCCCCCAGCGATCCCACATTGCAGTCTTGATGGGAAAAAAGAGCAATATTGTAAAGTTTGATAAATATCTGTTGTTCCCATTTTAGTGTCTAATTTTGTATTTGCCAAAGTAATCTCCCCAGTTTCTGTTTAATGCACGCCGCCATGTTGGGAACTGATAACGTCATGTCATTGATAGAGCTCTCCCTTGCAACCACTACCGGGTGGAATTTTTATTTTTTTTATACGCACAATGGCTTATGAAGGGAGTCGGTGATAGTGTCGCGCACACACGCCTGACTTGTGTACAGGCAACGTGGGATCGATTCCTGCTTTATAGCGGTGCGCATGTGGATGTTACTGGTTGTTCATCTCTATATATGCCCTGGAACTTGTTGGCAACTAGTCCAGTGTCCTTTCGCCCGAAGTCAGCTGGGATCGGCTTCAGCACTCCCATGACCCTGAACAAGATAAGCAGTGTTGAATGGATGGATGGATGGATGGATGGATGGATGGATGGATGGATGGATGGATGGATGGATGGATGGATGGATGGATGGATGGATGGATGGATGGATGGATGGATGGATGGATGGATGGCAGGTAAAGGTCACCTAGTGATTAAAAAAAACATTTTCTTCGATAGGCAAACGATCTGGTGTATGACTGTGAAAAGGTTTGAAGGGACAGCCCTGTCAATAACAAGACATCACCAGTTCCCATCATGGTGCCGTACACTAAACGGAAACCAGACAGAATATTTTGGCAAATACAAGACTAAGCACAAAAATGGGACCAGCTAGCTATTCATCCATCACACTTTACAATATTGTTCCCTTTCCCCATTAAGACCTCAATGTTGGATCTCCAGAGGTACACCTCAAGCTACTCTTTGCATATTGAGCAATGACTGTTGAATGGGAGAAGTTTGCATGGATTATAAAACCAGTTATTGAAAACCCTTTGTTTCACATTCAAACTGACCGATGCAGTTGGCAGATGTATTTTGTGTGACGCTAGTGGAAATTGAAATTTATTCTTTGTTCATGCTGTGATAAATCTGAGAAATATTATATATGGCGAGGTAGAGCCAAGAGGATGTTTGTTGTTTCCATACTAAGCATACATCTGAACAGTGTGCACAGAGAAGCTGCTCCAAGCTGCACCCTAAGCATTGGGATGATATTCACCATCGCCTCACATCTATTACGCTTTTACGTGTACATGTGACACATCTTTATCACTTACTCATTCAAATTAACCTTTATCTAAATTTATACCAGCTATGTCATCTCTAATCCTAAACTGATAGAATTTTGTGGCAGAAATCCAGGCAGATTATTCTCGTAGAAGCATCAGACCTAAACGCCAATATTGACGCATCAATATTTAACCTCAACGTTTGGGTGAAGCAAGCTTGGGAGGAGGTACGAAATGGGTAATTGAGCTTGTGGTCCTCTTAAATCTTTGAGCACACACACGCGCGCACACACTCACACACACACCATTTTAGTTCATCATCAGACATTATTGAATTGAGTGTGTGTCTATGAAAAAGCTGTCCGACAATGTCTCTAACCCTCACATGCAAAACCATAAAAGCTTAAGGCTAGATTTCATGACGTTTGATGTATGTGACAATACAAATAGCAGAACAGGGGACACTTATTTGTTTTAAAGAAGCTTGCCAAAATTTGTACCTGAAGGAAATAGGCGCAAGCGTTAGCCAGTTACTGCATGAGGTTTCTAAACTCACTTCTAGTTTAAATTGCACATTATAATTGGACAATGTTTGGATTATGTAATATTTCCAGCAATTGTTTCCCTTTCTGAACACAACATTTCTGATTCCCCTTCTTTCTGGAGAGTAAGAAATATTGCCTTCCTCAACAGTGACAGTACACAGATGGCGGTGGCACAGCTTCACAGATGGTCTTATCTTCAATACACCCCCATTTGCACCACACAGATGTTTCAGTCCACCTCCCATATTACAACCAAGGAGGCATTCACTAAACTCTGTCAAAATTTCCCTGAGGATGTTAGTACATCGCAGGTAATCAGCAACGTGGACTGGCCCTAAATATAATGTGGAACTATCAAGTAAATTACACACCGAAACAAACTGGATGAGACTGTCGCTTAAACTTAAGGCATCGTTGACATGAACAAATATTTAAAGGGACAGCAGAAATCACAGTGCATATATTACTGATACTTACAGATGATGTAATAGTCTTTTCCCCTAAAGAACTCCAAACCCCAAAGATTGGGACTGAACTCCTGAAACTTGAGGGTGAACTTTACGTCCTGGTCAGGTTTGACACAGTTGAGCAGCGGTGTGTCAGCCTTGGTGATGGTGCAACTCTCTAGCTGCTCCCTGGGCACCATATATACCTTGTAATACTCCACTCCCTCACCCACCCCACCATCCACTCGAGGGCACACAATGTCCAATTTATCCCCAATCTGAGGGTAGAGTACCACACCTTGTCCTGGCACAAATCTGAAAGAATAAAGAAAGGACATAACCTCAGTATTTCACATCACCAGACATACATTGTGTATAGTATTTTGTGGTGTTTTTTAGACTAAAATTGTAAAAAATCATCAGCGTCAAATACCATTATTGTAATTCGTAACTATGTCCTGAATTTTCAATGACAAAGTATTATGGCAAAAGTTCTGGTAGGATTGGGCAAATGTGCAAGTGCAAATAAATGAGGGTGACCTTATTCACTCCTCATAAATGTAAGCAAATATGCATTTTATCCAACATTGTGGAAATGTACGTGGACTAAACTAACAGATACCAACAAAACAATGAAAAAAAAAAGCCTTGGTATGTGAGGCAACCTTTCAACAACAGCAACAGTTGCAGGAACTCATCAGCAGGAAGCCTGGAGGGCTTTGTCTGAGAGTGTAATTGAATTTCCCTAAATATTTCCCAAAAGTAAAATAATAGCGCCATTTAGTCCGGAGTATGGAGAAGCCCTACAGCATTCCAACAATACACATATTTTCATCCACGTTATAAAATTCTGCTTGAATTGACAGTCTTTATTTGCTGTGTCCTCAGGTTAAATCAATCTAATCGTGAATGTTACGCACAGATGCTGTTCTAAACAACTAAATGCACACATGCAAAAAATACATTTAAGTAAATGATTGTCCTGAAAACATATTTATGGCCTCAAACACATTTTCAGCCATGTGTGAGAAAAGATGTACCATAATTTTCGGACTATAAGTCACGTTTTTTGTCATAGTTTGGGTGGGGGGGCTACTTATACTCAGGAGCGACTTATATGTGATTTTTTTCACAAATTTTCAAAATTCAAAAATCCGCGATGTAGTGAAACCGAGAAAAACAAACCGCAATGTAGCAAGGGATTACTGTCATTTGAACTGCAAGTGACGTCACCCGTGCCGCGCGGCGGTTGTTTACATGAAGACCAAAGGATTCGATCACGGGACGACGAAGATGACGAAGGGCCCCACGTACTACCGGCATCATTAGAGGCTTTGTTTGTAAGTGACGGATTTAATGATTTGGAGTGACACAGAAGGTTTGATAAACTATTATGGCTTTTACGCACGCCCGGTCCTTCTCGACGGGAGCTCTCTTTCATCTCTGTGGATGGAAGTCAGGGTCCGGCGCTCGGCCGGGTGGCTGTCCGGGGACGGTGGATGGGGCTCGGACATGGCTTTTACGCACGCCCGGTCCTATTTATGGAGCTCTCTTCCACCGCCGTAGCTGGAAGTTCAGTAGTTGTTGCCTCGTTGAACTCGTTTTGTTAAATAAAGAGCCATTTACCAAACCCACGTCTTTCCTGGTACTTTGTTAACGCTACAATACAGTTATATACTAGATCTCTGCAGCGCACGCGCAGCGTTGTTGACATAAAGAACGAGGAATTTGATCGATGGATTTAATGATTTGGAGTGACACAGATGGTTTAATATTGTTGTAATATGATAGTTATTTGAAATATACTTTATATATCGTTATATGGGTCTGTGGAAGAATTAGAAATGCAACTTACAATGCGTTCGACGTGAGCATATGCGGCGCATACGCAATATTGTTTACATAAAGCACAATCGATGGATTTAATGAATTGGAGTGACACAGATGGTTTGATAAACGTGTTATTTATGTAATACTTTAATAACTCTGAATGTTACGTCAGGCCCGTTCTCAGCTCCTCGTTTGTGTATATGTTACGTTAGCATACCGTATCGTTTAGCCTGTTGTTGCTGGTTCATGTCTGTTTTTGGTGTTGGATTTTGACAAATAAATTTGCCCCAAAAGTGCGACTTATACTCCGGTGCGACTTATAGTCCGAAAATTACGGTATATGCGTCAGTTATTTTGCATAATTAAATCAGCACACATAAGGAGATAATGACATTAGACCAGTGTTGGAGGTACCAAACCCTGCCAGTTTCATATCCACATTCACCAAACCCCTCTTTAGTGAAAAGAAAAAAAAAAAAAAAATTTCGAATTCAAGACATAGATGTTTTTTACAGATGCACAAAATGAACATCACCTTGTCCAAAGAACAAAGCCAACACAATCCATGAACTCACAACAAAGACTTCAGCTGTTGCCTTTGCGAGATCAGTTCAGATATGCGTCATCACAAATTTACACAATAAATCAGGTGTGTTCGGACCTCCGCAGTGGAGGCTATGCCGAACCCCTGATACTGATTCACCGAACCCCAAGGGTACGATCGAACCCAAGTTAAGAACCACTGCATTAGACTGCTCTAGGGCTGCTCAGTTAATCAAATATAAATCATAAACGCAATTTTGGCTCCAGAAGATCTCATTCATCATTAACTCAATTCATATAATCGAGAACAAACGCCTCTACAACATTGCGTGGACATCGGGGAAGGTGCCTCTGGATTGGCAGACTGTGGTGGTGGTTCCCCTCTTTAAGAAACTGGATCAGAGGGTGTGTTCCAATTACAGGGGAATCACACTCCTCAGCCTCCCTGGTAAGGTCTATTCAGGAGGGCTGGAGAGGAGGGTTTGTCAGGATTACCTCAGATTCAGGAGGAGCCGTTTGGCTTTCGTCCTGGCCGTGGAACAGTGGACCAGCACTACACCCTCGGCAGGATCCTCGAGGGGGCATGGGAGTTTTCCCAACCAGTCCACATGTGTTTTGTGAACTTGGAGAAGGCATTCGACCGTGTCCCTCGGGAGGTTCTGTGGAGGGTGCTTCGTGAGTACAGGGTGCCGAGCCAACTAATAAGGGTGGTTCGGTCCCTGTATCACCGATGCCAGAGTTTGGTCCGCATTTCCGGCAGCAAGTCGGATTCCCAGTGAGGGTTGGACTCCGCCAAGAATTTGTCACCGATTCTGTTCATAATTTTTATGGACAGAATTTCTAGGCGCAGCCAAGGCGTTGAGGGTGTCCGGTTTGGGGACTGCTTTTTGCAGACGGCGTGGTGCTGTTGGCTTCTTCAAGCCGTGATCTCCAGCTTTCACTAGAGCGGTTCGCAGCCGAGAATGAAGCGGTCGGGATGAGGGTCAGCACCTCCAAATCCGAGTTCATGGTCCTCGGTCGGAAAAGGGTGGAATGACCTCTCCGGATCGGGGATGACATCCTGCCCCAAATGGAGGAGTTCAATTATCTTGGAGTCTTGTTCATGAGTGAGGGCAGGTTGGAGCGTGAGATCGACAGGTGGATTGGTGCAGCGTTGGCAGTAATGCGGCGGACTCTGTACCAGTCTGTCGTGGTGAAGAGAGAGCTGAGCCAAAAAGCAAAGCTCTCGATTTACCGGTCGATCTACGCTCCTACCCTCACCTATGGTCACGAGCTATGGGTCGTGACCGAAAGAACGAGATCCGGGATACAAGCGGCCGAAATGAGTTTCCTCCACAGGGTGTCCGAGCTCTCCCTTAGAGATAAGGTGAGAAGCACGGTCATCCGGGAGAGACTCGGAGTAGAGCCGCTTCTCCTCCACGTTGAGAGGAGCCAGATGAGGTGGCTCGGGCATCTCATCAGGATGCCTCCTGGACGCCTCCCTGGGGAGGTGTTCCAGGCATGTCCCGCCGGTAGGAGACCCCAGGGACGACCCAGGACGCGCTGGAGAGACTATGTCTCTCAACTGGCCTGGGAACGCCTTGGGACCCCCCCGGGATGAGCTGGATGAAGTGGCTGGGGAGAGGGAAGTCTGGGAGTCCCTCCTAAAGCTGCTGCCCCCGCGACCCGACCCCCGATAAGCGGAAGATAATGAATGGATGGAGAACAAATGACTATTTGGTGTTCCGTTCTGAGACGTGCATGAACAACTCAACCAGTGTCCCGTGTGTGTGGAGAGTGGAGATCCAGGCCATATTTAACAGGAGGTGTTGTCTCTTAACGCGTTCAATTAACTGAGGTTCATGAACTTGATTATATTTTTGGATGAACGTCAACTCAACGTAGTGCATTTTTGCTCCGTGGACGTTTATGTGAACGCCCTCCTTTTGGGGCAATTGAATGGTTTTGAAAGGGAATTTACAGTTCAAGTATGCCAGGTTTTCGCTTCTTAGACTTCAAAATAAAACCCAGCTAAACACACTGTAAATGAGGCTAAAATAGACGGGGGGAAAAGCTTTGGCTACCCTGATCACAACACCGGTCGCGATGACAGACGTGCCGCCATTTGTCTTAGCTCGTGAGTGAATGATTCATTCAAAAGAACGAATCTTTTCAGTGAACGAACATGAACGAATCACTTCCTAAAATGATTCGTTCTTTTTTCAGTTCATAAAAACTTCAACCAGTAGGTGTCGGTAATGCCCATTGAAGCTGGTACCACCTCGCCGTAAAACAAAGAAAGAAAATGACGTAACTTCCTGTTCACGAACGAGTAGTGAATTGCATTTCCCATTCACCAAGGAACGAATCTGTGAGTGAACGAATCAGTGAGTGAGTGATTCGTATTTCCAGTTCGTGAGAACAGATCAATGAGGGAACGAATCCTGACTTTCCCATTCGCGAAAGAGTCAATGGGTGCATCAACGGATCAGTCAGTGAACGTGTTGCGTCTCCTAGCGTGAACTATGTAAGCAAGAATAGAGATTTACGATTTACTTATAGTAGGTTTTACATAACGTGTATGCATATGCCTAAATATTGTTATCCAATATAGCGACTGCAGTTTCACATTAGATTGCTGGTTTGAGATGTACTTTTATTAATTAATATTAATATTTTTATTATTATTATCTTAATAAACATTTATGTTATAACTTATCTGGTGTTTTATTCCTTGTTTTTGTATTCGCCAATTAAAACATAAAAATCAGATATTTGGTGAACTGCTTTACATGACAATATGTATACGTGTTTTACATTGTTATATGAGTTGGTGTCCCCAAGATGAACAAATGTCTTCATAACGTTTTTTTTTTTCAACCTTTTATTCAAACACAAACACATTCGATATAATAACACCATTAACTGCAAGAAAAACAAATACATAATTAAAACATCAATGTCGCTCGGAGGCTCGGTTTTCCAACGTTCCGGTTCTCGAACAATTCCGTATTCGAACAAAATATTCTAGATTTTTTTGCTTTGGATGTTGGACAAAATTGATTTGTCGAACCTTGCGAGATGAGCCAAGAGGACCTGCATGCCAACTGACTCCGTTCGTCATTACATTCTCGTTACTCAAAGGATTGCATCAACTCTAATCATGTCTCCAAAGGAAGCAAATCGGAGCAGTAAAGCCATCCTAAAATACAAAGACACTCCTAAAGCAATGCGACAGTGAGCACCCGGCGCGCTGCAGTTGCGCGATCGGAACAAATTAAGCTCCCTGCGCACTGAGGTCCACTTAAATTTTGGAAAGTGCATCAGGACTTTAAAAATATTTTCAAAATTTTAGCGACCACTCTGTCACAATAATGCAACCAGCGCAGTGCAGTTGCGCGGCCGGCGACGCGCTACGGTTGCGCATTCGGCGGTGCGCTGCAGTTGCGCAATCGGACAAAAATGCGCAAATGAAAAAATGCTTAAAAAAGGCGTTTTTTTTGTTGTTGTTGTTTTTTTGCTTGGAACAGATTAAATTTATTTCCATTATTTGTAACGGGAAAACATGATTCGGAATTCGAACGATTTACTTCTCGAACAGCCTTCTGGAACGGATTGTGGTCGAAAACCGAGGCTCCACTGTAGTCGGGTTTAAATAAGGTGTATGCATATATATGCCTAAATATTATCCAATATATCGACTGCAGTTTCTCATTAGATTGCTGGTCAGATGTACTTTTATTAATATTATCCGTATTATTATTATTTGAATAAACACTTATGTTATAACTTGTCTTGTGTTTTATTCCTTGTTTTTATATTCGCCAAACACAACATAAAATCACTGTTTTATATGACAATATGTATGTGTTTTACGTTGTTATATTAGTTGGTGTCCCCATTTTTTTTCAACTTTTTATTCAAGCACATTCAATATAACACCATCAACTACAATCCAACAAATACAAAATTAAAACATCAATGTCAGCATAACGTGTGTAGGCTGGCAATGGCATAGCGGCAATGCTGTCTGTCACTCATTTGTGAATCTTTGCGAACGACCCATCATCAGTGAGTGATAGATGGAGGAGGGACTTCGAGTCAGTGACGCAACTTCCCGTTCACGACCGGGTGAGAGACTGTTGCCAACGGATCAGTGTTTAAGTGTTGTATTATAGAAAGAAATGTGTTAATTATCCGAGCCAATTATTATTATATATTATAATGGGGGGGGGGGGGGGGGGGGAGTTGTATTGTTTGATGTGTATGGGTTGTTTCCACAGGATGTTGTAAAAAAAAAAAAAAACGGATCAGTGGGGGGGGGGACGATTCGTTGAACGATTTGTTTGAACTAATTTTTTAAGTGAACTGATTCTAAAGATTCAGTTAACCTAAAACAGGGGTGCTCAGCATGCGAGCTACTTATAAAACAACCAAGTCAAAATGATCTACCTACACACCACAAAAATGCAAAACATATAACTATTTTCAAATTTATTAAGGATTCTTTGTATGTACAATGTATGTTGATGTACCTTGCATAACTGAATAGGCCAGTATTGCACAACACACATAATAAATATTAAAAAATGTTGTAATTATGTGATGATAGGCTTTTTTTTTTTTAACGTCACGCTGCGATCATCCAGTATTGCCTCCGCAATCGACCAGTCGATCACGATCGACGTAATGAGCACCCCTGACCTAAAAGAACTAGAATTCACATCACTCGCCACCATTTGATGAAAACGCGTTGCGCAACGAACATTTTTGTAAAATATGGAATTCACCAAAATGTGTCTATGTTTCGGCCTGATGCCAGCAAGATAGGTTTCAAACACAAAAATATTACCGCCGAAAACATTACTGCATGTGTTTTCATGTTTTTTTAAATTATGAGTGACCAATATATTATTATTCGCCTTAAAGTTGGAATGGAATCAATATTTCTGAAGCTTAGACTGTAACCACAAATATAGAATGGATCATTTGATGCACTCAAACAAGTATTTAATATAATAGTATAAATTGTAAATTGTAGTCATTGTTGTCTTAAATGTTGTTGTGGCGGCTGTGGCTCAGGCAGTAGAGTGGGTTGTCTACTAAACGGAGGGTTGGCGGTTTGATCCCAGCTCTGTCACAGTCACGTGTCGTTGTGTCCTTCACACACCTTGCCTCCAGGTCGCCATTGTAAATGAGAAAATTTTCTCATTTGTCTAACCTGGTAAAAGTTAAAGTCAAAAGTCCCAATGATCATCGTCACACACACATCTGGGTGTGGTGAAATTTGTCCTCTGCATTTAACCCATCCCCATGTGATTTTGATCCATCTCCTGGGGGAGAGGGGAGCAGTGAGCAGCAGCGGTGCCGCGCTCGGGAATCATTTGGTGATCTAACCCCCCAATTCCAACCCTTAATGCTGAGTGCCAAGCAGGGAGGCAATGGGTTCCATTTTTATAGTCTTTGGTATGACCCGGCCGGTCATACATTCAAACATTGAATTAAAAAAATAATCTATGTGTCTATATGTTTTTTAATATTAATTAAAATTTAAAAAGCTGGGATGACCTTGTATATATCTTTGAACTTTGAATTAACTTCCTGAAAGAAAGACATTTCCTCAACTCCCAGACTGAACAGCAAAGCATTTCCTTTTTTTTTCTACTACAAAAGCAGCCCCCGCAATGCAGCAGTCATCACGCATGGGACATGTGGCAAGGCACAGACAATTCATCCATCCATTTTCTGAACCGCTTTGTCCCCACGGGGGTCGCGGGCGTGCTGGAGCCTATCCCAGCCGTCATCGGGCAGCAGGCGGGGAACACCCTGAACTGGTTGCCAGCCAATCGCAGGGCACACAAAGACGAACAACCATCCGCACTCGCACTCACACCTAGGGGCAATTTGGAGTGCTCAATCGGTCTACCAAGCATGTTTTGGGGATGTGGGAGGAAACCGGAGTGCCCGGAGAAAACCCACGCGGGCTCGGGGAGAACATGCAAACTCCACACAGGGAGGGCCGGAGGCGGAATCGAATCCGCACCCTCCTAACTGTGAGGCGGACGTGCTACCCAGCGCGCCACCGAGCCGCCATTTCAGACGATTCATAATTAAAAACAAACACATACCGTAATTTTCGGACTATATGTCGCGGTTTTTGTCATAGTTTGGGCGGGGGGGGCGACTTATACTCAGGAGCGACTTATATGTGATTTTTTTCGCAAATTTTCAAAATTCAAAAATAGGCGATGTAGTGAAACCGCGATAAACGGACCGCGATGTAGCAAGGGATCACTGTCATTTGAACTACAATTGACATCACGCGTGCTGCGCGGCGGTTGTTTACATAAAAGGCAAAGGATTCGATCACGGGATGACGAAGATGACGAAGGGCCCCGCGTACTACCGGCATCATTAGGGGCTTTGTTTGTAAGTGACACAGAGGATCAAAAGTTTGAAAGATTTAAGGATTTGGAGTGACACAGAAGGTTTGAAAAACTATTATGGCTTTTACGCACGCCCGGTCCTTCTCGACGGGAGCTCTCTTTCACCTCCGTGGAGGGAAGTTGGGGGCTGGCGCTCGGCCGGGTGGCTGTCCGGGGACGGTGGATGGGGCTCGGATATGACTTTTACGCACTCCCGGTCCTATTTATGGAGCTCTCTTCCACCTCCGTGGCTGGAAGTTCAGTAGTTGTTGGCTCGTTGAACTCTTGTTTTGTTAAATAAAGAGCCGTTTATCAAACCCACGTCTTTCCTGGTACTTTGTTAACGCTACAATATCGTTATATACTAGATCTCTGCAGCGCACGCGCGGCGTTGTAGACATAAAGAACGAGGAATTTGATCGATGGATTTAATGATTTGAAGTGACAGAGATGGTTTGATAATATTGTTGTTATATAAACCCACGTCTTTCCTGGTACTTTGTTAACGCTACAATATGGTTATATACTAGATCTCTGCAGCGCACGCACGGCGTTGTTGACATAAAGAACGAGGAATTTGATCGATGGATTTAATGATTTGGAGTGACACAGATGGTTTGATAATATTGTTGTTATATAAACCCACGTCTTTCCTGGTACTTTGTTAACGCTACAACATAGTTATATACTAGATCTCTGCAGCGCACGTGCGGCGTTGTTGACATAAAGAACGAGGAATTTGATCGATGGATTTAATGATTTGGAGTGACACAGATGGTTTGATAATATTGTTGTTATATAAACCCACGTCTTTCCTGGTACTTTGTTAACGCTACAACATAGTTATATACTAGATCTCTGCAGCGCACCCGCGGCGTTGTTGACATAAAGAACGAGGAATTTGATCGATGGATTTAATGATTTGGAGTGACACAGATGGTTTGATAATATTGTTGTAACGTGATAGTTATTTGAAATATACTTATATATATCGTTATATGGGTCTGTGGAATAATTAGAAATGCAATTTACAACGGGTCCGACATCAGCATATGCGGCGCATACGCGGCATTGTTTACATAAAGCACGATCGATGGATTTAATGAATTGGAGTGACACAGATGGTTTGATGAACGTGTTATTTATGTAATACTAACTTGAATAACTCTGAATGTTACGTCAGGCCCGTTCTCAGCTTGTGTATATGTCACGTTAGCATACCGTATCGTTTAGCCTGTTGTTGCTGGCTCGTGTCTGTTTTTGGTGTTGGATTTTGACAAATGAATTTGCACCAAAAGTGTGACTTATACTCAGGTGCGACATATATGTTTTTTTCCACTTTATTGTGCATTTTATGACTGGTGCGATTTATACTCCGGAGCGACTTATAGTCCGAAAATTACGGTATATGCGTCAGTCATTTTGCAGAATTAAATCAGCACACAAAAGGAGATAATGACATTAGAGCAGTGGTTCTTAACCTTGTTGGAGGTACCAAACCCTGCCAGTTTCATATCCACATTGTATGTTTTTTTTTTAACTTTATTGTGTATTTTATGGCTGGTGCGACTTATACTCAGGAGCGACTTATAGTCCGAAAATTACGGTAATTAAACTGAAGGGGGGGGGTGAATCAATGCAGAATACAGTAATCCCTCCTACTTCGCGGCTTCAACTATCGCGGCTTCGCTATATCGCGGGTTTTCAAAAATGCGGAAATGAATTATTTTATCGCAGAAATTTCATCATTTCACGAGGTTTCGCGGCCACTTGAGTTTCTTCATTTTCCTTTAATAATGATAGCTTACGTTTAAAAGTGAAATGAATAAATTAAAGAGTCAGTACAGTATACTTTATCGTCACATGTGACTTCAGGGCGTTCTCGCTGTTGTATATTTTGGACTAACTCATGTTCCGTAGTGGGAAAACCCCGGATGTGGGAGGGGGAGCTTCGGGGACGTTCAGTGTCGCGATGTACGGCCAGTGAACTGACTGTGATGAAAGGAATAAAGCAGTACCCATCACGTCGTTGTCCGAACCATGCTTGCTACATCAGAACCTGGAAAATAGTAAAGATATAACACTCTCCACCGGCGGTGGCCTTCATCTGGACATAGCAATACACTGTTAGTCTCGTCGCTAAGGCATGAATGCGGAGCGCACAGTCCATTGATATGAAAGTCCCCTAGCAGCGAGCTGGTTGATGTCAGCGATAAAAATAGAATATCTTCCAAGAATAGCTCAAAAAAATCTAGTTTCTATTTCGCGGAAATTCCCATTTCGCGGTTGGGTCTGGAACGTAACCCCCGCGAAGTAGGTGGGATCACTGTAATAACAAATTGTGATTCTTGCAATAACACTTGTTTTCCACACCTCTTCAGCACTGACATATTATCTGTCACTTGCAATAGAACAGATGCACAACTTGCATTATTTTCGCCTTCCCTCTCTAAAGAGTATATATCATCTTTTTCTGGCTTTTGGCAATCGCATGGACACGAGTACACATATGCTTGCATGCTACATACACATGAAGAACGAAAACAGTCAAGCACAACAGCGAAGTAGGCCGTGTGGATATTTTTCCTACCCCTGAGGACACACTCAGTGGCAAAGTAGTGATGGACACGAGGACAAAGAGAGGCAGAATATTGTAAAAAAAAAAAAATCCTACATATTAGATCTATCTTTGAGTTGCTTGACTTGTGAAGGCTTTAACAAACATTTTTGAAAATCACAACCTTCTCACATTACAGACCTGGATATCAATCAACATCCTTTGAACATGCACAAAGGGAAAAGGTCTTTGCTGATAAGACATTTCATTGCAAACTTTCCGACAATCATTGGCGCTGTCAGACTCCTGCCCAGTTAGCACGAATGCTATCTTGGCAGGAAATGGGCAACTTGCAAGAGATCAAACATTTCCAATGATAACGGAGAGAAGCTTAACACGCACACAGCAGACAAAAAAGAGCCAAAGAAAACTTCATTGTCTCATGCACCCGTCTCTTTTTTTATCCTGTTTTTGTCATAGTCAAACAGGCTATTTCCTGTGTTATCTGAACAGCCCAAATATAAAAAAACCATTTCATAAACTTACAGAAAGATATAATGTGAAGCATTATACAAATTTTCACAACGAAATAGTTAATAAGATTGTTCAGGGGGGCAAAGAAGTCAATATATAACAACAATAAACAATGTAATTGTGAGAATGTGAGGTGTCACCAGTGATTCATTTGTTATGCACCTCCCTTATTGTGCAGCTGCTCCACCCTTGCCTGTTTTCTAAAACATACCATTACTTCTCCCATTATCTCATTTTTAACTCTTCTATACATTCACTTTGTTTTATTTATAGGATTATTTCTGACTGTAGTAAGATATACATACCCTCCAAGTCAAAATAAGCTGGTTTTCAGGCTTGCAGAGGAACTATTTCAAACTTAAATTGGTTGATGACAATTAACAACTGTTAGAAATTGAAGACCACAGGTATAAAATAATAATACTTCAACAACCACTTAGAGGTCGAAGTAATAGATTATATTATGATTGAAACAGGTCATGTAAGACACTTGCTTTTGCTTGCCATGCAGGCAGTGTTCTTTTCCATAGGTCTTCTCACTAGCACTGGTTGCCAGCCAATTGAGAGAGAGCGATAGAGCGATAGAGCGAGCGAGAGAGAGAGAGAGATACCTTGGTAGACACTTGCATCCAGCATGCCAAAACTAATTTGAGTATCGGTAGAGCTACACAGTGAGTCCGTTTTTGACACTTTAATTTCTGCCAAGGAGATTTAGGGGGAGTTGGGGCATGTTGGAGTCTTAATCTTTTGAGGTAAATTGTTGTTTTCAATAAATTGGATGCTCACACTTTTTAGTCTCTTGTTTCCATTTTTTCTGGATGCATTCTGAACCTTTACTTAGAATCTTTTTAGGATCCAAAAGTGCAAAATGCAAATTCACACAATTTTTAACTGGTCTTGAAATTTTAATCAGGAGTGTACAGTCAGGCAGCCGCCAATATTAGCATCAATGCATTGTCATTTTACTGCCATGGTTCATTGTTAAAGCCCCAGTTATAAAATGACACATGTGGCTTGTATCATAGCAAAGCAATCTGCCTTAAAATCACACAAAAAAATTCAATAGGTTTTAATGAATGAAGGCAAACAAACACTAGCGGTTGTATACCTATGGACGTGGCAAGCGATTCCCACCCCAAGCAACATGTAGATCAAAATTTTGAAGTTGGTGAAGATGATGTAGAGCACAGTACAACATACTCTTGTGTCTTTAATCCCCCCATCTTTCAAAAGTCAACAGAGGAGCCATACTGCTCTTGTTTCTGTACACAGGCATCAACAAGGAAAATTGAAAACATCTATAGGTGTCTCCAAGTAATTTCCTTTATCAGGAAAAAGAAGGTTGAATAATGCTGAGAAGGTTGAGAAAATCACTTGCAAATCTTAAAATCTTACAGCATTTGGCACAATTTGTTTTAAGCCATTCTGTTGCTTAAATTACATCTGCATAATGGTCGCAATCACTGCTAGTTTAGGGTAACATTTGAGTGACGCTGGAGACATGAAAGAGCATTTGGTTAGGGGTCCTCTGTTTGTTTTAGCACCTTTTCACCCCCAGGTTTGATGTGTATGTGTTAAAATGTTTTTGGGAGGTGGTGGGAAGTGAAGTATCTTATCAAGCAATCAATTTAAAACAATGGATTGTTGTGTTACAAAAAACAACACCCACCCTTATGTAATCCCTTTTTGAAATCTTCCCTCCATTCGCTTCATACGGCCTCAAAGAGAAGATGGTGACTATTTACCGCTGCTCAAGAGCAACTGTTTGACTCTGAATCGCAGCTGCAATGCAAGGTTTCATTCAGGCAATGGACAAAGAGGGCAAGCCAAGGTATAGTGAAGGTTAATCCACCCTCAATTATTTGCAGCGCTGCAGCTTTCGCCCTCTGTTGGCCAAAGGGACAGAGGTCTTTATGCACCCTATCCCCATCTTGTCCTCTCTGGCTCTGTCTGCACTCACTGCACCTTTCATCCAGTAATCCAGGCCTACGGGATCAGAGCAGCCCTATACATAATTACCCTCCTCTTCCCAAGGGGCCCCAGTGCTTTCTTGTTTTGCTCTGTTTCATTTCACTTTGGTTTTTCTAGTTCTAATATATGATCCTGGTGATTATGTCTAACTGACATCATTAAACACCCACGTATATTGCATTTGCAATCCTTACACTCTGTCAAACACTACGTTTGAATTAACTGACCTTTTACTTTCCCCCATAGCAAATATTTACCATTACTGCTGGCCAATGTGGCTAAATAAAAATAGCAGATCCTTCTCCCTATCAGTTGCTGGGAGAAAGGGAAACTAAAAAGAATACATTTTGGAGTTAAGGATTTTTTGGAAGGAGAGGTCAATGAAGGAAGGGGTTATCATTACAACTTTCAGAACCAAGGCCCTTGACACTCATTTGTGACAGACCTGCATCTCTAAGCAGAACTCCAACCCCCCAAAACAACAAAGGAAACCACAGAGATGCCCCCTTCACTGCCTGGTCACAAAGGGCCTTAGTCGTAATCTCTTAATGAACTGCAAAGGAAAAGAGGGAGCTCTCTTTTTACTTAAACCATGTAAAAGAGGCCTCGCTTTTGTTTCACCCTCCCAACTACAAAGTGGATTAGGAGGTGGGTGCATGCGTGCGTGCGTGCGTGTGACGAAGACTTGTGAAGAATGTGGAAGTTGGATGTTTTCTGTTTTTCTTTGGAGGTTCATGCATAAGGGTTTAACAATAGGGTTTAATCGACATAGCCGTGGACCTTGTGGATGGACTTTATTCCATAGATGCACACATGTAAGCATGCATGCAGAAAGCTATAGGGCCAGCCTTGAGTTTCCTTTATCCACTACTCCACCTACACACAAAATCATTAGACTGGCTGAGAGACTTCACATTTCAAACGTTCATCCTTCTTGAAGAGTCAAAGAGGCAGACCAAGACAAACTGAATGAGAGACAAAGTGAAAGCCACAAAGGTCTGTGGAGCATAATGCTGAGGTGCTAAATAGAGATATCCAAGAGGCATGAGGTCTTTCCATAATCTTCAGAATTAAGTGTGTGTGTGTGTGTGTGTGTGTGTGTGTGTGTGTGTGTGTGTGTGTGTGTGTGTGTGTGTGTGTGTGTGTGTGTGTGTGTGTGTGTGTGTGTGTGTGTGTGTGTGTGTGTGTGTGTGTGTGTGTGTGTGTGCGTGCATGAGGGGGAGTAATCTTGTAATCTTACTCAATAAATTATCTTAAACCAAGTTAAAGTTTTTAGCCTCTGGCTATTGTTAGTGTTTATTTCAACCTATGAATTTAAAATTCAAGGCAGTACTCTCATTCTGTCTCTATTACTTATAATGAAAGAAAAAGAAAAAAATACATATATATATATATATAATTTAAAAAAAATATATATATATATATATATATATATATATATATATTATTATATATAGTACCCCAAAATGTAATTCAATTAATGATATCACAGTCTGACCTTTTACCCCTTTTACAGACAGACAAAAAGAATGTGCACGTGCACACGCTAATTCAGCGGAATGTTTGTTGGTTAGTGGCAGTCGGGGAGCTAAAATTCCAAGGTCAGACAAGCATCACATTTTCAAAACAAAAGCTGCAAGCCACAAAATTATTATTATAAAAAGTACTGGAAATAGATTCACATTGATTTCTGTTCATTTATTGCTTATTGTCTGCGGTTTCAAAAGGAAGCTAGTAGATCATATACCAAACAATTACATGCTTCTAAACACTATATATTAGCAAATAACGTGTGAATAGCAACAAATACAAATTAAAATGGCTATGATGTATCAACATAAAATGAATGAACGGTGCTTGAATCAATAACTGACAAGCCTCAGTTGTCATAGAGGTGTTGGGACACAGTTGGCTGTGGCAGTCGAGAAAGAGGCCGGAGGTAGCTGCGTGCAGAGCGCAAAGCTCTGCCCATTCCTTACACCAAGAAAATACTTTCTATGCACCCTACCCAAATCATCAAACAATGTGTCTCTACATTTTACAATTTGCTGCAAAATTATTCTCATCTATAGTCACTGGAAATATAGAAGCATTTTCCTTTGAATATCTGAATGGCAAAGGAAAGAACTGTTATCTGTTGTGGTTTCATCTGGAGTTATAAGTGATCAATAAAATAAGCAAGCACAACAATCAATAACAAAAACTTGTTTGTTGTGGATAAAACTCATTTCGATTTGCTTGAATTATCTTAATATGAAATGTTCAGGGCAGGCAGACATTTTTTACTGGTAATTTATGAATCACAACGAATTGTAGGACACAATGTTTACCAAAAAAAGTGCATACAAACTCTCTGGGTGAATAAATCAATAAATACATCGAAAGGTACACACAGCACGTAGAAAACCCAACATACAGCTTACTGTTAAAGGTTTTGGCAGGAGGCTAATTAGATTTTTTAATTCTCAATGAAAATGCTTTTTCATACATACATACATACATACATACATACATACATACATACATACATACATACATACATACATACATACATACATACATACATACATACATACATACATACGTGTGTGTGTGTGTGTGTGTGTGTGTGTGTGTGCGTGCGTGCGTGCGTGCGTGCGTGCGTGCGTGCGTGCGTGCGTGCGTGCGTGTGTGTGTGTGTGTGTGTGTTATAAATGTAATGGTCCTGAACGATATTATGGTGGCTCTCGTGGATCACGGGCGAAAGCATCTGAGAAAAGCGACGCAAACTTTATACCTGCCTGCAATGTTTTCTATCGCCCTAGATTTAGCTCATCCGTTACCCCAAAAAGTTTGATTCTAGCCAAATATAAATAAGTTGAAAGCTATCAACAAATGAAGTCACTTTCAAGTCAGCAATGCGAGCATCGATGCAGTTGGAAGAATTGTATGGAGTGACGTTTTCTACCTCATCCAGGGTCAGCCAAAAAATTATAATAGGTAATTAAACACAACTACAACTTGCCATGCATACTGCAGTTTATGTTGCTTTGTCTGCTGCATGGTACAAACTAAAGCACGGCACTTCGTGCCAAAGTCGTCGACTGCTGCAAATGGCTTAAATATCAACCACTAGGAGAAAACATGAGATAATGCGATGGGCGCTATCATGTCCCTGAAATTTTGTTTTACGTTACGTCACTTATGCACAATATAATGCGCACACCTATATTGGGAAGTCGTTTACGTTGAGGCAAGTGATAAACCGGATAGAAATGAAATAGTATTTATGTACTCCGAAATCAAATACGTCATTTTTGCACCGGGTATTTTATTTGTTAATCTATCTATCCATCTATCTATATTTACTTATTTACGTTAGCTGCATGAGCAACATTGCATGATAATCTTTATAAGGAAGCCTGCCGGACCGTCTCTACTAAGACGGAGCGCAGTACTGGCGACTGTTCGGCGTGCGCGCGCGCACTGCGTGTGCGTACTTACTTGGTATTTGTTGTGTTCCAATAAATGGACTCCAAGATGAGCGCCCGACACAAGTGTACTTTGAAGACAAGAAAGAGAACTCCAAAATAATATCTCCACATCGAGTCCCCCATGTTTTGACTGCTTGGTGTGCCTCCGGGTAGAAGCACGCTTTTTGTCAAAATAAATACACTTGTCCCAAAAAAATATTCGAACGACAAGCTCTCCCGAACGAAAAAAGTCGTTTCTTCGTTTTGTATCCCAATCCAATGAGGATGTACGCAGACCACAGACCCCGACGCGGTCTAGAGCATCGTCAGGAAGAGACCTGCACCACAAAGCCAAGGCGCATAGTTTATTCACAGGCTTTGCTCAGGGTGCGCGCTCAAAGCAGTCGCGATACATTCCTCAGAGTAAACAAGTGTTGATTGTAGAAAGAAAATAATAAATCCCCTTTGTCTGAGTCCAGATATTTGCATCAAATCCAAAGCAGCAGCAGAGTAAGCGGGAGCGATGACTAGCGGTGGAATGGAATGATTTTCCTTTTCGGGTGACGCTGGTGGTGATAAGCAATAAATTGAGGCTAACAGCAGTAGAAAAAAATGAAAAGGACAAAAATAATTATCGTCGTAAATAAAGGAAATGGTCAAACATGAGAATGAAATAAATCAAAAGAGCTGATGGGAAAGTTCTCATAATAGAGGTCCACTAAAAAGCTGCAGCGTCCAAATGTTGCAGATCTGTTCCAAACGACTGCGGACGACGGGGAGATCACGATTCTGCTCAGCTCCGAAACCTGGATAGAAAGTAAGTAGGAGAGACGGCGACTGGATGGATATATTAGGTGGAGTCGGGTTAACCACGACCCCGCCCATAGACGCTGCTGATTGGTGCCTGGGCGGGGAAGTCAACCCAAATCTCCTGTCAGTCAAGGAGAGCACTGGGGAGACGAGGACGGACGATTTTACTCAACACACATGTAAAGTAAATTATTTTGATGGTTAATTTATGTACAAGATGTATCAGGGACAAAGACACACACTTATAGTCCAAATAAATCAACGTGACGTCACGTCAAGTTTTCACAGCGAAAAAATATTTACGTGGCTTTTGATCACATAATCAGCATTATGGGTAAATATTTACTCACGAGTCGGGACAAGTGAACACAAGGATGCAAAGTGCCTCCCATGAGCGCAACTGAGAGAAAGGGAGTGGGGGGTGGGGAAGAAAAACAGTGCTGATGAAGGCAGATCGAGTTTTTCCAAAAGGCAAGAGCACCCACTAGCGGAATTGCCACACTGAATAAAAGCATAGAGTGTAGTACAATAATCCCTCGCGAGGTCGCGGTTCGTTTATCGCGGCTTCAGTACATCGCGGATATTTTTCCAAATTAAAAAAAATAATAAAAAATTCACAAATTCAAAATAAACCTTGTAATTTGAGCAATTATGGTACAAATGTTGCCCACACGCAACCAGAAGGCAGGGATTGTCCACACAATTTTAGTACGTACACTTTTGTACACAGTTGTAATAATAATAAGAGTTAAGTCAAGTCATGTTTATTTATATAGCCCTAAATCACAAACAGTCTCAATTATTTTCAAAGCATCCCCTGATCTTAAGATCCCAAAAGGGCAAGGAAAAACTCAAAAAACTCCTACCAGGGGAAAAATGAGAAACCTTGAGAAGGGACCACGGATGGGAGGATCCCCCTTTCAGGATCACCAGGCTGCAATGGATGCAGAGAGGGCACATTAAATACGTAATATAAAAATAAAAAAATCAATAAAAAAGTGGATCTCCAAGTCAAAGCGAAGAGCTGCCGGAGGGGCCCTCGATTGTTCTGGCAGTGTCTTTGAGGATTGTAATCTGCTGCAGTTCCCTCATCTTGATTGGTCCACGAGAATCTAGACAGCCGCTGTCAGCTTGGGTGTCACCTAGGGAGAGAGCGAAAACACAAACTCCAAACGAATCGCCCAGTACAGGTTAATGAGAGGCCATATCATAGAAATATGTCTTTCAACGTGTCTTGAATGTTTCTACTGAG
Organism: Syngnathus leptorhynchus; assembly: GCF_054491065.1. Lineage (NCBI taxonomy): Eukaryota > Metazoa > Chordata > Actinopteri > Syngnathiformes > Syngnathidae > Syngnathus > Syngnathus leptorhynchus. Next base: position 1,539,736 of record NC_141203.1, on the reverse strand, counting down.
GTAGCAGTTCTAATATCCTTGGTAGGGCATTCCAAAGCTCTGGAGCCTGAATAGAAAATGCTCTGGACGCTGCAGTAATTTTTTTGGGGCCCTCAGGGTCACTAAAAGACTAGCGTTTTGCGTACGAAGGTTACGAGACGGAATGTAAGGAACAACTAGGTCGACGAGATATGAGGGCGCAAAGCCATGCAATGATTTATAGGCTAATAGAAGAACCTTGAAGTCACATCTTAAATGGACCGGGAGCCAATGTAAATTGGCTAATATTGGCGTAATCTGATCAAATTTCCTTGTCTGTGAGAGCAGCCTTGCAGCAGCATTTTGTACTAACTGTAGACTTTTGATGCTGGATTTAGGAAGATCAGAGAATAATGCGTTACAGTAGTCCAGGCGCGACATAATAAACGCATGTATAAGAGTTCTAAAAACACAATTACAGTATTGTACCTTGTTATAATTTGTTTTTATGATAAGAGTTCTAAAAAAAACATATTTACAGTATGTACACTTGTACCTTGTTATAAAAAGTTGATATCATAATAAAAGAGTTCTAAAAACATACAGTATGTATACTTTAGCTACATATACATATCACACACACACGTTTATATTATTCATACATTATTTTCTGTCATTTATACTACGTATTAATATAGTATTTACATGTTTGAAACTATTATTTAATGTGCTAATGATAACAATGCACTTATATGGTTTAATAAACACTTATTGATAAAAATGTATGTATGTTAAAAAGGAGAGGGTAACACTACTTCGCGGATTTTCACATCTCGCGGGTGGTCTTGGAACCGATTATCCCTGATAAACGAGGGATTACTGTATATATAGTATACATTTTTAGTTTGCCAACGTGTATGGAGCTTTATGAAATTGAACTAAAAATTATGTACAGTATTTTGGCTAAAAATTAACAGTTGATTGGACAAGACCACTAGTTACACACAACAAGTCCTTTAAAGACTAAAGATTCAACCAGGCCATGTCCACACCAAATCTTACTTAGTCTATCCCTGTTGATTGTCATCCATTAAATAGCAGCTCATTAATCCCAACGTGTGAAGATCTGGCACTTTTTAACAACTTAATTTGATCAGGGCCATTAAAGGGCAGCCGCTGTGGATTGCATTTGTTTCCTCAGGCACTCATCATGTCGATGTAACACCAGGGAGATAATTTAGGAGTCAGACACCACGTGTACTGGCTTGGAATAAACACAAACTCAGCCACGGGCCTAATTATTTTACTTAATTATTTAATTAAACAATTAAAACTTTTGTTTATTGCATACACTTGCTTGACCTACCAGTGAATTAAAGTATCAACTAATAAAGTCAATGTCACAAACTGCATGTTGAACAAATTAACCGACATTTGTGGCAAATACTTTGTCCCGGGTACAGAGACTCTGAAGGACATGCAAAAATTGCAGTATTATTATCAATAATACAGTGATCCCTCGCCACTTCGTGCTTCACCTTTTGTGAATGCGCTACTTTGCGGGTTTATAAGAGATGGGAGCACGGCATTTAAATACACATTGATAGCGCGTAGTGTGCCTCTGAGCAATGTACGTCACTGCGGACAAGCGCGGGAGGCACATGAACGAGGCAGTGCGACATGGACTGTTTATTTGGGGAATGCAAAGAGGAAAAGGGGTAAAGTGAGGCTGAAACACCAGCAGAACTCAACATTTTCGGTTTTCGACGCAAAATGATGGGGGATCTCTCGGTTCTTGGACAAAGCTTCGGAAACCGATCCGACCAACACTTCTATTGTTAAAAATAAATAAATTGTTTGTTCCACTTTGCATTGGTTGGCGCGTTGTAGACCACTGTAAGTACTGCACTGTACCAGAGAAAAAAATGGGTCCCAAGTAAGACGCAGGAGAAAAACAGAAGAGGAAAATGGCGATCATAGACAAGTATGAAAGAGGTTTTTGTGATGGGCTTGGCATCAGAATTTAAAGTGCAGCGATTGACCACAAGTTCATTTTTGAGGAATAGAGAGGTGATAAACGTGTTGCTAGGGGGTTACCAGCCAGGTCCCAGTGGAAAACAATAAAGAAAGGAAAATAGTGACAAAATGCAGCAATCAATTTTTCTCATGGAAGGGGATTCCTCTTCATGGAAGGGGATCACCCCCACCGCCTCTCCATCTCGGTGTTCATAGATTCAGCGCCAAATCAATGTCAAGGTGTGTAAATTTTAAATATAGATTTAATGATGTTTATTTAATTTATATTGCCTATTCAACTCTGCGCATTTCCACTTTGCAATTGTGGTATAAAAAAATACATTAGGGTAAAATCTTGCTGGCCGAGAACAAATTCTACTCTGAACGTTCCTCCTTAGCGTCAAGAACCGAGATTCTACTGTACTATAAAAAGTTGACTGAGTGACGGGACGATATGTACCGATCCCTATGCCCTCACTCACTGGATGGACAATTTAACAAGACTGCACACTGTGGAATAACTGGATACTTAGACCTACCTTACAGAGGGGGCAACTTCTCCAGTTGAATGTTCAAGAGCATGTGGCCTAATGAACTGGGTGAAAAAATGTGTGAATTTAGGTTTCATTGGTGAAAAAAAAAAAAAGTTCATCAGCACAAGTTGCACTGGGATGGTTTCTGTTTGTCCAACCACGAAGCAGTGAATGTGGCTTTCAACACGGTTCCAGACACTGTATGGCCTGGCCTTACTTCAAATAACTTAAGTCGCACCCTTACTGTAATTTATAACCATACAGTATACCGACCGTTTCTATAAAAGCTAAAATGCAGTGCACACCTGATTTCTAACGGGTGTCTAAAATCCCATCTTTCAAGGTTTTATTTGAGGGGGAAAAAAACTTTCAAAACTTCTCTTGCACCGAACTGACATCATCCAACCAGCACTGTTTGTTATGGAAAAGGAAACAAACAATTGTAAAATTTAGACATTTAGAGTTGAATGGACTGACGACATCCTAGGCAGTGATGTTATTGAAACCACACATATTGGCTCATATACAATGCAATTAGTGAATATTGCAATAACAAAAATTCTTATGTCTCAATGGATTTATTAAGTCTTGTGACAACTGAAAAAGCTACAGGAGGAAACTCACATAAATCAATATACCAACATGAGGTCAGCTCGTCACGCACGCACACAAACACACAAGCTCGCGCACACACACGCACACAAACACAAGCATACACAGCACTCACTGACCTCAATCCATATCTTACCTGGATTTGGCCATCCTCTACCTTTCCCGACTTACCAAGGGATGCATCTTGTCACATTAATTTACAATTAGAGGGGGAAAGAACATATGATACAGTTTGAAATTTCTGAACAAGGCCCCACCCTTAAAAAAAAAAAACACATTTGCAGTTATTACTGGGATCTGTTCGATGATTGCGGATTGTTATAAAACCTGAAAGGTTCAGTTGAAGTCAGTACATCACAGCAAGGATTTACAATGTGACATCATACAGAACACTCCATTCTCCACTGATCATAGTCCTTACATGAGACAGCAAAGAGATAAAATCCGCCATTGGTTCTAAGGGTTGGTCACGGACAGCTCAAGAAAAAGGCTTCATTTTACCTGTACCGAATGAAATCCAATGAGGTTGCTCTCAACCAACATCCATGCATGTACTACAACAAACAAGTCCAGTGTGAACTTGACACGGACAAACCAAATGTATACAGAAAATAGTGAAGGCAGGAAACAAAATAACTATGTTTTTCAAGGCTATGCTGTGATTTGTTGCCAAAGTACATTTTTAAGGTTAAAACAAAAATAGAAAACCCAAGTCCAGCTCCCAAGCTGCACGTGACATTTTTTGTAATCTGAATTTGACGTCACAATTCTTCTTCTTCATCGGGGACTCACTCGCATTGTAGTCCATTCACTGCCAATGTAGATGTGAGGAGCACTGGTTCTCATTACACTGTGTTAAGACTTATTTTACAGCAAGGGTTAAAGGATTCTACGTCAAAAGTTGATATTCCCTAAAAGACTGAAATAAAAGTAACAAAAACACAAACTTTAGTTTGAAGTGTATCAAGAAAGAAAAGAATGGAGTGAGACAGGATAGTCAGGTCCATCAAGGTCTAATTTTCCCCAGACCTTCATTAGGTTTGCCAGTTTAAACACTGGGTTGCGCCACTTTTTCTTATCCTTTGTTCAGCACTTCCAAAATGAAGCGAGCAGCCGACAAAGGAGTGGAGTTGATGAGGAGCCGAGCAGGATGGGGATGAACGGGAGCATTCCTTCATTCAGTGGCCTTGAGGGTAAAGGACAGCTTCGGTCTGGACTTGCCCTTGCCAAGGATGATTTTCTGCTCCTCCTTCTGCTGCCTCTGTCGGTCCTGCTCCAGTTTCATGCGTTCTTCATGAATTTTCCTTTGCTCTTCCACGATGCGCAACTGATCTTCAGCCTGACAGAAAAATGTAGTCACTATTTAGGAATCCCACAACCACAGAACACAAAAATACTGCATATACAGTTGAAATCGCAAGTTTATATAGACTATATAAAATGTGTACTTTTTACCTGCCTGACATGAAATCGCACTAAGATGTTATTGGCTATTGGAGAGCAATTAGGAATACAAAAATTATTATTATTAATTATTTCAGTGCTGTCTGCTTGATTATTATTGTATCAATTATTCCCTAGGCAGGGTATATAAAAAATTCTTAAGTGGAATTTAATACCGTCACAATATTTTTTTAATACCAACACGACTTTGAGCCGCAACTATGATAACCTTTCAAAATTCAGTGCTTGGGGTAACTAGTAAAGGTATGGATTACAGTCATTTTCTCACACAACTTTCTGAGTGGGTAAGTGCAATGAAAGAACAAAATGTTTTTCAATTGTGATGTGTAGAAAGAGCACACACCACTTTTGCAGCGCTACACTCGCTTTCACAATCATTCTATCTTTTTAAGGATTCAACCATAGCCTCCAACTACGGCATTACATTTTACTTGAGTACATCAGTTAGAGATGGTGGAGAGCTGTGGAGGTTTCAAAAGCTGAAGACTTTTTAAAAATTATATCTTACCAGTTTTGCCTGGGCCTCTGCAATCTTACGGTTATTCTCCTCCAAAATCTTTTCAAGCTCCTCCCGCTTAGATTTTTCTTCCTCCTAGACAGGTGACACAATGTCATGTTAGTGCACAAGCAGGCTATAGCTGCACCTTGCACATACTCATATGTCACATTCATGCACAATCATTTGAACTATTACACCACAGAGAAGTTGATTATTTTTTTTAAGTCTCTTGCACATGACCACAGTGTGGTACTGTTTGCAGCCACCCCAAATTATTCTAAATTTGGAGTGGGGTCTCAAAGAGATCCCATTCTCCTTCCACTCGAACTGTTTTCTAGAAAATTTGCCACATCAGAAGCATTCTGTAGTATTTTGAAATAATTTACATTAAAAAAAAACTTCATCACACTCAAAGAACATGTATCAATGACAAGACAATCTAGAAGAATATTCAGTAAATGTCCTAAGCAAGAAAAATACACAAATAATATAGGGAATAGTTTTGGCTCACCAATGCATGAATACCTACGTATTTTCCTTGCCTGTGTACCTACACAACTGGTGAAAGCATTCCGCATAAAACAGTTGTATATTTACTGTCTCGTCCGGACTGTGTGGCCCCTGCAGAGAGAGAAATGCTCCTGGGGTGGGTGTGTAGATAGGTAGGTAGGTAGGTAGGTAGGTAGGTAGGTAGGTAGGTAGGTAGGTAGGTAGGTAGGTAGGTAGGTAGGTAGGTAGGTAGGTAGGTAGGTAGGTAGGTAGGTAGGTAGGTAGGTAGGTAGGTAGGTAGGTAGGTAGGTAGGTAGGTAGGTAGGTAGGTAGGTAGGTAGGTATGGGTAACTCTGCCAGACCGCACCCGCGGTACTCCTCTTTATAACTGATTCCTGCACTGCTGAGCCTGCAGCCACTGCTTGTAATTCATGTACCGTTTTCCATTTCTGTGCAGTGGCACAGCCCCAGATGATAGCAGAGTGAAGTAGAGTACAGCACATCAGAGGTGTTTGTATGTGTTCAAGAAGAACCGGGCCACGGCAACACTTACAGTACAGGACAAGTCACAGCTGAGCTGAAAGGCTGCAGGCCAGCTCAGGTCAAGTGCTAGTTAGGAAGGTGGTTATACAAATAACAATATCAATCTTTACAATCAATCTTTGAAACAACCCTACTATAGAGGAAGCAAGTTCATGAGTAAGACAGTACATTTGTTCTTAAAATTAAATACTCATATGTGTTATTAACAAGTTAACGTAAATCTAAATGTTAACTGTATACAGAAAACAATTAATTGGTATCAAATAGAATACAAGTTTTAAGAAGGACTTGGAATTAAATCAAGCTTGTCAAGAAGACCTGGATAGAACAAGTGTTCTGTTAAAAGATAAACGGAAGAAAACAATAATAACAAAATAATACATGTGTCAGTACGGTGATGGGAAATCTGGACACTCGGACTGGCCTTATTTTAGTTCGATAGGTTACGTGTGCATTTGTATTTAAGGTATGTTATTAAGTCCAAGTAGGGAAGCTGGTGCTTAGACTACAGCTCTCATCCGAGATGTAGCCAATCACTCTGCTCCCTGTGCAAGATGGGCTCATTTAGACTCATCTGAATTTTTAAAAATCCGCACTCCGTAATAATGTGGTGGTTGGACAGAGTAGAAATATAACTCTGCTATGACTTTTAAAAAAAAAATTAGATCTATATCATTATATTGATTTTATGACTTTCTACACAGTATTGTTATCCCTATGGAAACCTGACACATTTTATGACATGTATTACATTTCAAAAGGGTTGAAATCATTTAGGGGGAAAAGATTACATTCATGCTGTTGAAGACAACAGACCTGATGAGCTGTTGCATCAAGTATAAATAAACTGATATTTGATACTTAAAAGGTTTAGTTATTCAGGTATTTAAACTGCTAGATTTATCTGGAAATCGTCTCATATCATATATAACATTTTGCTATGAAGTTGAAGGCAAGGTATTGAGATTTGAAAGTTAATGGTGTCTCACTGTAGGATGCCACTTCAATGGAGTTGTGTCATGTTTCCAAAAAGCAGCTAAGCCTGCCAGTGTGGTACACAAAAGAAACCCTGATTAGACTTACAATCAACTCTGCCGTTTGTTGATGGTTGGTCATAGCTGTGATATATAAATAGCGTTATTACTAGCAGTGTGACATAGTGTAACCCACCAGTTACGCAAAGAATAATCAATACAAGAGAAAATGATTTTCCTAGCAGTCTCTTACTCCCAATTTGGATGGTTGGTTGATATTCACCATTAAAAATATAACGCCTGCATTTGTACCCAAGAAGCAGGGTGCCATAAAATTCACCAGTAGACAGCCTTCACAAGTTTTGACATCAGAAGACAATGGAAGTACAAGTTATCAAACTGATCCACAACGTGCAGCTTGTTGGAAACGGCTCAAAAAATCCCATTGGCCGTGACTGTCTTAACATGTAGATCAGTTATATGCTGAACTGGACACCAGACATTCTCCACCAAGTCTTAGCTAAAGAGGGTGACTGAAGGTTAAATGGTTTGGGTAGTACAGAGAGAACGGACGATCTGCGTTCCAAACGACCGAGCGTTACCTCTCTGGCCTTTTGTGCTGCCAACTCAGCATGTCGCTGTCTTTCCAGCTCCTCCAGCAGCTGTCGTTCCATGATGCGCTTTGCCTCCTCGACGCGACGCAACACCTCCCGCTCGATCTCATCCTTACGCTTCTCCAGTTCCTCTTCCACCCGCTTGGCCACCAGCTCTTCTACGCGCCGAGCTGTTTCTTCTTCTATAAGTTTTTCTTCAATCTCCTGCTGGCGACTAGTAGACAGAGAAGCACTGGTGAACATTATCAATGACTAGCTAAAATGAAACTATTTTTCTCAGAGGAAATCACATTAATAGAAATGAATAGGGGTGTAACGGTTCACCATACCCATGGTTCGGTTCAAATTTTGTTTTTTAAGTGACGGTTTTGGTGGGTGGGTGGTAGGGAGGGAGAAAATAAGAACCTACCTACCTACCTTGAGAGAGAGAGAGAGAGAGAGAGAGAGAGAGAGAGAGAGAGAGAGAGAGAAGAGAGAAGAGAGAAAAGAGATAGATAGATAGATAGATAGATAGATAGATAGATAGATAGATAGATAGATAGATAGATAGATAGATAGATAGATAGATAGATAGATAGATAGATAGATAGATAGATAGAGAGGGAGGGAGGAAAATAGACACCGTAATTTAATAATTTAATAATTTTCGGACTCAGTCGCTTCGGAGTAGCTCCTTCTTTCTCAACAGCACCTAGAAAATGAATGCATTTGTTACATATCGACTAGACTGCACTCTAATGCACTTCGGAGTCAGCCAGGCATCCCTCAAGCGTCTCCAGTTTGTCCAAAATGCTGCCACTCGCCTGATAACTGGAGCTCGTAGGAGGGAGCACATAACCCCAAATGTTTTTAACAGGGCCGACGTTTGTTCATAGTTTGATTCATTTTTATTTGGGTTTGGTTCTTCAGAGATATGAGTCTTTATGGAGTAATATAATATCAATATTAATAAAAGTAATAAGGCTGTAATAAAAGTGGATAACATCAACAACTTCAGCACTGATCGTAGTGAACCAGTCTGAGATCTAACGTGTGTGGCAGTTTCTAACGATACACATTCCTTGAGTCATTAAACCATTCACGTCAGTACAAATAATTCACAGCCGGGAAGACGGGTAAGATTCTACTGATACGAAGAATTTAACATCGAAAAATGACTGAAATATGTTTTAATCTTCACAGCGACGTGTAGATGACGCCATGCATTAGAGGCCTTGTCTAGTCAAGTCCTATGCTAAAGGCTAGCTAGCGTTGTCAAAAGCAAAAAAAGCTAAGTTAGCATGTCATCTTAGCATGTGGCAGAGAACGTAAGTGACGTCTTAATATTTAGTTTCTTGTACAATATACTCACATTTTTCTTTGCCGTTCCATTTCAGCTTTTCTTTCCTCCTCCTCCTTCCTCTGCTTTTCGTCTAGGGCATTCCTCTTGCTCAATGTCCTTCCAAATATGTCGATACGCTCCGGCGGGGATGCCGCTCTCTCCCTGCGAGATGAGGTTGTGGCAGAACGGGAACGAGAACGAGAATCCCTGCGCCTGTTCCTCTTAGATTCTCTTGACTTGGAGCGCTTCTTTGGCCTCTCTCTGTCTCTGGACCGTGACCGACTCCTTTTCTTACTGTGTTTGCTGCTTTTAGAGTGTTTGGAGCGGGATGAACTTCGGCTTCGAGAACGGCCCATGTTAACAACTCCACTCGTCGAGCTCTAACCAGCTAGTAACAATTATGCGTGGGCAGTATTGGAATTGTGCACCGAACGCCCTTTCTTGAGTTATTGTTAATAAAAGTAACAATTGTAGCAACTTATATGGTTGTGATTTTATCGTAATTATCACTCGAAAGCTGTTGTTTGCTGTTTGCTAGCTTGTATCACGCTATGATGGCGAACTGACGAATATTTCCCATCATGCAAATCGGCGTTGTTCTGGATTTGGCTTTCCTCGGGATTCTTAACCAATGAACTGCCAGTGGTTCCGAACCCGGGATGTAAAGTTTGGTGGCACTTAATTTGCAACCGCGTCAGCTTCTTTCATTTTTGCAGACATTGGCCAATGAACCTGCTACCGTTAGCTTGAAATATGTTTTAATACTCATTCCTGGCAAACAATTGACAGACCGTCGATGGAAGAAATGTTTCATTATTGCAGAATATATTATATATCTTTTTGATTTATTCTTACATTAATTAGTTATCAGACATATTTTCATGATGAACACGGAGTACTGTGAAGCTATGCCACCATATCCCTGCATGAAGTGACTTGGTCAAATGTATGACATGCTTGTATTCCATTATTCATAAAAATAAAGAAAATTATGAAGTATTGTTTGCTGGAGGTCAGATGTGTTTTGATGAACCCAAATGAAAAACAAACTATCAGAATCAGTCATCTTTGTAGTTTACATTCCCCTCAAGCACTTACAGGTCACAACTGCGGGATAAATCCGACTTATCACTTTTCTGGAATTCTGGGTTATTGGCCTAACCAGCTACTGGAAGTGGTGCTCTTTGTATCTTATAAGAAGGTGTTTCCTCACTTTTTGCAGGAGATACATTCCAAGCGGTAGCAATCACCACCGCCCTCCGCAATAGGTGAATTTTCACAAAGTGGAGTTTGACTTTTTTTTCTCATTCATCTCTTATTCTATTCTATTCTAGTCTATAATGGCCTAAATTAAAGGGAGAGAAAACCAAGGATGGTTCATTTTTCACTAACTAGCCCAGTTAATGTATTTTTATCAGGAAAATAAAAAAAAGTTTGCATTTTCTAATTTACCCATTTTTTATGGATAAATAATGACACAATAAAGCCTTTAAAAACGACCACTTTTAATGAGGAATAGGGCCACACATGTCTGTCATGCGCCGGTGTCATCCAGCCACTCCCCCCAACCACCAGGATCACTGTCACCTGTCGCATGCTCATTAGTTATGCTATATTAGTGCGGCCAGAGCGAAAATTCTTGTCAGCTTGTCTTATGATGTCTCTGTGCACCCCGGTGCTCGGAAAGATTGACTCCCCGTTTCTGTATGATTCTGTTCTGTTCCTGTCTGTCCAGTGCTACCTTGTCAGTTCGCAGTTGCTCTCCCGTCCGCCACGCCCAGTCCTCGCCAGTGCGAAGTCCAGCCGCCAGCTCCTTCCCCTGGCATGCCATCCGGCTATCCAGACCCGGCGAGTGCAGCCTCGCCCATGCGCCGCTTCAGCACTCCACTGATCACCTTTACCTTCACAATAAAGTCTCCTTCACCTTGCATTTGGCTGTACTGTCCGATCTCTCACAGTACAAGATGACCAACACTATGCAGCCAGCAAGTGATCAGACGGCATTGTGTCGACTGGAGCGGACCGAGACAGCGGTCAGTAGCCTATCGGCGGACATACGAACTCTGATCGAAGTGGGCCAGCAGCAGGAGCGCCAGCTGCAGCTACAACAGCAACAGCAACAGCTCGAACAGCAGCAGCAGGAGAGGGCTCAGGTACTCGGCACTCTCCGTACCATGTCCAGAAGCCATCCGCCCAGCCACATCCCACCGGCTGTTGTAGCCCCCTCCCCCACATCCAGCTCGCGTTCCATTGCCGAGACTCAGAGAGCCGTGGATGTTCCAGAGCCCCGTCTTGGCAACACAGAAAAGTTCAATGGAGTTCCCAAACATGTTTGTGACCAACTGCCACATCATGTTCAGTCTCCAACCCGTCGCATTCTCGACCGAGCCAGCCAAAGTAGGGTTTGTCCTGTCCCACCTCACGGACGATCCACGGCTGTGGGGAAAGGCTGAGTATGAGCGAGGGGCCCCTGCTTGTGACTCATTCGACGATTTCGCGAGCTAACTCCTACGGCTATTCGACCTGGGCTCGGCCACAGTGGATGCCGCCGAGGAGCTGGAGGTAGTCGATCGGTGGCAGAGTATGCTCTCAAGTTCCAGACATTGGCTGGCAGCAGCCAGTGGAACACACCGGCCCTGGTGTGCACCTTCCTCCACGGGCTCGCCGAGTACATGAAGGATGGGTTGGTGTTCTACGAGCGTCCTCGAACCCTGGGGGTGCGATGGACTTGGCGGCCCGTGTGGACCGGCGGATCCGGTCCCGGCGACGCGAGCGGGAGCGAAGAGCGCCGCAAAGTCCACGCAGCCACCCTCGTTTGCCCGCTCAGCCTTCATCGACCGCCCCGTCCGCCAAGCCGATGTCCGTTAATGTGCCAAAGCTCGCGTGGCATCGGGGGATCCATGTGAGCTCGATTAACACCTCTCCCGGTTCCCGTTCAAGTTCCAGCTCCTTCACGCTACAAGCACGCATCCAGCTTGCGGCAGTCGACCGCAACGTGCCGGCCTTGGTGGATTCCGGAGCGGAAGCTAACATCATGGACATCAGTTTGGCCCGTCAGTGGGAGATCAAGTTCCTGCCCCTGAGCCCATCAATCCCCACTCATGCCATTGACGGTCGGCTGATTGGCGAGATGACTTCCTTCACGGAGCCAGTCAGGTTATTTCTCTCAGGCAATCATCATGAGACGATTCAATTTTTCTTCTGTCTCTCCCAGAGCAGCAGCTCATCTTGGGGCTTCCCTGGCTGCGGCTGCACAACCCGGTGCTGGTCTGGAAGGTGGGAGGCGTTCGGAAGTGGAGCGAACGATGCCATCGCTTATCCCTAAGAGTAGCTGCCAACCCGCTCGAAAGGCCCATTCCCGGCCCTAACCCAGACATTTCCAACGTTCCAGCTCAGTACCATGAACTCAAGGACGTTTTCAGCAAAGCCAAGGCAACTTCTCTTCCCCCACACCAGTCGTACCTGCTACCTGGCACCTCACCGCCCAAGGGTCGTGTGTACTCCCTGTCTGCCCCTGAGCGTAAGGCCATGGAGTACATCCAGGACTCTCTGGCTGCCGGTATCATTCGGCCAGCCTCATCACCCGCAGGAGCAGGATTTTTCTTAATGGGGAAGAAGGATGGGACGCTCCACCCGTGCATTGATTACCGGGGACTCAACGAGATCACCTTGAAGAACCGCTATTCCCTTCCTCTCCTCCGCTTTTGAAAGCCTGCAAGGCGCCACCATATTCACGAAGCTGGACCTTTGCAACGCTTATCACCTGGTACGCATCCAGGAGGGAGACGAATAAAAGACACTTCTAGTGAGCACTATGAATACCTGGTGGTTCCATTTGGGCTCACAAATGCCCCAGCAGTCTTCCAAGCCTTGATCAACAATGTTCTGCGAGACATGTTAAATAAGTTTGTGTTCTGAATGACATTCTCATCTTCTCCTCTTCCCTCTCTGAACACATCAAACATGTCCGGGTGGTGCTGCGACGTCTCCTTGAGAATTCCCTGTACATAAAGGCGGAGAAGTGCGAGTTCCACACGTCTTCTGTCAAGTTTCTTGGCTACATGGTGCGAGGGGGATCTGGTGAGATGGAGCCCGATAAGGTGAGGGCAGTCACGTTTTGGCCAGGTCCCGAAACATGCAAGCGGCTACAACAATTCTTTGGATTTGTGAACTAATACCGCTGCTTCTTCCGGACCTACAGCACCGTGGCAGCACCCCTCACAAATGGACAGACCAGGCAGGACGCGGCTTTGCGGAATTAAAGAGGTTTACGTCCGCTCCCATCCTCCGAGTGCTTGATCCCGAGAGGCAGTTCGTGGTCAAGGTGGACACCTCCAACGTGGGAGTCGGGGCAGTATTGTGTCAGCGTAGCCACGAGGATGATTGCCTCCACCCATGTGCTTTCTTTTCTCGCCGCCTGTCATCCACAGAACAAAATTATGACATTGGGAATCGGGAACTCCTGGGGGTTAAGATGGCTCTGGAGGAGTGGAGGCACTGGAAAGTGCCACCACGCCGTTCATCGTCTGGACGGACCACCGGAACCTGGAATACTTAATCGGCCAAGACTGAACTCCAGGCAAGGTCGGTGAGCCCTTTTTTTTGACCGCTTTGAATTCTCGCTCTCTTACAAACCGGTCTCCTGCAACCTGCGCGATAAGGCGTCCGCTTTCGCCTTATCGCGCAGGTTCCTTGGAGGGAAGGAGGTGGCGGGTCCAATTCTCACTATCCTTCCATGCATGGTGGCTGCGGCACGCAATCAACCTGGTCCCAGCAACTGCTCAGATGGTCGCCTGTTTGTCCCCGAGGACCTGCGGTCATCCGTCCTTCAATGGACACACGACTCCCGCCTCGCCTGCCATCCTGGGACTGCCCGCACAAGTTTTATGGTGGCTCAGCGGTTCTGGTGGCCCGCCTGGAGGGAGGACGCGCACGATTATGTCCGGACCTGCCCTACCAGTAACCACTGTTAGTCATCTAATCAGCCCCCGGCCGGGTTACTACGGCCTCTGGCCGTTCCCCACCGACCCTGATCTGACCTGTCGGTCGACTTTGTCACCGGGCTTCCGTCCTCGGAGGGGAACACTGCGGTCCTCACAGTCGCGGACCGGTTCAGCAAAATGGCCCATTTTATTACCCTGCTCAATCTCCTGTCGGCCTAGCAAACAGCGTCCATTCTGCTGCAGGAGGTTGTTCGGCACCATGGCATCCCTCAGGACATTGTGTCGGACTGCGGGCCGCAATTCTCTTCTGCCTTTTGGGCGGAGTTCTGCCGACTCCTCGGCCAGCCTCTCTTCGGGGTTCCATCCACAGTCAAATGGGCAAGCCAAACGTCTGAACCAGGAGCTGGGCAAGGCTCTCCGATGCAAAGCCGCTGGAGATCAGCGTGGGTGGGCCAAACAGCTTACCTGGGTGGAGTATGCCTTTCCCAGCTACAGGTCTGTCACCCTTTCATTGTGTGTTTGGTTATGAACCGCCCTTATTCACCCACCAGGAGAGAGCGCGGCGTGCAGTAGCATTAGCTTACTGGTTAACTTGACTGCATAGCTCGTTTACAAGACATGTTCATAAATATTGTGAGGGGATTTATGATTTTTTTGGGGGGGGGGGGTGATACAGTATCTCACAAAAGTGAGTATACCCCTCTCATTTCTGCAATGTTTAAATTATATCATGGGACAACACTGAAGAAATTACACTTTGATACAATGTTAAGTAGTCACTGTAGAGCTTGGACAGCAAAGTCAATTTATTGTTACTTCAAAATAACTTAAAATACAACAATTAATGTGTAAAATTCCGGCAACACCAGTGAGTACACTCCAACTGAAAATCTCAAAATGAAGCCAAAATTGTGAACAATTAGGCATTTTTCCTCCCTGCGTAATGCAACTAGTTAGTGTAATGAGGTGTCAGGTGTGATTGGGGAGCAGGTGTATTAAATTAGGTATTTTCACTCATACTGGTCACAGGAAGTTCAACATGGCACCTCATGGCAAAGAACTCTTTGAGGATCTAAAAAAAAAGAATTATTGCTCTACATAACCCCCCTAGGCCAGGGGTCCCCAAACCTTTTCCTGAGGGCCACATAACTTTTCCCTTCTTTGATGGGGGCTGGGTCAGTTTGTAACAGAAAAAGTGTGACAGGAGTGCCTGAACGTAAAAATGTATTGTTTTCCAGAAAGCACAATCAAATAACCCTTTCTGGATTCTTCACAGAACAAAAGTGAGGAAATAAATAACAACACTACTCATGAAATAAATAATAACCAAATAACCCTCTCTGGGTTCTTCACAGAAAAAATCCAGGAAACAAACACTACTCATGAAATAAATAATAACCAAATAACCCTCTCTGGGTTCTTCACAGAAAAAATCCAGGAAACAAACACTATTTATGAACTAAATAATAACCAAATAACCCTCTCTTGGTTCTTCAAAGAAAAAATGTCCATGGAACATATACTTTCTGTTGTGCTGTGCACAATCTTAACTGGTCCAAGTTCAGCTTAGTCGTCAGAACAGAATCTCTTACTTAAATGAGAAGGCTCTCCAAGTTCTTGTGTTCCTTCCTTATAATCCTTTTCCAGTAGGCTTGTCAACATCGCTATTTGCATCTCTCTCTCTCTCATCAACTTTCTTGTGAAAACCACAAAGCAAGCAAGCAGGCTGAGAAACTAACTAAGAGATAGAGCAGCACCTACCAGTATGGTTGTGGAGATGGATTTTATCCCAGTAGATTTTATTATGATGATATTTTTTATACTCAGAATGACTCATTCAAATCAGCCTTTGTACGTTCATCAGTGTGAACTGTGGGCTTGCATTTGCCAGATGACTGGTTCAGCTGAGCTTGACGCACAAATGTAGGTAGTCTTCTGCTGTCCACTTTTGAGCTTTGAGAGTTTGTCTGCTTGCATTTGGCCTTGCATGCTATTATACTTGTCTTTGCGACGGGATTCATAGTGTCGCCGCAGATTGTATTTGAATACCGTCACCGCATCTTGGCAGATGAGACAGACAGCCTTTTCTTTGCATTGAACAAAAAAATAATCGTTTGTCCCTGCATTCTGAATACATTTTTTTCTTACCTAGGTAATCTTTTCGCAATTATTCCATTCTCTCTTTGAGAAGGGCGGGTTTAAGATTTCTTTCTGTGGGTTGCCAGATTGGGGCACACACCGCAGAAGGATGGAACAGAATGTCACGGTATATGCGTGTATAAAATAGTTACTAACTAATGGTTAATAATGAAAAAAGTTAATAACTTTTAACATTTTATTGCAATAGTCCAACTTTATCATTCAATATAACCATACCATAATTTTCGGACTATAAATCGCTCCGGAGTATAAGTCGCACCAGCCATAAAATGCACAATAAAGTGAAAAAAACCATAAATAAGCCGCACCGGAGTATAAGCGGCACTTTTGGGGCAGATTTATTTTTCAAAATCCAACACCAAAAACAGACATGAACCAGCAACAACAGGCTAAACGATATGGTATGGTAACGTGACATATACACAAACGAGGAGCTGAGAACGGGCCTGATGTAACATTCAGAGTTATTCAAGTAAGTATTACATAAATAACACGTTTATCAAACCATCTGTGTCACTCCAATTCATTAAATCCATCGATCGTGCTTTATGTAAACAATGCCGCGTATGCGCCGCATATGCTGACGTCGGACCCTTTGTAAGTTGCATTTCTAATTATACCACAGACCCATAATGATATATAAAGTACATTTCAAATAACTATCATATTACAACAGCCATGTCCAAAGTCCGGCCCGCGGGCCAATTGCGGCCCATGGTCAAATTTCATCAGGCCCGCAGCCTCTGTGATAAAATCTTTAGTATGTGGCCCACCGCCATTGTTGACCAGCGCTTTAATACACACGTACCAAAGCTATTTTATATTTATGCCGCAGAAATGTAATCTCGCGCGACCCGGGGTGATTTCACAGCGAGAACATGACTCCAGCTGTCCTGCTATGCGGAGCATGCGCAAGTCAAATGCGGAAATAAAAAATCCGGGCCCCTTCACTTTATCAAATCTGGCCCTCCTTGCAAAAAGTTTGGACACCCCTGTATTACAACAATATTATCAAACCATCTCTGTCACGCCAAATCATTAAATCCATAGATCAAATCCCTTGTTCTTTATGTCAACAACGCCGCGTGCGCTGCAGAGATCTAGTATATAACTATATTGTAGCATTAACAAAGTACCAGGAAAGATGTGGGTTTGGTAAACGGCTCTTTATTTAACATAACAAGAGTTCACCGAGCCAAAAACTACTGAACTTCCAGCCACGGAGGTGGAAGAGAGCTACATAGAATAGGACCGGGCGTGCGTAAAAGCCATGTCCGAGCCCCATCCAACGTCCCCAGACAGCCACCCGGCCGAGCGCCGGCCCCCGACTTCCATCCATGGAGGTGAAAGAAAGCTCCGTAGAGTATGACCGGGCGTGCGTAAAAGCCATGTCTGAGCCCCATCCACCGTCCCCGATTGGTTAATATATAATGTTAGACGTAATCTAATCTAATTAAGCGGACCAATGATTTTCTTTCTGTCCCTTTTTATAGTGTAAATCAGTGCTTTTCAGGTGTCCAGCCAATGATAGGATATGATTCACTTACGCTACATAGCCATTCATAGCATTGACAGTGCCTGAAAATGTGTCTTGCCCATCCGTGCCGTGCAGGTTAGCTAGCTAACAACACTGCGGCAGCGTTAAGAGATCCAAATGCTAAGTTAGCTAACCCCTTATAATGGTGAAACGAACGAGCAGCAACACATCCACTCGCCAAGCCAAAGTAAATAAGAGATGTGGCGGTTCTTTTAAGATGGAATGGTTGTCGGAGTGTATGCAAATACACTGCTCAAAAGAATTAAAGGAACAGCTTTTTATCAGGGTATGGCATGAATTCAATTACACTTTTCTGATAAGGTTTTGGTCAGGCACATGGCAGAGGTGGTTGTGAATCACTTTCAGCTGCATTGGTGTTGATGGAATTAAAAAGAGGTACACTAGCAACGAGATGGTCCCCAAAACAAGACTGGTTTTGCAGGTGGAGGCCATTTCAAGCTCCTCCCTCTTGATCTTTTTAAACTGTTTTTCCACAAGTGTTGGCTTTAGCAAGAGTCATTATCACGACTGGAAGCATGAGGCGATTTCTCAACCCTCCTGAAGTTGCGCAGATTGTCCAACTCCTCCAGGATGACACATCCATGCGTGCTGTTGCAAGAAGATTTGATGTGTCTCCTAGTACAATATCCAGAGCATGGAGGAGATTCCAGGAGACAGGCAGTTACTCTAGGAGAGCTGCACAGGGCCGTAGACGGTCCTCATCCCATCAGCAGGACCGATATCCGCTGCTTTGTGCAAGGAGGAACAGGTTGAGCACTGCCCGAGCCCTACAGAATGACCTTCAGCAGACTACTGGTGTGAATGTTTTTGTCCAAACAGTCAGAAACAGACTTCACGAGGGTGGCCTCAGGGCACAACGTCCTGTAGTGTGCCCTATGCTCACTACTCAGCACCGTAGAGCTCGATTGGCATTTGCCATAGACCACCAGAATTGGCAAGTCCGCTACTGGTGCCCTGTGCTTTTCACAGATGAGAGCAGGTTTACCCTGAGCACCTGTGATAGACGTGAAAGGGTCTGGAGAAGCCAAGGAGAGCGCTATGCTGCCTGCAACATCATTCAGCATGACCGGTTCGGTGGTGGGTCAGTGATGGTCTTGGGAGGCATTTCCATTGAGGGACAAAGAGACCTCTACAGGCTAGAGAACGGCAGTCTGACTGCCATTAGGTATCGGGATGAAATCCTTTCACCCATGGTCAGAGCCTACGCTGGTGCAGTAGGTCCTGGGTTCCTCCTGATCCACGACATTTCCGGCCTCATGTGGCAAGAGTATGCAGACAGTATCTGGAGGATGAAGGAATTGACACAATTGAATGGCCCTCACGATCACCTGATCTAAACCCGATAGAACACCTTTGGGACATAATGTCTCGGTCCATCAGACGCCTCCAGGTTGCTCGTTAGACTTTGCAGGAGCTCACTGATGCCCTTAGACAGATCTGGGAGGACATCCCACAAGACACCATCCGTCGTCTCATTAGGAGCATGCCGCGACGTTGTCAAGAATGCATACAAGCATGTGGGGGCTACACAAGATATTGAAAAGAGTTTTGAATTGCAGAAATTGAATTTAGGCAAAATGGACGAGCCTGCCACATCGTTTTTTTCACTTTGATTTTTGGGGTGTCTATATACTGAGCCCTCTGTAGGCTGAAAACTTTTATTTCCATCAAAAGATGTGGCATCCTGAGACATTAAACTGTCCATATCAGTATAGATATCCAACTTTTTTTTTCACCACTGAAATCTGATGTGTTTTCAAAGTGTTCTTTTAATTTTCTTGAGCAGTGTATATAATATGTAATGTGTCTTGTCACTGTGGGATAGTTGGACACGAAATTTCGATGTCTTTGTGTGTCTTGACTTGAAGATATTGACAATAAAGCAGACATTGACATTCAAATTTGACATTCAAATACGTATATGAAATCTTCTGTCATTTTATGCTTTTTGGGATTTAATAAATCAATGTTAAAATCCCCAAAGACAAACACAGTCTTCTGCAATGATCTAGAAAAATGTTTTCAAATATATCAATACTTGATGCTGGAGTTCACACAGCTCCTAATTATATATTTTGTTCTTTCCATACAAATTTCCACTGTGACACATTCCGCCAGATTATCAACAGTTGATGTCATACTCTCCACCATCTTATACTTCAGTCCTTTGTCCACTATATTGCCACACCTCCTCCACTCTTATTATCTCTATTATCTATTATCTCTATATGATTTAGTTCATAACCCTCCATCTCAAAGTTCACACTTCTGTCAGTGCTGATCCGTGTCTCTGAGATTGCTATGATGTTGAATGGGTTCTTGAACTGTTTCAGATATTCTTTAATGTTGTGGAAGTTGGCATATAAACCTCTACTGTTGAAGTCGATGATTGATATGTTATGCATGGAAAGTTGCATTGTAGTGCTCATTTGCATAACAACTGCAGCTGTTTCCTATACTAGATCAATATCATATTCTGTGTCCTGTGTTTTATGTTCTGTATATACAAAGGTTTCTAGTCCTAAAGTGTTTTTGTTATCAAGAGTTGTCATGAATGTAGCTGTGAATGTGTTTACCTTAGTGTTGTGCGTAACATTACAATGCATCAAGTAAGGATGACACCATACTGGGCTCCAGACAGCCGAGTGATGGATAAGATGGATCAATCACTTTCTCTGAGTTTAATAAGGTCATTAGTCACCAAAACAGATGCAAATGATTGGTAAATTGAATAGGGGGTTGGATGGAAGAAGGCAAGCCTAGCGTTTGAAGCTTTGTATTACCACCTTTCACCAATAATGAAAATGTTTATTACAACACAGCCCCGTTAACAATTTTGATCAGTTTTTTCATTTGGCAGGGTGATTACATTATAGTTCTATTTCCATCCACCCAGTAATAATAGTCCTTCCCTCATGTGTATTCACTCACTTGCATCAATCGAAGGGCATATGAGGTGGTGTACATGTATGACAAAATCTTTAGTTTTTTTTCCCTTTTTTCTACAAAACAACCTCTTGCTTTGTGACGATCACATAAAATTGAGATAGTTGGACAAAAAGAAAGCGGGATGGCCTACACAAAACTTCTGACCACTGCACAGAGGACTAAATTACCCTGTCAAGTAAACCTGGCCTATTCAAGAATTCAAGCATTCAAATATTTTTATTCGCCATGTTTGAGCATGCCAAACAAGGAATTTGACTTCGGTACATCACAATCTCTGTTCAACATTTAGGTGACTAACAACACCCGGGACATGTGAAAATGATAAATATTTTCAGCCATCCCCTGATCTTTAACTCCCATGAGGGCAAGGGAAAAACTCAAAACTCCGACAAAGGGAAATGAGAAACCTTGAGAAAAGACCACAGATAGGAGGGTCCCTCCTCCAGGATGACCAGGCTGCAATGGATGCAGAGAAGAAACAGTACAAACAGTGTAGATAATTCAAAAAGGTGTGGAGAGCAGGATGTTATTGGACAGCAATGACTCTGAGACTCTAAGAGTGGTGTGGGTTCATCAGAGCAACAGCCTGGGGGAAGAAGCTGCCTCTGTGTCTGCTGGTTTTGGCGTACAGAGCTCTATGACGCTGTCCGGAGGGGAGTAGTTCAAACAGACTGTAACCTGGGTGAGAAGGGTCTGTAGAGGTGTTGCTTGCACGTTTCCTGGTCCTGGACAGGTACAAGTCTAGGATAGATGGGAGGTTGATTCCAATGATCTTTTCTGCAGTCCTGATTGTCCGTTGCAGTCTGTACTTGTCTTGTTTGGAGGCCGATCCAAACCAGACAGTGATGGAGGTGCAGAGGACAGACTGGATGATGGCATCCATGGTATGGTCATCCATGATAGTCACGGTACAGCTAGCATGCAAGCATCAGCAATACATTAACAAGGTGCTGTATAATTGTGCCACATTCAAGTCACCTTCTTGCAAAATTGAACTGACAAATAGTCCTTTTTGCAATGACAGGAAATAATGCAGGAAGTCATGTATGAATATAAATCAATTGTAACCGCTTTCAGAAAACTCCCTTGAGTGATTTTTGAGTGTTGACAACCTGGCTCCTTCCTATTCACTAGTTTGAGCTTACACAGAAGTGGCTCATTGCTCACAACGTCACTGTGAACCCAGTCATCAGGAAGCATCCATTGTTGGAGCGCAGAACAGGGGCAAACAAGTGATGTTGATTGTGAACTGTGTGCGTGTGTTTGGCTGCAGCAGAAGGGGTGTGTTTGCCTGTGATAGATATGTTTCTCTTCCTGTTTGTAGGTTCTCAGGAGTGTTCTTTTTTTCCCCATGCTGTGAATTTCACACCACATTACCATGCTTTCCTGTGAGTGTACTTTAGAAGATGAGATGAAAATGTAGAAAAAAAACTGAAAGTGCTTAAAAAATTTCCAGTAGATTTGGTCAAAACAAAAGACACAACTAGAAAGCTTTTTAGGATAAAAGGTTCCAAAATCACCATGATCATTTTATGGTCATTCTACTTTCTCTCCTGCCCCCTCCTCCTTGGGAGGAGCTTGGTCACGACCAAACTGAAAGTTGCTGTCTGGATTCTACAGCGACTGACCGGGATAAGATCTGAGTTGGACCACGTCTTTGTAGGTGCTGCCATGATGACTGAGGGCATCTTTCTTGCCCTCCTTGGGGTTATGATCCTGATCAGATGTCATTAATATTTGTCAACTGTGGGCATGGCAAGCCCTTTGAGATGTTTCTGTAATAAAGTGCTATAATATAGTATACTGTAAATAAACTTCACTTGTTTGTTCAAGTTTTCATTTAGTTTCTGCTGCTCAAACAAAGTCACACTGACGCCCGTGCACTAACCTTTGAGTAGGCATATTCGGAGATACGCTCAGCTCCCCTTAATTTCTGAACACACACCGGTATTGTGTTTCCGTCTTATTCCGGACACACTGGCACACTGTATCCCCCAGTTGGAGTGTACACTTGCGCTCCACTTTTTAAATTTCTCTTTGAATTTACGAACGGCAAAATCGAGCGATGCACTGAATTTTAGAACGGTCACACTAGAATGAGTGCAGGCTCGCAGTGAATTTTCCA
The DNA here is from genome assembly GCF_054491065.1 of Syngnathus leptorhynchus. Lineage (NCBI taxonomy): Eukaryota > Metazoa > Chordata > Actinopteri > Syngnathiformes > Syngnathidae > Syngnathus > Syngnathus leptorhynchus. The sequence continues at coordinate 1,516,978 of NC_141203.1, read as the reverse complement.
ATGTGTCCAATATATTTCCTATCAGTAAAAGTAAATAAACAAACAAAAAACAAACAAATAAATTAATAATCAGGGTGGCACAGTGACAGACTGGTTAGCACGTCTGCCTCACAGTTCAGCGCTTGTGGGTTCAAGCCCTCCCTCAGTCATCCCTGTCCTCCATGTTCTCCCGGTATCTGCGTGGGTTTTTTCCGGGTACTCCGGTTTCCTCCCACATCCCAAAAACATGTATGGTGAGCCGAAAGAGTAATCCAAATTGCCCGTAGATGTGAGTGTCCCTCGCCTACTGCCTGATGACTGCTGGGATAGGCTCCGGCACGCCCGTGACCCTCGTGGGGACAAGCAGTATAGAAAATGGTATAGAAAAAGCGGTATAGAAAATGGAGTATAAGTCGCCCCCCCCCACCCAAACTATGACAAAAACCACGACTTATTGTCAGAAAATTACAATATATAAAAATGTATAATCACCCAAGATTTCAGTTGTGCATACATTTATCGTTGCAGCACTGTGGTATACACTTAAAGAAATAATGTGCTTCCAATTCAGATGAATCATTCCTCCACTCAAATCCAAAGAAACACAATATCTTCTGGCTCAAGTTAACCCTCAAGTTAAGTACAATGCATTTCTGTCACATATGTGATCTAAGTTGATCCTCTTCTTGTCATCGCCACACAGGAAACACTTAACAAACACAGGATCTCTTTAGAAAAGTGTTGCCATTGTCACATTGTCATGTTGATAGCCCAGGGGTCATGGCATAAATACTATTGAGTAAGCAGACCTAAGAGTCCCCCCCCCACACACACACACACACTTCCCTGAATAAGAACAATTTTACATCAGGCTGCAGACAGGAGAGCGGGGGGGGGGGTGGCTGAAATTTTAGGAGAGAGGTTGTTTGATGGGATTTTGGATAACCCCTTTTACTTTTCCTTCACACTAAAAACAGCTGGGTCGAAGCAACCCAATTTGGGTCCAACAGGATTTCAATTTGACCCACCCTTATTTCACTTTTCAGGTTGTTTTGTAGGAAGTGACTCATTGTTTCCAATTGTACATAGATTTTACATACATTTTGGGATGGAGCACAGCCTGTCATGCGACCTGTCTACGCTCTGCCCTTTCACCTCCAAGTAGTCCCAGACCCATGCCCGTAACCCCTGATATCTCTGGAGTTCCAAGTATTTACCATGACCTTGCCTCAGTATTTAGTAAGGATAAAGCCCTTTTACTTCCCCCTCACCGGCCATACGACTGTGCGATCGACCTCCTTCCCGGGGCGCCCTATCCTAAGGGGCGGCTCTACAACATCTCCCTTCCAGAGAAGGAGGCGATGCGCAATTATGTTGCAGAGTCCCTGCTCTCAGGTTTCATAAGACCATCATCATCTCCCTTAGGGGCAATTTTTTTTTTTTTGTGGCCAAGGATGGCGGCCTGAGACCTTGCATCGACTACCGTGGTCTTAATGACATCACAGTGAAAAATAAGTACCCTTTGCCCCTTATTAGTTCCACTTTTGAGCCTCTTACTAATGCCCGGGTGTTCACCAAGCTAGATCTCCGCAACGCCTACCACTTAGTCCGGATCAGAGAGGGCGACGATTGGAAGACAGCTTTCAACACCCATCTCGGCCATTTTGAGTACCTTGTGATGCCTTTTGGCTTGTCCAACGCACCAGCAGTTTTCCAATGCCTGGTAAATGATGTGTTAAGAGACATGTTGAACATCTTTGTGGTGGTGTACCTGGACGACATCCTCATCTTCTCCAGGTTATTGAAGGAACACCACCAGCATGTGCGTTTGGTTCTCCAGTGGCTGTTGGAGAACCGCCTGTTCATTAAAGCCGAGAAGTGTGTCTTCCACTCTGACTCTGTAACGTACCTGGGAAACATAGTGGAGGCTGGACGGATGAGTGTCGATCCCTCCAAAGTCAAGGCTGTGGAGGAGTGGCCGCGTCCTACCAACCGGACGCTTCCTGGGTTTCGCAGGCTTCATACGCCGCTTCATCAAGGGATATAGTCAGATCGCTGCCCCTCTCAATGCCCTGACCTCCATCACACGCCCTTTTTACTGGACACCCGAAGCCGAGACAGCCTTCACCAGACTCAAGGGTCTGTTCTCTACAGCTCCAGTGCTCATCCACCCTGACCCTGAGAGACAATTCATTGTGGAAGTGGATGCTTCTGATACGGGCGTTGGGGCAGTCCTCTCCCAGCGGTCGGAGGAGGATCAGAAGGTGCATCCATGCGCTTATTTCTCTCTAGAAGTTACGACCCAGCGGAGAGGAACTATGATGTGGGAAACAAGGAGCTGCTGGCGGTCCATGATGCCCTGAGGGAGTGGAGACACTGGTTGGAGGAAGCAAAGCTGCCTTTTGTTGTGTGGTCAGATCACAAGAACCTGACCTACTTAAGAACAGCAAAGAGGCTCAACTCCAGGCAGACCCGCTGGGCTCTGTTCTTAAGCCGGTTTGATTTCACTCTCACATACCGCCCAGGGTCAAAGAACGTCAGAGCTGACGCCCTTTCCCGTCAGTTCCCTGATGAGGGCCCTGCTGTCCCGGAGATATCCGACACCATCCTTCTTCCTGCCCATGTGGTTGGGGTAATCTCCTGGCCCATAGATTATGTTGTAATGGAGGCCCTGCAAGCCCAACCTGACCCTGGAAATGGACCCCCGAACAGGCAGTTTGTTCCAGATGCTGCCCGTCCTCAAGTGTTAGAGTGAGGTCACTCCAGTCGTGTTTCATGTCACCCCGGAGAGCGCCGGACAGCGGAGTTTGTCGGCCGGAGATTCTGGTGGCCCACCCTTAAGAAGGATGTCAAGGAGTATGTCGCTGCCTGCACCGTCTGTGCCCGTAGTAAGCCTTCCCATCGCCCTCCAGCAGGCCTCCTACAACCCCTTCCAATTCCGAGTCGGCCGTGGTCTCACATTGGCATGGACTTTGTCACTGGACTTCCCATGTCCCAGGGTTATGACACCATCCTGACTGTGGTCGACCGGTTCTCTAAGGCCGTCCACTTCATTCCCCTCCCCAAGCTTCCTTCTGCTGCTGAAACGGCTGACCTCCTCACCCTCCATGTCGTACGCCTCCATGGTATTCCCTCAGACATTGTGTCGGATCGTGGTCCCCAATTCATCTCCAAGGTGTGGCAGGCCTTTTGCAAGGGAATTGGAGCCACGGTCAGCCTTTCCTCCGGGTACTATCCTCAGTCCAATGGGCAGACTGAACGTGCCAACCAGGCAGTTGAAGAGACCCTTCGCTGCGTTGCCTCCAGCAACCCCTCTTCCTAAGTACCTAGCCTGGGTTGAGTATTCCCTCAACACATTGGAGAGCTCTGCCACCGGAATGTCACCATTTCAATGCTCTCTGGGTTACCAGCCTCCCTTGTTTCCACAGCAGGAACTGGAGGTGGCAGTTCCATCCACCAAGGCCCACCTCCGCCGGTGTCGACACATCTGGAGGACTGCCCGGGCTGCACTACTCCGTGCCTCAGTACGATCTCAGCGTGGTGCTGACCGGCGGAGGAGACATGCCCCGGTTTACCAGCCTGGCCAGAAAGTTTGGCTATTGGCCCGGGACTTGCCCCTCCAAACCTCTCAGACGTCTACCCGCAAGTTGAACCCTCGGTTTGTCGGTCCCTACACCGTGGACCACATCATCGGCCCTTCCGCAGTGCGTCTGAATCTCCCTCCTGCTCTCAAAGTGCACCCAGTTTTCCATGTGTCCCAGCTGAAGCCAGTCCCCTGGCACCAGCGGTTTCTGCTCCCCCGCCACCTCGAGTACTGGCTGATGGTGATCCGTCGCCGGGGAAGAGGCTTCCAGTTCTTAGTAGACTGGGAGGGCTTCGGCCCTGAAGACCGTATCTGGGTGCCCAGGTCCTATCTTGCTGACCCTTCGTTGTTGGACGACTTCTACCGGGACAATCCAGGTGCCCCGGGACGGTCGTCCGGTGCCTCCTCTCAGGGGGGGGGGGGTACTGTTGTGCCACTCATCCCCAGTTCCTCTTCTGCATGCCAAATAAGGGCAAAGGCCAATCCACTTCCTTCTCAGCCTGAAACCAGCCTCACCTGTGCTGGCTGGGTTAGGGTTAGGGCACAGGTGTGGCTCATCTCAATCAAACAAGCTGTTCCAGATTATGTCGTCAGAGGCTGTCTACAAAACCCCCTGAGAGACGGTGCTCGACGCTTCGACGTTAAACTTCTGTGGTCAGCGCTCCCTCCACGTCAAACCAGTGTCTCCTCCCTCCTCCCTCAAATCCACCTTTGGATCACCTTTCGTGAGAAAAATAAATATTTCATTTTTGCCCTGAAACCTCAGTCTCTGTGTCTTGTCTCCTGGGTCCTCGGCACTTTTGGCTCACCACTCCAGTTGAGCGTAACACACGGTGGCACGGTGGGAAACGTAATTTCTATCTCTTTGTGTGTCTTAACATATGAAGAAATTGACAATAAAGCGGACTTTGATATTGTAATAGCATACAGTGGATTTCTAAATATCTTTGAAACATTATATGATAAAACCTGTCCTGTTAAGAGGTACAGGGTTGGACAAAAAAAGGCAAACAGTCCATGGGTTATTAAAGGATTTAAAAATACCTGCGAAAAGAAAACCACGCTGTATAAACAATTAATAAAAAAAAAAAAAAAACTGAAATATAGAGGCAGAAGTTAAATATAAAAAAATACAAGAATAAATCAACCATCATTATGAGGACATGTAAGAAGGAATATTAGAATTGAAACATTTGATAGTAATAAAAATAATATGAAGGGGATGTGGAAGTTATTAAACTGTGTTATTAGGAATGGAGCCAAAAACAAAACACAAGCTACCCTGATTATTATATTGAAAATGACTGATTAATACACAATATAAGAGAGGTAGTCAATGGATTGAATAAATTCTTTGTAAATATGGAACCAGAGCTGGCAGGAAAGATACCGGATCAAGACAGACCCATCAGAATGGAGGCTACTCAATCGGAGAAAACCACTAAATCTATATTTCTTGGGCAGAGCCATTTACTCACATATATAATATGTCTTATATCTGGTAAATTTAAAATTTAAAGTTATATAAATGTGGGGATAGACACCATTACACAAATTACAGGCCAGTATCTCTACTCTCTCAGTTCTCCAAGATCCTTGAAAAACTGTTTACAGAAAAACAAGATAACTTCATTGAAAAAAAACACGCTTTTAGCTGACAGTCAATATGGATTCCGGAAGATCTCTAATTTGGTGCCCAAGTGTCTAAATGTTCACAGGTCTTCGAGTTTTCCTTTTATGTTTTCCTTATCACCTATTTTACAGACATAGGGTTAAATAGTAGTCTCCCTGAGCACCCCTATGGGGCACTCACCCAACAGTAGGAGGCCCTGACGACTGTATGGAGGCCTTGTCTGAGAGACAAAGCTTATTCACGGTTGGGTTAACTTGTTGAAGACACCCCATCGCTGCAGGCGGGGGTTGGCCTCTGCAGAGAGATAACTAGAGCTACTGTGACTCTTGCCAATTTGTTTTTGAAATATGTTACATGTACTTAAAATGCTTTCACACCAAATAATTGGAAATCCTTTTTTAAAAGGTTTCTTTGGATTATCCGTGTGGTTTTACCTTTATACATAAGCCAAGTTTCTTCAAACACCTATATTAAATAGGCTGACAACATGGCAGAAGTGACTTCTGTACACCAATTATAACGTAGGCACTAAACTAAACTTGCGAAAAAATACTGTCATTTATGGAGGATAACACTTTTTTTGTACCCTCCAAAGTCATCCAAAATCAAGGGTGGTATTTTGATTGATTGATTGATTGATTGATTGATTGATTGATTGATTGATTCATTCTTTCATTCATTCATTCATTCATTCATTGAACATAAAAACACGTCGCACGAAAAGCCAAACTCAAACAGTACCACTCCCTTGTTTTCTATCACATTGGCAGGTCTAATAACGTAATTTTCGGACTATAAGTTGCGTTTTTTTCATAGTTTGGGTGGGGGGGGGGGGCGAGTTATACTCAGGAGCGACTTATATGTGATTTTTTTTTTACAAATTTTCAAAATTCAAAAATCCGCGATAAACCATAGTGAAACCACGATAAGCGAACCAGTAGTTGTTGGCTCGTTGAACTCTTGTTTTGTTAAATAAAGAGCCGTTTACCAAACCCACATCTTTCCATGTACTTTGTTACCGCTACAATATAGTTATATACTAGATCTGTGCGGCGCACGCAGCGTTGTTGACATAAAGGACGAGGAATTTAATCGATGGATTTAATGATTAGGAGTGACACAATCTCACCGGGAACGAATCCAACTTACTGCCGGAAATGCGGACCAAACTCCGGCATCGGTGATACAGGGACCGAACCGCCCTTATCAGTTGGCTCGGCACCCTGTACTCCCGAAGCACCCTCCAGAGAACCTCCCGAGGGACACGGTCGAACGCCTTCTCCAAGTCCACAAAACACATGTGGGCTGGTTGGGCAAACTTTCATGCACCCTCGAGGATCCTGCCGAGGGTGTAGAGCTGGTCCACTGTTCCACGGTCAGGACGAAAGCCACACTGCTCCTCCTGAATCCGAGGCTCGACCTCCCGACGGATCCTCCTCTCCAGCACCCCTGACAAGACCTTACCAGGGAGGCTGAGGAGTGTGATTCCCCTGTGATTGGAACACACCGTCCGGTCCCCCTTCTTAAAGAGGGGAACCACCCCCCCAGTCTGCCAATCCAGAGGCACCGTCCCCGATGTCCACGCAATGCTGTAGAGGCGTGTCAGCCATGACAGCCCCACAACATCCAGAGCCTTTAAGAACTTCGGGCGGATCTCATCCACCCCCGGGGCCTTGCCACCGAGGAGTTTTTTAACTACCTCAATGACTTCGACCTCCGAGATTGGAGAGTCCGCCTCAGAGTCCTCAGGCCCTGCTTCCACAATGGAAGGCGTGTCGGTGGAATTGAGGAGGTCTTCGAAGTATTCCCCCTACCGACTCACGACATCCCGAGTCGAGGTCAGCAGCACACCATCTCCACTGTAAACAGTGTTGACCGTGCACTGCTTCCCCCTCCTGAGACGCCGGATGGTGGACCAGAATTTCCTCGAAGCCGCCCGGAAGTCATTCTCCATGGCCTCGCCAAACTCCTCCCACGCCCGGGTTTTTGCCTCAGCAACCGCCGAAGCCGCGTTCCGCTTGGCCATCCGGTACCTGTCAGCTGCCTCCGGAGTCCCCCAGGCCAAAACGGCCCTATAGGACTCCTTCTTCAGCTTGACGGCATCCCTTACCGCCGGTGTCCACCAGCGGGTTCGGGGATTGCCGCCACGACAGGCACCAACAACCTTACGGCCACAGCTCCGGTCGGCTGCCTCAACAATGGAGGCGCGGAACATGGTCCACTCTGACTCAATGTCCCCCGCTTCTCCGGGACGTGGGAAAAGCTCTGCCAGAGGTGGGAGTTGAAGCTCTTCCTGACAGGGGATTCTGCCAGACATTCCCAGCAGACCCTCACAGAGCCTTTGGGTCTGCCAGGTCGGACCGGCATCTTCCCCCACCATCGGAGCCAACCCACCACCAGGTGGTGATCAGTTGACAGCTCCGCCCCTCTCTTCACCCGAGGGTCCAAAACATGCGGCCGCAAATCCGATGACATGACTACAAGGTTTATCAACAAACTGCGGCCTAGGGTGTCCTGGTGCCAAGTGCACACATGGACACCCTTATGCTTGAACATGGTGTTCATTATAGAAAATCCGTGTCGAGCACAGAAGTCCAATAATAGAACACCGCTTGGGTTCAGATCGGGGGGGCCGTTCCTCCCAATCACGCCCTTCCAGGTCTCACTGTCATTGCCCACGTGAGCATTGAAGTCACCCAGTAGAACGATGAAGTCCCCAGAAGGAGCGCTCTCCAGCACTTCCTCCAGGGACTCTAAGAAGGGTGGGTATTCTGAGCTGCCGATCGGTGCATAGACACGAACAACAGTCAGAACCCGTCCCCCCACCCGAAGGTGGAGGAAGGCTACCCTCTCGCTCACCGGGGTGAACCCCAATGTGCAGGTACCCAGCCGGGGGGCAATAAGTATGCCAACACCTGCTCAACGCCTCTCACCGTGGGCAACTCCAGAGTGGAAGAGAGTTCAGCCCCTCTTGAGAGGCCTTGTACCAGAGCCCAAACTATGTGTGGAGGCAAATCCGACTGTGTCTAGTCGGAACCTTTCTGCCTCACACCAGCTCGGGCTCCGTTCCAGCGAGAGAGGTGACATTCCATGTCCCCAGAGCCAGCCTCTGCAGCCGGAGATTGAAACGCCAAGGTCCCCGCCTTTGGCCGCCGGCCAGCTCACTATGTACCCCCTTTGGCCCCTCCTATAGGTGGTAAGCCCATTGGAAGGGGGACCCATGTTTTCTTTTCGGGCTATGCCCGACCGGACCCCATGCGTGAAGGCCCGGCCACCAGGCGCTCGCCTTCGAGCCCCACCTCCAGGCCTGGCTCCAGAGAGGGGCCCCGGTGACCCGCGTCCGGGCGAGGGAAAACTACATCCATATATTTTATTCATCATAAGGGGTCTTCTGAGCCGTGCTTTGTGTGGCCCCTCACCTAGGACCCTTCTGCCATGGGTGACCCTACCAGGGGCATGAAGCCCCAGACAACATGGCTCCTAGGATCATAGGGGCACGCAAACCCCTCCACCACGATAAGGTGACGACTCACGGAGGGGCCGGTAAAAAAAGGTAAAGTTTTGTTTTACCTTTAAAGTTGCCAACTTTTCTGTCTACGTTGGTAACAATTTCTTCAACCAGTTCCATTACTGCCATAGACTTGGATCTTTTTTTTCTCTAAATCTGTCATCGTTTTCGCGATTGTTTTGACCCACATGCAGAAAACCAACTCGGAAGTCCAGAATGAGTGAGGAGTGTTGTGTTTATTGGAGGGGATACGGTGGAGGTAGAGCGGGAGGGAAGAAGCACCGACCGGTGCAGAAGGAGTCGGGACATGTGACAATATAATGTGTTCTTTCATTTAGTGTAAAGGTACAATATATCCAAAGAACAGTATGGGAATAGTTATTCAAGAAATGGGAAAGGTTTAAGTCGCGTAAAAGTATTGGGTAGGGTTTAAAAAGCTTTAATATTGTATATTGGACCACAAAGCAACAAGATTCATGCGCAACCGACTCACGTTGGTTTCGTTATGCATGATGTCCCCCCAGGATGGAATAGTGTGGTATTTTGGAAGGTTAGCAGATTGGATTGCTTGGCACGAAGAACACATGCATTACACCCATTGCCCCTCGCGGCCAACTAGAAACACTATGTGTTGGAAATTTCAATACAACGTGCTAAAACCTTAAAATAGTATACTGTATATGTATACCATTTCTACTTCGCGGGTGTTGCCTTTTTGCAGGTGGTTCTGGAACCCATCTCCCACGAAAATCAAGGGATCACTGCACAACATATTCCATAATATCCATCCATCCACTCCACGCGCACACACACACATGCGCGCACACCCCCACCCCCACACACCCGCCTGCGCACACACACACGCACACAAAGAGAGTCACAGGGTTGATCCTTGTCTTAAACAATAGATATAAATATAGCAGTCTCTGGGAAAAAAAAGAATACAAATGGCTGGTCCATCCCTGCTACAAGGATCAACGCCCAGTCCAGTGTTTCCTGGTTTCAGAAGCCGATGTGGAGAAGTGGCAACAAATCCAGACATGAGACACAGGTCCATAGCCATCGCCAGAGATGTCAGACTAATTGTACAACCACATAGCTTTTATCAACAAATAAATGACGAAATCATCGATGATATACACTGTAATTACTTATTGACTGATGCGCATTCCATTAACATTTGACAGTACTGTAGCTCAATGTTTTCTGGTTTTTGCTGTTTTGCCAGAAAATACTTAAGCATCCAGTTAACCCCTTGAATTCACAATACTAAATTACATATACCAAAGATCAGTGGTCCCCAACCTTTTTCGCGCCACGCGTCAGAAATATTTTTGCAGACCGGTCTTTATATAAATAAATACCGTAATTTCGCACCTAAAACCCTAAAATTTTCTCAAAAGCCGACAGTGCGCCTTATAGTCCGGTGCGCCTTATATATGGATCAATTTATGAATTTGTTGATTCATACTGGTTGTACACAGTGCTCTGCCAAAAGTTTCAGTACGTTTTAGTACAACTAGTAAATTACAAGGTCGCATCGCTTACCAGTATTAAGGCAACCATGGTCAGGGGGCGTCACTGAATAGCTGTTGTACCCGTGAGGCTATTTCATGTCAAAATAGGCTGCTCTGTTAATGTTTCGAGTAAATTTACGGATTGATATGGAAGGGAAACATAGGTAAGCAGTACCAAGGCGTTAGATCGAACTTTAGTCAGTTCCGATAATTTTTTAAGCCCTCGTTTGAGAAACGCGATTGTTTACACTTTGCTGAGGCTCATGGGAGTTTGCGGGTGGCTAATGCTATAGTGATAGCAGCTATACACACGAGGCTATTTCATGTCAAAATCAGCTGCTCTGATAATGTTTCGAGTAAATTTACGGATCGATATGGAAGGGAAACATAGGTAAGCAGTACCAAGGTGTTAGATCGAAATTTAGTCAGTTCTGATCATTTTATAGGATAGTTTGAGAAACGCGATTGTTTACAGAGGGCTCATTGGTTATTGGCTAGTGGGTGCATATCGCAACCCTTGTCAACCGCAGTTTGTTGCAGTATAGCTTCTATTTTATGCGCCTTATAATCCGGTGCGCTTTATACATGGACAAAGTTTTAAAATGGGCCGTTCATTGAAGGTGCGCCTTACAATCCGGTGTGCCTTTTGGTCCGGAAAATACGGTCATAAATTTCTATAAATAAAGGTGTAGGAAGCAACGATTCCGCAGGTCCTTCATTCCCTCTGCTGTCAGACTCTACAACATGCGTGGCACTTGAAGAAATTGTGTTTTGTCTCTGCTAGCGGCAGTTGTCTATGTTCTTGTCTGTTCTTTATCCTTTTTTGAAATTTGGGCTCTTGTATTCTTGCACTCGTATGCGCTGCTGTGACAAGTAAATTTCCCCGCTGTGGGATGAATAAAGTTGTATCATCATCATCATGATAAATAATACATGTATAATAAATATATAAATACGATGAAATAAAATGATATGACTGGCATAAAAACAAGTAGAAACGACAAAAATAAAACTCACCATTACGTTGAATTAGTGGGAGCACTGAGCTCGCTTCTCAGAAACGAGCCGACCCCATTTAGGTGTAATCGGAAACAATGACACCTGAAGTGGTTAAGGTTTGCTTTTAATGCAGGATGCTTGGTCTCCATGTGCCAAAGCAGTTTTGAAGGCTTCATTGCCTCGTTAGCTAGCCTGTCGCCACATGTGCCGAGTGCGCTTGGCGCGTCAGAGTCACCTGTGGCGATAAATCCATATTTTAAGTACGACTCCAGAAATGTTCTTTTAAATGCAGCATTCATTTTCTTAGAAGTGGTAGCCTCTTCTTCTTCAGTCTCCTCATTGGGCTTTTTTCCCTTTCCGAAGAAGCTTTCCAAACTTCTGTTTCTTGCTCATTTTTGCTTGCCTTGCGGGCTCGACTGGGGTGACGTCACGTGACCGAGACGAGCGTCGTTAAGGGACACAGCGACGGATGTAATTGGAAAAGAATTGCCAAATTTGTTATATTTTTCAAAAGAAATTCTTACTCAAGGGCGGCTCGTTGGGGCAGTGGGTAGCACGTCCGCCTCACAGTTAGGAGGGTGCGGGTTCGATTCCACCTCCGGCCCTCCCTGTGTGGAGTTTGCATGTTCTCCCCGTGTCCGCGTGGGTTTTCTCCGGGCACTCCGGTTTCCTCCCACATCCCAAAAACATGTTTGATAGGCCGATTGAGCACTCCAAATTGTCCCTAGGTGTGAGTGCGAGTGCGAATGGTTGTTCGTTTCTGTGTGCCCTGCGATTGGTTGGCAACCAGTTCAGGGTGTCCCCCGCCTACTGCCCGATGACGGCTGGGATAGGCTCCAGCATGCCCGCGACCCCCGTGGGGACTAAGCGGTTCAGAAAATGAATGAATGAATGAATGAAATTCTTACTCATTTTTGCGGGCTCGACTGGGAAAACATGTCACGTGGCATGAATTGATCGTCGATTAAAAAAAAAAAAAAAAAAGGTTGTTCTTTCCCTGTGCGACTTGGCGGCCCGGTACCAAGTGACCCGCGGATCGGGGGTTGGGGACCGCTGCCATAGATCATGAGTAGAGAATCAGCATATGAAGCTGACACGAATTTCTGGATTGTATGAATCCGAATCTTTCAAATTTTGACTAAAAAAAAGATTGAAAAGAGGGGGGGAAGTTATTTTACTTATGTTTTATTGCACAAGTTTCAAGACTTCAGACTGCTCCCATGTGGTTGCATTGTTTCCCTAACGTAACAAGAACAGACGGGTAGGACAACCAATTTCGACACACTGTTTAATGGAGAATTGAGCGGATCGGACGTAAAGCTCAATGGGCGAGACGCACTCGTGGTCAGTGATCGGATGTTCGGTCAGGGTCGGTGGCGTTTGGGCTTGGTTGTTGGACGGGCGCTTGGTCAGGGGTGGCACTGTTCGGGCTTGGTCGGTCAGTACCCTGGAAACAGGTCGGCAACTGGGAGGCAAGAGCAACAAGGCACAGAGCAAGGCATACTGGGACGAACTGACAAGGGAGTGACTGATGTATGTGGTGTTTAAGAACAGGAACATGTATGGGTGATTGACTAAATGGCAGGGGCGTGGCTGTGAATGGTATCCTTGGTGATTAAGTGACAGAGTGTACCAGCTGGTGACAGGTGGCACGGCACGTGACACCTAAAATATGAAAAGCACAAGTAAATTTTTCATTGACACTATTTATAATGGCAGTGAACACTAATTCTTCTTCCTGGGGGGTGGGGGCGTAAAATAAATAAAATAATAGAGATGCACTGCCTAATTTTAATTCCTTGTTCACACTAAATTTGTTTTTAGCGTTTCTGGCGACGCGATTCAATCACAGTCAAGGGAGTTCGTGCATGCAGGAACGTGTGAGTGCAGAGTGATTCGTTTGGGGGGTGAGACGTGGGAACGCTCAATGCAAAAACACTTATTCTGCCTGAGTAAAATTAACTTTTGACGCGCTAAGCTTTGCATCAGCCAATCAGCTTCGGGAACGTACCACGTGACGCACTGTATCGTGTACCAACAAATTGTGTAGAGAAGGAAAGAACCAAATGCAGGAAAAAAATGATAATATCGAGAACTACAACACACCCATGTAACAATACCGGAATACAAGTAAATGGTAGGTGGCTGGGAGAACTGTGAGCGAAGAACTATTGGGAATGTTTTTCCCCTTTTTTTCCCCAGCTGTTGAATTGTACCAAGACAGCGCCATTGTTTACATGACAGTATTAGCACAGCGTGGCCCCTCTTTATATCGCCACCTTTTTATCAGCTTGCTTCTAATTCGCCATTTTTGCCTCTTCCATTAGTGTTGTGTGTGACTACTGACTAGTGTGCACAAAAAAAAGTGTGCTTCGGTACACGTCAAAAACACTGTCTCTGATTGGCTACAATAACACAGCCTTGGCCTTAACGCTGCTTCCTGATTTAAGTTAGGGAGTGGCTGATGATGTAGGGCAGGGATTGGGACCCTAGAGCTCGCGAGCCAGATGTGGCTCTATGGATGATTGCTTCTGGCTAGCAGATTTCGGCTCTTCAGATCAAACATCACTTGTTTTAATCCAGCCATCGATATTCCGTGGCTAAATCCTGTTCAGGAATGCAGTTGGCTGCAGGAGCAACTGTCGATTGTTTTAATTGGATAATAGCCTATAGGTAAACGCCCCCTTTAGAATTTATTTGCTCGGTCATTAGCTCAGGAGCTGAGGATCAACTGTCCATTGTTTTAATTGGATAGTAGCCTACAGGTAAACGCCCCCTTTTGAATCAGTCTGCCTGGTCATTAGCTCAAAGCTAATCCTTAGACAAATAAGATGGCGAAAAGAAAAAAAGATGACGAGTATCGTACATTTCAGAATGAATGGACCGAAGAATTTGCTTTTCTAGAGACAGCAGGTTCTGAGGTGTGTCTAATTTGCAATGACAAAATTGCATCGATGAAACGGTCGAATGTAAAGCGGCACTTCTACACGCGCCATGCTACCCTTTCATCAAAATACCCTGCGGGAGACAGCAGAAAGAAAGTGTGCCAAGAGCTACTGAGCAGGGTGCAAGCTCGCCAGTAGCTACTCCGCCGTATGGACCCGGCAAGGTGACTATAATTCCGCTAGCTTTGCTGGATCTTTAGCCATAGTGAGGAACGGAAAACCATTCAAAAATGGCAAGTATGCTAAAACGTTCATAAAAAAACTTCAACCCGAAGCCAGCTGATTCTCAAAACTTGAAACGCGCTTCCTGTCACATACCACACACTGCAGCGTGTGAGTATTGGTGTATTGACCATGTTTGGTTCTACGTATGCATGTGAGCAGTCATACTCACATCTTAAAAACATCAAGAACAATCTACGATCACATTTAACAGATGAAAGTCTCAACACTTGCATGAAGCTTAACCTCACCAAGAACCAACCAGACTACAAAGACATCAGCAAATCCATGCAGCACCAGAAGTCACATTAATGGTGAGTATTATAACATCCATCCATCCATCCATCCATCCATCCATATTCTTCCGGTTATCCGGGGTCGGGTCGCGGGGGCAGCAGCTTTTGGAGGGACTCCCAGACTTCGCTCTCCCCAGCCACTTCATCCAGCTCATACCGGGGATCCCAAGGCGTTCCAAGGCCAGCTGAGAGACATACTCTCTCCGGCACGTCCTGGGTCGTCCCCGGGGTCTCCTACCGTTGGGACATGCCCAGAACACCTCCCCAGGGAGGCGTCGGGGAGGCATCCTGATGAGATGCCCGAGCCACCGCATCTGGCTCCTCTCAACGTTGAGGAGCAGCGGCTCTACTCTGAGTCTCTCCCGGATGACCGAGCTTCTCACCCTATCTCTAAGGGAGAGCCCGGACATCCTGCAGAGGAAACTCATTTCGGCCGCTTGTATCCTGGATCTTATTCTTTCGGTCACGACCCATAGTTCGTGACCATAGGTGAGGGTACGAGCGTAGATCGACCGGTAAATCGAGAGCTTTCCCATTTAGATCAGCTCTCTCTTCACCACGGCGGACCAGTACAGAGTCCACATTACTGCCGACGCTGCACCGATCCGCCTGTCGATCTCGCGCTCCATCCTGCCCTCACTCGTGAACAAGACCACAAGATACTTGAACTCCTCCACATGGGGCAGGATGTCATCCCGAGGACCATGGACTCGGATTTGGCGGTGCTGACCCTCATCCCGACCGCTTCACACTCGGCTGCGAACCGCTCCAGTGAGAGCTGGAAATCACGGCCTGAAAAAGCCAACAGCACCACGTCATCTGCAAAAAGCAGTGACGAGATGCTGAGGTCCCCAAACCAGACCCCCTCAACGCCTCGGCTGCGCCTAGAAATTCTGTCCATAAAAATTCTGAACAGAATCGGGAACAAAGGGCAGCCTTGGCGGAGTCCAACCCTCACTGGGAACGAATCCGACTTACTGCCGGAAATGCGGACCAAACTCTGGCATCGGTGATACAGGGACAGAACCGCCCTTATCAGTTGGTTCAGCACTCCATACTCCCGAAGCACCCTCCACAGAACCTCCCAAGGGACACGGTCGAACGCCTTCTCCAAGTCCACAAAACACATGTGGACTGGTTGGGCGAACTCCCATGCACCCTCGAGGATCCTGCCGAGGGTGTAGAGCTGGTCCACTGTTCCATGGCCAGGACGAAAGCCACACTGCTCCTCCTGAATCCGAGGCTCGAACTCCCGACAGATCCTCCTCTCCAGCACCCCTGAATAGTCCTTACCAGGGAGGCTGAGGAGTGTGATTCCCCTGTAATTGGAACACACCCTCCGGTCCCCCTTCTTAAAGAGGGGAACCATCACCCTAGTCTGCCAATCCAGAGGCACCGTCCCCGATGTCCACGCAATGCTGTAGAGGCGTGTCAGCCATGACAGCCCCACAACATCCAGAGCCTTTAAGAACTCCGGGCGGATCTCATCCACCCCCGAGGCCATGCCACTGAGAAGTTTTTTAACTACCTCAGTGACTTTGACCCCAGAGATTGGAGAGTCCGCCTCAGAGTCTCCAGGCCCTGCTTCCACAATGAAAGGCGTGCCGGTGGAATTGAGGAGGTCTTCAAAGTATTCTCCTCACCGACTCACGACGTCCCAAGTCGAGGTCAGAAGCACACCATCTCCACTGTAAACAGTGTTGACTGTGCACTGCTTCCCCCTCCTGAGACGCCGGATGGTGGACTAGAATTTCCTCTAAGCCGTCCGTAAATCATTCTCCATGGCTTCGCCAAACTCCTCCCACGCCCGGGTTTTTGCCTCAGGAACCGCCGAAACGGCGTTCCGCTTGGCCATCCTGTACCTGTCAGCTGCCTCCGGAGTCCCGCAGGCCAAAACGGCCCAATAGGACTCCTTCTTCAGCTTGACGGCATCCCTTAGCACCGGTGTCCACCAGCGGGTACGGGGATTGCTGCCACGGCAGGCACCAACAACCTTACGGCCACAGCTCCGGTCGGCTGCCTCAACAATGGAGGCGCGGAACATGGTCCACTCGGACTCAATGTCCCCCGCCTCCCTCGGGACGTGGGAAAAGCTTTGCCGGAGGTGGGAGTTGAAGCTCTTCCTGACAGAGGATTCTGCCAGACATTCCCAGCAGACCCTCACAGAGCGTTTGGGTCTGCCAGGTCGGACCGGCATCTTCCCCCACCATCGGAGCCAACCCACCACCAGGTGGTGATCAGTTGACAGCTCCGCCCCTCTCTTCACCCGAGTGTCCAAAACATGCGGCCACAAATCCGATGACACGACTACAAGGTTGATCAACAAACTGCGGCCTAGGGTGTCCTGGTGCCAAGTGCACACATGGACACCCTTATGCTTGAACATGGTGTTCATTATAGAAAATCCGTGTCGAGCACAGAAGTCCAACAATAGAACACCGCTCGGGTTCAGATCGGGGGGGCCGTTCCTCCCAATCCCAGGTCTCACTGTCATTGCCCACGTGAGCATTGAAGTCACCCAGTAGAACGATGGAGTCCCCAGAAGGAGCGCCCTCCAGCACCTCCTCCAGGGACTCCAAGAAGGGTGGGTACTCTGAGCTGCCGTTCGGTGCATAGACACAAACAACAGTCAGAACCCGTCCCCCCACCCGAAGCCGGAGGGAGGCTAACCTCTCGCTCACCAGGGTGAACCCTAATGTGCAGGCGCCCAGCCGGGGGCAATAAGTATGCCAACACCTGTTCGACGCCTCTCACTGTGGGCAACTCCAGAGTGGAAGAGAGTCCAGCCCCTCTCGAGAGGGCTTGTACCAGAGCCCAAACTATGTGTGGAGGCAAGTCCGACTATGTCTAGTCAGAACCTTTCTGCCTCACACACCAGCTCGGGCTCCTTTCCAGCCAGAGAGGTGACATTCCATGTCCCTAGAGCCAGCCTCTGCAGCCGGGGATCAGACCGCCAAGGTCCCCGCCTTTGGCCGCCGCCCTGCTCACTTTGCACCCGACCCCTTTGGCCCCTCCTATAGGTGGTGAGCCCATGGGAAGGGGGACCCACGTTTTCTTTTCGGGCTATGCCCAGCCGGGCCCCATGGGCGAAGGCCCGGCCACCAGGCGCTTGCCTTCGAGCCCCACCTCCAGGCCTGGCTCCAGAGGGGGGCCCCGGTGACCCGCATCCGGGCGAGGGAAAACTAAGTCAATTTTTGTTTGTCGTCATAAGGGGCTTTGGTGAGCCGTGCTTTGTCTGGCACCTCACCTAGGACCCTTTTGCCATGGGTGACCCTACCAGGGGCATGAAGCCCCAGACAACATGGCTCCTAGGATCATAGCGGCACGCAAACCCCTCCACCACGATAAGGTGACGACTCACGGACGGGTATATCACTGTAATAACAACATTATTTTAAATTAATAAATTCAGAGGTTTATTACACTGAAATTTAGTTGTAAATACTTTTGAAATATATTATGGCTCTCACTGAAACAAATTTCCACATATTTTGCTTTTATGGCTCTCTTAGTCAAAAACGTTCCCTGGTGTAGGGGTACACATGCTTGTCTTGCGTGCCGACACCGTGAGTTCGATTCCCACATACGTGAATGTGTTTGAGTGACGGTGTGAGTGACCAAAAAAAAAAGAAAAAAAAAAGAACTTAAGTTAACCCGGAAACTCTAAAATAACCTGATCAGGGGTTCACTTGGATTACTGTTGACTTATTCAATATATAATAATGCAACACTTTTGATGACCCTCAATGTTTACGCCTCCCGTCTCACCCGCAAGGCGGCCGCGATTGTGTGTGATGTGAGTCACCCCGCTCATTATTTGTTTGTACTTCTGCCCTCTAGGAAGAGGTACAGATGCCTGCGCTCCCGCACCACCAGACTCAGAAACAGCTTCGTACTCCAAGCTGTGCGGATCCTGAATTCCCTCCCCCCTCCCCCCTCTGCTGCATGACGTCCTGTTCTTTTGCGCTATGATCTGGCTGTCTGCTATTAGCACGCTTGCTCAATTTGCTGCTCTTATTTGTCTATTTATTTATTTATTGTTTATTTATTTGGGTTATTTGCTTATTACTTATTCGTTGCTCTTGTCTGTTCGTTTTTACTTTTTGTGCTATTTGATTGTGAGTGTTGTGTACTGTGTCTAGTCACCGTGGGACGGTGGGAAACGTAATTTTGATCTCTTTGTGTGCCTTAACGTGAAGAAATTGACAATAAAGCGGACTTTGACATTGACTTTGAACTGCATTGTAACAACAGGAAAATTAATTATCTTATCCTTTTACTGACAAAGACCTACATTTGAATTTATTTTAATTACATGAATGACAGTAACGTCGAAGAATTGGCCCATATTGCCCTAAGGTAGAAATAGTTTATTGCTCTTTATTGCTTGCTTTTCAGAACACTTGACTATTTATCCTCAGGCAATATCTTGTCCTCACATCACTCCCTTTATGGTTCACTTTGAACCCAATTGGTACCCTGAGGAGGCACATCTCACAATGAATACCTTGGATGAACGTGCAATGGGAAACTTTAAAGGTTCTGGAGATGTGTATCTTTTCATGTTTTAAAACACAAATCTATACACACAGCTGCACAGAGCCTTAGGTCTGCTGATTCTGTTTTAGCTTTATGTCAGTGGTTCTTAACCTTGCTGGGGGTACCAAACCCCACCAGTTTCATATGGGCATTCACCGAACCGCTCTTTAGTGAAAAATAAAAATATTCTTTTTAAATTTAAAACTTACTGTTGATTTTTTTACTGGTGCCCAAAATGAGCCATGCATGACAGTCACCTTGTTCAAACAACAAAACTAACACGGACTCACAACAAATTACATACCTGCAAATCAATGTGACTTCTGCTGTTGCCTTTGCGAGAACAGTTCAGATATGCGTCATCACAAATTTACACGATAAATCAAGTGTGTTTGGAACTCCGCAGTGGAGGCTCTGCCGAACCCCTGAGACCAACTCATTGAACCCCTAGGGTTCGATCGAACCCAGGTTAAGAACCACTGCTTTATGTGCGACATCAAAGTTTATGAAATGGGGCCCCTATATTTCTGTGTGTCCTTTGCTTTCTCAACATAGGTACTGTATTTGTTGGAGCTAAAATAAATTAAACATAGTTCAAATTAAATCTACCAAAGAAATAAGAACAGAGAGTTTGAGTGTTTCAAAAGGTAACAATACACCTTAGCTGCTTTCCCAACAGAGACATAAGAGTAAACCTACCATTTAGCCATTTTTCCTTTTCAATCAAAAAAAGAAAAAGAAAAGCCTGTTTTGATGGCCAGTGTGAAAAGGGGTTGTCATGGATTGATGTGTTAAAGCAATAGTTAGACTAGAACAGTGGGTGCAGTAAGTGGCCCTGTGGAGTGTAACCTTTACTTCGGTAGCTAACAGGTTCAAAGCCCATGTGGGGTTAAATGTACAGGTATTTCAATAGATATGCATCCATTGGGGCCCATAGCCAGCAGCCGTATAACAAGCGTGTTAGTACAAAGGGATCACAAATGTGCTATTTTTGCGATGTTTCGACTGTGGTAAAAACAAGGATGCTGGAGATGGAGGGTTAAAAACATCATTCAAAGTCCCAATAAAACAAGACAATACAGACCATACAAGACAAAGGATGACGATGATCAGAGTATGACAGAATCAAAACAAGGGAACTAAACACACTGAGTCAGCAAACAATGCAGTACACCTGGACAAGATGCAAGTGGATGGATTGCTGATTGGAGACCAGGAGTAAGCCAAACACAGGATGACAAAGATAAGATGTGAACCAGAAAGATGGAGTGATGTGGGAAAAACACAGAAAAAAATCTGAGCTAAAATCTAAACATAATATAATTCATTAATTCTCAAACACCGGGCCACGGGCCACTTTGGACTGGGTGGCAGGCAAAGAAAAGAAAGAAAAAAAATACAGTACTTCTGGGTTTGTTTATAGCTGGGCAGATTTTTTAAATTCTATTTTGAAAAGTGACCAGCCGTAGCTTAGGCAATAGAGCGGGTCGTTCAGTAATTGGAGGGTCGGCGGTTCAAACTCAGCTCTGTCTAAGTCACGTGTCGTGTTCTTGGGCAACACACCACAAACCTTGCCTCCAGTGCCACTCACATTGGGTACGAATGTTTGGTGGTAGTCAGAGGGGGCCGAGGCGCTCATTGGCAGCCACACCTCTGTCAGCCTGGCTCAGGCCAGCTGTGGCTACACGTGTAGCTTACCACCACCTGTGTGAATGGGTGTCTGAGTCCTTTGAGTACAATTGTGAAGCATCCATAAAAGTGCTGTATAAGTTCAATGGGTTTTTTTTTTCATTTTGAAAGTACTCTAAAATTAGAAACAATTGAGTGTCCCTACCATGTATCCCTCAAATGAATACAGTATAGACACAAGTCTGATTGAAATTTCTGTTAACTAACAGAAACGAGAACTACAGTATGACGCTCTGTCTGTTGATTGTGTCAACAAACAACAGTGGGTTGGTCTGGAACTAATGGATTTTGATTTCTATGCATGGGCATTTTGAGTTCCTGCCAGACACTACTATTTCTGTTGATTTTGTCAGTTAAATCCAAAGTTCCATTAATTCAAGTTTCCAATGTACCTCTTTTATAAAATGAATGTGTGCCCAACTTTGGGATAAAATTATGATATTGGATAAAACAGGTGCTATAGTAAAACAATAAACCTTTGCCCAGAGTTGAAAATTTTAAGTTTCCCTTAACAGGCTTAGGCTTTAGCTCGTCTTTTCCCTCCTGGTTCCCACCCCTTTGTCACTATTGGAGGAAGATCATTGTAGTCTAAAATAACCCTTTTGCCGGGGAGAGGAAGTGATACTATGGTGGAAGGGACTGAGAACAGAGTGAGGTCTTGAGGATGAGAAATGACCTACGTATCAATCTCACACTAAGATTCCCGCTGGTTTACATAAAGCCAGGCCATGCTGGCAGGTCAATAAAGGGTGGTAAAAAGCACCACCTGACAACTGACTGTGGTCACCAAGTCACTTTCCATGAAGACAAAAAAGTTCAGTAAAAATAATAACAGTTAGTGATG
The DNA here is from genome assembly GCF_054491065.1 of Syngnathus leptorhynchus. Classification (NCBI taxonomy): domain Eukaryota; kingdom Metazoa; phylum Chordata; class Actinopteri; order Syngnathiformes; family Syngnathidae; genus Syngnathus; species Syngnathus leptorhynchus. The sequence continues at coordinate 1,495,224 of NC_141203.1, read as the reverse complement.
GGCAAATGGAGCCTCCTGAAGCATTGACACCTTATTCTCAATTTTGTCTCAAATGGTTTGAAGTGTCTAAGGCCTTAGAAAACACTGACCTCTAGTGGACAGATTTAGCCATTGCAAATGAGCACACATCCCATCATTTGGGAACCGTAAACTCTATTTGAAGTCAAATATTAAACAAATGTCAAGTCACCAAAATCAAACCACAAAGTGTGCTGAACGTTCTGAAGAACTCTGAACCAATCGCAGAGTGGAACATTCGCTGAGCCAATGAAACACTCTGATACACTGAAACGATTGACACGCAGAGCAAAGTACTAGGAGGATGGACCAACACATTAAGTGTGCGGCTGAGACAAGCTTTGAGGCAGTGCTTCAGTGCACCAAAGCTCTGTCTCATTTACCTATCACTATTATCAGTAACATCCATCCAATGTCTAAAGCTCTTGTCCTCACGAGAGCCCTGGGCGTGCTGGTGCCTATCACAGCTGACGGGCAGTAGTCAGGTAATGCCCTGTATTGATTGTCAGCCAACCATGCATGATTTTGGAATCTGGGAGGAAACCAGAGTTCCTGGAGAAAACCCACGCAGGTATGGGGAGAACATGAAAACTCCACACAGGAAGGCCGAGGCCCGAATCAAACCCACAACCTCTGCACTGTGAGGCGGATGTGATAACCAGTGTGTCACCAAGCAACCTGTAATAGTAGAGAAGTAAGAGGTAATGATAAGTAAAGTTGCTTTATTTTCATGTACCATTTCTGGATTGGGGCGTACAAATGTTTACCCGTTAGCTCTTGTTAAAAGATTGGCATGCGCCGTCTTCAATATGACCAACAATAAATCCAACTGTCATGACTTGGACTTGGGTGAAAGTCTTGTGCGGATATTGTAAAAATATTGACTCCACATCGTTGATTTTCACCTATTGGGGGTCTTGGAACCACTTTTTAGCAATAAACGAGGGATCACTGTAATCGTCGCCACCCGATCGACTGAAAAAAAAACACCCCAGGCTGTCTTGCGTGTGTAAATTGCCAATTCAGACTGAATATGAAATATCACGGCGCACCGCTTGTCTCATGCATGTTTGAAGTGTTTGTATGCTGGAGGTGGAGGGAGTGCCTTCCCTGTCAAAAAGGCGACGGACACCTAGCGGTGAAGTCTCTGTCAAAAAGGCAAGGGCTCACACGGATCCCCATGGTCCCCGCTCCCTCTGGCTGTAAGACCTTGCTGCCACTTCGCGTTATGCTGAACCAAGAAACTCACGATTTGTCTGCCCTAGTGGACTCCGGAGCGGAGGCCAACATCATGGACATAAATCTCGCTCGGCAGCTACAGGTAAGCCCACTGCCTCGACTTACTCCCATCCCTGCACGGGCTCTAGATGGGTGACTTTTGGGCACAGTCAGGCACATTACTTCCCCATTGACTATAATACCGTCCAGCTACCACCAAGAGAGGATTCAGTTCCACCTCCTCCATGCACCGGGGCAGCCTCTCATACTTGGTCACCCATGGCTACGTAGGCACAATACCCACATTAACTGGGAAACCGGGACGGTACTGGGATGGAATCCCAGTTGCCATCAGATCTGCCTGAAGGGGGCTGTAGTCGCTACTGCTTACCATCCCTCCCATCTGGCACCTGAACTTTCTCAGGTGCCATCTTTTTACCACGACCTCGTGGAGGTGTTCAGGAAGGCCAAGGCAACTTCCCTGCCGTCTCATCGTTCCTTCGGCTGCGTTATTGATCTGTTGCCAGGCGCTGTTCCATCCTGCCTGTACTAACTGCCCAAGAGGGGAGCGATGGAAGAGTAAATAGGAGCTGGCTGACAAACAAGGACAGTTGCAGGTGATTGAGATGATGAGTGGGTGTGGCTGTGACTGGTAGTGTGGTGGAAGTTAACCGGCTGAGTGACAAGTAGCACGGCACGTGTCAGAACCCCATCCCCAAAGGATGGCTGCCAACATCCCCAAGCAGGGGTCCAACGCCGAGCTGCTCAATACTCAGCAGAGGTGTCTGAATCCATGACATCAGGAGCCGAAACCGGGAGTGGCGGCACCAGAACACCTGGAGCAGGCAGTGGTCCGCTCCTGGAGATTGAAGAGTGGCGGCTGATAGCCGAACACACACTGAAACTGGGACATGCTTGTGGTGGAGCTTGGCAGTGTGTTATGGGCATATTCTAGCCAGAGCAGTTGTTGGTCTCGCTCGCGTTGGTCATTCGCAGACATGAGGGGGTTTCTTGATTTAGGCCAGTGTTTCCCAACCTTTTTTTATACACGCCACACCTTTTCATTGGAAAAAAAAATCTCAAGGCACACCACCAACAAAAATGTGTTAGGCATTACACCAGCTTCTATAATAAAATTTGTTATATTACGAAAGACGTTGTCAACATGCTATATAAATAAAGTCCTATTCCTATGTATGTATATATCTCTATATATAAGTGGAATAATCCATCCATCCATTTTCTGAACCGCTTAGTCCCCACGGGGGTCGCAGGCGTGCTGGAGCCTATCCCAGCGGTCATCGGGCAGTAGGCGGGGGACACCCTGAACTGGTTGCCAACCAATCGCAGGGCACACAGAGACGAACAACCATTCGCACTCGCACTCACACCTAGGGACAATTTGGAGTGCTCAATTGGCCTATCAAGCATGTTTTTGGGATGTGGGAGGAAACCGGAGTGCCCAGAGAAAACCCACGCGGACACGGGGAGAACATGCAAACTCCACACAGATCATAACTATTAAAATATATTTAAATTTACTAAAACGTCACTATTTCAAACAGAAGTTGAGGGCTTAGTGATATGGCCTGAAATTCATCATACGGTATTCATTAATTGAATCTTTTGGTTTGAACAATGATAACAATGTACATTTACAAACTGACAGCGAATGAGATCATAACCATTAAAACACTTAACTTTACTAAAACGTCACGCTTTCAGACAGAAGCTGAAGGCTTAATGTTGCTAATTTGTAACAACAGTTTATTCTTATTGGAATATTTCCCTGCTGTTGATTTGGTTTAAAATCAATTAGATTTTGACTGAGTGTACAAAGTGTACAAGTGTTTGTGAATGTGTTTATTAATTGAATTTTTGGTCCGAACAGCAATAATGAATGTAAAAGTCCCAATGGGAAAATCTCTGGTTGGGTTATTTATTTAAATGTGAAATGGTAAATATTTTCTCTTAAAAAAGGTCCGAAATATATAATATTCATTATTCTCTCTGCTTCTTTTCATTCAACGCATACAGTATAGTTTGAGACAGTGATTTGCTAACAAAAACGCCGAAACATTATTTCTTAATGCTAAAGTTGTCACGCCCGTGCCAGAGCACGCTCGGCCTGCACTTCCCTCGGCCACACCCCTTTCGTTACCGTAATGTCTGTCACCTGCTTCCTCTTATTACCCGATATATTTAAGCCCTGCCTGTGTGTATATCCCTGTCGGTGTCTACCGTTGTGTCCATTCTTGTCCGTGCCCAGTGTTCCTGTTCTTGTCGTCTGGTTTTCCCTCGGTCTGTCTGGAGGCTCATGGTCAGAATGTTAACCTTGTCCAAGTGGACTTCATATCGGTTGGTCTGTCTGTTTGCCGGCCGTGAGTCTTCATTTCCCCACCTGACTCCCTTCCAACTACCTTTTGCCTCAATAAACCCTGGTCCAAGCTGCATTTGGTCGCCCTGTTACGCTTATTCCTGACAAAAGTGATTTTTACTACATTGTTATCTACATACTGATTTTTTTTTTTTCAAGCCAACATAATTGCATTGTTGCATACTGTATTTCAAAGGAAAACACTACTTTGGTTCCCTAACGTTAGAAGGGAGTCTTGTAATAAATTTAATATATTAATCAGGACACCGGTTTAATATTTTATGCATATGTTGGGAAAGAGTGTCTGTGATTGTGAAGGCATGTAACGATCGCTTAAGATTTATCAGCATCTAGCAAATCTATTTGAATGTTGCTGTAATGTAGATGCATTTTGCCTTGTTTGTGTCAGAGTCAGGGAACATGTGTTTGTGTCTGAGTTGATCTGATTCAGCATTTCCTCAGGGCTTGCCTGGCATTGTGCTGCTTCCTGTCCAGGCAGACATTATCGGTGTAAGATCAACAAAAGCACAAAGGCGTTTCAGGCCGAAACTAAACATACACATGAGGAAGCTTGCTTTTTCCCAGGCCTGTTGGAGCCCAAGTCGTGTTATCTATCAAGCTATTTATCAGTCTATATATCTTTTCAGAATTTACTGTATACTGAAGTTGAGTTGATTTAAGTCTTTTTTTTTTTTTTTATCTCCTCTCGCCCACACATCTCATATTCTAATTTCTTTCCTCTCACGTCTTATCTTCTTGACCATTTCTAAATGGTCTCCTTTTACCAACATCCACCCCATCCTTTCCCACAGGCATTCTTTAATTTTCAGTCATCATCATTCCCTCCTTGCATGTCTGAAACCTATTAGGATATATAGTATGACATGTTCAATAGACGTGTAAAAGATGAAGAACACTGATGGTTTTGTAAATGAACTGAAATATTTTGGAATAGTTTTACAGTATTTCAGTGCCATACCAGCCGATACTGGCAGCCATGAATGATAAATAATGTTATTTACTTTTATGTTTTTATTGTGGGGTCAACTTTCATCCTGCCTAATCAATTTCACATTGATCAGTTGATAATTTAAGGGCTCATTTGGATTTTCTGGATTTGTTTTGGTATGGTATGCTTTGGTAGCACTGATTAGCATGTCTTCCTTTGTGGTGTTTGCACGTTTTCCCTTTGCTTTGTTCGGTTTGGTTTGGTTACTCTTACTCCCAGTGACAATCTAAAAATATGCATGCTAGATGAAGTAAAAACTCAAAATTGTTGATCGATGTGAGTGTGATTGGTTGCTTGTCGATGGTGTACCCACAATCTTCATGAGGACAAGGGGCAAAGTGAAAGATGAGAGTCCTTCTGAGGTTGATGCTGCAGAAAGGGCTGTGGTGGTTAACTTCTCAAACTAATGCCGCAAATGTTCTCTATAAGGTTTTGCCAGTGTTGGAAGTTAACAGATGTTCACATGATACCAGTAAGATGCTCGATGATACACCAAGTGCCAAACTTAAGGTACAGTAGTCATTTCCAATATATTGTTTGACTGACTGACTATATTGTTTGGGTTAATCTCTTAAACCCTCATCTCACTCACTGAGCCTTGAGTGTTTGTGAATGTAGCAAATTTGGGGGTTTGTCAGTGTCAGTAACAGGTGACAAACGTGTTTGCAAACACTTTGACTTGTTGCAAACATTTCAACATCAGAGTCTCCACATTAAACTAAATCCCCACAATTGAGATAGTTATCTTTGTCTGTAATTGCTAATCACCCTTCCTGTCTGTAATGTCCCTCCTTTTTGGTTCCGTTCATCAGTGCCTGACTGGGCCTTGGGCTGATGCAATTCCTGCAGTAAAGTGGGGTTGAACAGATCTGACCCCTGAGCTAGAAAATCCTGACCACTCCTCTTTCACTTCTCATATAGCCCCCACACCCACTCACTGAAGCTACATTGTCATAACTGAAAGCAATGGGAAGCAGAGGGAGGGGAGTTGCTCAGGCTGAACCTCTTTGTTTCGAAATGGAGGAGAAAACGAGCAAGCCAAGGAAAATAGTGTTCTTGTTATTACACTTCAATTTTGTTATTGCAATTCCTTTGCTTCAGTTACTTTATGGAGTGATGGAGGACTGACTATAGCGTTGTGGAGACAGCAACTGGATGGGAATTTACATGCGTATAATCCAGGGAATGTGCTCACAATTCTGTGGAATAGACGAAAAGACGCACATCTATGAACTTTATAAAGAGAAATGCCACCGTATGGGGAGAGAATTGTTGTTTTAGATTGCAGTGTACAAAGAAATAGTAATCTGCATTTTTCAGTCTCTGCCTCTCTTAAATTTCTTTCGTCCAGACTCCTTGTTTTGATTTGATTCAATAAATAAACTAATCAGTGAGCTGTTATTTACCATTGTTTTTGTTTCGGACCACCAACGCTGCGTTGCTGGTGAAGAAAGCTCAGTGCCACCTGTACTTTCTGCGGAAACTCAGGCGAGCAAGTGCTCTTCCCCCCATCATGACCACATTCTACCGTGGCACCATTGAGAGCGTCCTCTCCAGTTGTATCGCTGTGTGGGGTGGTGGCTGCTCTGAGTACAACATGAAGGCCCTGCAGCGCATAGTGAACACTGTAAGTAAAATCATCGGGGCTCCACTCCCCTCCCTGAAGGAAGTTTACGCCTCCCGTCTCACCCGCAAAGCGCCCGCGATTCTGTGTGATGTGAGTCACCCCGCTCACTCTTTGTTTGTACGTCTGCCCTCTAGGAAAAGGTACAGATGCCTGCGCTCCCGCACAACCAGACTCAGTGGCCTAGTAAGCCAGCTCAGTGGCCTAATAATAGAGTGTCCACCCTGAGACTGGAAGGTTGTGGGTTCAAACCCCCGCCGGGTCATACCAAAGACTATAAAAATGGAACCCATTGCCTCCCTGCTTGGCCCTCAGCATTAAGGGTTGGAATTGGGGGGTTAGATCACCAAATGATTCCCGAGCGCAGCACCGCTGCTGCTCACTGCTCCCTTCTCCCCCAGGGGATGGATCAAAATCACATGGGGATGGGTTAAATGCAGAGGACAAATTTCACCACACCCAGATAGATGTGTGTGTGACTTTAACTTTAAACAGCTTCGTACTCTAAGCTGTCCGGATCCTGAATTCCCTCCACCCTCTGCTGCATGACGTCCTGTTCTTTTGCGCTATGATCTGGCTGTCTGCTATTAGCACGCTTGCTCCATTTTGCTGCTGTTATTTGTCTATTTATTTATTTATTGTTTATTTATTTGGGTTATTTGCTTATTACTTATTTGTGGCTCTTGTCTGTTCGTTTTTACTCTTTATGCTATTTGATTGTGAGTGTTGTTGTGTACTGTGTCTAGTCACCGTGGGACGGTGGAAAATGTAATTTCGATCCCTTTGTGTGCCTTAACGTGAAGAAATTGACAATAAAGCGGACTTTGACTGACTTTGAGATTCAACATTTCACATTTACGTTGTTCCAGTTTGAAATTCACATAATTCAAGATATTCAAATCACATTGGGAAGATTCCCAAACTTGGCAAATTCAAAAATTTCACGTTTTCACGTTTAGAATTTGCACATTTCGCAAAATTTTACAAATTTTCGTTTTTTACTTCTAATTTCTACATACTTCAACCGATTCAACCCGTTCCAACTTTCAATTGTTCATCTTTTTCCTACCTATTCCACACCTTGACACTTAAATTTTTTTTCTAATTTTTCAAATTTGAAATTCAACCAAATTCTGCAAAATTTCGTTTTTCTACTCTAATTTCTACATACTTCAACCGATTCAACTCGTTCAACTGTTCATCTTTTTCCTATCTACAGTAATCCCTCCTACTTCGCGGCTTCAACTATCGCGGCTTCGCTGTATCGCGGGTTTTCAAAAATGCGTAAATTAATTATTTTATCGCAGAAATTTCATCATTTCACGAGGTTTCGCGGCCACTTGAGTTTCTTCATTTTCCTTTAATAATGATAGCTTACGTTTAAAAGTCGTTTTCTTGTTTTGAAATGAATAAATTAAAGAGTCAGTACAGTATACTTTATCGTCACATGTGACTTCAGGGCGTTCTCTCTGTTGTATATTTTGGACTAACTCATGTTCCGTAGTGGGAAAACCCCGGATGTGGGAGGGGGAGCTTCGGGGACGTTCAGTGTTGCGATGTACGGCCAGTGAACTGACTGTGATGAAAGGAATAAAGCAGTATCCATCACGTCGTTGTCCGAACCATGCTTGCTACATCAGAACCTGGAAAATAGTAAAGATATAACACTCTCCACCGGCGGTGGCCTTCATCTGGACATAGCAATACACTGTTAGTCTCGTCGCTAAGGCATGAATGCGGAGCGCACAGTCCATTGATATGAAAGTCCCCTAGCAGCGAGCTGGTTGATGTCAGCGATAAAAATAGAATATCTTCCAAGAATAGCTCAAAAAAATCTAGTTTCTATTTCGCGGAAATTCCCATTTCGCGGGTGGGTCTGGAACGTAACCCCCGCGAAGTAGGAGGGATTACTGTATTTCCTTTTTCCTTCCCACTTAGCTAAAATTCCACATTTTTCAAATTTGAAATTCAACCAAATTTTCCAAAATTTCCTTTTTCCACTCTAATTTCTAGATTTTTCAACCGATTCAACCCATTCCAACTTTTTTCACTTTGTTCAATTTATGCTTACCATATTCCATACTCACCCCCTTCAACCCCACTTCCACTATGCTTACACAATTCAACCCTTGACCCCCACTTTCAGTGTGGCGGCCATCTTGGATTGACCCTGAAGTGACCCCAATGAACCGTGAATGGACCGGAAGTGACCCCAAATGAACCGGAAGTGACCTCAGACGAACCAGAAGTGACCCTAATTAGACCGGAAGTGACCTCAGGCAAACCGGAAGTGACCCCACATGAACCAGAAGTGACCCCAAATAAACCGGAAGTGACCTTTCTAAACTAGAAGTGACCCCAAATAAACCGGAAGTGACCTTTCTAAACCGGAAGTGACCCAAATCAAACCGGAAGTGACTTTATTTCAACACAAAGTCCTCTAAATAGCTACATTTTTGCTAACTTTTGCAATTTTTTTCCGATTCAACCCGTTTCAACATTTAGCTCCGAAATATTTCGTTTTGTTCCAAATTTCAAAACATTTTGGCGCAATTTTTTTTTAAAATTCCCATTCATTCTCAATGGGGATTCAACATTTGCTCTAACTTCTAAATTTTTTAACCGATTCAACCCGTTCCAACTTTCAGCTGTTCATCTTTTTCCTACCTATTCCACAACTCTCCACTTTCCAAATATTCAAAATTTTCAATTTTGAAATATACGCCAAATTCTTCAAAATTTTGTTTTTCAACTCTAATTTCTACATTTTTCAACCGATTCAACCCGTTTCAACTTTCAACTGGTCATCATTTTCCTACCTATTCCACAACTTCCCACTTAGCCCAATCTACACACTCACCACCCCCCACAACCGCTCTGTCCACACCTCCATCACCGCTGTCACCTAATCTCTCTCCTGCAGAGGCTGTGCCCGCACTTCAGATCCGCGAGGAGGAAGTGCGCCAGATGTTCCGGAGACAAAAGATCAGAAAGGCACCGGGCCCAGACGGCGTGTCACCTTCCTGCTTGAAAGTATGTGCTGAGCAGCTGGCACCCACCTTTGTACGCATCTTCAACCGTTCCCCGGAGCTGTGTGAGGTGCCCTCGTGCTTCAAGAGCTCCACCATCGTTCCAATAATCAAGAAGCCCGCCATCACAGGTTTGAATGACTATAGACCTGTCGCTCTGACATCTGTGGTCATGAAATCCTTCGAGAGATTAGTGCTGAACCACCTGAAGGATGTCACGGACCCCCTGCTTGACCCCCTCCAGTTTGGCTACCGGGCAAACAGGTCGATGGATGATGCGGTCAAAATGGGACTGCACTACATCCTGCACCATCTGGACACCCCAGGAACGTACACCAGGATCCTGTTTGTGGACTTGTGGAAGCTCCTGAAGTATGCAGACGACATCACTCTCATCGGACTGATCGGGGATGGTGATGAGACTGCGTACAGACAGGAGGTGGAGCGGCTGATCCACTGGTGCAGCCAAAACCAGCTGGAGCTGAACCCGCTCAAGACCGTGGCGATGACAGTGGACTTTAGGCGAGACCCTTCACCACTTTCACCCCTCACTATCTGCAGTAATGCTATTCTCTCCACAGACACCTTCAAGTTTCTGGGAACCACAATCTCTCGGGACCTGAAATGGACTAGCCACATAGACTCTGTCCGGAAGAAGGCCCAGCAGAGGCTGTACTGCCTGAGACAGCTCAAGAAGTTCAACCTTCCACGGGAGCTGCTGAATACCTTCTACACTGCCATCATCCAGTCTGTCCTCTGCACCTCCATCATTGTCTGGTTTGGATCGGCCTCCAAACAAGACAAGCACAGACTGCAACGGACAATCAGGACTGCAGAAAAGATCATTGGAATCAACCTCCCATCTATCCAAGACTTGTACCTGTCCAGGACCAGGAAACGTACAAGCCACATCTCTACAGACCCTTCTCACCCAGGTTACAGTCTGTTTGAACTACTTCCCTCCGGACGGCGTTATAGAGCCCTGTACGCCAAAACCAGCAGACACAGAGACCGCTTCTTCCCCCAGGCTGATGAACTCACACCACTCTTAGTCTCAGAGTCATTGCTGTGCAATAACACCCTGCTCTCCACACCTTTTGTGAATTGTCTGCACTGTTTGTACCATGTGTCCTCTCTGCATCCATTGCATCCATTGCACTGAAAGAGGGACCCTCCCATCTGTGGTCTCTTTCAAGGTTTCTCATTTCCCTTAGTTGGAGTTTTTAGTTTTCCTTGCCCTCCTGGGAGTTTAAGATCAGGGGATGTTTGAGAATATTTTTTATTTTTCACATGTCCTGAGTGTTGTTAGTCACCTAAATGTTGAACAGAGGCTGTTATGTACCGAAGTCAAATTCCTTGTTTGGCATGCTCAAACATGGCGAATAAAAACTCTTGAATCTTGAATCTTACCAAAGATTATACATTTTCAATTTTAAAATTCACCACAAAATCTCCAAAATTTCGTTTTACACTTCTATTTTCTACATTTCTCAAGTAATTCAACTCGTTTCAACATCATTCGGCAGCATTCCCCAAGAAGTTATTCAGTCTTCACCTTCACAAGCAATTTCTCCAGAAATTGCATTTTCTAGTTAACTATTTCTTTTCTACTAACATCACACGTTGCTGTAGTTTTGTTTACACATGTAAAAAAAGCTCCAAACGGGACTCCTCTTTCTCTGTGCCATCATCCAACCACCACCACCACGTGCTAACGGCTAACAGAGAGCATCATGGAGGCTCGAGGAGCCAGCAGGCTGCCTCGACTCATGTTTGACGGAGGTGAAATGAAGTACGAGCTGTGGGAGACCAAAATTCTTGGACATTGGCACTTATTAGGATTGAAGAAAACTATTCTGGAAGAACCAAACAGCGAAGAAGAGAGAGCAGCAGACGGCAAGAAGAACGCCAATGCTTATGCTGAGTTAATACAGTTTTTGGATGACAAAAGCCTTTCATTAATTATGAGAGATGCAACGGACAATGGAAGAAAAGCTTGGAAGATCTTGCAAGAGTATTTTTGCCGGGAAGGCCCGCATTATCAACCTGTACACCACGCTGACTTCGCTCCAGAAATTGAGCAGAGAGACGGTAATGGACGGCATCATAAGGGCGGGGGCCACCATTACAGCGCTGCGGAACGCAGGTGAGACATTTAGAGAGGGCCTGTTAATTGCTATGGTTTTGAGGGGACTGCCTGAACAATTCAAAGCATTTGCAATAAACATAGCCCACCATGAAGACACGATAAGGTTTGTCATTAACCCTAACCCAAAACAAAGCTGCGTAGTTATGAAGCTACAGAGAACCTCACTACAGCAGAGACCAGCACCAATGTGATGCACACTTTCACGAGCCGGACGGGGACCCGCAAAGCCAAATGCACGAGACAGGAGAAATGAAGATATCGACATAACATGTTTCAAGTGTGGCATGAAGGGTCACTGGGCGAAAGTATGTTGACGAAAGACTTGGTGCGGCCATTGCAAGAAAGACACCCACAACGACGCGACATGTAGACAGACGTAAGGAGAAGCAAGATGGTGCAAGGAAAGTCGCAGATGACAGCGGCAACGGATCATGATCGAAAGCAGCGGACTACGCCTTTAGGATCAAGGACGCGGACATTGGGAGAGACCAGCACCCAGCGCGCATCATCACGGAGAAAGGGATGATGGTCGACACTGGAGCTACTTCTCATATTGTCACGGATGTATCCAAGTTTAAAAGTTTTGATGACTCATTCAAGCCAAATATGCACTGTGTTGAGCTGGCATATGGCACTTTGTGCAAAGGTGTTGGTTAGCGTTAGGGGATTGCAGAGGTGATCCTTCCTGGTACTTTGTTGACGCTACAACATAGTTATATACTAGATCTGTGCGGCGCGCGTGCGCGGCGTTGTTGACACAAAGGACGACGAATTTGATCGATGGATTTAATGATTAGGAGTGACACAGATGGTATGATAATATTGTTGTTATATAAACCCACGTCTTTCCTGGTACTTTGTTAACGCTACAACATCGTTATATACTAGATCTCTGCGGCGCACACGCGGCTTTGGTGACATAAAGGACGAGGAATTTGATCGATGGATTTAATGATTAGGAGTGACACCGATGGTTTGATAATATTGTTGTTATATGATAGTTATTTGAAATACACTTTATATATTGTTATATGGGTCTGTGGAATAATTAGAAATGCAACTTGCAACGGGTTCGATGTCAGCATATGTGGCACATACGCGGCATTGTTGACATAATGGACGATCGATGGATTTAATTTACATATTAAATGTACATAGACATAATTTCATTTATGTAATACATACTTGAATAACTCAGAATGTTACGTCAGGCCCGTTCTCAGCTCCTCGTTTGTGTATATGTCACGTTAGCATACCGTATCGTTTAGCCTGTTGTTGCTGGTTCATGTCTGTTCTTGGTGTTGGATTTTGACAAATAAATATGCCCCAAAAGTGCGACTTATACTCGGGTGCGACTTATATATGTGTTTTTTTTCACTTTATTGTGCATTTTATGGCTGGTGCGATTTATAGTCCGGAGCGATTTATAATCCGAAAATTACGGTATATGACCAAGAAGAGATAAATGAGACAAGTACTAGTCAGTGGGAGATATCCTGTAAGAGAGAGGAGAAAGTCAAGTTACTTAAAGGATTTCGTAACAGACAGTATCGAATCCTTTGTCCTTTATGTAAACAACCGCCGCGTGGTGCCAGTGACGTCACTTGCAGTTTAAATGACAGTAATCCCTTGCTACATCGCGGTTCGTTTATCGCAGTTTCACTACATTGTGGATTTTTGAATTTTGATAATTTGTGAAAAAAATCACATATAAATCCCCAAAGTATGAAAAAAACGTGACTTATAGTCCGAAAATTACAAAGACTGTGGCAGAAAGACTGTTCAATGACTTTTGCCTTCGATTTGATTTTCCAGAAAAGCTCCATCACGATTTAGGGAGAAAATTTGAAAACAAGGTGTTAAGTCACCTGAAGGAGTTGTCCGGTGTAAAGCGATCTCACACAACTCCATATCATCCTCAAGGGAATGGGCAAACAGAACGATTCAATAGGACTCTCCTCTCTATGCTGAGAACACTCACCGAAGAGCAAAAATTGGACTGGAAAACACACCGTTCCAAAGTAGTACATGCATTCAACTGTATTGCTAATGAGGCCAAGGGTTATTCACCATTCTTCTTACTTTTTGGCTTCCGGTGTACCTTCTATTTGGCATTGAGCAGGAAGAAAGCCCAGGCTCCTGCCAAGACTATGTTGGCAAATGGAGAAGCAGGATGATTGAGGCTTACAACATCACCTCCAGGAATGCAGTTAAGTCAGCCGATAAAGGTAAAAGACAGTACGACAGGAACATCTATGGTCCACCACTTCAGGTGGGCAGCCGTGCTCTTGTCAGAAATGTCGTTGAAAAGGGAGGTCCGGGAAAAATCCGCTCATATTGGGAAGAAAAGGGTGAGGACAGTCCAGTTTTCGAGTTGGAGCCAGAAAATGGCACAGGCAGAACAAGAATCTTACACAGGAATTTGTTATTGCCTTGTGACTTTCTTCCACTAACTCCACAGGAAAATAAGATGGTGGGAGAGAAAAAAACAAAAAAGGACACTTTGATGAAAATGAGAGAACAAAGGCACAACAGATGCAGCAGGTGGAAAGTGAGGTGGATCCAGATGAGGACTTATTGGATGCTGCCACATGGTCTGTCCATGAGCCGCACGGCTTGCGTTTGCTGGACTCCACTGCAGTAGAATTTGTCCCACAGATCGCGAGAGATGCTTCCATGCAGGAAGAGCGTTCCGAACAAGCTGAGGAGGAACGGGTTGAGCTGGTCCCTTCTCCATCTGTTAGGGAAGTTGAGTACACTGCAGATGCAGGTGATATATCCGGTGAGCGAGATTCCGAAGACGCAAGAGCAGTAGAGCAGGGAAGGTGGTACTCAAAAAGGGAAAGACAAAAGCCACAAATTTTGACTTACAATACGCTGGGTCAACCGACTTTCACAGAGAGGACAGTAGCTACTCAATGTTTAGATGTTAGGGGTTTCTGGCGACCTTGGTGTTTAATGCTTACACTGAATTTTTCAGGAGTATACACAACTGCAATGTATATTGTTCGGGGTATGTGAAAAAAAAAATTGCTTCAAACCGGTTTAGCGGTCTATTCCATGCTATTCGGGCTGTAAATTGTTTACCTTGATGTGAGTGTTAGGTCAAGATGACATCTTTTAAGTAGGGGAGGGTGTGAGACTCTCAATGGAATCACCAATATTTGAGTGATGTTCCATTTATTTATGATCTTTCTGGTGATTTCTTAACTAGGTTGGATGTATTTTTTTTGTTAACGTTGATTTCTCCGATGGCCCATAAAGTCAGCGCCGCGATCAGTTTGTGTGTAAAAAAAGAGGAAAGTGATGTACGGACATGTGGAAAAAGCGGCTCTGTACGCAAGAGAAGTTGAAGAGGAATAAAAACACCCTTGAAAACCAAACTTGCCCTCGTCGTGACTCGGAGCCGCAACACATAGACACAAACAACAGTCAGGACTCGTCCCCCCCCCACCCAAAGGCGGAGGGAGGCTACCCTTTCGTTTACCGGGGTGAACCCCAATGTGCAGGCGCCCAGCTGGGGGCAATAAGTATACCCACACCTGCTCGACGCCTCTCACCATGGGCAACTCCAGAGTGGAAGAGAGCCCCTCTCGAGAGGGCTTGTACCAGAATCCAAACTGTGTGTGGAGGCAAGTCTGACTATGTTGTGGTGAATTGTCTTCGTGGCTTCGCTGATCTTCTCAAAACACTTGGTAAAAAATGCTGGCTTTAAAGAAGGAAATGCTTCGTGGACACACGGCTGGTTGGAAAAAGATTTTATTCAGCCGATGTCAGAAGATGTTCTCTCACGCCCCCCAGACACGATGTTCAAAAAGCCCTCCATCTGCCAGGCAACGCCTTTCTTATACCTGGCGAGACTCATGATCTCATCGCTTTGAATAGTAACTACTCTTTGAGACCCCCGTGCATGCTGGCTGTCTGCCCTTACAAGGCCCTCAACTTGGTTGTTTTTGTGGCCCAAAACACCTGTCAACCCATTCATCTTGTCATCCATACATTATTGAAACCAAGCACATTTGCTCAACGCAAATAACCCTGGTCCCCCTCACGCTGTCGGCTCAGATGTCCTTGGGCCTCATGCAGAGACATATGTCGGCAAAATATACCACAATGTCTAGTCGGAATTTTTATGCCTCGCACACCAGCTCGGGCTCCTTTCCAGCCAGAGAGGTGACATTCCATGCCCCAAGAGCCAGCTTCTGCAGCCGGGGATCGGACTGCCAAGGTCCCCGCCTTTGGCCGCCGCCCAGCTCACTTTGCACCCGACCCCTTTGGCCCCTCCCACAGGTGGTCAGTCCATTGGAAGAGGGACCCACGTTTCCTTTTTGGGCCCAGCCGGGCCCCATGGGCGAAGGCCCGGCGACCAGACGCTCGCCTTCGAGCCCCACCTCCAGGCCTGGCTTCAGAGGAGGGGGGGCCCGGTGACCCGCGTCCGGGCAAGGGAAAACAAAATCCATTTGTAGTACTCGTCATAAGGGGTTCTTGTGAGCCGTGCTTTGTCTGGCCCCTCACCTAGAACCTGTTTGCCATGGGTGACCCTACCAGGGGCATGAAGTCCCAGACAACTTTGCTCCTAAGATTATTAGGACACGCAAACCCCTCCACGACGATAATGTGACGACTCACGGAGGGGTTAATTCATTATTTTGTGTTAAAATAATTGTGTTAATTCATTATTTTGTGATAAAATGAAGATATTTTAGAACATTGGAATGTTTTATCAGCGCTTTTCTTGTGAAAATTCCGATGTGGTCCAGCCTCACCTAGACTTTGCCTCCAGCGGCCCCCAGATAAATTGAGTTTGAGACCCCTGGTGTACGACTTGTACACAAATGTGAGAGCCTTCAAATCCAAGCTGACTTTATTCTCCAGACAAATTTCAAACACGTTTTTCTCTCATTTTCCCACATAAACCATGCAGAAAAAGGCCACCTGAAACGCAAAGAAGTACAGCAAACCACTGGATGACCTGCACAGAGAATTCTGCCATTGGTTCTTTGATCTTGAAAGAATCGAAAAATCACTTCAGCTAGTGTCCTGTCCCCTGTCACCGGACCCTGAAACAGCACCACCGAACCTGCAATTGGAACTGATCAATATTCAGTCTGACTCCACCTCAAGTTTAAACTCTTAAACTGAATGACTTTTATGCTTCACTCAACAAAGGGACATTTCCAAACCTTTGGAGAATGGCACAGATTCTGTTTTTTTTTTACTTGACCTACTTGTGTGGACAGACCTTCAGCGTCATGAACGCAAACAAATCCTGTCACAGATTCAAGTTAAGTGACCAACACTTCAGCTCTATCCTGGGAATCGCCACAACAAAACTAACGCCAGACTTTGATGCACTGGAAAAAAATGGGAGACCAGCAGCACTGTTCCCAATGAAATTTTACGTGAGTAAATCTCATGTTCTGAAATAAATCCAGTTGTAAAATCATTTTTAAATAAGCCTTGCATATGTATGCTTTGTTGCCTGTAAAAGGCCAAAACCTTTGAAATAATGGTTTTTGCATATCATTTACATTGGTACAAATAAACACTCCATCCATCTGCTCTTTAGCCAGCCCGTCTGTCAAATTTTAGAACTCTGTGTGGTCCATCAGTCAAAGCATGCAGAGAAGGCTCCGCAGCTGTGTCTCAATCTTTCTGTCATACATTAAATAGTTAAAAAGAGAAGGCAGCTTTCTGGTAATTACTTTTAGCATAACAAGTATTAAAGATAAAAAACGGACAAAATATAACAAATGGTGCCGAAACACAGGAGAACGACAGGCGGCTCTGTTGTGATGTGGACCCGGTACCAGTCTGCTGTAGTGAAGGAGCAAATAAGCCATAAGGCAAAGCTTTCAATTTAATGGTTGAACCACATTCCTACTCTCACCTATGGTCAGAAGCTGTGGGTTGTGAGCAATAGAAAAAAAAAAAGTGGCCAAAATGAGTTTCTTCCTCAGGGTGTCAGGGCTCTCCCTTAGAGATAGAGTGAGAAGCTTGGTCATCCAGGAGAGACTCAGAGTGGATCTGCTCTCCGCATTGAGAGCAGCCAAATGAGGTGGCTTGGGAGTCTGATTAGGATGCATCCTTGACGCATCCCTGGTGAGATATTACGGGCATGTTCCACTGGCAGGGCACCCCAGGAACGACCCAGGACATGCTGAAGTGTCTATGTCTCGAAGCTGGACTGGAAACACCGTTGGATTGAAGAAATGGGGTCGAAATACAAAAAGTCATGCCTAGCTACAAAAACAGATGTGCTCAAACCTCGTTGAATACAGTACATAAGCAGACAAGTATATTCACATATTAAATCAATAAAAGAAACATTTTAAGCATATAATTATACCTACACAGCAAATCAATAAAGAAGACATAACCAGACATTTTTGATAGGTGGTAATGACAAAGGTTTTTATAACTTTATGATCTGATATGTATTTCTGTGCACTTTAAAATAACAAATGTTTTTTGATATATTGCCTAAATAGCTTAGGAACAGGTTAATGCATGCCTGATGTTTTTCTAAATCACGGACACTGCCAAAGTCGCCTAAAAATGGTCAGTACTTGATTATATCTTATGTTTTGATTCATACTTGATGTGACGTCATATTTTGCCTAATGCTAAATGCCAGCCTTGGATTACGACTGAAGGTTCTGGACAGAAGGAAAATGTTTTGACTAATAATGAAAAATACGGTCGGAAGCATAATTAAACTAAGAATTTGACGATGTAAACAAGTACATGGAGTGTCAAAAGAACAAACAAACAAATGCATGGTAAGTGGTGAGTAAGAACTTTGCATAGTCAAGTTTATTTGTATAGCCCTAAATCACAAGCAGTCTCAAAGGGCTTCACATAGACAAACAATTGACAATTATTCTCAAAGCAGCCCCAGATCTTGAGCTCCCAAAAGGGCAAGGAAAAACTCAATGAAACCCCTACCAGGGGAAAAATGAGAAACCTTGAAAAAGAACCACAGATGGAAGGATCCCCTTTCAGGATCACCAGGCTGCAATGGATGCAAAGAGGGCACATAAAATACATAATATGGAAATAAAAAAGTGGATGTCCAGGCCAAAGCGAAGAGCTGTCGGAGGAGCCCTCGATCGTACTGGCAGTGTCTTCGAGAAGGGTAATCCGCTGCAGTTCCCTCAACCTGAATTTGGTCCACGAGAATCTAGATAGCCGCTGTCAGCTTGGGTGTCACCTAACCACCTCCCCAACTGGGGAGGGGTGGGGGAAGTGGGGTCGGGGAGAGGGAGCAAAAACAAACTCCAGCCGAATCGGCCACTACAGGTTAATTAAAGGCCATATCATAGAAATATGTCTTTAAACATGTCTTAAATGTTTCTACTGAGGTAGCAGTTCTAATATCCATTGGTAGGTGTTAGGGTTTATGAACTATCTTGATCGTATGATTATGTTGGGATGTAGACTAGAATGATGAACTTTGTTCGAACCTTTTACCTTTCCTTGACTCTGAAAAGTTTAAACATTCAGTTATTGAAACTTTCCAAATGGTGTGTTGTTTAGTTAGTCATCTGGAATGCTCCACTAGGTTTTATTTCCACGACCTCGTAAAACAATAAACTGGGACCCTCTGCAGTGGTTAACCATTTGCTGAGGTGACCACCAATTGGGACCCTCTGCACTGATTAACCATTTGCTGAGGTGACCACCACACATGTCAGATGTCACTCCCACCCTACTTGTTCTCAATAAATATGCTCTTGTAAGAGACTAACGGCAGAGTCTGTTCGAACATTGCTGTATCTACAGTAACGGACAAGCTCTCCACTTGCAAGTGCTTAAAGGGCATACTGTCTCTCGTGTGGTTCTTGCAAAATAAGTTAGAGTCAGAACATCTCTAACAGTAGGACATTCCAGAGCTCTGGAACCCGAATAGAAAATGCTCTAGAACCTGCCATACCATACCCTACCATAGCCAGGGAACATGAACAAATTGATGATATCACACCCAAAAGTTCACATAATTCCATACAAAATGACAAAATTGAAAGGATGATGAATGGACGGTGTGCGACAGTGGGCGAAAGTGGATGTATGTGCAAGAATGGTTTACAGGAAAGACACTTGGAGATAAAACTGGTAGAGGTGCCTGAGGGAGAGCGGCAGGAGGAAAACAACCAAGAACCCGGCCAAAGGTGATCCCCAAGGCCTAAAGACGGGATTGAAAACAACAGCCCCCACACACACCGAATCGCCCATAATCAGCACCCACCCCCACGGAACCAGCTCTCACTGAACCAGCACCAAACTCCCATGAAATCAAACTCTCCTGCGAACTTGCCACACCCCCTGACTCATCACCCATCAAACCCGGCCCACACTGACATGTGCAACTGAATATAAGCTGACCAAAGAACCTTGAACGTTGCCTTTTCTGAACTTTCTGCTCTTGAGCATGGTTGCACGAAAGGCCCAGCACTGTATTGTACTTTCCTAAAAACACAGCTTTCTAAACAAGAATTGTGATTGAACTCAACCAACCTGTGTAAGTCTAAATTTTGTTTCGGTGTCTTTGCCTTTTCCTAAAACTGAAGAAATAAAACGAGCATGCAGTGAGTAAATTGGATAACAGGTGATTGGCTATGGCTTTTGCCGTGAGGCGTGGAGAGTGTGTTTCCCAAATTGTGGACCAAATCCAACAGAAGAGCTGGAAGAAGTGGCTGGGGAAAGGGAAGTTTAGCCATGTATATGAGAGACCTGTGTTCTAAAATTCCTTCCTACAAGTGCACCGGGCATTCTTAGGACATCTCAACAGGTAGGAAGGCATTTTAGAACACCGGTACGCTAGATGCTAAAACCTAGAAGTACCATTTCTCTGTATGCCTGCATACCGGCCCACTTAAAGCACTTGTATCTTGAAACAGTTATTGAGATGCCACTAAGTTAACACCCAGCTTCCCAATAAATGACACCATTATTGGGACATGGAGCGTCCGCACACTGTATGCCTGTGGTAAAGTGAAGGAACTGACTCGTGAACTAGACAGATACAGATGGGACATCCTTGGTCACATCCTTGGTCTGGCTGAGGTCAGGTGGACGAGCAGTGGTGAGACCATCACAGAAGAAGGCCACATGCTATGGTATAGCGAAGAGGACTGTAGATATCATCATGGAGTTGGCTTTATTGTCAACAAAAGAAAAATAAACTCAGTCATCAGTTGCACACCTTTATCCAGCAGGCTCATCAGCATATGGATTGTTACGCGGCCCATGAACATAACCATAATTCAAGTGTTTGCTCCAACGACAGACTATGATGATAAAGAAGTTGAAACCTTCTATGAGGAGCTAGAGAACACCATCAAGAAAACTCACAAGAAGGACTTTCTAGTCATCCAAAAAGCCAAAACAGGTACCAATGCATACGACCACTGAGGAGGAGCAGCGGGACAGTTTGGGCTACGTGAAACGAATGACAGAGGACTGCAACTTCTGGACTTTGCTAAAAGCCATAAACTCACTGTAGCCAATATGCTGTTTCCACATAAAACCTCCCGGAGAGCAATATGGCATGCACCAAACAGAAAGCTATATCACCAAATCGCCTCCATACTCAGGCCACAAAGGTTTAAGTCAAGCATCAACAAAGTCCAAACCAGAACTTTTCCCGGTGCAGACACTGGTAGTGACCACGTCATGGTACTAATGACGCTTGAACGTAAACTGAAGACTCAAAAAAAAAAAATGCACACTAATCCACGCATCAGGTTTAGTCCAGACAGACTTAAGGACCCACAAGTTGCAAGAGTATTTGATATTGGAGGGAAATTTGCAACATTTAACTTACCGCAAGACAAGACGTAGACTCACTGACAGATAACATGGAGAACCCAATCGTAGAATCAGCAACCGAAGTACTAGGGAAGGACAGAAAGAAAAACAAATCATGGATCACTGATGACATCCTAAATCAATGTGACCTTAGAAGGGGCCTCAAAAAGACAATGAAGGATAACCCAAAGACAGCAAACCAACATACCTCTGTGAACAGAAACATCAGGTAGATGATGAGGGAAGCAAAAGAGAAGTGGATCACAGAACAGTGAGAAGCACAGATGAATGGCAAGAGTAAAGCAGCCTACACAACGCTAAAGATACTGACAAGTACACAATAATAAAAAACAAGCATGGTTCACTACTAACAGAAAAAGCAAAAATAACCCAACGATGGACAGAGTACTGCAACTATACAAATATACAACTATACAATATCACCAGACCCCACCATACTAGCCAATGCCATGAAGTCTAGTGGAGAATATGAGGCTGCAACAATACTGCAAGATGAAGTTGGGGAGGCAGTAAAAAGCCTAGAAATGGTCAAATCACCAGGCATCGATATCATCCAAGCAGAGCTTTGGAAGCTTGGGGGGGGGGGCATTATAATAGCACTGACACACATCTGCCAAAAGATCTGGGAAACCAAGCAGTGGCCCCAAAAATTAACCCAATCTATGATTATCCCCCTCCATATGAAAGGGAATTCAAGGCAGTGCCAAATTTACAGAGCTGTCCGTCTCATCTGTCACGCCAGCAAAGTAATGCTGCAGATAATCCTGAACAGACTGAGGAACAAGGCAGAGGAAATCCTCTTCGAGGAACAGGCTGGATTCAGACCAAAATGGAGCACCACCGAACAGATCTTCAACGTCAGACTACTGATTGAGAAGCACCTTCAATACCAGCACAACTCATACCACAACTTCATTGACTTTAAAAAAGCCTTTGACTGTGTCTGGCTTGGAGAACATCCTGGAAAATGCACTCCAAGAATTCCACACCTCCGTTACCATCGGAGGAAGACCTATCTCCAGCCTTGGTTTCGCGGATGACATAGACCTTATGGGAGGAAGTGAGGCTGAACTCCAGGAATTGACCACCAGACTGGAACAGGTGGTGAGAGCTTACGAAATGGAGATAAGGGCAGAGAAAAGCAAGATCCTGGTCAACAGTCACAATCAAATACCTCCACCGAACATCACATTGAATGGACAAACCCTGGAGGAAGTAAAGGACTTTAAATATCTCAGGTCCCTTGTGAACAAAGATGGCAGCTCCACAAAAGAGATCAGAACAAGAAAGCAACATCATACGTGACAAGACTGAGCAGTATCTGGAAAAGCCATACCATCAGCTTCCAGGTGCAGATCAGACTTTACAAGTCACTCGTTCTTTCCACCTTACCCTATGGTTGTGAGACCTGGATGCTCACAGCGGACGCTGAACGCAGTACACAGACCTTTGAAAGAAAATGTTAAGGAGAAGGCTCTCAACAGTCAAATGTCGCAAGCTGACCTGGTATGGGCATGTCACAAGGCACACCACCCTTTTAAAAACCATCTTACAGGGAACAGTAGATGGAAAGCAGAGAAGAGACGGGCAAAGGAAGACCTGGATGGATAACATCAAAGACTGGATGCAGCTTCCAAGCCCTGCTACAAACAACAGAAGATCGTGAGCACTGGAGATCCCTGACTGCCCAAGCATCCACCATGACACCCCTATGGCCTTCTAGGCCATGCAATGAATAATGAACAGGGGCGCTCCTGATGAAAACAGGGCCTTAATCCAAATTTTGATTTTGACATTTTTGCTGAAGCCCCTCACGCAACACCGTTTCAATCCAGTTAAACACTTCCCCAATGCACCACTATATGCCTTTCAGATTTGGCGGAGGCCTTCAGAGAACTGAAGTGCACACTTTCAAAAAGCAAGATCAGCTTGACAAATGCTGAGCGACGTTTGACAGCTGATTGCAAATTGCACTTAGAGAAACGTGCAAACGTAGAGGTGGCGGCATAGAACCTTGGGGTGTACCCGCAAGCGCTGCATGGTTGTTTTTCCATCCAGTCTTGAGCTTTTTCTTGGTTCCTGGGCGGTCTTTTAGCAAGACCTGGAGAGCTGTCCAAGATGTTCACAAGACGCAGCCACAATGTTTCGATATGCAGGTGCCTGGAAGTCAAAGTCAAAGTCTGCTTTACTGTCAACTTCTTCACATTTCAAGACACACAAAGAGATCAAAATTGCATTTCCAACTATCCCACAGTGACAAGACATATCACACACACACACACACACACACACACACACACACACACACACACACACACACACACACACACACACATATACGTATATTATATTATATTATATTATATTATATTATATTATATTATCCATCCATCCATTTTCTGAACCGCTTAGTCCCCACGGGGGTCGCGGGCGTGCTGGAGCTTATCCCAGCCGTCACCGGGCAGTAGGCGGGAGACACCCTGAGCCTATTGCCAACCAATCGCAGGGCACACAGAGACGAACAACCATTCGCACTCGCACTCACACCTAGGGACAATTTGGAGTGCTCAATCGGCCTATCAAGCATGTTTTTGGGATGTGGGAGGAAACCGGAGTGCCCGCAGAAAACCCACGCGGACACGGGGAGAACATGCAAAACTCCACACGCCCACGACCCCCGTGGGGACTAAGCGGTTCAGAAAATGAAGGAATGAAAGATTTAAATCCCATGAGCTGGCGAATTTACTATTCCATGACCATTTAACTTCGAGGCACAACTTCCGGAATCACTGCCGTGACACGGAAAGACCAGCAGGTGGTAATATACATATTACAAGATCTTATTACTTCACTTGAGTCTCTTGCCACCTCCTGCATGAAGATAAGAACTTAAAAAAGAAAATCCACACACACATTGAGTCAGGATTATGCACACCAGTTGCAGGAAATCCCTATCACAGATTTCTATAGGAAAGGCTAGACCTTTAGCAGAACTGTAATACATCTTGCAGAAGAAATGGATAATCCTTTGCAGAGTAGAGTAGTATTGGAGACGAGGAAGAGAGGGAGCTAAGAAGCCGGCAGCGTTGATAGCCAAACCCTTTGCCTTTACAAAACAACTGCTCGGGGAAAAGCACAACGGCCGGCATGAGTGATCAAATGAGCAAGTGAATCACTTTCGTCAGGATTCAGTGAGGTATCCCATGAGAGAGCAAGAGAGAGAACCTAACAAAGCCCTCATCAACCCTGCTCATTCAACAAAAGAGTTGAGTCAGAGATGTTCCCACTCTAACTAATTTTGCAAGAACCACACGGGAGACGGTATGCCTTTTAAGCACTTCCAAGTGGAGAGCCTGTTCGTTACTGTAGGTACAGCAATGTTCGAACAAACTCTGCCGTTAGTCTCTTACAAGAGCATATTTATTGAGAACAAGTAGGGTGGGGGTGACATTGGACATGTTTGGTGGTCACCTCAGCAACTGGTTCATCAGTGCAGAGGGTCCCAGCTCATTGTTTTACAAGCTCGTGGAAATAGAAACTAGTGGAGCATTTTAGATGACTAACTAAGCAAGAATGTTTCCACACCATTTGGAAAGTTTCAACAACTGAATGGTTGAACTTTTCAGAGTCAAGGAAAGGTAAAAGGGTTAAACAAAGTTAATAATTCTAGTCTACATTCCAACATAATCATACCATCAAGATAGTTTGTAAACCCTAACAAGTTGTGCCAGAAACAGCCAAGCATGAAGGCGGTCGAGGAGATAATTAAGGCTCGCTCAACATCTCCAACCCCTGGCAAAAATTATGTGATCATCGGCTTCAGAACATGTTTATTCAGTTGTTTGATTTTGTTGGGGGGGAAAAACAGATTACAGACATGATACAAAACTGAAATCATTTCAAATGGCAACCTTTTAGCTTTAAGACGAGAAATTTTTAAAAAATCAATAAATCAAGAAAATCAAGAAAAATAATTGTGGCAGTCAGTAAGACCAAGCAGAGGGAAAAATATGGAAATTGTGTGATTTACCCTCTTTTAAGAGTATGATAATCCTCTCCTTTGTTTCAATTGATATATCTCGTGTTGGAGCCATGATTCATGTCAGTCCACTTGGTGGAACAGCTATCCAAGGTGTGATTACTCCTTTTTAAGAGGCAGACTAATGAGCAGATCTAATTTTATGCATGTGTTAGTTTTGGGGCTTGTTAGGATACGGATTTTAGCTATTGATCTGACTCCAAATTGCGATCAACACTTAACACAAGTTTCTATGTCCTAATCCACACACTGGCGCACCTAACAATTTTGCGAGTTCGTTCTGTCAAAGAGAAGACCAGTAGATCAATCAGACCAAATTTACCAAATGTTTATTCCTAACAAAGCGCACTAATACAGGCCTGGGTCCCGGGTCCCTCACACTAAAACTCGTGCGTTTTTGTGACCACCAAAAGACGACACATTCTTCCGGGTTGCCCAGTTTTAAAGAAACACAATATGAATATTAAAGCATGCAAAATATTGTGTGATGATTGGTCGATGGTCATCTCCTCCCCGTCGAGGTGTCATCACTGTGGTCAGGGGGTTGGTTGTTTTCCTCTCGAAGCCCAACCACCTGGACGTGGTATTGTTCTTTGTTCTCGTTCCTCACCGACCTTGAGGTGTTATCGTCCGGTACTCCCTTCGTTCCGTACCGTCCCGTACTCCCTTCGTCTGGTACTCCCTTCCTGGGCCTGTTCCATAACTCTTAGAAGAAAACAAGTTCATGCAGTGTGCCTGCACATTCCTCACCCCCCACCAATCCACACAAGCACTCCAATACTAGATATTATATTGATATGATTATATGTTTCACACAACCTTAAAAAATATGTTTGCAAACCGCTGAAAGCACATTTCCCTTTATTCTGAAGATTTATAGAGTGATTGCATGTTTTTTCCTCACAATGTCAATCTCCAGTTAATGTTTACATCAGTCACAGAGCAATCAGCGCTCATTGCCTGACGTCTGCCTCTTGTTAATAATCACCACTCCTACTCCCAGCTCATTAACTCCCCTTTTCAAAACCCACGCGCCAGTCAGTCTTTGTCAATACGTCCCCGTATGCCCCCTGTTTGCTCCTATGCCTCCTGCCTTGTGCTTGTTGCCTATGCTTGTTTCCAGTTGCTGACCTTGTTCCGTCTCAACTGATCGACCACGCCTGAACATGGCCAACCCCGACCGAATGCCCGTCCCCGACTATGTCTGAATGCCGCCAGCCCTGACCGACGCATGTCCTGGACTACATCTTCGCCTCGCCCTCCGGCCATGCTGCGCCCGATCTCCACGTCCCTTTTCCCCTAAGAACAATAAACAGAGTATGACGGACTTGGCTGTTCTGTCTGATCAATGACAGCATGAACTGACCATACCCATGACCAGCGCACACTGCCGGAGGTGGATCGTGTTGTCCGCGCCGAGGGACGCTTGGACAAGCAAACTCTTAGAGGAGGTAAAGCACCTCACACAACTGCTCCAACTATCAGGTGCTCCGGAGTGTTGGCGCCACCACCCTTCGTCCATTTCCATCCGCCCAGCGCAACTGCATCGACCCTTCGAGGAACCACCTCCCGTGTCCCCGGTGCCGGCCCTGGAGACTCCGGAACCCAAGGTCGGGGGCCTGCAACGTTTTCATGGTGATCCATGCCAGGTCCGGGCCTTTCTGTCTAGTTGCCAGATCCAATTTGCCCTCCAGCCCCGAACTTTTGCCACACAGGGCGCCAAAGTGGGTTACACTATTACCCATATCACCGGAAGGCCTTACCTCTGGGACACCGTGGAATTCGACAGCCAGACCGGCATCTGCACCTCCTCTGACTCATTTGCACAGACAATTATCAAAGTGTTCGACGTGGGCTTTTCCAAGGCAGATGAGTTCCGAGACCTCTTAAAGATCTGCCATGGTAGCCGCATGCTGACCGACTACGCCCTGGACTTTCACATAGTGGGCCGACGAAGCTAATGGAACGACTCAGCGGTGGTGGATGTACTCTACTACGGTTTAGCCAATGGGTTGGTGTAATACGAGCTTCCCATCATGCTTGACGAAGCTATTGATTTGACCACGTGAATTGATCACCGCATCCAGGCGCGGAGAGAGGAGCAGAGCCAGCAGCAACAATGTTAGGAACTCTGCCTACTTTAGCCGCACCTCCGTCCATTCAGGTAGAGCCCATGGAGGTTGGGCGGACCATGCTTCCACTGGAGGAGTGCTAGTGGCGGCTTCTCTCTAATCTATGCCTGTACTGTGGAGGCAAGGGTCATCAAGCGGCCTTGTGCAAGTTAAAAGGGAGAGACTTGCGCAGCAAGGGCTCCGTGTGAGACCTTATTGCTAGCCCGTCTCACGCTCGCCAATGACACCAACACACGGACCGGCCTGGTCGACTTCAGAGCTACCAGCTCCGGTCCTTGTTGTCAGTCATGGTCGCCGCCCTTTTCTGGGACATTGAGGAGCAAGTGAAATGGACCAACCGGGCCCCAACACCTGTCCAGATGACAGACTTTTTGTTACAGAGAATCTCCGTTCCCAGGTGCTTCAATGAGGGCATGACTCCGCCCTTGCCTGTCACTCGGGAGTGGAGTGTTCCTGGTCAAGCAACGTTTTTGGTGACCCACCAAGAGGAATGACAACCAGGAGTTCGTCCGCGACCGTCCGACCTGTAATTGGAACAAAACATGCTTCAGCCGCTCCCCATCCCACGGTGCCTCTGGTCTGCCTTCCTCCGTCCGAAGGTATCAACCGTTTCAGCAAGATGGCCCACTTCGTTCCGCTATCCAAACTACCGTCGACGCTCCTACCCTCACCTATGATCACAAGCTATGGGTTGTGATTGAAAGAACAAGATCCCGGATACAAGCGGTTGAAACGAGTTTTCTCTGCATGGTGTCTTGGCTCTCCCTGAGAGATAGGGTGAGAAGCTCTGTCATCCGGGAGGGACTCGGAGTCAAGCCCCTGCTCCTCCACGTTGAGATAAGCCAGATGAGGTGGCTCGGGCATCTCATCAGGATGCCTCCTGGACGCCTCCCCGGGAAGGTATTCCGGGCATGTCCCACCGACAGGAGACCCCGGGGATGACCCAGGACGCGCTATGTCTCTCAACCGGCCTAGGAACACCTTGGGATCCCCAGGGATGAGCTGGACGAAGTGGCTGGGGAGAGGGAAGTCTGGGCGTCCCTCCTAAAGCTGCTGCCCCTGTGACACGACCCCGGATAAGCAATGGATTGATGGGTGGATGGATGGATCTTTTTTTCAAGTTTCACACTTATGTGGCGTGGGGGGCGTGGTACTTGATGAACAGGGTGTGGGTTCAAGTGTGATAGCTGAACAAGATTGGCTGGACTCACTCCCAGAGACAGTGTCTTTGGGAACATAGGAACTAAAACAAATGGACGTCCTTAACAGTTATATGTTTGACTCAATATTACTTTAATTCATGTGCCAACATGAGAAGTTAATATTCGCGAATATTTAATCTCTGCGATTGGTTGGCAACCGGTTCAGGGTGTCCCCCGCCTAATGCCCGATGACCGCTGGGATAACCTCCAGCACGCCCGTGTCCCCCGTACAGAAAATGGATGGATGGATTTAATCTCTGCCTATCGATCAAAACTATTTTCAACCCGAGTAAACATTTCATACAAGTATTTTTTATTTTAAATACAGTGGAGCCTTGGTTTTCGAACACAATCCGTTCCAGAAGGCTGTTCGAGAAGTGAATCGTTCGAATTCCGCATCATATTTTCCTGTTACAAATAATGGAAAACAATTTAATCCGTTCCAAGACAAAAACCCCGCCTTTTTTAAGCATTTTTTCATTTGCGCATTTTTGTCCGATCGCGCAACTGCACCGCGCTTGTCGCATTATTGTGACAGAGCCGTCGCTGAAATTTAGAAAACATTTTTAAAGTCCTGATGTACTTTCCAAAATTAAGTGGACATCAGTGCGCAGGGATCTTAATTTTGTTCGATCGCGCAACTGCAGCGCACCGCCTAACGCGGAACTGCACCGGTAGCATTATTGTTTCAGAGTGGTCGCTAAAATTTAGAAAATATTTTTAAAGTCCCAATATACTTTCCAAAATGTAAGTGGATCTCAGTGCGCAGGGAGCTTAATTTGGTCCGATCGCGCAAACGCAGCGCGCCGGGCGCTCACTGTCCCTTTGCTTTACGAGCGTCTTTGTGTTTTAGAATGGCTTTACTGCTTCCACTTGCTTCCTTTGGAGGCATGATTAGAGTTGATGCAATCCTCAGAGTAACGAGAACGAAATAACGAACGGAGTCAGTTGGCATGCGGGTCCTCTCGGCTCATCCTGCGAGGTTCGACAACCGAATTTCGTCCGACATCCGAAGCAAAAAAATCTAGAATTTTTTGTTCGAATACCGATTTGTTCGAGAACCGGGACGTTCAAAAACCGAGGTTTCACTCTGTTGAAGAGCAATGTGTACGTCTTCTATTAGGGTGGACAATCTCTGTACAATATGATGCTCATGTATGTACAATTATTTTATTATTTTATGCAAACATGACTAAGCGGTTCAGAAAATGAATGAATGAATAACTGCTCAATCAGAACATGAATACAACACACACAATTGTATGAACACACACACATTGGCAAACACACGCACACACAGGGGGGTGACGCCCCCCACACTCAGGTACGAAATGGTCATGTGACAAGTTCCCGCCTCAGGTACGAAATTGTCATGTGACAAGTTCCCGCCTTTCCGGACAGTATAAAACAAGCTGACCTGGAGACAGAAGTTGTTGTTTCATCTGCTGCCGTGCCATGTGTATTGGCCGCCATTAAACAACCCAAGATCTTGCCAATAAAAGAACCAACTCTAAACTCCACACCTTTGCTTTCCTGGCTCAACAACGGACATCCCGCACAACACGCAACACTATTGTTTTATTTTTCAAAATTCAAACTCAACACGTTTAATTTTAGTTTCAAGATTTATTTTTTCAAATGTGAGTTTTTTTCCCCCAAGTATAAAACATAACCCCCATATACCTGTGATACTTATGAAAGAAACTGGAAAGTTGGAACTTGGAAACCACCGCGTGACGTTTGGAAAGCACAAGAACAGAAACCAAAACAAATGTATTTCAGCCGCCGAATGAGCGTTTGGAACGAAGCTTTAGGTTTTACTTTGAAAACCTAACAGGATGTTGTCTGTAAACGCAGTGATAAGTGATAAACGCCAACACCGCAACAAAATTGCATATCGGTAACCACCTTCAGACAAGAGGGCGATTTTAGTCAATTCGTGGCGACAGTCTTGAATGTTAATTTTGCATTTAGCTGTAAAGCGAGTGTTTCGAAGACTTGAACGGCATTACAGCTCATAAGCCGGAAAGAGCTTCTGGTTTGTTAGGAAATCGGGTGAGTGAACGTTACCATTTGCATACATAAACATGTTTCAGCAAGTTTGGAATTGTCTTTGGAGTACTTAATATAGATGTGTGTAAAATTGCAGAGATCTGTTATTTTACACGTACCCACAATTATCAGACTATTCCAATATACCTTCTGCGTATTGCACTATTGTTGTATTAGTCATGTTGTCACTGTTCAAAGACAGTGAAATGTACCAATTCCTGACCAAAGTCATTCGAGGTAGTTGAGATTTTTGATGTGACCTTTTTGTAGAATCCTTTTTACAAGTTCCAAATTTTCTAAATCTGTAGTCTATTCGTAGTCATAGGAAAGCTTGCTTAGCACATGCAGCACTACAATTATGTTATTTCTTATCAAAGTCAAAGTCAAAAAGTCAAAGTCCGCTTTATTGTCAATTTCTCCACATGCCAGGCACACAAAGAGATCGAAATTACGTTCCCCACCGTCCCACGGTGACTAGACAGTACACAACACTCGCACCAAATAGCACAAAGAGTAAAAACGAACAGACAAGAGCAACGAAGAAGTAATAAGTGCCCGGTCCGCTCGATAGCACGCCAGCCGCTCCAGTGGCACAGCAGAGTCCGGTGTCCAGCGACCGGACAGTCGCCAGAAGAATGGAAGGCACGGCCGGGCGAGTTGGGCACGCCGCTAGCCTGGCCCGGACGCCTCCGCGCTTCCCCCTCTTCTGCCTCCTCGCACACCGCTTCCGACGCTGCTGGTCCGGGGAAGGAGTAGCAGACGAGTACAGCGATGATGCAGGCATTGTAGTCCCAGTGACTTTAATGTCCCCGCATCAAAGTCCGAAACGCCGCAAAACTCGCTTTCGCCGACGTCGAGCAGAACCTGCCTGCTGTACTCGTAGCGCTACGTGGCGCGATCAGACAAACACAAACTGTCTGACAAACACTCATTAAATGAACAAAAACACCGATCGGCAGGGACGGAGAGAGGCCGCTGCGTGTGCACGCGCCGCCATCTTGTAGTCGTTAATTGAGTTAATTGCGCAATTTCAGTCACAATGCTAAACAGTATGTCAAGTCAAGTTTATTTGTATAGCCCTAAATCACAAGCTGTCTCAAAGTAAATCTTAGCACAACAAAAATCATGTGAAAACTACTACATTGACTACAAAACTGAAATTTTCAGCAGAATATAATCTAAAACCATTAAGTAAAACAATATACTATCATGTAAAAAGTACTGTTGGGTCTTCAACATTCACAAAGAATTTCACAGAGGCAGAAAGTTGTCTTCAATGGCTACTAAGCTTTTGCAAAAGGACAGCATTCAAACAAGTGTTGCTCAAAAACTGTGCCCTTCTTCAGGCTGGCCACTTTTTATTGAGTAAATACAATGGGTGGGGTTTACACAAATGTATAGCTTCTCATTTGTTCACAGCAGTCAGTTGAACATATGATCGCAGAAAACCCAGATGTTATTACTTAAGGAGAGCAGTATAGACCTCTCAACGGTGTCATTATTCACATCCAGGACGTTCTTGCTTAATGACTCGACTGTAGACATGACACTTAACATTCTATAACGGTTGGAAGCTCCCTGGACACAAGGTCAAACTGCCATACAGTGAACATTTTGCATTAAACCCATGGAATCTAATGATAATGTAGAACATTTTCCCAACAAGTACTGTATGTGAATGTTACTCAAATAAATAAAATAAAACAAAATAATGATTTATTGCTATAGAAAATGTTATACTCTAAGACATTCATTGAAAAATGCAATTTTGAGTCAAATAAACCAACACTCCATAAATGGTTAATACACACTGCATGAAAGAAATGTAGCAGCATAAAGAGGCATTTGCAGTTGGTTATACGCATTGGAAGTAATGCAATCATGGCATGTCAGAGTAACTTCACAAGGGACTGTCTCAACCGATCTATGTTCAAATTTGGCAGGTGCACAGAAAGCCTTTAGATTTGAATAGCCTTACTTATTCAAAAATGCACATGCCATATTATTAACTTCAGTATATGTTAGTGTGGTATCTTGCATGTAAGAAAAAAGTATCACATGACTGTATCATTTTGATAGATGATACATATACACAGATGGCATATATATTATGCCTGACATCTTTTTTTTCAGGATGGAAAGTGCACTCCTCAAGGAATAACTGCGATGGCCTAGACATATGGCAAGATGAACTGGGTGTTTTGTTCTCTAAATGTGGTATTTCTGCTTGATTCAGGTGAGTAAAATCGAGCACAGTACATAACTAGGGTTATGTGACATTTATTTTCTTGATATTCTTGCATCTCTCAGGTTACGCTAATAATTTTACTATGGGTTCAATAAAAACTAAGATTTTCTACAAAGAAAAAAACAAATGAAGTGAAAATGTAGTTTTTATGAGTATTTACTGACAGACATAAAATAAAGTTGTCAATAAATAAAAAATTCTATTAAAATCACATTTTACTGCAACTAATGTTTACCGTAATTTTCGGACTATAAGTCGTGTTTTTTGTCATAGTTTGGGCGTGGGGAGCAACCTATATGTGATTTTTTTTCACAAATTTTCAAAATTCAAAAATCCGCGATGTAGTGAAACCGCGATAAACAAACCGCGATGTAGCAAGGGATTACCGTCATTTGAACTACAAGTGACGTCACCCGTGCCGCGCGGCGGTTGTTTACATAAAGGACAAAGGATTCGATCACGGGATTACCAAGATGACGAAGGGACCCACGTACTACGGGCATCATTAGCAGCTTTGTTTGTAAGTGACACGGAGGACGAAGAGTTTGAAATATTTAATGATTTGGAGTGACACAGAAGGTTTGAAAAACAATTATGGCTTTTATGCACGCCCGGTCCTTCTCGACGGGAGCTCTCTTTCACCTCCGTGGATGGAAGTCGGGGGCCGGCGCTTGGCCAGGTGGCTGTCCGGGGACGGTGGATGGGGCTCGGACATGGCTTCTACGCGCGCCCGGTCCTATTTATGGAGCTCTCTTTCACCTCCGTGGCTGGAAATGCCCCCTCTGGGATGGAAGTCCACACAGCCACACGCCTGGAAGTAGACGCCGGTGCTTGGAGCCCTGTTGCGGTGAACTGACTTGTACTTTGTTAACGCTACAATATAGTTATATACTAGATCTGTGGAATAACGACAAGGCTGACGTCAGGGCGCACGCGCGGCGATGTTGACGAAGCACGAGGAATTTGATCGATGGATTTAATGATTTGGAGTGACACGGATGGTTTGATAATATTATTGCTTATACAATAATCTCTCTCTCTCTCTCTATCTATCTATCTATCTATCTATCTATCTATCTATCTATCTATCTATCTATCTATCTATCTATCTATCTATCTATCTATCTATCTATCTATCTATCTATCTATATATATATATATATATATATATATAATATGTGTGTATAATAGTTATTTGATATATAATTTATATATCGTTACATGGGCCTGTGGAAAGTACAGGCGGCGCTGAGCTTTCTTCGCCAGCGACGCAGTGTTGGTGGTCCAGGAGAGGTCCTCACTGATGTGCACCCCCAGGATTCTGGTGCTGCTCACTCTCTCCACCACAGCACCGTCGATGGTCAGCGGCAGGTGTTGGGCATGACGCTTCCGGAAGTCAACAACAATCTCCTTGGTCTTGCTGACGTTCAGCAGGAGGTTGTTGTCCCTGCACCACGTGGCCAGAAGGTCGACCTCCGACCTGTATTGGGTTTCGTCGCCCCTGGTGATGAGACCCACCACAGTTGTGTCGTCGGCATATTTCAGCACGTGGTTGCTGCTGTAGGTTGCGGTGCAGTCATGCGTCAGCAGGGTGAAGAGCAGCGGACTGAGCACGCACCCTTGAGGGGCCCCCGTGCTCAGCGTGATGCTGCCGGAGACATTGTCGCCAACACCTATCGTTTAGCCTGTTGTCACCCGTTCATGTCTGTTCTTGATGTTGGGTTTTGTCAAATAAATTTCCCCCAAAATGCGACTTATACTCCGGAGCGACTCATATATGTTTTTTTTTCATGTTATTGTTCATTTTATGGCTAATGCGACCTATATTCCGGAGCGACTTTTAGTCCGATAAATACGGTACATCTATAACATCTCTGCCGTGGCACATTGGTTGGAAAACACTACTATAGGGACAAAAAAAAGCATCACCACCGCACAATGAGCAATGGTACATTGACCTGTCAGGTTTTGAGGCTCTTCATACAATACAGTTATTGTATGACTTTTTATTGAAAAAGAACATCCACAGAGAATCGCGTCAGACTCGCTCCCATTCATTTGAATGGGCTGGTGATCACGTGTACACTAAATGCATTACTTGACAGCACCGGATGTGCCTCCCAACGGTTGTTAACACCGAAGTGTCAAGCGTGTGCCCAATGTCTCTCTCGCTCTCTCGCTCTCTCTCTCTCCCTCTCTCCCTCTCCCTCCGTCCTTCCCTCCTTCCAGCCACAAAATGATTGTCAGAATGAGTTTTACGCCTCGCTCACACCGGATACGAAATGGCTGCGGCGCGGTTTATCCACGGAACACTGGCGCACTGCAACTCACATTGGCGCCAATCAACTGCGTTGCGGCTTCGGAAATCTCCGCCCACGATACCACAAGATCACGGGGGAAGGGTGCGGGGTGCATGCTGAAGAGTTGACTTCAGGTAGAAAAAAAAAAAGACTAAAAGAGAGCTATTTGTAAACAATAGCCATCCTTTTGTTCACATTGATACGCTTTTGGGGTCTTTGGCTCTTCTATCATGGTTAAGCACGTTTTGTTTTTAAATAGTCTTTTTTTTAATGTTCAATTCAAAAATACATTATGTACATAGTTAGCTAAAATGGAAGGTCTGTTGGTTGTGACGTTTTGTGACTTAAAAGAAAAAAAATGAGTTTATATACCGAATCCACCTCCTACTCCAGGAGTCAGCAACCCAAAATGTTTAAACAGCCATACTGGACCAAAAAACCCCCAAAACAGATCTGTCTGGAGCTGGAAAAAAAAAAAAGAATAGTCTATCTTTGAATTGTCTATATGACGTGTACTATGTGTCCTCTCTGCATCCATTGCAGCCTGGTCATCCTGGAAGAGGGATCCTCCCATCTGTGGTCTCATAAGGTTTCTAATTCCCCTAGTAGGAGTTTTGAGTTTTCCTTGCCCTCCTGGGAGTTTAAGATTTGGGGATGTTTGAGAATAATTGTCCATTTTCGCTCATGTCCTGAATGTTGTTCGTCACCTAAATGTTGAACAGAGGCTGAGATCTACCGGAGTCAAATTCCTTGTTTGGCATATCAAAACATAGCCAAAAGACTTATTAAATCTTGAATATAAGCCTTATAATAAACGCAACATGGGCTGTGTCTATAATAGCTATAATTAGCCTACTAACCAATGGCTAAGAGCATTCGTGTTTGATTTCTATTTTTCCTGCAGCACATCCTGGAGAGAATGACGCACCACTTGACTTTCCTATACTGTATGATGATATGAATTTAACTTCCATAACAATATTGGCTTATTATATTTCATTGCATTGATGTATAATGAATAAATTAGTTTTTAATATCATTTTTACTTTGTTTGGTCTGCTTTAAACGGACCAAGGTTCGATTATAACGCTGGTTCGTACCTTTTATGCAGGTGTGAATATACGCAAACAAATCCTGGTGCGGACTTTTCAAGTGATCTCGGTTTGCTTCCAAACGAACTCTGTTGCGGTTCACTTCAGGTGTGAATACAAACACCGAAGATCCGAACCCACAGCACCAATATGTAGATATATAGCAGGAACACAGCGCGTAGGAGTCACAAGTTTTCCTTCATTTGTGCTCTGTGTGCTGCCCTGGTCATTGCTGTCCAATGGGAGCACAGATTGTCACAAGCGTGGATATGTATATGTACTTCACTTGCAAAATGTACAGTCTGAATCGGAACCGCACCAAACGAAAAAAATTAACTCCGCTTTTGGTCCGGACCAAACAAGCAGACTAAAGGAGCTTTCTGGTCTGAATACACCCTGAAATAGAAAATACATTTTCCCTCATCTTTTTCCATTTTTATACAGTTTTAAAAAAGCTCCAAGGACCCAGTAGGGCGGCACTAAAGAGTCACATGCGGCTCTAGAGCCACGGGTTGCCGACCCCTGTCCTATGCCAACTTCCGATTTCCTGTCTGAGCATGAAAATATGCATGTGGCATCCGGAAGAAATAGAAGGCTTGCGAATGGCGAGCGAATGGCGAGCGAATGGCTGCGACGTTTGGCTGGTGCACCACAGCCAGTGTGAGTCATCGAATCCAATGCTTTCTATTTCATGCGAATGACCGCGCCGCAGCCATTCTCCACCCGGTGGCAACACGTGGCAACATGACTGATATTGTCCTAATTTTGATATTGATATTTAGACCTTAATTGACAATATTTTTACAACACAGTAAGTGGACTATTGGTGAATGACATCAGTGACCATCTCCCAGTCTTTACAGTTTATAATGACAACAATACAAAACAATAAAATGACACAATGTTGTGGATCTGAACCCGAGCGGTGTTCTATTATTGGACTTCTGTGCTCGACACGGATTTTCTATAATGAACACCATGTTCAAGCATAAGGGTGTCCATGTGTGCACTTGGCACCAGGACACCCTAGGCCGCAGTCCGTTGATTGACCTTGTAGTCATGTCATCGGATTTGCGGCCGCATGTTTTGGACACTCGGGTGAAGAGAGGGGCGGAGCTGTCAACTGATCACCACCTGGTGGTGGGTTGGCTCCGATGGTGGGGAAAGATGCCGGTTCGACCTGGCAGACCCAAACGCTCTGTGAGGGTCTGCTGGGAATGTCTGGCAGAATCCCCTGTCAGGAAGAGCTTCAACTCCCACCTCCGGCAGAGCTTTTCCCACGTCCCGGGGGAGGCGGGGGACATTGAGTCCGAGTGGACCATGTTCCGCGCCTCCATTGTTGAGGCAGCCGACCGGAGCTGTCGCCGTAAGGTTGTTGGTGCCTGTCGTGGCGGCGGGTACCGGATCGCCAAGCGGAACGCCGCTTTGGCGGTTGCTGAGGCAAAAACCCGGGCGTGGGAGGAGTTTGGCGAGGCCATGGAGAATGACTTCCGGACGGCTTTGAGGAAATTCTGGTCCACCATCCGGCGTCTCAGGAGGGTGAAGCAGTGCACAGTCAACACTGTTTACAGTGGAGATGGTGTGCTGCTGACATCGACTCGGGAGGTCGTGAGTCGGCGGGGGAATACTTCGGAGACCTCCTCAATTCCACCGACACACCTTCCATTGTGGAAGCAGGGCCTGAGGACTCTGAGGCGGACTCTCCAATCTCGGAGGTCAAAGTCACTGAGGTAGTTAAAAAACTCCTCAGTGGCATGGCCTCGGGGGTGGATGAGATCCGCCCGGAGTTCTTAAAGGCTCTGGATGTTGTGGGGCTGTCATGGCTGACACGCCTCTACAGCATTGCGTGGACATCGGGGATGGTGCCTCTGGATTGGCAGACTGGGGTGGTGGTTCCCCTCTTTAAGAAGTGGGACCGGAGGGTGTGTTCCAATTACAGGGGAATCACTCTGGTAAGGTCTATTCAGGGGTGCTGGAGAGGAGGATCCGTCTGGAGGTCGAGCCTCGGATTCAAGAGGACCAGTGTCACTTTCGTCCTGGCCGTGGAACAGTGGACCAGCTCTACACCCTCGGCAGGATCCTCGAGGGCGCATAGGAGTTCGCCCAACCAGTGCACATGTGTTTTGTGGACTTGGAGAAGGCGTTCGACCGTGTCCCTCGGGAGGTTCTCTGGAGGGTGCTTTGGGAGTACGGGGTGCCGAGCCAACTGATAAGGGCGGTTCGGTCCCTGTATCACCGATGCCAGAGTTTGGTCCGCATTTCCGGCAGTAAGTCGGATTCGTTCCCAGTGAGGGTTGGACTCCGCCAAGGCTGCCCTTTGTCTCCGATTCTGTTCATAATTTTTATGGACAGAATTTCCAGGCGCAGCCGAGGCGTTGAGGGGACCTCAGCATTGCGCCACTGCTTTTTATGACGTGGTGCTGTTGGCTTCTTCAGGCCGTGATCTCCAATTCTCACTGGAGCGGTTCGCAGCAGAGTGTGAAGCGGTCAGGATGAGAGTCAGGACCTCCAAATCAGAGTCCATGGTCCTCGGTCGGAAAAGGGTGGAATGCCCTCTCCGGATCGGGGATGAGATTCTGCCCCAAGTATCTTGGGGTCTTGTTCACGAGTGAGGGCAGGATGGAGCGCGAGATCGACAGGCGGATTGGTGCAGCGTCGGCAGTAATGCGGACTCTGTACCGGTCCGTTGTGGTGAAGAGAGAGCTGAGCCAAATGGCAAAGCTCTCGATTTACCGGTCGATCTACGCTCCTACCCTCACCTATGGTCACGAGCTATGGGTCGTGACCGAAAGAACGAGATCCAGGATACAAGCGGCCGAAATGAGTTTCCTCCGCAGGGTGTCCGGGCTCTCCCTTAGAGATAGGGTGAGAAGCTCGGTCATCCGGGAGAGACTCTGAGTAGAGCCGCTGCTCCTCCACGTTGAGAGGAGCCAGATGAGGTGGCTCGGGCATCTCATCAGGATGCCTCCTGGACGCCTCCCTGGGGAGGTGTTCCGGGCATGTCCCACCGGTAGGAGACCCGGGGACGACCCAGGACGCGCTGGAGAGACTATGTCTCTCGGCTGGCCTGGGAACGCCTTGGGATCCCCCGGGATGAGCTGGATGAAGTGGCTAGGGAGAGGGAGGTCTGGGAGTCCCTCCTAAAGCTGCTGCCCCCGCGACCCGACCCCGGATAAGCGGAAGAAGATAGATGGACAATAAAAAGCATAAGGATAATAGGCCACTGTATCAAAGGGTTAAAACGGAAGACTCCATGAATATGCTAAAAATGAGCTTGTGCAGCAAAATCGGGATCCAATATTTAGGGAAATTGATATTAACAAAGCATATGATAAATTCCGAAGTATTTTTAAGTCATTTATATGATAAACATTGCCCAATTAAACGATACTGTAAAACACAAGTACAATGAGAATCAGTGGATGTCAAAGGGTCTGCGGAATGCCTGTAAAAAGAAAAATACATTATATAGGGAATTCATAAAGCATAGAACTAAGGAATTGGAAGAAAAATAGAAGTATAAAAATATACTCACTAATATCTTACGGAATTGCAAAAAAGACTAGACTTACTAGACTTACTTACTTACTAAAGACTTACTAGAAAATAACAAGCACAATATAAAAGGTATATGGATTTAATAACTTTTTTGTAATCATTGGACCAAAACTAGCTGAGGAAATTAGACAATCAAGAGTAGATAATGACAAATTAATAGATAGAAATACAAATTCTATGTTTCTGAAGCCTGTAAT
Source organism: Syngnathus leptorhynchus (assembly GCF_054491065.1). Lineage (NCBI taxonomy): Eukaryota > Metazoa > Chordata > Actinopteri > Syngnathiformes > Syngnathidae > Syngnathus > Syngnathus leptorhynchus. The sequence continues at coordinate 1,455,150 of NC_141203.1, read as the reverse complement.
AGAAAAAGAAATGATAGATTTAGTACATTCCTACAAAAACAAGACATCCACCGATTTGAATTCTATTGATATTAACGCAATTTCGATCTCTATGTGTGTCTTGGCATGTGAAGTGATTGACAATAAAGCTGACTTTGACAGGAAATCAGTAAAAACAGTCATTCATGGAATCTCCAAGCCATTAACACACATCTTCAACTTGTCACTGCAAACTGGTCAATTTCCCAACATGAAAATAGCAAAGGTCATTCCACTGTTCAAAACTGGAGACAAACACCTCTTCACTAATTACAGGCCCATCTCTATTCTTCCACAATTCTCAAAAATCTCAGAAAAAGTTTTCATCAGCAGGCTGGATAATTAGAAAAAACTTGTTTTACTTACAGACAATCAATATGGATTCCGAGGCAACCGATCTACATCACATGCATTAATTGAATTAATGGAAGAAATAACTAACTCTATGGATAAAAAGAAATATGCAGTGGGGGTGTTTATCGATTTAAAAGAAAAAAAAAAAGCATTTGATTCAATAAACCATGATATATTAATGCATAAACTAAAACAATATGGGATTAGAGGTACTGCACTACATTGGATCACGTTATTTAAAAGACAGGAAGCAATTTGTAAAAATAGAAGATGTACAGTCAAGCTGGTTGAACATTGTTTGTGGTGTGCCACAGGGATCAGTGTTGGGACCAAAATTGTTTATGTAATAAAATAACATAATAAATGACATGTAAAACTTCTCAATTACTCAAATTCATTCTGTTTGCTGATGACACAAACATCCTTGATACAGGTGAGAATTTGCAGCAGCCTTTGAATAATATCACATCAGAATCAAAATAAAATCTCGTTTCAGTACAAATAAATTATCATTAAACTTAAGCAAGACAAAATTCATTATATTCAGTAATAGAAAGATTGACAGCAAGGCAGCAGTACAGATAGAGGGTGTTTGCATTGAAAGACTACATGAAATCAAATTTCTTGATGTGATAATAAATGACAAAATCTGCTGGAAACCTCACATTAAATATATCTACAAAAATCTCTAAATGCATTTCAGTCATAGCTAAAACACGACACTATTTAAACAGCAAATCACTCCGCACTCTGTTCTATTCCCTGGTTTCACCGTACTTTATTTATGGCATAGAGGTCTGGGGCAACACATTCAAATGTTCATTAGAGTCATTATTCATCCTTCAAAAAATAGCCATAAGAATCATCAACAAAGTCAGTTACATTGAACATACCAATCCATTATTCATAAAGTCAAAAGTAATCAAATTGCAAGATACTATAGATTTAATGACAGCACAATTTATGTATAAAGTCAGAAATAATTTTTTGCCAAAACAACTACAGATAAGGCTTCATGATAGAGAAGGTTACGAATTGAGAGAGCCATTAAACTTCAGAGTACAAAATTGCCGGACCACAATCCAAAAACATTGCATAACAATCTACGGAGTGAAGCTATGGAACAGCCTGAGCACGGAAATGAAACAATGTCCAACCATCAACCAATTTAAAAATAAATACTAACTATCGATTTGGGCCAAAAACGGGGAAGAAAGGTAGCATGGGTATTGTAAAACAGTCCTATCTGTGTTATTATTATATAAATATAGAAGATTGATTATTGTATTGATTATATGGTATTGATCATAATGTATTAATGATTATATCATTGATTGATTTTAGCGCATGGTATTGTTCTGATTATTGTGCATTTTTACATAAGTGTAGTAATGTGTGTGGTATATAATTATGGTATATAAGTACATAGGTATAAAAAAATCTGTATTATGAATAGATAAAAGAGATAGGGGGTAGGATTTGAAAAGTTCTTTAACTTCTTCCTACTCCTTTTCGAGCTGTCCTAATTGTTATTGCTATAGTTATTTACGACTTGCTTGGGACATTTTGTTATTGTCATTTTTCTTTTTCCTCTTATATTTTAGTGATATCTTTTTCTGTTTTTAAGCTCCAAATAAAAGTGACCAGGCGGCTCGGTGGCGCACTGGGTAGCACGTCCGGTTAGGAGGGTGCGGGTTCGATTCCACCTCCGACCCTCCCTGTGTGGAGTTTGCATGTTCTCCTCGAGCCCGAGTGGGTTTTCTCCGGGCACTCCGGTTTCCTCCCACATCCCAAAAACATGCTTGGTAGGCCGATTGAGCCCTCTAAATTGCCCCTAGGTGTGAGTGCGAGTGCGGATGGTTGTTCGTCTCTGTGTGCCCTGCGATTGGCTGGCAACCGGTTCATGGTGTCCCCCGCCTGCTGCCCGATGACGGCTGGGATAGGCTCCAGCACGCCCGCGACCCCCGTGGGGACTCAGCGGTTCAGAAGATGGATGGATGGATGGATGGATGGATGGATGGATAAAAGTGACCAATCAATCAAAAAAAAGATGGGCAGCACAGTGAAGCACTGGCTCATATGTCCGGCTCACAGTTACTGTATCGATTCCACCTCCGGCCCTCACGGTGTGGAGTCTGCGTGTGCCTGCGTGGGTTTTCCGTGTGAGCTCGGGTTTCCTCCCACATCCCAAAAACATGCTCGGTAGGTCGATTGAGCACTTCAAATTGCCCATAGGTGTGAGTATGAGTGCGAATGGTTATTCGTCTCTGTGTGCTCTGCGACTGGCTGCCAACCAGTTCAGGGTGTCCCCCGCCTCCTGCCCGATGACTGCTGGGATAGGCTCTAGCACGCCCGCGACCCCTGTGGGGTCAAGTGGTCCGAATAATAGATGGATGATATCTAAACGTTAATATCTTGATTTTGATGTGATTACAATATATTCCCCAGCCCTACCAGAAGTCTTAAAATCTACGACATACTAACCAAAATTATGATGCTTTTTTGTGTTTGTGCTTTTGTAACTTTTTTCTGCGACTATCATGTTTTACACAGTCCTTGGTACACTCCCTACGCCATCTCATTTGTCTGTTAACTCCGTTAACTTCCTTCACATCCTGCATTGGGATCCTGGGCCTGGAACCCCACCAGGTGTACAGTACACGGTCTTCTCAAGGTACAGTAAATTCATGAAACATATTTTTTCATAATCCAACTATGACAGAATTTCAATAGAGTAGAAACTGTAAGGAGTCTCATGTAAGCATTTTAAATTTGCTCGCTCTTCGTATTGCAAGGAAGCATTTGATGTTTGAACATAGCATTGTTATAACTTTATTTGTATGCATGGTCTGGCAATATGATCTGACCCATTGTAGGTTTAATAAAATGCAAATAAATTAAAGAAACAAAAAACTTTTTCTTTTAATTTTTGAAAAGTACATTTAATGCAATTTTGTTTTGTTTTGCTTTGTTTCGTTTCAAGTAATTTTCGTTTCATTTCAGTTGCAAACATGAATTGGACCAGTGAGCATCGCTCTTTCATTGTGGAAATGTTTATCAAGAACGAATCTGTAACTGCATCACGAGCGTTCCGTTTGCGCTTCAGACTTGATAGACATGATCCCGTAACTGCTCGAAACACGATCTTGTTATGGGTTGCTAACTTCAAAGCCAGTGGATCAGCACTGAAACGAAAGTCAATCGGCCGACCTTGCATCGCCAGAACTCCAGAAAATGTGGCAGCGGTAAGACCAAAATAACATTATTCAAAAATGAAATAAAAATGAAATGAAACAAAACAAAAAAGCATGATATGTACTTTCAAAAATAATAAAAAAACGTTTTTGTTTCTTTTATTTATTTACATTTTATTAAACCTACAAATGTGTCAGATTATATTGCCGGACCGCGTGTGCGTGCGTGTGTGTGTAAAGTGGAGCTTCGGTTTTCGAAGGTCCCCGTTCTCGAACAATTCGGTATTCGAACAAAAAATTTGAGATTTTTTTGCTTCGGATGTCGGACAAAATTCGGTTGTCGAACCTCGCGAGATGAGCCGAGAGGACCCGCATGCCAACTGACTCCGTTCGTTATTACATTCTTGTTACTCTGAGGATTCCATCAACTCTAATCATGCCTCCAAATGAAGCAAGTGGGAGCAGTAAAGCCATCCTAAAACACAAAGATCAGCTCAGTGGCCTAGTAATAGAGTGTCCGCCCTGAGATTGGAAGGTTGTGGGTTTAAACCCCGGCCGGGTCATACCAAAGACTATAAAAATGGGTCCCATTGCCTCCCTGCTTGGCACTCAGCATTAAGGGTGATTTCCAAGCGCGGCACACTGCTCCCCTCTCCCCCAGGGGATGGATCAAAATCACATGGGGATGGGTTAAATGCAGAGGACAGATTTCACCACACCCAGATGTGTGTGTGACGATGATCATTGGGACTTTGACTTTTAACTTTAAAGACGCTCCTCAAGCAATGCGACAGTGAGCGCCCGGCCGGCGCGCTGCGGTTGCGCGATCGGTCCAAATTAAGCTCCCTGCGCACTGAGGTCCACTTAAATTTTGGAAAGTCCATTAGGACTTTAAAAATATTTTCTAAATTTTAGCCACCGCTCTGTCACAATAATGCGACCAGCGCAGTGCAGTTGCGCGGTCGGTGGCGCGCTACGGTTGTGCGTTCGGCGGTGCGCTGCAGTTGTGCGATCGGACAAAATTAAGCTCCCTGCGCACTGAGGTCCACTTAAATTTTGGAAAGTACATCAGGACTTTAAAAATATTTTCTAAATTTCAGCGACAGCTCTGTCACAATAATGCGACCAGCCCGGTGCAGTTGAGCAATCGGTGACGCGCTCGGTGGTGTGTTGCAGTTCCGCGATCGGACAAAATTAAACTTCCTGCGCACTGAGGTCCACTTAAATTTTGGAAAGTACATCAGAACTTTAATTTTTTTTTCTAAATATCAGCGACGGCTCTGTCACAATAATGCGACCAGCGTGGTGCAGTTGAGCGTTCGGCGGTGCGTTGCAGTTGCGCGATCGGATAAAACTGCGCAAATGGAAAAAATGCTTAAAAAAGGTGTTTGTTTTTTCTTGGAACAGATTTCATATGTGTATATATATATATATATATATATATATATATATATATATATATACATATACATATACATATATGAAATGCAAATAAATTAAAGAAATTTTTATATATATATATATATATATATATATATATATATATATATATATATATATATATATATATATCGTAATTTTCGGACTATAAGTCGCGTTTTTTTTCATAGTTTGGGTGGGGGGGCGACTTATACTCAAGACTGACTTATATGTGTTTTTTTTCAAAAAAAATTTACTTGATCATTAACACATTACTTACTAGTACAGTTGATCACCTCACATATTATTTTTAATACACCGAAAAAACGAATAAAGCAATTCACACTTTAAAGCACAATATTCAAGTTCATGAAACAAATAAACAAAACAAAAAAAAACAACTGAAAAAGAAATATAGTTATTTTCAAACTAAACTGAACGAGGGTGACGCAACAACTGGGAGGGGAAAGCGCTGTTTTTAAAAAGCACAGGTCTGGTGAAGAGATGTGGTGATGTAAAAAAAACAGTAAGGGCAGCAATGCAATTTAGGATGCAAGCTCTGCCTGTGATGGACAGCATGCGAGCACACATCACGCCAGACATGCAAATCACGAGTCCAACGGCGCGCGTACGCGGCATTGTTTACACGATCGATGATCAATGTATTTTATGATTTGGAGTGACACAGATGGTTTGATAAACGTGTTATTTATGTAATAATCATTTGAATAACTCTGAATGTTACGTTAGGCCCGTTCTCAGCTTCTCGTGTATGTCACGTTAGCATACCATATCGTTTAGCCTGTTGTTGCTGGTTCGTGTCTGTTTTTGGTGTTGGATTTTGACAAATACATTTGCCCCAAAAGTGCGACTTATACTCCGGTGCGACTTATATATGTTTTTTTTCACGTTATTGTGCATTTTATGGGTGGTGCGACTTATACTCCGGAGCGACTAATAGTCCGAAAATTACGGTGTGTGTATATATATATGTATATATATATATATATATATATGTGTATGTATATATATATATATATATATATATATATGTGTGTGAGTGTGTATTATATATGTGTGTGTGTGTGTGTGTGTATATATATATATATATATATGTGTGTGTGTGTGTGTGTGTGTGTGTGTGTGTGTGTGTGTATATATATATATATATATGTATATATGTGTATATATATATATATATATATATATATATATATATATATATATATATATATATATATATATTTGTTATTAGGAGAAAGTTTAGCCATCGTATTAATTTGGTGTCTAACCTCGTGAGGATAAGCGTTCAGAAAACGGAGGGATGCTGTCAGGTCTTAATACCTTCAGACATTATTTTACACATCCATCTCCGGCCCTCCCTGTGTGGAGTTTGCATGTTCTCCCCGGGCCCGCGTGGGTTTTCTCCGGGCACTCTGGTTTCCTCCCACATCCCAAAAACTTGCTTGGTAGGCCGATTGAGCACTCCAAATTGTCCTTATGTGTGAGTGTGAGTGCAAATGGTTGTTTGTCTCTGTGTGCCCTGCGATTGGCTGGCAATGGGTTCAGGGTGTCCCTCGCCTACTACCCGATGACGGCTGGGATAGGCTCCAGCACACCCGCGATCCCCGTGGGGACTAAGCGGTTCAGAAAATGGATGAATGTATTATTTTACACACTATAACAAAGAGTAGAAGACAACCAGTATTCGTTTTACTCGCAAGGAGAATTACGTAGAAGGCCCAGTTACAGTCCTCCACCAATTCTGAGGTCCTCTTCCGCTATCTCCTCTTTTTATATTGTGTTGCCCTGGTTACAAAAGGCCTTGCTACACTAAAGGGAGGGGAGATTGTGGCTGTAGCAACGCTGATTAGCTAAGGAATGTTATGTGGTCCCAGGCCTTGGCCGATTCGTGACTCCAGCAGTTAGGTTGAAGTCTATCCTGCTCCTCCTCAGCCGGTTGGCTGCTGGTTGGCTGACTCGTCCTTGATGAGATATCTCGAAGCCTCCTGCGTGCCGTTTCACACAATACTAATATTGAGTAAATATGGGGAAACGTATATGCAACGACTTCAACAGATATGTCTTTTCTATAATACTTAAAGACAAACAGTCTCAGTCAACGACAATCCATAGATAAAAACTACAAGGTTTATTTAAAGAGAAAGAACTTCTTTCGAACTAAAACAAAGAACTAAGGTGTTCTGTTCATAACTTGTGAGGTTCTCTCACAGGCACATACAAAAAGATAAGAAAGGAAGGGAGTTTAAGAACTCCCCGGAGCTAGACAGAGATCTTTGTTTAAGCAAAGATGTGAGGCCTCCGGTCAGGCCGACCAGTGCTTCTCCATACAATTATTCTAACAGATGCTATGTTTGTGATAAAGCTATCTTGATGTGCTATATTAGTGGAAAATATCTCAGTGCTTTAAACCAATATCCCATGATTAATGGAACAACTTAATTCTACAGAGGATCTGCTGCCATAGAGAGCTTAGTGAGTCTCAATGCACCGTCAAAAGTCCCTCCCTCCCGTCCTTGTCAATATTGCCTTTCCTGTTCAGATCACATGGTGTGGAGAACCAAAACTGCCAAAATGAACGCATGCGTGGTGGACGCATGCGTGGATAAAAGATCAAACAAAACATGAAATTTATTCATTCCAAGACGCTAATTCTCATGAGGATGTAAGACAACCAGGCGGGGGACAACTTGAACTGGTTGCCAGAGTTGTTTAATTAAAATGTTCATTAAATGTTTTATTTATTGATCAAAATTGAATTCAATAAATCAAACAAATGTGCCATGAAACAATTAGATAGACAGACAGACAGACACTTTATTGAACCTTGGGGAAAATTCAGGAGCCAACAGTTAGATACAGTAACACACAGATAGAGCATCAGATAGACATTCCTAACATCGATAACAGAAGATAGCACATAAATAAATAATTAATATATAAAATAAATAAATAAATAGATCAAATAAATAAATAAATACATAGATTAGTAATTAATGGATCAAATATATAAACAGTGTCACTATCATGAGTGCGCCCCCAAACCCTGTGACGAGTTAAAAATTCTCACGGCATAGGATAGGAAGGAACCCCCTCAACCTCTCCGTGGAGCAAGACGGGGTCAGCAGTCTGTCACTGAATCTGCTCATCCGCCCAGTGACTGTGCTGTACAGTGGGTGTTCGGGTTGTCTTTGATGGACAGCAGCCTCGCCATCACTTGCTCACCTGCTGCAGATGCCAGATCAGGTAGCTCCGTGCTCACTACAGCAGCCGCCTTCCTCACTAGTTTATTCGCCTTCACACTAATAATAATAGTTAGAGCGAGCACCACTCTGTCCACCCTAACAATAATAATTCATTCAATTTATATAGCACTTTTCAAGTACCCAAAGACGCTTAGTTGGTTTATGTATTCACACCAACGAAGAACGGAATAGCGCCACCCAACGTATCAGAGTATGCCACTAGCTCTGTATCAATCCATTATTCTGGAATTGATTTGCCCTGACTTGATGAGCAGGCTAACCAGTCATGTGAGGACCTGCCCAACAAACTTTGATGGGTGAATTCGACACTTGAAAATAAATTCATTGCATATTGTAACACAGCCCATGAAAATTGTAATGAAAGAGAGGGATAATTATGTAGCTATGTTTTCCTAAAACCATCCATCCATTTTCTGAACTGCTTTTCCTCATGAGGGCCGTGGGCACACTTGAGCCTATGCAAGCTGACTTTGGACAGTGGGTGGAGGACACCCTGAACTTGTTGCCAGACAATCGCACAGCACACAATTCAACAACCATTCGCAATCTCACATACAAGGAAAAGTTAATTAATTTACACATTTCATAACACATTGGTTTATTGAATTCCATATTTAATTAATGATATGTCCACACTGTTTGGTATTCAGTAGTGTCCAGTCTCCAATCAGGCAAGTTATTATGTATTTGCGTAGGTGAGCTGATGACTGGTTGTGCCGACCGACAGGTATGGATGGGTTTTTGTATGTGTATGTGGGATGTATGTCTGGGAGGTTTCTGTGTGGGTTCTGGAACAGAGAAGAACAAGTCAAAGTCATCAATGACTCTCAAAGATGATATAAGGCATATCAAATCCAATGAATGGGCCTAAATAACATCATATGGTCTGATAATGTAATGCTAGCTAATTTGCACACAAAAGCAGCAAGAGAACTTAATCTTGGCTGATAGGATAATTAATTCACATCAGATGGCGACACCACTTACCTTACCTCATATGGAGGCACCTTCAGGAAACCCATTCCTTGTTATAGTTACAGTGAATAATTTCCTTGATGTTTTTTTTTTTTATTGGCAATACCAACAAAAACTTTCCATGATATTGATGGATGATATTTTTTTTCAAAAGTGTTTTTATTTATGTATCTCTATTTGTTTGACTGTTATTATTGTTGTCTTACGCTGTAAAGTTAAATTCTCCACTGAGGAACAATCAAAAACTCTGAGATTCGGATCGTACGATGGACCATAAATCAAATGAACAACCCTAAATGCCATTATGCATTGTTTGCATTCTGATTATTTGACCTTCTCATGGCCCTCAAATCTTTAAGTATCAGGACGTTTGAACATATTACAAGTCAGGATTTATTCCAACTATGAATTCCATTCTTTCATGACGCTTATGAATTCCAATTAGAAATAATTTTAAATAAATGTCTTGACATTACTTATTGTAAATGTGGTAATTATTGCCTTAATTTACTTATTTGTCATAATGTTGAGGTTAAACGCAGCACAGGAAACATGAATGAATACGTTGAAAAATGTCTTTGTGCAGGTTAAGCGGCGAAAAGGTGAAAGAAGCACAGAATAACTACACAACTGCAACGTCTTTACAGCTGAGGTTGGATGATTATAAGTATTATTTGACTGTCCGAGCATTCTTCAATGGAACCTGGTCTCCAGAGTCTGAAGAAATCTCCTTCACTCCTTTTGAACAAAGTATGTCAGCATGAACATTTTTACATTAAAACTTTTGTTTAATCCCACTTAAAACATGAAGCATATGGTGCACATATATGGTGATAAAAGTTTACAAGTTTAGTCATTTACTATTAGATGCAGCATTGGGGCTTGACATCTTCTTTAGTTGTTTTGTTTCTTTAGTTGTTTACTTGTTTACTGTAAACACTGTGCCACGTGATGTCTTTTTTTGTCAGTGTACGTCACATGTTTTTTTGTGCGCATGTATGTTATGTCATGGATGTGTTGCGTACACAATTAGAAGTTTTTGTGGAAAATAATAACACGTGACACATTGGCTGTGAGATTGGGAAGGTCATTTGTTAACGCAAAGGTTCAGTTTATATGCCTTCACAAGTGACATGTAGGTATTTTATCAAATGCACAAGTACATCATATACGCTAGCAATAGACAGTAATTACGCTTCAGCGCGATGGCTTTAATTTAATAGATAATGGCTTTAATTCATTCTCCAAAATTATCACATTTGATTTTGTAATGTGAATAACCACATAAAAAGATAGGATTTGGCAAAAAATCCAAATTGGGCATTAAGCTCTGCAGTATGAACGTAGTCTATGTTGAAAAATATGTTCTCTTATTGTTCCTAGCTATGATAGGTCCGCCAAAGGTAATGGTGACTGACTGTGGAAACTGCATTCTTATCAACATATCCCTGCCCGATGCTGACAAAAGCTCAGGAATACCAAACAATGACATCCTGGCCTTCTACAAAGGAAAGTTCAGGGTCTTGTGGAAGAAATCTAACAAAATTGAGGTAAGAAATTCTACTCACAGTTGTAAAAGTATTTCTAACTTGCATTTGGTTCACTAAATTTTTATTTAATATTCTATAATGAGAGAGTGAGGGAGGGGGAGCGGGAGAGAGTGAGAGAATTACAGTCTATACATTTGAATAACCTGATACCTAAACCTTGATATAACTGGCCCAGTTTTTACGCGATTTTCTTTCTAACGCGATTTGGTCATGGACCCCAATTTTTTTTTGTCATAAATGCATTTTCTTTTGAACTTTGACCACTTACCTTAAAACATTTGGAAAATAACGTGTAAACCTTAGTGCTAGTGATTTAGGCTGTATTCAGACCAGAAAAGTCCTTTAGTCCCCTTGTTTGGTCCGGACCAAAAGCGGACTTAATTTTTTTCTTTTGGTGCGGTTCCTATCTGAATAGGTACAGTCTGAACTGTACATTTTGCAAATTAAGTATACACATCCACACTTGTGACGATCTGTGCTCCCATTGGACACCAATAACCAGGGCGACACACAGAGCACATATTTGTGCTGTTGGTTCGGATCTTTGCTGTTTGTATTCACATCTGAAGCGAAACGCACCAGAGTTTGTTTGGAAGCGGACCGAGATCACTTGAAAAAGTGGGTCTTGGTCTGTTTTCTCAATCCGCACCAGGATTCGTTTGCGTGTATTCACACCTGCACAAATCGAATGCTGGTCCGTTTAAAGCGGACCAAACAGTCAGGGATGAATACACCCTTAATTTCCGTGACTAATTTAAAGGCTTTTGATAAGAAGTTGGAACAGCATTCTATTGTGCGACCACAGAAATGGCGATCGGTTAGGGCTGTTTGATCTTTATGACTGCTAATTGGATAGAACGTCCCTACATGATCGCTAACCTGATTGGTCAGTATACGTAAGAGGTAAGCTTTTTTTTTTTGGATCTTTCCCATCTTTAAACTTTCTAAATAACGCACTTTTGGGGTTAATGTGATTTCCCAAAATTATATCGACCAGGAGTCTCCAATTCCGGTCCTTAGGGTACAATGTCCTGCAACTTTAATGTCTCCCTTTGGTGACCCGTGATATAAACAATTACCGTAATTTTCTAACTCTAAGTTGCTCCGGAGTATAAGTCGCACCAGCCATAAAAGGCACAATGAAGTGAAGAAAAACATATATAAGTCGCACCGGAGTATAAGTCGCACTTTTGGGGCAAATTTATTTGTCAAAATCCAACACCTAGAACAGACATGAACCAGCAACAACAGGCTAAACGATACGGTATGCTAACGTGACATATATACAAATGAAGAGCTGAGAACGGGCCTGACGTAACATTCAGAGTTATTCAAATAAGCCAACTTAAATGACACGTGAATCAAACCATCTGTGTCACTCCAATTCATTAAATCCATCGAACGTCCTTTATGTAAACAATGCCACGTATGCACCGCATATGTGCCGCGCCGCTGACATCGGACTCATTGTAAGTTGCATTTCTAATTATTCCACAGACCCATATAACAATATATAAAGTATATTTCAAATAACTATCATAACTATCATACAAATATTATCAAACCATCTGTGTCACTCCTAATCATGAAATCCATCGATCAAATTCCTCGTCCTTCCGCCGCAGTATATAACTATATTGTAGCGTTAACAAAGTACCAGGAAAGACGTGGGTATGGTAAACTGCTCTTTATTTAACAAAACGAGTTCAACGAGCCAACAACTACTGAACTGTAACGATAAAAACATACAAGTTGCTACACGAACTAAAATATATCAAATAACTATAACATAAATAAGATTTCCAAACCTTGTGTCACTCCAAATGATTAAATCCTTCAAACGTGGGGCCCTTTGTCATCTTCGTCATCCCGTGATTGAATCCTTTGTCCTTTATGTAAACAACCGCCGCGCGGCACCGGTGACGTCACTTGCGGTTCAAATGACAGTAATCCCTTGCTACATCGCGGTTCGTTTATCGCGATTTCACTACATTGCGGATTTTTGAATTTTGAAAATTTGTGGAAAAAATCACATAAGTCGCTCCTGAGTATAAGTCGCCCCCCCACCCAAACTATGAAAAAAAACGCGACTTATAGTCCGAAAATTACGGTATATACACATCAGTTATCGTGGACCCCAAATCTGACTAATTACATCAAATCGTCTTCCTCAGAGTCATCCTCCAATCCGCGAAATGCAGGGACTGGCAAAATGCCAAGCTTGCCTTGCTGGACAGCCTGGTTTGGTGGGGCCCTTCCATGATTCCCCACTGCACGCTCAACAGGTCCAATGATCGAGACCCTAATGCAAGGAACACAGCAGCAACCTCAAAACACAAACGCTCCCAATACCATCCCACCAGAAAAAATTACATTACGGCCTACCCCATTCTATTTACCAAACCACTTTTCCAACATATCAGTAAACGAGTTTGACACACCAGAGTATGAGTTTAACTTATACGACAGCACCCCAACAGTGAAACGCTAATGCGGGAGTCTTATAAAAAAATATATATACATATAAAGTAATCATAATAACAAAGACACTCATTTTCATCATTAGTCTGATGATGTACTGAAAACATGCCTTAAAAATACATGCAAACAAATGTTAAAAATAAAAATAAATCAAAAATATCACATCAACATTGTCAAACGCCGCCTACAATTTTCCAAAGACTTTGTTTTCTCTTTTTATTCTCTAACGTCAGATAATGGGAAACTCCACATTTTACTATTCAATTAGTAATGAACAATGTCTTTTTTTCTTACGTTTCAGCAAATATGTCACTTAATAAAATTAGAAATTATGATGGGGAATCCAGTCCACGAATTTCACCAATAATCAATTTTAAGTTTACCTGTCTTGTTGATTGTTAATTATACAAACCTATACCTGGAGATTTCACATTGGACGATGTTAGGCAGATGCTGGACTTTCAACCACCCTGATCACCTATTACCTTTTCTCTGGGGAGGAAACCAAAGGGGTGTCGCTTGCAGGACTAATGGAGTAAATAACCTCCCTTCCAAAACACTTACTTTTGGGTATAACAACAAATATTCATTCTCAGAATGGATTATTTGATTGTTCAATTGCGTTTCCAAAAAGGAAAACATATGATCAGTCCCCATGAGTGCAATGAAAGCTCAGGTTGATCAGGCCTGTCAGCTCATTGCATCTCTAGTGGTAAAGAGGGCTTGTCGGTCCCCCCAATTAGGGTTATTTCTAGGGCCCGTCCCTTATACAATTTGTACATACACTCCAATTGCATCGACCTTTACACGTAGGTGAGGCCAACTCCTCACTGTAACCCCTTTCATGGCCCATCCGCCTCATTTCCACCCAAATTTCTGGTACCACATGTTTAATTCAACTAGCGTCTCCCCCCACTTGTCGCTGTCAAAGGATTTTCCCCTTCCAGTCTCTGTGACGTAGCTTCTCTGGTTCCTCCTGGACATGGCTCACAACGCTGGATCTGTGATGTCAAAAAACTCATAGATGACCTTGTTAACAACCTGGCATGTTATAAAAATGAGATCCTTACGAATTACAATTACAAGTTACAAGTTCTAGATGTCAAATCACAAATGGTATTTATATTCAAGCTAGTTAGTCTATCAACTGGTAAACACATATTTATCTCTTCTATAATACTTAAATGCTTTTTATTTTGTTACTTTAGTAAACCCCTCACGAGTTGCTCATGCGTTTGGCTGTCTCGAGGATTTTAAAACATGGATAGAGAACTTATCAGTTCAAACCTAAAACATGAAAATATTAAATTCCAAAACACGGCTCCAAAGAAAACAAACTCCTGCACAACTTATTACTTTACCCCCCACAATTAAAAAGAGAAAGAAGAACAAAAAAAATTGCAGACTCAAGAATTAATGTTTTCTCAAAATGGCATTTAGTCCCACTGCTGCTACTTGAATTGAGAAATCTAACATGTCAGTAACATGTTCATCCATCCATCCATCCATCCATTTTCTGAACGGCTTTGTCCCCATGGGGGTCGCGGGAGTGCTGGAGCCTTTCCCAGCCGTCATCAGGCAGTAGGCGGGGGTCACCCTGAGCCGGTTGCCAGCCAATCGCAGGGCACACAGAGACGAACAACCATCCGCACTCGCACTCATACCTAGGGACAATTTAGAGTCTTCAATCGGCCTACCAAGCATGTCTTTGGGATGTGGGAGGAAACCGTAGTGCCCGGAGAAAACCCACGCGGACACGGGGAGAACATGCAATCTCCACACAGGGAGGAATCGAACCCGCACCCTCCTAACTGTGAGGTGGACGTGCTACCCAGTGCGTCTCTCGCTCTCTCGCTCTCTCGCTCTCTCTGGTCGCTGTCTATTGCGCATGTGTGGTTCACTGTGATTGCCTCACGACAGGCTTACCTGTATGTCAATCAAGCGATGGGATGGATTTTAGTCTTTACAAAAAATGTTTTTCTTTTAAATGTCACGCGATTGACCAGTAGTAGCTTACTTCGGTGACCCCCCCTGACCACGGTTGCCGTAATGCTGAAAAGGTTGCGACCTTGTAATTTATTAGTTGTACTGAAACATACTGAAACATTTTGGTGGAGCGCTGTGTACAACCACTATGGATCAACAAATTCATCAATTGATCCATATATAAGGCGTTCTGTGTTATAATTCTCTCTCTCTCTCTCTCTCTCTCTCTCTCTCTCTCTCTCTCTCTCTCTCTCTCTCTCTCGCATGCATGTCAAAAAAAAATTAGATTCTAATTCTTTGCAAATTTTTGAGGTACTGAATTTGGAGTTTTCATTAGTAGTCACTTATGAATATCACAATTAAAATAAATGAACATTTGAAATGCATCAATCTGTATTTGAATATTTGTGTATTCACTTATTTTACCTCTGATTTGCAGGTTTTAACAACTGAAGCCAGTAGTGTTAAAATTGACAACTTGGAAACGGGCAAAGAGTACTGTATACAGATTCAAACTGAGATTACCATGAATAAAAATACTGAGCCATCAACCTGGATATGCACCTTCACAAGTACTACTGCAGATTTGATCAGAGGTAAGGTGAACAGTAAAAGCTACAACAGTTTGTAAATTGTGACTTTTTCTGACAGAGTGGAGCCTTCAGTCATGCACATAAAGCCGAATAATTTTGGAAACTGAAAGCAAACAAAAGGGGAAAATTATGCCTCAGTTGTCAAATAATGTCAAACATGGCCTGTGTCTGATGGCGTCTGTGTCAGCATATTTTATGAAACTTCAGCTCGATGAGAATGTCGTTCATAAAACCCGCAAAAACCAAAAAATACAGTACAGGAAAAGCTTGGAGCACAGTATGCAGCGCTTGTTTGCTGATGTGTGTTACCTTTTTTCCTTTTGAACTTCATTTATCAAGCACACTTCACCAATTTTAATGTAGAATTAAAATCTTCTCTTTTCTGTATTCAAGTGATTAGTGATGCAATTTTGTAATGTTCTAGAATCCAAAATCTTTATTTGGGACCCTTTACCAGATATCAACTTAAAACGTTATTACTATATTAATTAATTACAATTTCTATAATTAGATTATTTTATTATGTATATTTTGTTATTGAACTAATATTTTACTTTCTACAATATTTGATCTGTATTTTCTGATCTTGTCATTCTGATACCCACAGTGGTGCTGACAATTTATTGCTACTGGTGACCAGCTACAGTAACATACAAGCTGTGTCGGTGCTTGAGCAAGGCCACAAATATGCTTGAATTTTTGCAACTGTCACAATGGTAAAGGTATTTAGTGGGGCATTTTGTAGTATATTGTCAAACACCCATATGTAACAAAATATACTTTTGAAAGTGGGAAACAAAAGAACTGCCCAAAGTGTATTCCAGCAAAATGTTCAAAAGACATCCTCAATTATACATTGAAAGTGCAAGGTGTAAAATTTGGCCTTTGTTTTGAATTAATCATTCGTCATATACAATTGTTGCTTGTTTCTTCCTTCAGACTCTTTATGGAATGAATTTACATTCTAGGGGCAGTTGAAGGAACAAACATTTCATTTTACATCTGTGTGCATGTGTGTGTATTTCCACAGTACCTGTTCCCGGCGCATTGATAGGTCTTGGGATTTTTTGCATTGGTGCCTTGATGACATTGACATATTGTCTGTGCCACAATGGATTTGCTTCTAAATTTCAAGCAACTCTTCCAAGAGCACTAATTGTAAGTAAAAAAAAAAGTGTGGTTTACAATATGTTTTGTGAAAATGGACAAAATGGAATGAAAACTGTTGCATTGCATTAGGAATCAAAATTGTTTAAAACTGTTAAGTATAATATACATTTCTAGAGGCTGTCAGGAGTAATACAACACGTTTTGCAATCATTGTTACCGTAATCTCCGGACTATAAGTTGCGTTTTTTTTCATATTTTGGGTAGGGGGGCGACTTATACTCAGGAGAGACTAATATGTGATTTTTTTTCACAAAATTCAAAAATCCGCGATATAGTGAAACCACGATAAACGAACCGCGATGTAGAAAGGGATTTTTGTCATTTGAACTGCAAGTGACATCACCAGTGCCGCGCAACGGTTGTTTACATAAAGGACAAAGGATTCAATCACGGGATGATGAAGATGACGAAGGGCTCCATGTTTGAAGGATTTAATGATTTGGAGTGACACAAGGTTTGAAAAACTTATTTATGTTATAGTTATTTGACATATTTTATTTCGTGTAGCAACTTGTATACAATAGTTCTTGGGTCGTTGAACTCTTGTTTTGTTAAATAAAGAGCCGTTTACCATACCCACGTCTTTCCTGGTACTTTGTTAACGCTACAATATAGTTATATATTAGATCTGTGCGGCGCGCGCGCGGCGTTGTTGACATTAAGGACAAGGAATTTGATCAATGGATTTAATGATTAGGAGTGATACAGATGGTTTGATAATATTGTTGTTATATGATAGTTATTTGAAATATACTTGATATATATCGTTATATGGGTCTGTGGAATAATTAGAAATGCAACTTACAATGGGTCTGACGTCAACATTTGCGGCGCATACGCGGCATTGTTTACATAAAGCACGATCGATGAATTTAATGAATTGGAGTGACACAGATGGTTTGATAAATGTGTTATTTATGTAATACTTGCTTGCATAACTCTGAATGTTGCGTCAGGCCCGTTCTCAGCTCCTCGTTTGTGTATATGTCACGTTAGCATACCGTATCGTTTAGCCTGTTGTTGGTGGTTCATGTCTGTTTTTGGTGTTGGATTTTGACAAATAAATTTGCCCCCAAAGTGCGACTTATACTCCGGTGCGACATATATATGTTTTTTTTCACTTTATTGTGTATTTTATGGCTGGTGCGATTTATAGTCCGGAGCGACTTATACTCCGAAAATTACGGTATGTTTTTTTCACTTTATTGTGCATTTTATGGCTGGTGCGACTTATACTCCGGAGTGACTTATACTCCAAAAATTACGGTAATTTAGCCAGGGCCAATTACAAAGTTTTGACGAATGTATGCACATAAGAAGAATAAGAAAGAAAGAATAAGTAAGAAAGAATAATAAATAACTCTTCAACTTACAAAATCAACTCGAACTAAATCTAACAATAAATCAGCAGAGGGACAGCCTTATTACATGGCAGCGGCACATATGCACACAACACATGCAAACTGGCATGCATACACACGCGGGCACACAGTTTTTGATGGCACCGTGTGTGTGTGTGTGTGTGGGGGGGGGCTGAATAAATCCGTAACTTTTCTGCATTTGGGCGCGTTCTCCTCCAGCACCTTTCTTTTTTGTCCTTCTCCGCACCGCCTTTCCTCTTCTTTTTACCACGTTCGAAGTCCATTATGCTCACTTGCACCGCTCGCTAGCTACACAGCAGCCGGCACCTGAAATACGTAACACACCCCTTCCTGTGTGGTTGATACGGACTGTGGTGTGGGGGCGGGTGTTAATCGACCAATCGCCTTTCCCTCCTTACGTGCTTCTGGCCTGAGTGGCCTGGCCTGTCTCTCTGATAGGCACGCCGCCACACTGGCAGACTTTATAAAAAATAAAAAAATACAGAGAGACGCAGGCCAGCAGGCTAATCCTAGGCCGGTGCTTTGGGAATTCTCCTGGTTCTCCCTATGGTCAGTGCAGGCGTGGTGGGCAGTATCCTTATATGAAGATTTGTGTGTCTCGTGTATTTCAATAACACCAACATTCATTCCTTTGAGAAAGTAGACTCCGGGAATTTACTGACTCTGAGGTTGAAGTTGCCAAAGGAGTCAAAAAGGTCTTCATTGTCCCAGCCCCTGGAGTGATGAAATCTGTCCAGAATTCCTAAAGTCTCTAACATTTGTTATTGACTGTGTAGTAAAGATGGGGTGATTAAGGATCAAATCAATTAAATAAGTAAATAAATAATTATCAATTAGCTAGTTCAATAATTATTTTGTTATGAGTAGTGGAAATCAACTCCCAGCAGTATATTCAACCACCACTAGGGGCACCATTCTTTTTCTTTATAGTTAGTGTGAAGGCGAAGGCCTTCACACTATTGTTATTCTACTTTATTTTTCTTATTAGTGTGAAGGTGAAGACCTTCACACTATTGTTATTCCTGTCCTTTTTAGTGTGAAGGTGAAGACCTTCACACTATTGTTATTCCTGTCCTTTATTATTATTTTACTTATTCTGCCTGTTTTTTCGGCGCTTAACTACTTCCACATACTTCAACCAATTCACTCCGTTCCACTTTTCACTTATTCCAAATATTCAGGAATCGCGCGCTCACATTTTATACATTCAAAAAATTTTCCGTTTTCACAAAATTCACAAATTTCCGGCAATTTTTTCCCCATTCATTCTTAATGGCAGATTCAACATTTCACATTTACGTTGTTCCAGTTTGAAATTCACATCATTCAACCCATTCAAATCACATTGGGGACATTCCCAAACTTGGCAAATTCAAAATTTTCACATATTCACGTTTCAAAATTTCACAAAATTTCACAAAATTCCACAAAATTCCACAAAATTTCCTTTTTCACTTCTAATTTCTACATACTTCAACCGATTCAACTCGTTCCAACTTTCAACTGTTCATCTTTTCCCTACCTATTCCACACCTTCCCATTCAGCAAAAATTTCACATTTTTCAAATTTGAAATTCAACCAAATTCTGCAAAATTTCCTTTTTCCACTCTAATTTCCACATTTTTCAACCGATTCAACCCATTCCACTTTTCAACTCTTCATATTCTTCCTACCTATTCCCCAAATTCCCACTTAACAAAAATTCCACATTTTTCAAATTTGAAATTCAACCAAAATTTCCTTTTTCCACTCTAATTTCAACATTCTTCAACCGATTCAACCCATTCCAATTGTATTCACTTTGTTCAACTTATGCATTTTCGCTAACTTTTTCAATTTTTGTCCGATTCAACCCGTTTCAACATTTAACTCCGAAAGTGACAACTAGAAAGCCGTATATTTCGTTTCGTTCCAAATTTCAAAACTTTTTGGCGCAATTTTTTTTTAAAATTCCCATTCATTCTCAATGGGGATTTATGATTTGCTCTAACTTCTACATTTTTCAACCGATTCAACCCATTCCAACTTTCAACTCTTCATATTCTTCCTGCCTATTCCCCAAATTCAAACTTACCATAAATTCCACATTTTGAAATTTGAAATTCAACCAAAATTTTCTTTTTCCACCCTAATTTCTACATTTTTCAACCGATTGAACCCATTCCAACTTTCAACTCTTCATATTCTTCCTCCCTATTCCCCAAATTTACACTTACCATAAATTCCACATTTTCAAATTTGAAATTCAACCAAATTTTCCAAAATTTCCTTTTTCCACTCTAATTTCTACATTTTTCAACCGATTCAACTCGTTTCAACTTTCAACTCTTCATATTCTTCCTCCCTATTCCACAAATTCACACTTACCATAAATTCCAAATTTTCAAATTTGAAATTCAACCAAATTTTCCGAAATTTCCTTTTTCCACTCTAATTTCGACATTTTTCAACCGATTCGACTCGTTTCAACATCATTCTTCGGCATTCCCCGAGTATTTATTCAACTTCTTCACCTTCACACGCAATTTCCTCAGGAATTGCAAATTCTAGTTATTATTATCCTACTTTATTCCTCCCACTTTTTTGACACCTAACTACTCCCACATGCTTTAACCGATTCACTCCATTCCAACTTTCACACGTTCCAAAAATTCACGGCATGACTGCTAGTATTTTATTTGTTCATAACATTTACCGTTTTTGCATAATTAGCAAATTTGTGCCTTAAAATCCCCCATTCATTCTTAATGGCGCATTAGACACGAGCGACGTTCAAGTTCGAATTTTGACATCTGACAACTTTTTTCATGATTTCTTTCCTTAACTCATTTATTTAACTCTTTTATTTTTTATTTATTTATTTTTCATTCATTCATTTAGTTATTCATTTAATTTTAAGTTAAAAACATCATTTTACCGTTTTAACGGCATTCACCGTTTTTATTTCTCGTTTAATACCATCATTCCACCGCACTAACACTATGTCGCTGTTTAGCTCAGTAAGAATACAATGGCGTTTGGAACACGAGCCACTTCCGCGAGGGAGTTCGATCCCGGTTGGCGATAATTTTTTTATTCTTTAATTTTTCATTCATTCAATTTTAACACATTTTAATAATTATTTTCATCATCATCATCAATGCCGTGCCATTTTTATTTTATTTAATCATCAATTTACCATTTGTATGTCATTTAATCATCATTTCGAGTCCCACAATAGTGTGAAGTGCCTTCGCCTTCACACGCAATTTCTCCAGAAATTGCCAATTCTAGTTTAATATGTTTTTAAACTAACAGAAATCGGAAATCAGTCCTTAGATACAAAGGCCAGCTATAGTTAACTGATTGAATTTGGTTTGGAAAAGCTTAGAAGTCCCTAACTTTAATTTAGACACACACACACACACACACACACACACACACACACACACACACACACACACACACACTAGCTAGCTATTGGTGGTATGTACTTGCCCAGGTGCTGAAAGGGTGGCATCTCTTGCATTTGTAGACATGGGGTAGTGGGCCTTAAATTTCTCCCGCAGCAGAACGTCAACGAAACCATACTAGAAACCCGCTCCGCGGAAGTACCCCCGACGGCAAAATATGGCGGCATATGAAGGCGGCGGGCCAAAGCCCTTGGGACCCTCGCAGCCCGATTGAGGGCAAACCCTGGAGCAACCAGGTCGGGCGGGGCCTTGCGTTGTGGAGGTGCAGAGGTGTCGCTCACCCAATCGAGAAACCCTCAGTTGAACCTGAGGCGTTTGGTCCGGGTGGCCGCCTGGAACGTATTCTCACTCCATGATGACTCCCGCATGTGCGCAATGTCGACGGAGCTCGCTCAGCTGGGCATCGCGGTGGCTACTTTCTTTGAAGTGTGGCGGCGGGGCTCTGGCGAGATCAGGGCAGGTGGACACACCTACCACTGGTCTGGTCTGGTCGACTCGACGGTCAGCACAAGGACGGAGTGGCCATTGCGGTTGCCGATCGGGTGGCGTCGCAGATAAAGGAAGTCACGTATGTATGTGACTATGGCTCGCACACTCTTTGTGCGTAGTATCGTTTGTCGCAGTGTATGCTACCACCGGGACAAGTAAGCTGTCTGCAAAGGAAGAGTTCTACGCTGAACTCAGCTGGGTTGTAGACGCTGTTCCTGGGAGGGACACGCTGATTGTTCTTGGGGACTTCAATGCTGTCACTGGTACCTATGAGGCATGTGTCGGTCCTCACGGCTCTGGAAATTGTGACACCAACTCCACCATGATGCTTGACTATGCCAGGAGTCATGGTTTGAGAGTTTGTGGATCATGGTTCCAGAGGTCGGATTCGTGGCGTTGGACCTGGTATTCAAATACCAGGGCCTGATCAGGAAGGAGATTGACCATGTACTTGTAGACAGTCGGTGGACCCTGCTCCAGAACTGCAGGGTGTTCCAAAGTGCACAGTTCTTCAACACCGGCTTCTTGTAGCAACGCTGAAACTATGCCTTCGAGCTCCGAGAAGAGCAGCCCCCGGCCAGATTCAGCTAGACGTCGGTCAACTGTAGGAGCCTGTAGTGGCGGACGTGTATGTCGGAACTTGGCAGTGAGGCTTGGTGGGATGGGCGTAACGGAGGACCTGCAGGCACTGTGGGAGGGCTTCAGAGACTCAGTCCTGGCGGCTGCCAGTGATCACGTTCCAGAGATCCCTAGGAATCGTCGGACTGCCCTTTCCCAGGAGACGGTGGACATAATCAATGAGTGGCGCAAGGCAAGATTCAATGGCAGAACCGGTCGCTACAGGGAACTGAGGCGAGAAGCCATTCAAGCTACTGGTCGGGACCATGAGGGGCGGGTTTGAGATCTCTGTGAGGCGGTCGAGGTTCACTTGGATAAAAGTGACACTTCGCCCGGCTTACGAGGCGATGCGAGAACTCAGCCGCGAGGTCTCTGCTGTAGGCATCCAGAACCTGGTGCCTAACCCACCCCTCAGCATTGATGTGCCTACCCTTGAGGAAGGCCGAAAAGGCTGTGGGCCAGCTGAGGGATAGAAAGGCTCCGGGAATCTGCGGTCTGTGCAGAGATGCTCAAAACTGGAGGGGATGCCGCCCTCCGGTGGTTGCACACGCTGATTAGCTCCGTATGGAGCTCGGGGCTCATCCCAACAGACTGGAAAAGGGGCGTTGTCGTCCCTATCTGGAAGGGGAAGGGTGATATCCGGGAGTGTAACAATCACCAAGGAGTTACCCTTCTCTCTGTGCCAGGCAAAGTCTTTTGACTTGACTTGACTTCTAAACCGGATACGTCAGCAGCTCTTAGACCACCAGCGTCCTGAGCAGTCTGGTTTCACACCAAAACGGTCAACTGTATACCACATCCTCACACCTCGTGTCCTCACCAAGCGCTTTCGAGAATTTGATAGAAAGCTGCTTGCAGCCTATGTACCTTATTGGCCCGAAAATAAGACAAACCTGATTATAAGACAACCCACTCTTTTTCAAGACTCAAGTTTGAAAAAAAAACTTTTTGAACAACAAATTAAATTTTTATACAGAAAATAATTACATCTGAAACAAATGATTCTAACAATATCTTTGAGAGAAAAGGCATGTCTATTTTGCCTCATTCAAATCATGCAAAAACTGTATCACACCTTAATATCTGAACATTTAAATATGTAAAGTGCAATCACATTTGTAAATGAATGGCTTCTGGTTTTTAATAATAATAATAGATTTTATTTGTAAAGTGCTTTTCATAAAAGAATCTCAAAGTGCTACAGAAATAAGACTAGTAATAGAAACACACACAAAAAAAAAAGAATAAAGGCATAAAAGCACAGAGACGATAGGAGACATCTAAGAGGAGCCTTTCTAAAGAGAAACTTTTTAAGCCCCTTTTTAAAATTGCCCACAGACTGGGGTTGACGTAGGTGCGCAGGGAGAGAATTCCAGATGTGGGGAGCAGCGGTGCAAAAAGCTCGGTCTCCCATAGTGCGGAGTCGTGTACGGGGCAGATGGAGGAGGTTGGAGCTTTGTGACCGGAAGTTACGGGTGGATGAGTGAGGAGTAAGGAGTTCTTTGAGGTATTGAGGGGTGTTACTGTAGATGCAGAGGTGGGTGATGAGTGTGATCTTGTAATGGATTCTTGATGTTTTGGGAAGCCAGTGTAGTTACTGAAGAATAGGGGTGATATGATCATGTTTGTGGATTTTCATCAGAGTTCGGGCGGCTCAGTTCTGAATGAATTGGAGTTTCTGGAGGTGTTTGTTGGGGATACTGATGAGCAGGCTGTTACAGTAGTCCAGCCCGGAGGAGATTAGGGCGTGGACGAGCTTTTCTGCATCAGAGAAGGTGAGGAAGGGGCGGAGTTTAGAAATGTTTTTGATATGGATAAAGCAGGTTTTGTACAAATGTTTGATGTGGTTGTTAAAGGTAAGTTGTGGGTCGGCCTTCACCCTGAGGTTGGTAACAGAGGTGGAAAGGTGGATATCTTGACCAAAGAAGGAGATGGGGGTTATGGGTGATGACTGGATCTGGTGAGGGATGCCAATTAGTATGGCTTCGGTGTTGGAACTGTTCAGTTGAAGGAAGTTCTAACTCATCCACGCCCTAATCTCCTCCAGGCAGTTGGAAAAGGCCTGAGTGGGTGATGATGAGAGGACCGGAGTGGAGCATGGATTGGGGTCGGTTCGGAGGGATAACTGGGTGTCATCGGCATAGCAGTGAAAAGAGATGCCCTGTCGGCTGTTTACCTGACCCAGGGGGAGCATGTACAGAATAAAAAGGAGGGGTCCTAGGACAGATCCTTGAGGGACACCAGACGTGACAGGGGCTGTATTTGATTTGGAGGAGCCCAGGCTGACGTACTCTGTCCTGTCAGTGAGGTATGAGGTGAACCAGTCCAGTGTGGAGAGATGGAGACCAATGTTGGTGTGGAGACTGTCACATTTTGAAATGTAAATAAACCAATTTACTGTGATAAAACAACAAAATTGCGATAACTGCATTAACCATCAAAGTTAAGTCTAACTGTAGTCTTGAAACAAATCTGAATAAGGAAAAACATTGCAATGAAATAATGCAAACTGCTACCGCTATTGTTGGGGAGCCTGAGGACTCTTTCGGGGGTTGGCTTGGATGGTTATGCTCTTTTCGCCCCCGGGTGTCGGTCAGAACACAGGAGGGAAGACGTGGTTCAGTTTTGATTGCTTTACTGAACTATTGGCAACAAATAATAACAAATAACCATAAATTGATTGATTAATATCTTTATTTCGAACATCCAAAACAAAAAGAAAATTAAGCAAAACAGATAGCACTTGAAGTGCCATATATAAGTCCATACAACAGACAAACAAAAAAATAAACCAACAAACAGAAAGAATAATTATTTTAAATAAAATAAATAATAATAATAATAATAATAATACATAAATAAATAGATCAATAAAGAATGCTCGAAAAGGAGTAGGAGGAAGCATAGCTTTTTAGATTCCTACCCCTTTTTCACTTTATCCATTAAACCAGTGATTCAACATATACTGTAATTCTACCACAGAACGCAAGTAGACACACTTTCACACTTATTTTCTGTTTCATTTTTACTTGCATGTAGCCCTTTGGCACTTTTAGCCTTTGTACTCGCTAAACAACATATTTTTGTACATTCTTTTAAACTGGTGGATATTTGGACTTTGCTTGAGTTCCTCACTTAGATTGTTCCATAGTTTGACCCCGGTTATAGTGATACAAAAACGTTTTAAGGTTGTTCTTATGTTTAAGATTTTGAAATTGTGATGCCCCCTTAACTTATAACCTCCCTCCCGATTCCAAAATAAGTTTTGGATATTTTCTGGTAGTTGTTTTGCTTTCGCCCTATACATGATGATTGCTGTTTGATAAGATACTATGTCGGTGAATTTTAATAGTTGGGATTGTATGAAAAGTGGATTTGTGTGTTCCAAGTAGTTGACTTTATGAATAGTCCTTATTGCTCTTTTCTGCAGAATGATAAGTGGCTGTAGTGAAGTTTTATAAGTATTCCCCCAAACCTCAACGCAGTAATGCAAATAGGGCAAGACAATAGAACAATAGTGTACGAAGTGAATGATAATCCAGTAATTCTTTTGCTTTGTATATAACTGCCATGCTTCTTGAAATTTTAGACTTTACGTGTTCGATGTGTGGCTTCCAACTCAGCCTGTCATCTATTATAACCCCAAGAAATTTGTTTTCCTGCACTCTTTCAATTTCAGTCCCATTTATTTCTATTCGTATCTTTTTGTTCTTTTTGCCAAATACCATAAACTTGGTCTTACTTACATTTAATGATAATTTGTTCCAATCGAACCACATTTTGGTTTTTTTCATTTCCTCATTCAACACTGATTCCACTTGTTGAATGTTGTCACCTGAACAAAAGATATTTGTGTCATCTGCAAAATTTACGAGTTTTAGTTCTTTAGAGAGTTTGCACATGTCATTTATATACAAAATAAATAATTTAGGGCCTAAAACTGATCCTTGTGGAACACCACAGGCTATGTCCAAATATCCAGAGCAGTGATTACCCAACTTTACATATTGTTGCCCTTCTCGCAGATAATCTTTTATCCAGTCTAATACTAATCCCCTTATCCCATATTTTTCTAATTTATTAAATAGTATATCATGATTAATT
Organism: Syngnathus leptorhynchus; assembly: GCF_054491065.1. Classification (NCBI taxonomy): domain Eukaryota; kingdom Metazoa; phylum Chordata; class Actinopteri; order Syngnathiformes; family Syngnathidae; genus Syngnathus; species Syngnathus leptorhynchus. The sequence continues at coordinate 1,428,077 of NC_141203.1, read as the reverse complement.
GTGTCAAAAGCTTTTTTGAGGTCAATGAAAACTCCTACTGCATGTCGTTTGTTGTCTATTGCATCGGTGATTTCCTCGATTGATTCCATTAATGCCTGTGCTGTTGATCTGTTTACTCTAAAACCATATTGGTTCTCAGCAAATAATTTATATTTTTCCAAAAATCCATCCATTCTACTGTTAAAAAGCTTTTCCAATATTTTTGAGAGTTGTGGCAATATTGAGATAGGTCTGTAGTCTGTAAAGTTGTGTTTCTTTGGGAATGTACCAGTTAAAAATGACAAGTTACAGATGTACACAAGTGGCTTTGAAATCCCCTCAATGACTTGCTTAACTAACATCATATCAATCCCATTGCAGTCGGTAGATGTTTTATTTTTGCATTGTTTTACAGTGTTAATAATTTCATTTTCATCAACTGCCTTCAAAAACATTGAGTAAGGATTCCTTTCTATTAATTTATCTCTGTTGCCTGCATCTGGTGCTGGAATCGGTATGTTTTTTGCTATTTGGGGCCCAACATTTACAAAGAACTGATTAAAACTGTTTGCCACTTCTTCCATATTATAATTTTCAGTATTATTTATAACAAAATATTTAGGTAATTTGTGTTGTTCGGTACCTTCTCTAATAATGTGATTTAGGAGAGTCCATATCCCCTTAATATTATTTTTATTATCCTCTAATTTATTTTTATAATATTCTTTCTTACTTAATCTTATAATATTAGTTAATTTATTCTTATATCTCTTATATTTATTTTTAGCGCACTTTGTTCTCTGTTTTATGAAATTCCAATAGAGTAAATTTTTCTTTTTACAGGCATTTACTAATCCTTTTGTCAACCATGGACTGTTTTTTTATTATATTCCTTGATTGGACAATGCTTATTATATAATAAAGTGAATGTAGTCATCGATTTATGGTAAGCATTATTTACATCTTTTTCTTTATATATTGCATCCCAGTTCTGTTCCATTAATTCATGTTTTAGAGTACCAATTGTCTCATCTGTCCTAATCCTTCTTTGTTGCTTATACACCCCACTTTCAGATTTGAAATTATTGTCATACACTGTGAACACTGGAAGGTGGTCAGTAATATCAGTAATTAATATCCCGCTTGTTGTCCTGTTTTCTATTATATTGGTGAATATGTTATCTATCAGAGTAGCACTCTGTGATGTTACTCTAGTAGGTCTAGTGATTGTAGGAAAGAGACTCATGCTATGCATTAAATTAAAAAAAATAGCAATATTTTGATGCTTGTTTGGATTTAATAGATCAATGTTATAATCCCCGCAAATAAAAATATTTTTGTTGCCTTTTTGTACAATCACACTTTCTATCCATTCTGTGAATGTCTCAATGCTAGGACCAGGAGCTCTATAGACGCAGCTTATAATAATGTCTTTTTTCTTTTTAACACAAATCTGTATCGTGAGACATTCAAGAAGATTGTCCACCACCTGTGTCATAGCCTCTACAATCTTGAATTTCATATTCAAATCAACATAAATTGCAACACCACCACCACCACCTTTACTTTGTCTGTTATTATGTATGAATTCATAGCCTTCCATCTCAAAGTGCATTCCCTTCTCAGTCGTAATCCAGGTCTCAGAAATAGTAATTATATTAAATGGTTGTTTGAATGTGTTTAAGTAATCCCGAATGCTACTAAAATTTCTATATAGACTCCGGCTATTGAAATGAATAATAGATAGTTTATCTTTTGTTAAGATGTCCTTGTTGTACTGATCATTGCTGTAATAATAACGTGTTGTTTGTGGTGGAAAAGAAATTATTGTCTGGGTCAATGTCCTGATCTATGTCCAGAGTGCTGCTTTCACTGTAATCAAACGTTAGTTGTTGTTCATGTTCTTGTATCCACTGTGTTACATGTCCATTGTTGATTGATGTAGGTTGAGTAGTGTCCCTGAGCATTATGTTTATGTTTTGTGTTGTTACCTCCATTCAGTTCAAAGTCCACTCCAGTTGATTTTCTATTGAGGATACTTATTCAAGCTTTTCCAGTTCTTCAATACTCCTCACCATCAGTATCTTGGCCTCTTCTGGTGATCCATTTAGTTTGATGTATATCTTACAATTTCTGGTCCATGTACTCTGTATTTTTCCCATTCTTCTCAAGTGACGTGCTTTCTTTGCAATATCCGCATTGGTCTTTGTCAAATGTTCATTTATGTAGATTTCTGTGCCTTTGAGCAACTTACCCTGCTTGAGAAGTGCAACTTTGTGCTTCCTGTTGACAAATTTCAGAATGACTGCTGGTTTGTCATTACTGTTTCTTCTGGGCAGTGGATGACATGCTTCAACCTGGTTGGAGTCCATAGTTATTCCTTTAGTTTGCAGAAACGCAGCTACCTGTTGCTCGGCTGAGCTTGCATCTTGCTCACAGCCATCGTTACCTGCCGTCACTGCCCTTGCATAAGATATAGGTTTAATTGCTATTCCTGTGATGACAATGTCATTTATTCTTGTATATTGCTCAATATCCGCTACCCGACTTTCAAGGTAGGCAAGCCGCTTGTCCTTCTCAGCATTGAGCATACGGAGCGTCTTTACCTCTTCCACCAGTGTCAAGATGTTTTTCTGCTGCATCCTCAAAGCAGAAACTTCTTCCGAAAGGAAGTCAAGTGACCTTTTTATGTCCTCGACCTCCTCCGTGGACATGGTTAGGTTTTTTTTCGGCCCCATATTGCTCACGTTAGTCGCAGCTATCTATTTGACAGCTCAATCAGCTGGTGAAAACACACACGCTCACGCTTGAACGGGAGATCGTTTTTGAATCGTTACACAGCCACCTTCGTCGTATTTTACTCATCAGCGAATTCCTTGAGCCTTTTGGGCGACGATATTAGCGACTGGATAGGAATCTGACACGATCCCTGCTCCTCAACACCGCGCGCTCCGCTTGCGTGTTCCGCATTATTATATGCGGAACACGCATATAATAAGACTAATTATTATAGTCTTTAATAAAAGACTTGCTGATGCCGAGCTGAAGTCCACAAGTAAATCAAATACTTTCGGCAACACACCAAACATAAGTCATCGATCAAGACAACAAAATACATTGGCTGGCGACAGTTAGTTGCCGTGCCGCTGTGTAACGGCTACTCGTACGATGCGAGGCAAACTTAAAAGGGGCGCACCAGAGCTGTCAATCAAACGGCGTGCACACAAAGCAAACCGCAATCGGACAAACGGCACAACAGTGGACAGTAGTAACAATGAAATGTATATACTTACTTTGTGTCAATCACGATCACAGCAACATACTCAGTCGATACCAGCAACCTTTAACTTACCGCTGCGCACAAGTGAAAATGGGTATAATGTCAAGACCCCGAATATAAGACGACTCCCACTTTTTCATTCTTATTTCAATGCAAAAAATATTGTCATATTCGGGCCGAAACGGTACATCAATTTCAAGAAGGCGTTCGACTCAGTCAGTAGAGATGCTCTGTGGAGACTTCTGGGGCTACACGGGATCCCCCTACAGCTTGTCCATCTCATCTCTGCTCTATACTCTGACACAGAAAGTGCTATTAAGTACGGAGGCACCACCTCTGACTTCTTTACAGTCAATACTGGGGTGAGCCAGGGGTGCGTACTCGCCCCATCCCTTTTCAGCACTGGATTGTGGACCGTGTTGTAGACAGGACGGGCTGCGTGGCGTCGTTCGGCAATGTTCGAATCACTGATCTAGACTTTGCTGACGACGCTGTGATCTTTGCGGAGACCTTGAACTCTGCCCGCCTCCTGCTCAGAGATAAGCTGAAGGCCTCTGTAATCCAATCCGGTCATTTGAACAGGAGTTAAATTTATCCAGTCATATCGTTGAAATTTGCAATTATACGTTGTGGATAGATTAGCTTTGAAATCTAATCAATGTTCGAGCAATCCACCATGAGTGAAAAGTGAATGAAATCCCTCAATCTGTCCGCACCTTGAGTGGGGTTTAAATTCAAGATTCAAGAAGAATTTATTCGCCATGTTTGAGCGTGCCAAACAAGGAATTTGACTTTGTTACATCATAGTCTCTGTTAAACATTTAGGTGACTAACACCACTCAGGACATGTGAAAATGACAAATGACAATTTTCTCAGCCATCCCCTGATCTTAAACTCCCATAGGGCAAGGAATAACTCAAATCTCCGACTAGGGGAAGTGAGAAACCTTGAGAAGAGACCACATATGGGAGGGTCCTGCTTCCAGGATGACCAGACTGCAATGGATGCAGAGAAGACACATGGTGCAAACAGTGTAGACAATCCAAAAACGTGTGGAGAGCAGGATGTTATAGCACAGCAATGACTCTGAGACTCTAAGAGTGGTGTGAGTTCATCAGAGCAACAGCCTGGAGGAAGAAGCTGTCTCTGTGTCTGCTGGTTTTGGCGTACAGAGCTCTGTATCGCCGTCCGGAGGGGAGTAGTTCAAACAGACTGTAACCTGGGTGAGAAGGGTCTGTAGAGATGTTGCATGCGCGTTTCCTGGTCCTGGACAGGTACAAGTCTTGGATAGAAAGGAGGTTGATTCCAATGTTCTTTTCTGCAGTCCTGATTGTCCGTTGCAGTCTGTGCTTGTCTTGTTTGGAGGCTGATCCAAACCAGACAGTGATGTAGGTGCAGAGGACAGACTGGATGATGGCAGTGTAGAAGGTCTTCAGCAGCTCCCGCGGCTGGTTGAACTTCTTGAGCAGTCTCAGGAAGTACAGCCTCTGCTGGGCCTTCTTCCGGACAGAGTCTATGTGGCAGGTCCATTTCAGGTCCCGTGAGATTGTGGTACCCAGGAACTTGAAGGTGTCTGAGGAGAGTATGGTATTACTGCGGATAGTGAGGGGTGAAAGTGGTGAAGGATCTCGCCTGAAATCCACTGTCATCTCCACGGTCTTGAGCGGGTTCAGCTCCAGGTGATTTTGGCTGCACCAGTGGACCAGCCGCTCCACCTCCTGTCTGTACGCAGTCTCATCACCGTCCCGGATCAGTCCGATGAGAGTGATGACGTCTGCATACTTCAGGAGCTTCACAGGAGAGTCACCTGAGGAGAAATCGTTGGTGTAGAGAGAGAAGAGCAGTGGGGAGAGGACGCACCCCTGATTGGCGCCAGTACTGGTGGTCCGAGTGTCAGATGTGATGCTCCCCAGCCTCACACTGGAGGCAGGCACCGCGAGCTGGATGAGCTTCTGTTGGAGGATGTCAGGAGTGATGGCGTTGAATGCCGAGCTGAAGTCCACAAACAGGATCCTGGTGTACGTTCCTGGGGTGTCCAGATGGTGCAGGATGTAGTGCAGTCCCATGTTGACCGCATCATCCACCGACCTGTTTGCCCGGTAGCCAAACTGGGGGCGGTCAAGCAGGGGACCCGTGACATGCTTCAGGTGGTACAGCACCAACCTCTCGAAAGATTTCATGACCACAGACGTCAGAGCGACAGGTCTGTAGTCATTCAATCCTGTGATGGTGGGCTTCTTGGCCACTGGAACGATGGTGGAGCTTTTGAAGCACGAGGGCACCTCACACAGCTCCAGGGAGCGGTTGAAGATCCGTGCAAAGGTGGGCGCCAGCTGCTCAGCACAGACTTTCAACCAGGAGGGTGACACGCCGTCTGGGCCCGGTGCCTTCCTGATCTTTTGTCTCCGGAACACCTGGCGCCCTTCCTCCTCACGGATCTGAAGTGCGGGCACGGCCTCTGCAAGAGAGAGATTAGGTGACAGCGGTGATGGAGGTGTGGACAGAGCGGTTGTGAGGGGAGGGGAGTATGTTGATTGTGCTGCAGGAGGTCCTGTTGTGTGTGAGGACCTGCAATAGAACCTAATCAGCTGGTTAGCAAGCCTTGGGCTCTCCACAGGACGGGGGGTTCGTTTCTTGAAGCCCGTGATGCCCTGCAGACCTTTCCACACTGTTGAGGGATCAGGATTGGCGGAGAGGTGTCTCTCCAGGCTCTCCCTGTAACACCTCCTGGTTCTCCTCACCTCTCGGTTCAGTGTGTTTCTGGTCTGCTTGAACAGGTCCCGGTCGCCGCTCCAATGTGAAGGCAATTGTTGCTGCAAATGTCTAAATATGTTGGCGCATGCATGTTAACGGGATACAGACTTCAGTCATTGACTGAAAAACATATATCTTTACAAGTTTTTAAAAATATAATTATGTAGCTTTTCCGAGTATTATTGTGACCCTAAAAAGGACTAACTCTGCATAGAGTGGCCTCAGCAGAACAGCTGGACGCGTCAATTGACGCGCATCACAACTTTGCGTCATGACTACTTAATACGCGTTTGTAGGAAAAATCTAAAAAAATCTGACTTTTTTTTTTAATTCACCATGCTAAGTAGAAAAACAAAGACAAAAACACAGTTGAACATTATAACATGCACAGTATGGTTATCCACGTAACAAAGTGCAATAAAGTGTAACAAAGTAGTTTCGCAAGAATTTCAGTCACAGACTTGCATGTTTGTGCTTGTCCCTAATATCACACAGCCTTATCTTTGCAAGTGATGCAAATTTTAGCCATACATTTTCCACATACAGAACGTTTGCAAACATCATAGACGGTTACAGTTTTGTTGCGGCTACTGTTGCTGTTAACGCTGCCATTGGTACGGGATTCCTGACTGACATCTCAGCTGATGTCAGTTCTGTAGACAGCCGACGTAAGAATTCCCTGCATGAGATATTAGTGACTTGGCGGTAGATTATCCATGAATTGACTCCAGCCATATCTAGAATGTTGAAGAACACTGCAAGTGGCCATCTTCTGTTGACATCTGTCAGCACATTGCGTCAAGCATGTCGACTCCGCATTTGTTGCTGTTGTAATACAGGATTGATTCTGGCTTCTTTTTGCCATCTGTCTGGCACAGAGAACCTTTGTGCAGAGTTGACAGCAGCACAACAGATTTAGAGGGCTTTGATTGGTATCTGACCAACTGGATCGAGCCAGACCTGTAAAATACTGACTCGTGAATGGCCATCTCTCTCCTGTTCCATCGCATGGTGCCAACTATTGATGTCTGCTTTTCCATAAGCTTCGGTGCTAGGTCTTTGCTTGTTGTCAGTGGTGACGTTGTAGCCACGTCCAAATTACAGCCCCATAAGTGTCATCACTACATGTCATCACCCCAAACTGTTGACTCTCTGCTCATCCTTTCCAAGATATGGTTTTACACCGAAGCAGTACTTTGTTCCAACTTCAGCTCAAACTTGATTCCAAACTTGTCGGATTTATTTGGCATGTATTGAGTGTATCTACAGCGAGTTTTGGTTGGAAACAGCTGTTCATCCACTGTTAGTGAATCCTGCGGAATATATGCCTTCTGACTGTTTTCAACAAAACCTGTGACATCAAACAAAACTTGTCTTTCTTGACCCTCTCTCCACAAGTGGAACGCACATCAAAACAGATGTACCTCTTTACTTTTCTGAATCGGTCATGAGGCATTGCTTGACGAAAGGCTTGGCATCCATATTTTTCTGACCACAGCAAATCTAGTGGAAAGTTCTTGGCATTCATACACCCTCTCAAGTACAGCAACCCAATAAATGCATCAAGCTCATCATCTGATATATCCCACAACGGATCAGATGTGCGGGCATACTCAACAGTGCAGCGCTTGATGTGATGAGTCATGCCTTCATCAACAAGTATCGTATTTTCCGGACTATAAAGCGCACCTAAAAACTTAACATTTTCTCAAAAGCCATCAGTGTGCCTTATAGTCCGGTGCGCCTTATATATGGACCAAATTCCTAAATGATAATGGCCCGAAGCATTGTGTCATGAAATCAATCATAAGTGGCCCGCTGAAGACTATGAATCATGAATCAAAAAGACTATGGATCATTATTTTGTGATTGTAAAGTCATTTGTTGCATCTGAATTTGAAATAAAAAAGATAAAATGGAGAATGATTTGATTTGGATTAAAAATCTGACTCGATGCATTAATGGTGCGCCTTACAGTCCGGTGCACCTTATATAAGGATAAAGTTTTAAAATGGGCCATTCATTGAAGGTGCGCCTTATAGTCCGGTGCGCCTTATAGTCCAGAAAATGCGGTAGTTTGAATGCATCAACAGGTGTTCGGACAGTTCTGGTGTAATTTGTAGGACATGCTTTTGCTGTTAATACATTCTGTACCTGCATTCGTTCAAGTGGTGCTGTTACTCATAAAATATCCCACTCTGTGCCATCTTTGCTGCTAACGTTACATCCCACCCTACTTTCATTGTGTGGAGCACTGACTGGAACAGCAACCCCTTTTATAGCGTCTCCTTCTTCTCTGTGAGAGGATGCCTCCTCCACTTCTGTAGCATCCCCCTCTTCCCTCTATGACGGTGCCGCCTCCACTTCTACCGCGTCCCCTTCTTCTATGTCTGATGTGACGTCATTGGGGCTCAAAGATGTTACTGCATATTCTTCGGTATCACTGTTTGTTGAAACGTGTTCAAACTTGTCACCAGAGACGTCTGTATCAAACAGGTTCTGAAAATGTTCGAGAGCCTGTTTGGCAGTGTAGCGCTGTGGGCCCGTGCTTTGTTGTTGTAGCTGTGATGAACACGGGTCGCCTTGCGCTTCAGCCTGCTTACTTTCTTTTGAAGACTGATGCGACTTCGATTTTGTTCTCTTCATCTCTATTATGATACGATTACACTCGTCACTCCGCTACGATATCCTCACACAATTACGTTCTCGGGGCGTGCGCGCAAACAAGACTTGCGCGGTAACATGACGGGCGCAACAACATGTGATGTGCGACAGTAACATCGATGACGCTGTTAGAGGTAGATCAAAACAACCGCTGTTCTAGTGTTAATATAAATAAATACATCAAAAATACAAAACACAAAATCCCATAATTAAAGCTGACCATCTACATTTAAATCACATCCATTCTGGTGTTGTATAAAGGCCATGTCACAACATTTTTTCATTCTCCAAATACGCCCTGATCTAACTATGCCTTTGACGTTAACCCCCTTTTTTTCTCTGCGCTTCTTTTTTCCCCTCTCTTGCTGTTGTGTTTGTCTGGTAACCTTGGTTTGTGTCCAAGGTCCGTGCAGTGATCATACATAGTGTTTGTCAGACAGTTTTATGTGTTTGTCTGATCGCACCACGTAGCGCTACGAGTACAGCAGGCAGGTTCTGCTCGACGTCGGCGAATGCGAGTTTTGCGGCGTTTCGGACTTTGATGCGGGGACATTAAAGTCACTGGGACTACAATGCCTGCATCATCGCTGGACTCGTCTGCTACTCCTTCCCCGGACCAGCAGCGTCTGAAGCGGTGTGCGAGGAGGCAGAAGAGGGGGAAGCGCGGAGGCGTCCGGGCCAAGCTAGCGGCGTGCCCAACTCGCCCGGCCGTGCCTTCCATTCTTCTGGCGACTGTCCGGTCGCTGGACACCGGACTCTGCTGTGCTACTGGAGCGGCTGGCGTGCTATCGAGCGGACCGGGCACTTATTACTTCTTCGTTGCTCTTGTCTGTTCGTTTTTACTCTTTGTGCTATTTGGTGCGAGTGTTGTGTACTGTCTAGTCACCGTGGGACGGTGGGGAACGTAATTTTGATCTCTTTGTGTTCCTGGCATGTGGAGAAATTGACAATAAAGCGGACTTTGACTTTGACTTTAACGTGGAGTGACCTGAAATCAAAGTTTGAAGGGAGAAAAAAAGTACTAATTGCTATTTATTTTTTTCCCCCACTGTAGATGCATGAAAAATCTCCGGCAGTAGAGGAAACTAGCCCTGATTTCATCTCAGTTTGCACAGATACGTACAAACAGAAGAAGTGCACTATTCCCACAGCATTATATCCTGCCCACAGAACCACATGCTCAGGGAAGGATGAGGGGGAAGTGGATGAAGAAGAAGGAAATGATTTCTACATTAACAGAGATGCTGAAACTTCCTCACAGGAAAGTTCCTGTCGTTATTCTGGTGCTGTATTAAGGACAAATTTGACTGTGAGGTCACACGCTGAAGCAGATGCATCTAATTTATCATCTGGGACTGTTCCAGCAGAGCTGGATCAATTCGAGACTGGAGTTGAAAATGGCACATTTTTGTCTCAGCAACTTGAAATGGAAGTCAAGGAGCAACTCATGTTTGAGTTGGAAGAGGAAATTAATGAGAAAACTCTCAACATGTCTGAAAATGTCAACCTATCATCTGTGACTCTGACTGGTAAAACCATATGCGAGAAAGAACTTGCTGATTCTTTGAGGCTTTCTGTACCTTTAATGTTCAGAGACACAAATGAAATTTTGGTCCATCGAAACTTCAATGACTTGACATCAACGGTCTATACATGCTTTGGTGAAACTCGATATGAGAGTAAGTGTGATGACGTTGAGACACAAGCTAAGTTGGACAAAGAACAATTCTTAGGATATGTGCGACGCTGATTTGTTTCTGCAACATACAGTCATGGATAAAATTACTAGACACACATGTTGCCTCAGTTACTTGTTCATTTTTTTCAAAGTAGGCACTTTTTAACTGAGACAACTTTGGACATCTTGGCATTTTGTTCAAATTTATTAGGATTAACAGTTTGAGGTGTATCACCTCATTTTCGAAGGGGTACCAGGTAAAAATGAAAAAACAAGGTTTAGCAAAAATGGAAGTAAACAAATAAAAAATAACAAACATGTACAACATACATAACATTCACACAAGCATTCTTGTCCTGAAAATCAAGAAGTTTGATCAGGATGCTTCTTAGTTTGTCGAGGGGATCTGGACACTTCGGAAGTGGTAGGAGTGCGGTGAGCCCTCTCAATCTTAAGCGGTGATGGGAAGTTCTCCTGCCCCAGAAGGTGGAGGATCAGCTGGGTCATGAATCTGACCATGTCTCCAGATTCTGCAACTCAGGTATGCCAACAAAACAAAGGTCGTTACGTCTGCTGCGATTTTTAAAATTCTTGAGTTTGTTTGTCCGACTCCAGTCGTTAATGTGGGTCATGAGATCATTACGTTGTCCTCATTAGATGAGACATGTTGTTCAAGCAGATCGGCTTGCTCAGACTGGGTGGATAGTGAGCTTTGAATCGTATCCAAGCTGGTCTGGACTGGATCAAATTTTGCGTCCAGGTGAGGCAACATATCACCTCTCACCTGTTGAATTGCAGCCAACAGTCCCTGTAGCATCATTTGCTTCAGCCATCATGCCATGATTAGTCCACGAAATGTCCTGTTTGATTAAGGCTCCTATGTAGATTAGTTGAATTGGAAAGACGCCTCCATTGCTGTGGTCGTAACGTGGTTGGTGCCTGTCGTGGTGGCAATCCCCGTACCCACTGGTGGACACCGGTGGTAAGGGAAGCCATCAAGATGAAGAAGGAGTCCTATTGAGCCGTTTTGGCCTGCGGGACTCTGGAGGCAGCTGACAGGTAACCGGATGACCAAGCGGAACGCGGCTTCGGCAGTTGCTGAGGCAAAAATGATGTCACGAGTCGGTGGGGAGAGTACTTCGAAGACCTCCTCAATTCCACCGACACGCCTTCCATTTTGGAAGCAGGGCTTGGAGACTCTGAGGTGGACTCTCCAATCTCTGGGGTCGAAGTCACTGAGGTAGTTAAAAAACTCCTCGGGGGCAAGGCCCCGGGGGTGGGTGAGATCCGCCCAGAGTTTTTAAAGGCTCTGGATGTTGTGGGGCTGTCATGGCTGACACGCTTCTACAGCATTGCGTGGACTTTGGGGACGGTGCCTCTGGATTGGCAGACTGGAGTGGTGGTTCCCCTCTTTAAGAAGGGGGACCAAAGGGTGTGTTCCAACTATAGGGGAATCACACTCCTCAGCCTCCCTGGTAAGGTCTATTCAGGGGTGCTGGAGAGGAGGGTCTATCGGGGGGTCGAACCTCGGATTCAGGAGGAGCAGTGTGGCGTTCGTCCTGGCCGTGGAACAGCGAATCAGCTCGGCTTGGCAGGATCCTTGAGCGTGCATGGCAGTTCACCCAACCAGTCCAAATGTGTTTTGTGGATTGGAGAAAGGCGTTCGACCGTGTCCCTCGGGAGGTTCTGTGGAGGGTGCTTCGGGAGTACGGGGTGCTGAGCCAACTGATAAGGGTGGTTCGGTCCCTGTATCACCGATGCCAGAGTTTGGTCCGCATTTCCGGCAGTAAGTCGGATTCGTTCCCAGTGAGGGTTGGACTCCGCCAAGGCTGTCTTTTGTCACTGATTCTGTTCATAATTTTTATGGACAGAATTTCTAGGCGCAGCCGAGGCATTGAGGGTGTCCGGTTTGGGGACCTCAGCATCGCGTCTCTGCTTTTTGTAGATGACGTGGTGTTGTTGGCTTCTTCAGGCCGTGATCTACAGCTCTCACTGGAGCGGTTCGCAGCTGAGTGTGAAGCGGTCGGGATGAGGGTCAGCACCTCCAAATCCGAGTCCATGGTCCTCGGTCAGAAAAGGGTGGAGTGCCCTCTCCGGATCGGGGATGAGATCCTGCCCCAAGTGGAGGAGTTCAAGTATCTTGGGGTCTTGTTCACGAGTGAGGGCAGGAGGAAGCGCAAGATCGACAGGTGGATTGGTGCAGCGTCGGCAGTAATGCGGACTCTGTACCGGTCCGTCATGGTAAAGAGAGAGCTGAGCCAAAAGGCAAAGCTCTCGATTTACCGGTCGATCTACGCTCCTACCCTCACCTATGGTCACGAGCTATGGGTCATGACCAAAAGAACGAGATCCAGGATACAAGCGGCCGAAATGAGTTTCCTCCGCAGGGTGTCCAGGCTCTCCCTTAGAGATGGGTGAGAAGCTCGGTCCTACGGGAGAGAAGAGCCAGATGAGGTGGCTCGGGCATCTCATCAGGATGCCTCCTGGTCGCCTCCCTGAGGAGGTGCAGGACGTGCTGGAGAGACTATGTCTCTCAGCTGGCCTAGGAATGCCTTGGGATCCCCCGGGATGAGCTGGATGAAGTGGCTGGGGAGAGGGAAGTCTGGGAGTCCCTCCCAAAGCTGCTGCCCCCGCGACCCGACCCCGGATAAGTGGAAGAGGATGGATGGATGGATGGATGGATGGATGGATGGATGGATGGATGGATGGATGGATGGACGGACGGACGGACGGACGGACGGACGGATGCTCAGGGTTAAATATGCTAATATAGAAGCAGTTGGCAGACTCAGCTTCAGACGTGCTGACTCACGATGCGGCCATCTTGTTTCTCATGCTTTTTATTTTCTCAGTCAGCTTTATGATGTGGATGATGCTTTATGGCCAGAATTACTTTCACTTTATAGCTGGATCTCTGATGCCTGCAAGAACAAGACGAACGTCATGGGACAAGACACAGACAGACAGACAGACACAGACAGACACAGACAGACATAGACAGACAGACAGACAGACAGACCGACACAGAGACAGACAGACACAGACAGACACAGACAGACACAGACAGACACAGACAGACAGACACAGAGACAGACACAGAGACAGACAAACACAGAGACTGACACAGAGACAGACACAGTGACAGACACAGAGACACACACAGAGACAGAGACACACACAGAGGCAGAGAGACAGAGACACACAGAGACACACACAGAGAGACAGAGACACACACACAGACACACAGAGAGACAAAGACACACACACACAGAGACACACAGAGAGACAGAGACACACACAGAGACACACAGAGAGACAGAGACACACACAGAGACACACACAGAGACACACACAGAGACACACACAGAGACACACACAGACACACACAGAGACACACACAGACACAGACAGAGACACACACAGAGACAGAGACACACACAGAGACAGACACAGAGACAGACACAGAGACAGACACAGAGACACACACAGAGACACACACAGAGACAGACACAGACACAGAGACAGACAGACAGACAGACAGACAGACAGACACACACAGACACAGACAGACACACACAGACAGACACAGACACACACACACAGACACACACAGACAGACACACAGACAGACACAGACACACACACAGACAGACACACAGACAGACACAGACAGACACAGACAGACACAGACGCACTGGGTAGCACGTCCGACTCACAGTTAGGAGGGTGCGGGTTCGATTCCTCCCTGTGAGGAGAGAAGGGGGGAGAGAAGAGAGTGCAAGACAGAATTAAACAATGCTTATTTCGTGTAATAGAGACTGTCACTCACAGGTCGAGCTCTTCAGCCACTCCTGCAGGTGCCACTGAGCCAGTAGAACAGATTTACTCCACCTTCTCTCAGACGGAAGGATGCTGAAAACGTTCACTTCAAAGATGTGCATTTTCAAGAGTTGATACTTTGAATTTCTTGACCTCTTAATGTGTTTAAGACCATCAGTTGTGTTGAAGATGTAGAATTGCAATGCAATGATTGTCCCTATTTGAGTACTGTTCTAATCTGATTTAAATTGTTCTAAAACTATCGCTAAATGATATATTCTCAACTAGGCTAAGAAATATGATAGTCCATCATTATGTAAAGTCACAAATCCCATCTAACATTATGATGAAACTGGCTCAGGACTGCCCCAGGAAATTGAAAACTTAGTTACTTCTGTGCCCCAAGGCAAGTTCATCAGACTTAACTAGCCTCAGAAACCACAAGTTAAGGAAACCACTATAACTATAGATAACCGTACTATCACTCAGAGTGATACTGTAACTAATCTCGGGGTAATATTTGACCAAACGCTCTCCTTTCAAAAACACATCAAGAATATAACCAGAATTGTGTTTTTTCACCTTCGTAATATTGCTAAGATTCGCCCAATCCTCTCGACAGGTGATCCGGAAATTATTTTACATGCGTTTATCACGTCGCGCCTGGACTACTGTAATGCATTATTCTCTGGTCTTCCCAAGTCCAGCATCAAAAGTCTACAGTTAGTACAAAATGCTGCTGCAAGGCTGCTCTCACGGGCACGAACATTTGATCACATTACCCCAATATTAGCCAACTTACACTAGCTCCCGGTCCATTTAAGATGTGATTTCAAGAGTCTTCTATTAACCTATAAATCATTGCATGGCTTAGCGCCTTCATATCTCGTCGACCTAGTCGGTCTTTTTGTTCCGTCTCGTAACCTTCGTTCGCAAAACGCTAGTCTTTTAGTGACACAGAGGGCCAAGAAAATGTCTGCAGGGTCTAGAGTATTTTCTATTCGGGCTCCAGAGCTCTGGAATCCCCTACCAATGGATATTAGAACTGCTACCTCAGTAGAAACATTTAAGACACGTTTAAAGACATATTTCTATGATATGGCCTTTAATTAACCTGTAGTGGCCGATTCGGCTGGAGTTTGTTTTTGTTCCCTCTCCCCGACCCCACTTCTCCCACCCCTCCCCGGCTGGGGAGGTGGTTAGGTGACACCCAAGCTGACAGCGGCTATCTAGATTCTCGTGGACCGAATTCAGGATGAGGGAACTGCAGCGGATACCCTCCTCGAAGACACTGCCAGTACGATCGAGGGCTCCTCCGACAGCTCTTCGCTTTGGCCTGGACATCCACTTTTTTATTTCCATATTGTGTATTTTATATGCCCTCTTTGCATCCATTGCAGCCTGGTGATCTTGAAAGGAGGATCTTTCCATCTGTGGTCCCTTCTCAAGGTTTTTTCATTTTTCCCCCGGTAGGTTTTTTTTTAGTTTTTCCTTGCCCTTTTGGGAGCTCAAGATCAGGGGATGCTTTGAGAATAATTGTCAATTGTTTGTCTATGTGAAGGCCTTTGAGACTGCTTGTGATTTAGGGCTATACAAATAAACTTGACTTGACTTGACAGTGAAGTATGTTGGAAATACACTCAAATACATCATTGTGAGGCATTTTAGAAATTATCTTTTATTTTGAAAACCGAATGTCTTTACATGCTTTCGCACTGCTATGCTTTCCCTTTGCTCTCTTTTACGGTGTTAACATCGCACTGCTCTTCTTTTTCTACGTTCTCTTTTACTGCTACGTCCCAAATATGGGCGTTTTTTTTTTTTTTTTTTTTTTTTTTTTTTTTTTTATAGAGTGGCTGACCTGACCACGAGAAAATGGAAAAACGGCTGGCTTGACCGCAGTGTTGCAGACAGGATTTCATTTATATAAATGACAGTCATTTATGGCGTTTTCAGTTTCAATCGATCCAAGCACGCATATTACAGATGTTGCGCAACTGGCTGTATTCATGTATTCACCCTTCACACTTATGTTATTTTACTCCATTCACTTTATTGTGTGAAGGTGAAATTTGAAATTCCACCAAATTCACCAAAATTCAACAAAATTCCGTTTTAATTTCCACATTTTTCAACCGATTCAACCCATTCCAACTTTATTCACCTTATGCTCCCATATTCACCCCCTTCACCCCCACTTCCACTATGCTTGCACAATTCAACCTTCTATATAACTTGGAATAACTTCCAGTGTGGTGGTCATCTTGGATTGACCCAATGAACCCTGAATGAACTGGAAGTGCTCCGAATCAAACCAGAAGTGACCCCGATTGAACCGGAAGTGACCTCAGGTAAACCAGAAGTGCCCTTAATCAAACCGGAAGTGACCTCAGGTAAACCAGAAGTGACCCGAATAAACCGGAATTGACCTCAGCTAAACCGGAAGTGGCCTAAATTGAACCGGAAGTGACCCGAATAAACCGGAATTGACCTCAGCTAAACCGGAAATGGCCTAAATTGAACCGAAAGTGACCCAAATAAACCCGAAATGGCCTCAGCTAAACCGGAAGTGGCCTAAATTGAACCGGAAGTGACCCGAATAAACCGGAATTGACCTCAGCTAAACCGGAAATGGCCTAAATTGAACCAAAAGTGACCCAAATAAACCCGAAATGGCCTCAGCTAAACCGGAAGTGGCCTAAATTGAACCGGAAGTGACCCAAATAAACCAGAAGTGACCCCAAATAGACCAGAAGTAACCTCAGCTAAACCGGAAGTGGTCTCAATTGAACCAGAAGTAACCCAAATAAACAGGAAGTGACTACAGCTAAACTGGAAATGGCCTAAATTGAACCGGAAGTGACCCAAATAAACCGAAAGTGACCCAAATCAAACCGGAATATTTATATTTATTTGAAATTCCACAAAATTTTCCAAAATTCCATTTTTCACCTCTAATTTCCACATTTTTCAACCGATTCAACCCATTCCAACTTTCAACTCTTCATCTTTTTCCTCCCTATTCCCCAAATTCCCACTTCGCATAAATTCCACATTTTCAACTGAAATTCCACCAAATTCTCCAAAATTCAAATTTTCACCTCTAAATTCTACGTTTCTCAAGTAATTCAACTCGTTTCAACATCATTCTTCAGCATGTTCCAAAAAGTTATTCAAACATTTCGCCTTCACACGCAATTTCTCCAGAAATTGCAAATTCTAGTTATTCTTCTATTTTAATCTCCTCACTTTTCTGTCCTTCTTCTTCCACACAATTAAACCCATTCACTCCATTCCACTTTTCACGCATTCCAAATATTCACGAGATGAGCACGTCCATTTTTCTTATTCCGAAAACTCTGTTTCTGCAAAATTCCCAAATTTTCCCCATTCATTCTTAATGGCACATTCAACATTTCACATTTACGTCGTTCCAGTTTGAAATTCATATTATTCAGCACATTCACATCACATTGGGAAAGATTCTCAACATTCCCCAACTTCCCACTTCCCAAAAATTCCGCATTTTCAAATTTGAAATTCCACAAAATTCTCCAAGATTCGGTTTTTCACCTCTAATTTCCACATTTTTCAACCGATTCAACCCATTCCAACTTTCAACTCTTCATATTCTTCCTCCCTATTCCTCAAATTCCCACTTACCATAAATTCCACATTTTCAAATTTGAAATTCCACCAAATTCTCCAATTCCGTTTTTCAGCTCCAATTTCCACATTTTTCAACCGATTCAACCCATTCCAACTTTCAACTCTTCATATTCTTCCTTCCTATTCCCCAAATTCCCACTTACCATAAGTTCCACATTTTCAAATTTGAAATTCCACCAAATTCTCCAAAAGTCCACCAAATTCTCAAAAATTCTGTTTTTCACCTCTAAATTCCACACTACCTTTACCTTCACACTAATAAAGGACAGGAATAACAATAGTGTGAAGGTCTTCACCTTCACACTAATAATAAAGGAGAGGAATAACAATAGTGTGAAGGTCTTCACACTAATAATAATAATAATTAAAAGTAGAATAACAATAGTGCGAAGATCTTCACCTTCACACTAATAATAATAAAGGACAGGAATAACAATAGTGTGAAGGTCTTCACCTTCACACTAATAATAAAGGACATGAATAACAATAGTGTGACCTTCACACCAATAATAATAATAATAGAGAACACAATAATAAAACAAACTTAATTCATCGAATAAAAGGTTTATTCAACTTTCATAAAATTGTTCATTTATATTTATTATTATTTTAATCTTTAACTTTTCTGGCACTGCAATTGAAAACAGATTCTCATTTGCAATATCAACCTATCTGACAAAGCAAAGGATATAGTTACATATTTGCAAGTTCGTTTACAATGGTAATGGTTCGAGGAATGTTGGTGCGAATGGTCGGCCCCTATACATTTTCATCTAACCAAATCTGGCCCGCTTTGCAAAACGTTTGGACACCCCTGGTTTAAATATATAATGAAATGCCTTAAAGCATGGCTTCTTCCCTGAGTACTTGCAACAACAAATATGAAATTTTGAGAGTATAAACAGACACACATTGATGTGTTTATTTTTGTGCATACCAAATAATACATCCTTCCACAAAATAGCAAAATCTTTCACAATATTATTAACAAAAAAATCACAGTTTCTGCCAAAAGTCTTTCACAATAGGGCAATGCCAAAATAAGTGTACTGCAGTTTAAGCACAGTCATTACAGAAGGTACAGTTTACATCAATCTCTTTTTCAAATCTATACTTGATATATAGTTTCCCTGACCTTGTTGGTGATCGTGTGTCTATTTGATAATAGCCAGACCTTTTTCCATGGTATCCCATCCTCTAGGTTGTCCTAATAACTAAAGAAATTACGTCTCTTTGGAATAAAGCACGGATGGATCTAGTGTTATTGCCTGGCAGGCCAGAGAAACAGGCATTGCCTACCGGTGTGTTAACTTTACCCCCAGAGGAGAGATAACGAGGGTTAAATCTTGGTTGACTCTTAAACAACATACAAACACCAGAAGGAATGACTTCGAAAACATTTGCATCGTCACCTGGGGTAACAGTAATGTTATGTTTCTTGAGAAATTCTTCATATGAGAGATGTGGCCTATCATCATTGAAAAGGTGATCTCCCTGTTTGATTTTGTTTTCAAACTAGTCTTGGAAGAATAGAGATTTGTGCATGTAAAGAATACCCCAATTGTTCTATATGAAATATCTGTGAGGAGAGAAATTATGCTTGTACATGAGAGACCATGAGAGAAAAGCCTGTCGATGAAATGCAGACATTTTAACAGAGATTTGATCTGTTATATTTACAGACAAGGAAGAAATCAATACCACCCAGTTTGTACATTACATGGGCTAGAATAATATTCCATATTGAGGTGGGTTTTATGAACAATTGCCTCATCCAATTTATCTTAAAAGTCTTATTCCAAGTTTTAAAATCCAAAATATTAACCACCCTCATAAGAACACAACAAACTTTTTCAAATAGTGAATTATTTCTTCCAAACAAAGTCAAAGTGCATGTCGTCAATTTCCTTTAATTTTTTTGTCATCTGGATGTAATGTCAAGGCTGTAGAGGCGTGAGATACCCTCTGCTTTTGTTAACAATATTTGTTGGGTCTAAATATGATCAGACACCACATCACATCAAAGTCAAAGTCCGCTTTATTGTCGATTTCTTCACATGCCAGGCACACAAAGAGATCGAAATTACGTGTCCCACCGTCCCACGGTGACTAGACAGTACACAACACTCACATCAAATAGCACAAAGAGTAAAAACGAACAGACAAGAGCAACGAATAAATAATGAGAAAATAACCCAAATAATAAACAATAAATAAATAAATAGACAAATAACAGCAGCAAAATGGAGCAAGCACGCTAATAGCAGAAAGCCAGATCATAGCGCAAAAGAACAGGACGAAGAGGAGAAGACAACCAGGATGAGTTTACTCGCGAGAAGAACGATAGAGAAAGGAAGCTCAGTTACAATCTCCATCAGTTCGGAGTTCCTCCTCCACGTGCTCCTCTTTTTAATGTTCTGGTTGCCCTGGTTACAGAGGCGTTGTTACACTAAAGGGAGGGGAGATAGTGGTTGTAGCAACGCTGATTAGCTAAGGAATTAGCTAAGGAATGTAGTGTGGTGTGATTTAGCACTTAATTGTCGGCCCTCGACCCCCGCATTGGGATTGCAGAGTCTGTTCTTTTCCCTCAACCAGTTGTCTTCTCCATGGGTGGCCGACTCCTACTCGACTGTGATCAGATAACTTGAAGCACGTTGAATGCCGCTTACCTGTGGAACAATGCAACTAAACCCTTGGTAAGTTTATCTTCTTAGTAAACTAACACAACACATAATAATAACAATATCTAGTCCTACCTAAACATTTCAACGCATATTCAGTAAATGTCAGGTAACTGGTATACAGTTCCTTAAACGAACATTGAGTAAATATGGGATAACTTATATGTGACTACTCCAAACTGTATATAACATTTAACAAAGAAAAACAGTTCCAATCAACTACAATCTATGAATCAAGGCTACAGTTAACTAAAAGGAATGAAGTCCCTTTAAACTAAACAAAGAACATTTCGCCTATGCAAAGAAGCTCTGCTCATTGTTAGTGAAGGCCTCTTACAAAACAAACACAAAAGTAACATAAGGACAGGAAGGATACATAAGGCTGGCGGGGATCAAAAGACATTCCTTAAACTAAATACAAAGCATTTAGTTTAAAGGAGAGTCGTAAACTCGTAAAAGATAAGGCCTTCTGGTCTGGCAGGCCAAGGCTTCTCCCGAGATTATTCCAACAATATTCTACCTCTCAGTGACAAGTCTCGCATTAACCCTTGTTCAGTTTACGTTGTGTTGTTTGTATAAGAGGATTAATGTTTGAAAAGCTTCTTTTAACCTGATCTGTACTTACTAAGATGTCCAGATATTTTACTTCAGTTTTTACCGGTATATTGTAAAGTTGCACATGACTCTTTTTCAAGACTCAAGTTTGAAAAAAACCATTGTCTAGACCCCGAATGTAAGATGACCCCCCCCCCCTTTTCCAGTTTTATTTCAATGAAAAAAACATCTTATATTCGGGCCAATACGGTAAGTACCGTAATTTTCTGACTATAAGTCGCGGTTTTTGTCATAGTTTGGGTGGGGGCGACTTATACTCAGGAGCGACTTATATGTGATTTGTTAGGGTTTATAAACTATCTTGATCGTATGATTATGTTGGGATGTAGACTAGAATGATGAACTTTGTTTGAACCTTTTACCTTCCCGTGATTCTGAACAGTTGAACCATTCAGTTGTTGAAGCTCTCCAGGTGGTGTGGAGGCGTCCTTGTTTTGCTCCACTAGAATTTATGTCCACGGCCTCGTGGAGCGATAAACTGGGACCCTCCCAAGTGGTTAATCATTTGCTGAGGTGCCCACCACACATGTCAAATGTCACCCCCACCTTGGCTGACTCTCACCCCCACCCTTCTTCTCTCAATAAAGACTCTCTTGCATGACTTCAACGGCAGACTTTGTTCGGACATTGCTGTATCTACAGTAACGAACAAATTCTCCACTTGCAAGTGTTCAAAGGGCATACTGTCTCCCGTGTGGTTCTTGCAAAATAAGTTAGAGTTAGAACATCTCTAACATTTTGGTGCCGTGACCCGGATCCAACATACCCACTGCTGATCGACGGAGGACGACGTGCTGCATTGTCGACAAGCCAGCGTCCATTAGGAGGACCTGGTAAAGAAAAGACCTGGCAAGTAAATTCTTCGCTGGGCCAGCATCTTAGGTCTGCCTTCGTCGGACAACAGTGGATTGACGGAATCCGGCAGTGCAACGAACCAGGGGACAAGTAAGTTAAAGCCCTAAGTGTAAACGCGTAAAAAGTTAAAGGTGCACAAGATATACGGCTTTGGTTTGTCCGAGCTATGAAGTTTACGGTTTGGTTTGTCCGAGCTATGAGATACGGCTTTGGTTTGTCCGAGCTATGAAGTTTACGGTTTGGTTTGTCCAGGCTAAGAAACAGCTGGGGTTTTAGCCCCAGGGGAAGGAACAGGCTAAGAAAAATCAGAGCTTCTTTTTCTTAATTGAAGAAGGGCGTAGATTCTTTTTTTGGTCTGTTTTTCCAAGCTGTTTGCATGAAAGTTGTGTGGTTGAGAGTGTGAATGGTAGGATAAATTGAAAAAAAAAAACAGTACTAGCAAAAACCAACGGTAATAAAACAGGCTAGTAATTTTGTTGAAGGGTAAATTTAATCCTGCATTGAGGATCCTCAAAAAAGAAAAACAAAAAATTGAAAAAAAAATTGGAAAAAAAAAGTTAAAAAAGCGCTAAATTGTGTGGTTGAGTGTGTGACTGGTAGGATAATTCGACTAAGAGGCAATTTTGTTGAAGGGTCAATTTAATCCTACATTGAGGATCCTCAAAAAAGAAAAACAAAAACAAAAATTTGAAAAAAAAAAAAAATAAAAAATGGAAAAATCTAAAAATACCAAGTTAAGATGGGAAATAAAAACGGCAAATCTCTAGCTCTTGAAGGTGATGAGAAGTCCATTCCATTAACATTTGAAAAAGAATTTAGGGTGCATAATGGCATCCCATTCAATGATGCAGCTAAGAGTGCTTATCAGCAACAGCTAAAATATGCGCTCCTCAATGGTTCCCCACCTGAATTAGACAACAGAGTGCGGAAACACTTGGAGGAAGCACACACTGCTTGTGTTACAACAACCATGCAGTGGGCCAGAGACGCTGACAAAGTGATCAAGAAAGGCAAAAGGTCCGATGTATTTCATCTAGATGATGATGATAATCATGTAGATGAAGATGCAACAGTCTTCTTCCAAAGTTCCCAATGGGGCAGAGGAAGAGGTCAAGGCCAACAAGGTTGCAGGCCGCCATATGGTTCAAAACCCCCACCAGATTCTGACAACTGTTGGAACTGTGGGAGACGAGGACACTTTGCAAGAGTGTGTCGTTATGCAAAACGAGACCAATCAAATTCTGACAACTGTTGGAACTGTGGGAAACGAGGACACTTTGCAAGAGAGTGTCGTCATGCAAAACAAGACCAATCAAAGGGTGGAGGGAGGGGCAGAGGAAAAGCCAAATTTTCAGCAAAACGGGCTTCCTTTGACCGCTCATGCTCCTACTTTTGGTTTAAAAAATTTTTTTTAGGTTATTAGAACTCCTGTACATACAATGAAATTATGAAAATGCTGATTGTATGCCCGGCAAATGACAAGGGGTCAAATTATGTGTGCACACTGAAGTTAAAATTTGCAAATCAAGTGGTAAAGTAATACAACTTGTTTCTAAAAGATAAATAGAAAAATTAGAATGTGCTGTCCTCGCGTGCGTGGGTGGGACCAGCTTCATGATCGACCGCAAGAAATGGCCAGCTTGTGACGAATCATTGATGCCAGGTCTCCTCCCCTCGCACCGAGAGCTGTATGTGTGTGCATATTTGTTAAACTGATAAAATTGGCTAAACCTGTGTACAAAGAAATTTGTTAGACTGTGGTCTATCCAATTTGCACCGCAAAACAGTAACAATTTTGAAGAATACAAATAAAAAAATACAAAAGAGAGGAAAAGAAAGAAATCTGTTTGTAGACAGAAAACTGGTTTACACTAGTGCTCATTAGTGTCTCACCCTGATGACAAATTCGACAAACAGAGAAAACATGTTTTCTAGAATTGGATGAAGCAAAATTGTGGATTGTACACATTGCAAAACTGAATTTTGAAAAAAAAAAAAAAAAAAATCAATCTGATTAATTCGCAAGCTGTTTTTTTTTTATGTGTTGAGTTTTTTTTGGACTGGTGAATTGTTCTATTGGAAACATTAGGATAGGGATTGTGTTGAGAATGGTATATGAATGTTGTGTGGAGGACTTGGATAGCTTGAGACCAATGTGTTGAAAAGACTCCTCTTTGGTGACTGTGTGTGAGATGCAAATGAGCAGGGACGAATGATTTCCTGAATGAAAGGAAAGTATTGGTTGAATGGTTGAAGTTGTTGGAGACTACTATGGGAAATTGGTAGAGCAGCTTGGACAAAAGAGTGCTTTTGTGCAAGTTAAATGCTAAGAAAACAAAAACAAAAAACCCAAAGAAAAAGTTGTTGCTAATTACTAACCAAGTTATGAGGAAGTGGTGTGGGTGTTTAGAAGGGCATGCGCTTATGCGCTTCCCTGGCTCATCAACATTTGTTTGACTGATCAAAGGAACCCTTTGCTACAGGACTTAACATCCAAATCTAACCAGGATCAGAGAATCTCCTTTAAACCAGGAGGCAATAAATGGGATAGCCCCTGTCGTAAATGATCTTTTGTCAGGAGGGATTATTAGGAAGTGCTCAGATTCAGCTTGCAACACTCCTATTTTTCCAGTCCAAAAGGCCAACAAGATTGATTGGCGAGTGAAACAAGATTTACGAGCAGTAAATGAGGCAATACAAACAAGAGCACCTAATGTGCCTGACCCGCACACACTTCTGAACACTTTGAAACCAAACCAGAAGTTTTTCACAGTGATTGATCTTAGCAATGCATTTTTCTCAGTGCCAATCCACCCAGACTCACAGTTTTGGTTTGCGTTTACCTTTAAAGGACAAAGTTATACGTACACCAGATTGCCACAGGGATTTGCTGATAGTTCAACTATTTTCACTCAAGCTATCATGGCATGTTTGGCTGATTTTCAAATTTCAAACAAAAGCCAACTTCTAGTTTATGTAGATGATCTCTTGATAGCCTCTGAAACTGAAGCTGCTTGCAAGGAAGACTCCTTAGCTTTGTTACACTATCTCTGTAAAGCAGGGAATAAAGTAAGCAAAAATAAACTACAATGGGTCAAACAGGAAGTGAACTATTTAGGTCACACGTTGTCAGCTGCTGGAAGACAGATACAAAAAACCAGAAAACAAATCATTGGTGGATACAGATAATATTCACCGCATCAATGACAAACCTGTTTTACCAAAATCACTTTTTAAGGCAGCAGCAATTGCGACACATGGACCTTGCCATGTGTCGACAGGAGGGATGAGGTCAATTAACTACCTTTGGTTTAGATTCTTACTTAAAAAATTTTTTTTTGTAAAGCATGTCCTGTTTGTGTGAAACATAATCCTCAAGAGAACATGAGACCTAAGAGAGGCTCATTTCCAAAACCGTCTTACCCATTCCAAATCATGCACATAGATTTTATTGAACTCACACAAAGTGGACCTCACAAATACTGCCTAGTGATGATTGATGCATTTTCCAAATGGGTTGAAATAGTTCCATCTAAATGAGTAGATGCCTTAACAGTGGCACCCATCCAGTGCAGGCCTGGTTGAACGAGCAAACGCTACTATCAAAAGCAGGTTGAAAAAATGCATGGAATCAACAGGCAGAGCCTGGCCAGAGTGCCTAGACTTGGTGAAACTCTATATGAGAATCACCCCCAATTCAGAAGGGCTAACGCCTTTTGAAATCATCCATGAGAGACCATATAGACAACCCGTGTTCACTCCAGATTTGCAAAAAGCAGATGAAGAACAGACCTTGGCAGATTACATGATCAGAACGCTTAAAATGAAAGATGTGTTAAATGCAAATTTACTGCCGCCTAGTCTTCTTTCCCCACAGGTTGACAACCTCATTAAGCCAGGAGACTGGGTCTACATCAAGGTCATCAAAAGAAAGAACTGGGCCAGCCCGCGGTGGGAGGGACCATTCCAAGTCTTGCTGACTACCCACACTGCAGTAAAGATTGCTGAACGGCCCAGCTGGATTCACCTCAGCCACTGCAAGTTGCAGAGAGTGCTGGACCCCTCATTCGGAGTGGTGGGGAAGGCCGACTTCAAAGGAGTTTCATCGCTTAGGGTGGAACGTCTCAACGTTGGTGAAGAATTCAGCGATCCCCACTCCGCTAGGCGAGGAGATGTCCCGGTGTCTTTGCCATCCTAGTAGCAACGGAATTCCATATGCCAGGTGGATTCTATGCTGCGCTGTGAATCAGACCAGAGTGTGCTATGGTTTGTGGGCTCATCTGAATGGACCAATGGACAGTGTCATTCGTGGAAGAAGATGGTCACATGATGAGAATTTCGGGGACTGGTCATGGGACCCCAGAGGCCCATACGGGGCCTACGCTTGGTGCCGGTGTGTGGGGTTCACTGTGAGAGCTCACACACAGGAGGAATGCTATGTGTGTGTGTTCCAAACTCCCCCCCTTCCTCCACAAAAGTTTACCTGGAGGCCAGAACAATGACTATCACTGAAGCAAATGCATGGCCTTTGTGGGAGGGATTTGGATTTCAACACCATGCTGTCACAGTCAGTGATGCTACCCCTACCGCCATGGACTCACAGAAAAGAACCTGTGATCGAACTCTTTTGGATTAATGTCAACGCAACTGTTAAAGGACGAACATTGCCGCAAGTGGCCTACATAGAGAGACCAGCTGGAGTGAACTACACATGTTACATCCAAGGAAACGAGACCCACAAATGCATCAACGACGACTGCTCTCCAGGAGGAAACTGGATGGGAGCTTTGGACATCACCGCTGAGTGTCAGGATAAGAGAGCCATTTCAAGTGGTGAGGGATCTCCCACACATATGGCTGCGCCATCTAACGGGACCTACTTCATACAGAATGGCTGGTGGCTTTGTGGTCACAAGGTTTATCCGATGCTGCCCGCCAACTGGACAGGAGTGTGTGCTCCAGTGTGGGTGACAGACCACACTTACAGGATAAAACATCATCAGCTGACGACAGCACACAACTCTTCTGGACGTCCACGCAGGGCTGTTGTAACCTTTGACCCTCATGACCCTGTCTGGGGTGCGAACGTGCCAGATGATCATAAAATATGGTCCGTCGGAGACAAAGTTGTTCATGCGCTTTTTCCTTGGATCGGAGTTGGAAAACAAGCACTCTACATCGAGACACTGAACTATCGTTTCCAATCGTTTGTGAATCTCTCGCTGCAGGTCAATGATGGTCAAAACAGAGAGATTCAGGCTATTAGGCTAATGGTCTTACAAAACAGGATGGTTCTGGACTTGATGACTGCAGCGCAAGGTGGTGTGTGCCACATTATTGGGACCTCCTGTTGCACATACATACCAGGAGAAAATGACACGCACATCAACGACGCCATGAATTCACAGAAGAACTTACAGCAGGCCATGTCAAAAGACAAAGTCCCACACCAATGGGATCTCTTTTCGTGGCTATTCTCTGGCAACTGGTGGCAACTGCTGTTGAAATTTGTGGCTCCTGTGCTTTTTGTGCTTGTGTTGATGTGCTTATTTACAACTTGTGTTATCCCGTGTTTGAAGTCTGCTGTATCAAGACTTTTGTCTTCTACCATAGCACAAGTGCAAATACAACATATCAGACATGTCAAATGTGATGACTATGACGGCTGAACAAACGCAAGCAGTTTTTGTCTTGACTGTTGTTATTGATAACATTATGGTCGCCTAAGGCAGAGGGACCGTGTGAGACTTTTCCTGCATTATAACATCTTGCCGCAGGTTTTTCACTCACACACTAAAATTGATCTATGTAGATTGCGTAGATGATGTTTAGCCGAGCATGTTTTACAGAAACTTAATGATTTGACCATCGAAAATGCTTCGCAAGTGATGGGTACAATGATGTGCTGTTTCTGTGTTTTTATTTTATTGTTATTTTTCTTCATTATATTTTCTTACTTATGTTTTATTGATCGGGGTGAGCATAATCATATGATAAACAGGAGGGATATGTTAGGGTTTATAAACTATCTTGATCGTATGATTATGTTGGGATGTAGACTAGAATGATGAACTTTGTTTGAACCTTTTACCTTCCCGTGATTCTGAACAGTTGAACCATTCAGTTGTTGAAGCTCTCCAGGTGGTGTGGAGGCGTCCTTGTTTTGCTCCACTAGAATTTATGTCCACGGCCTCGTGGAGCGATAAACTGGGACCCTCCCAAGTGGTTAATCATTTGCTGAGGTGCCCACCACACATGTCAAATGTCACCCCCACCTTGGCTGACTCTCACCCCCACCTTTCTTCTCTCAATAAAGACTCTCTTGCATGACTTCAACGGCAGACTTTGTTCGGACATTGCTGTATCTACAGTAATGAACAAATTCTCCACTTGCAAGTGTTCAAAGGGCATACTGTCTCCCGTGTGGTTCTTGCAAAATAAGTTAGAGTTAGAACATCTCTAACATGATTTTTTTCACAAATTTTCAAAATTCAAAAATCCGCGATGTAGTGAAACCGCAATAAACGAACCGCGATGTAGCAGGGGATTACTGTCATTTGAACTGCAAGTGACGTCACCCGTGCTGCGCGGCGGTTGTTTACATAAAGACCAAAGGATTCGATCACGGGACAACGAAAACGACGAAGGGCCCCACGTACTACCGGCATCACTAGCGGCTTTGTTTGTAAGTGACAAGGAGGACGAAGAGTTTGATGGATTTAATGATTTGGAGTGACACAGAAGGTTTGAAAAACTATTATGGCTTTTACGCACGCCCGGTCCTTCTCAACGGGAGCTCTCTTTCACCTCCGTGGATGGAAGTCGGGGGCCGGCGCTCGGCCAGGTGGCTGTCCGGGGACATGGCTTTTACGCACGCCCGGTCCTATTTATGGAGCTCTCTTCCACCTCTGTGGCTGGAAGTTCAGTAGCTGTTGGCTCGTTGAACTCTTGTTTTGTTAAATAAAGAGCCGTTTACCAAACCCACGTCTTTCCTAGTACTTTATCAATGCGACAATATAGTTATATACTAGATCTCTGCAGCACACGCGCGGCGTTGTTGACATAAAGAACGAGGAATTCGATCGATGGATTTAATGATTTGGAGTGACACAGATGGTTTGATAATATTGATACTTATTTGAAATATACTTTATATATCGTTATATGGGTCTGTGGAATAATTAGAAATGCAACTTACAACGGGTCCGACGTGAGCTTATGCGGCACATATGCGGCATTGTTTACATAAAGCACGATCGATGGATTTAATGAATTGGAGTGACACAGATAGTTTGATAAACGTGTTATTTATGTAATACTTATTTGAATAACTCTGAATGTTACGTCAGGCCTGTTCTCAGCTCCTCGTTTGTGTATATGTCACGTTAGCATACCGTATCCTTTAGCCTGTTGTTGCTGGTTCATGTCTGTTTTTGGTGTTGGATTTTGACAAATAAATTTGCCCCAAAAGTGTGACTTATACTCTGGTGCGATTTATATGTTTTTTTCACTTTATTGTGCATTTTATGGCTGGTGCGACTTATACTCCGGAGCGATTTATAGTCCGAAAATTACGGTAATGTGATAGAATGCCAGTTGTCAATCAGTGTGGTGTCTTTTTCGATTTGGGATTAAGTGCAGTCAAGCCTTGAGTCATAGTTACAGGAAGCTCTTTGATCGTTAAACTTTCTTCATATACTTTGGGAGCCAAGTCATCAGCAAATTGTTTGTATAGTTCAACTGTCAGACCATCTGTCCCAGGGAATTTCAAGTTCTTCAATGACTTCATAGCATCTCGTACATTCTCTATTGTGACGAGTTTGTCACACATTTGCATATCCTCCTTTGAGATAGTTTGGACTGTAAGACTGCTTAAAAAATCTTCAGACAACCTAGGACAATATTTAGAGCGATGCAAGTTAGTGTACAAAAGGCTACAGTATTTTGATATAAACTCTCTCAGTTTTCCGTCAATGTTAATTTGTATGTTGTGTTTTGAGTGACGTTTTTCTAAATTAAAGAAATATTGAGAATTTTGTTCCCCTTCTTCTAACCATTTAGCTCTGGATCTAATAAATGCTCCAATTATAGATTTCATGTAATTCACTTTGTAATTTATGTAGCTAAAAACTTTCATCCACTGGCAGGGTATCAGGGAGTTTGGCGGACAAACAGGTAATTCCTGACACAACCTCTTCTTCCTAAGCCCCTTTAGGTTTGGGTGAGTTGCAACCAGTATT
Organism: Syngnathus leptorhynchus; assembly: GCF_054491065.1. Taxonomy (NCBI): domain Eukaryota; kingdom Metazoa; phylum Chordata; class Actinopteri; order Syngnathiformes; family Syngnathidae; genus Syngnathus; species Syngnathus leptorhynchus. The sequence continues at coordinate 1,397,842 of NC_141203.1, read as the reverse complement.
TGCCGAGCTCATACTTCAATAATTCCCAATTCGCACAAAATACTTTTTCTTGTTTGGCATTATTAAAATGTGGAGATTAAATTCCTCACGTTGTTTCCTTTGTCAGTGTAAAACTGTTTGTCATGGTGCGGGCGATTGTTTTGACCCACATGCAGAATGAACTCAGAGAGACCAAAGTGATCGTAAAGGATTTATTGAGATACAGTCAGGAGTTGAGCCGGGTTCCGAACCAGAAGTGGCCGGGCTGGTTCCTTGATGTGGGACAACGTAAAGCATCACCTGAGAGGAGTGGATCTTATCGGAGATCTGCGAGTGGGGTCCAGGAGCTGAAAGACAAAATTGCTCTGTCAGATTGTTCGATGGTATGGGGCGGAGGATGAACGGGCCGACCGAAGAGCCGGGAGTCATGGCATAGGCGACCAGGGTAGGGAACGTGGCTTCAACAGCTGTAGAGGTGACCAACATCGTCTAACACTCAGGCGACGAGTTGTTGATCGCAAGCTCCTTAAGAGCTTGCCCTTGATAAGCCTCATCAGTGCCACCTGTGCCTCCTCGGCCATCCTGCTCGCGGGTGCCACCTGTGGACAGAAAGGAGAAAACTCCCGGACCCTGACACCATTGAGTTTCCAGTAAACTGAGCAAGCTGATCTATTCCGAGAGGTAGAAGTATTTAATTTAATAACTATAGCCTTGTTGTCAGTTAGAGTTGGTAGAATGTCCACTTCAATACTGTCATTGTCAAGATTTTTAGATATAAGCCAAAAATCTATTCTAGACTCTTTTGAGCCACTTTTATTACAGTATTTTCTGCACTATAAACGCACACCTTCATTGAATTTTTTATTGTAGAATTTATTTTCATATATAGGGCGCACCGGATTAAAAGGTGCATAGAATAGAAGCTACTGAATCAAACTGGGGTTGACTAGTGTTGCGTTATGCATCCACTACATGGAGCTGTACTAAAGGGAATGCCAACCCAGTCAATGAAAAAAAGTCCAACTCCCATTCTGTATGAAAGTGATACTATTTGCCTTCTTACTTACTCATTTTTGATGGTCATAAATTTTATTTAGGCGGCTCGGTGGGGCAGTGGGTAGCACGTCCGCCTCACAGTTAGGAGGGTGTGGGTTCAATTCCACCTCTGGCCCTCCCTGTGTGGAGTTTGCATGTTCTCCCCGTGTCCGCGTGGGTTTTCTCCGGGCACTCCAGTTTCCTCCCACATCCCAAAAACATGCCAAATAGGCCAATTGAGCACTCCAAATTGTCCCTAGGTGTGAGTGCGAGTGCGAATGGTTGTTCGTCTCTGTGTGCCCTGCGATTGGTTGGCAACCAGTTCAGGGCGTCCCCCGCCTACTGCCCGATGACCGCTGGGATAGGCTCCAGCACGCCCGCGACCCCCGTGGGGACAAAGCGGTTCAGAAAATGGATGGATAAACTTTATTTAGTTTATAAGAATAAAAGCGAGTGTGTGTGTTGATGCATAATACATTGATTAGCTTGTTAGCTTTGCGGACGGATTTGTGTATGCACAACCAAAATTGCTGCGGTGAGGGGGTGTGGTCGCTGTCTATTGCGCATGTGTGGTTCACTGTGATTGCCTCACGACAGGCTTACCTGTATGTCAATCAAGCGATGGGATGGATTTTAGTCTTTACAAAAAATGTTTTTCTTTTAAATGTCTCGCGATTGACCAGTAGTAGCTTACTTCGGTGACCCCCCCTGACCACGGTTGCCGTAATGCTGAAAAGGTTGCGACCTTGTAATTTATTAGTTGTACTGAAACATACTGAAACATTTTGGTGGAGCGCTGTGTACAACCACTATGGATCAACAAATTCATCAATTGATCCATATATAAGGCGTTCTGTGTTATAATTCTCTCTCTCTCTCTCTCTCTCTCTCTCTCTCTCTCTCTCTCTCTCTCTCTCTCTCTCTCTCTCTCTCTCTCTCTCTCTCTCTCTCTCTCTCTCTCTCTCTCTCTCTCTCTCTCTCTCTCTCTCTCTCTCTCTCTCTCTCTCTCTCTCTCTCTCTCTCTCTCTCTCTCTCTCTCTCTCTCTCTCTCTCTCTCTGGATATGTGTATATTTATTTATATGTATGTATGTATATACACTGCTCTAAAAAATTAAAGGAACACTTTGAAAACACATCAGATTTCAATGGTGAAAAAAAAGTTGAATATCTGTACTGATATGGACAGTTTAATGTCTCAGGAACAAAAGAATCCCACATCTTTTGATGGAAATAAAAGTTTTCGGCCTACAGACGGCTCAGTATATAGACACCTTGTAGGCTACGGATTTTAGCTATTGATCTGACTCCAAATTGCGATCAACACTTAACACAAGTTGCTATGTCCCAATTCACACACTGGCGCACCTAACAATTGCGAGTTCGTTCTGTCAAAGAGAAGACCAGTAGATCAATCAGACCAAATTTACCAATTGTTTATTCCTAACAAAGCGCACTAATACAGGCCTGGGATGTTTCCTCCTCCCTATTTACTGCTAGTTCAATCAGCTGTACAATACTCTGATACGCGCCTTCGACATCCAACTCCAGCCGGCCACCCAACGTCACCACTGGAGCCATTACTCCGCGGTCGCCGTATGGAGGCGGTCCAACATCGGTCACTCCGAGTGTGGGGGCACTCGGGTGTGTCACATCATGCAAAGATGGATAAATGCCCTTGTATTAATTTCTTTTCTCATCTATTTTCACCACTTTCTCTACCTCCTCTGCTTTTCTCACATTAACAACACTTTCTACGGGCAGTTTCTTCTGAGTGGCGAACAAAGCTGTTGCAGCTTGGACAATGGATTGGACAATGACCCGGATGTTGTGAGTGAACGCTGGCACGAATTGCAGCCGCTGCTCTCCGGACATTTGTTTGTTGCTCTACGCCTGGCCGCCGTTTTGCCGGCCCAAATGAGCTTTTTTCTGCCCGTGCATCAAGCGTCCAACAACCTTGCTGTGAGCTTTATGCTCTGGTGGACTATCCTGTACGCCATGATCTATCCAGCATCATTCATGTTCCAGTACTCGAAGACGGAGCTTCTCCAACTCCGGCGCTGCCGGTATGCTCCCCCACCTGTGCTGCAGTGTTTCCCGAACATTGCTCGACTTTACCATCGCAGATACATTCATCGTGGCTCTGGACACAACTACTACATCGACGACTCTACTTCCATAAACACCATCTGGTCCTCCACTTGTCCCCATCCACCGAAAAACACAAAAAGGAAGGTCGATCACGGTGTATTAGCTAGCCTAGCTAGGTCAGCAAATTTTTTAAATTCCAATCTACACTGTGACGTCAAAATGGGACTACTCAACATCCGCTCCCTCACGAGCAAAGGTCAACTGCTACAGGACCTTCTCCTCGACCACAAGTATGACTTTTTGTGTTTAACAGAAACATGGCAACATCCTGATGACTTTTCCCAATTAAATGAAGCAAGTCCGCCTGGGTTTGTTTACACCTGCAAGCCACGTCTCACTGGTCGAGGTGGAGGTCTTGCGATATTTCATCGTGAGTCCTGGAAGGTTTCATCTGTTTTAGTGCCGGAGTCCAGTTCCTTCGAATCTGTGGCTTTACAGCTGAATGGTCCCACGCCAACTATTTTAGTTAATATCTACCGTCCACCCAAACCAAACAAATATTTTATTAATGATTTCACCACATTTCTCACCCACATCTGCTTACTCTCACCCAACATCATTCTGCTGGGTGATTTAAATATCCACATGGACAACACTGACAGCACTCTTACTAAGGATTTTATTTTTTGCCTGAACAGTTTTGGACTTAAGCAGCACATCGACTTTCCCACCCACACTAAAGGCCATGTTTTAGATCTGGTCTGCTGCTCTGGTGTCACTCCTTTTAACTGCTCTGCTGTTGATCTGGGAACAGGCTTCTCCGATCACCCGGACTGTTTCTTTCACCCACTCTGCTCCCTGGTTCTCTCATCATTTGCGCCAACTGAAAGCTAAAGGACGACAGCTGGAGCGTCTTTTTAGGAAAACTGGTCTCATTATCCACAGTTATTTCACACGCACATTCTCCAATATAAGGATGCAATTTCCTCCGCCAGATCACAATATTTTGTGGAGAAAATTACAGCCGGTGCGGGGAACACCAGAGCTCTGTTCGCCATGATTAATGATTCAACCCGCCCCCGTGACTCCCTCCCCCCTCATCTTCCGACTACTGTAACACCCTGATGTCCTTTTTTGACAATAAAATAGCCTCCATCCACCAGCAACTGATCCCTCACTCGTCTAGCCATCCATTTCCTTTCTTTCCCCATCCTACCCCCCCCCCCCCCCTCTTTCCTGCTTCCAACTTCCCTCTGCTTCTGACCTTTCTAATTTCATCCGGAATTCAAAGCCATCTACATGTATTCTTGACCCCATGCCTTCCTCCTTGCTCAAAGCCTCTCACCCTTCTCTGCTGCCCCTGATCACTGCCATCATTCATTCTTCCCTCACCTCTGGCTCTGTCCCTTTACCTTTTAAATCTGCCGCTGTTACAACCCTTAAAAAACGCAGCTCAGACCCAAACACCCTCAGTAACCTTCGCCCCATCTCCAACCTGCCGTTTCTCTTCAAAATACTTGAAAAAGTTGTCGCATCACAAATCCACACTCACCTCTCCAGTAACAATTTATATGAACAGTTCCAATCCGGTTTCCGTCCCCGTCACAGTACAGAGACAGCCCTTATTAAAATTACAAACGATCTTCTTCTTGCAGCCGACTCTGGTCTTTTATCCATTCTCATTCTCCTTGATTTAAGTGCAGCCTTCGACACCATCTCTCACTCTATCCTCCTTGACCGGCTAGCTTCTATTGGACTGTCAGACACACCCCTGCAGTGGTTCCATTCATATCTCTCCGGCCGCTCACAATTTGTCCAGTTAAAATCATTGACTTCACATCCCTCCCCCCTGTCCTCTGGTGTTCCCCAGGGCTCTGTCCTTGGTCCAATTTTATTTACCATTTACCTCCTTCCGCTTGGTTCGATTTTCCGAAAACACAACATCAACTTTCATTGCTACGCGGACGACACCCAGCTCTACGTCGCCTCCAAACCCCCCTACACTTTCCCACCCTCCTCCCTCACTGCATGCCTTCAAGAAATTAAATCCTGGTTCACCTCAAACTTCCTCAAACTCAACTGTGACAAATCGGAGGTAGTCCTCATTGGTTCCAAATCATCCCTCAACAAACAACCCCGTCTTATGCTCACCATAGACAACTCCTTGGTTTCTCCCTCCCCTCAGGCTAAGAGTCTGGGTGTCGTCCTTGACAGCACCCTATCATTTTGCACTCACATCAATAATGTCATCTGTTCGTCCTACTTCCACATCCGTAACATCAACCGCCTCCGTCCATCACTCACTCCGAACAGAACTGCTATCTTGGTCCACTCCCTCGTTACCTCTCGTCTGGATTACTGCAACTTCATCCTTGTTGGCCTCCCTCACAAACTCCTCCATAAACTGCAATTGGTTCAAAATGCTGCTGCCCGCATCATCGCCAGAACGCCAGTCCATCATCACATCACTCCTGTTCTGCTCCAACTTCACTGGCTTCCTATAAAACACCGCGTTAACTATAAAATCCTCCTCTACACATTTAAGGCCATCCATAACCTCAGGTGGACTGACCTCCACATTAACATTCCCACCCGGTCTCTTAGGTCTGCATCTTCTATTACCCTCACCGTCCCCCCATTCCGTCTGTCCACTATGGGAGCTAGAGCCTTCACCTGCTCTACCCCTCGTCTCTGGAACTCTCTCCCCCCTGACATTCGAAACATCGACTCCATTTTACAGTTTGCATCCCACCTAAATACCCACCTTTTTAAGCAAGCATATAGTTGAACCCCCCCATTCTGCTGCAGATGTTTCCTTATTTTTATACTGTCTTTATACTTGATTGTGTATGTTATTTTATCTTTGAACGGCGTCCTTGAGTGCCTTGAAAGGCGCCTTACAAATAAAAAGTATTATTATTAATATTATATTGTGCAAAGAGCGTTGCTCTTCCTCCCTCTCCCTAATGTGCTTCTCGAGCACCTTGCGCTTACGCCAGCCGGCGCCTTTCTGCTCGTCCTCTAACATGTCTCTTTTTGCTGCAACTGCCGTGCCAGGCAACAACATGTCCCAAGTTGTTGAAAAGCCCTGAAACAATTTGTCGGCTTCCAATTTCGCAAAAACCTTTCGGTGTCTCACACGCTCCTTTGCCACTTTCTTACTGTCAATGCCACTCACAATTTGCGCTACCACATCAGCATACATTCATTCAATCTCACTCCATTCATTCCTCTCAGCACACACACTCCTCTCATCAAACACACAATCTCACTCCATTCATTCCGCTCAGCACACACACTCCTTTTATCACACACACACACACACTCGCCCCAATTGTGTCCATTCTGGATATTTTAGCGGTCTGATCTCTCACAGGAGGAACTGTTACCACTGGATATTTTTTGAGGAGGCCTCACTTCCCCTCGGGGATCTCTAAATAAAACCCCAGCTATTTGAATACGCTCGTCAACGTACTCTTGTCCGCCACGACGAAGCTAGGTCCCGGACCTATCCGTAGTACGCGTAAGTCCCTGACTTTACCGTACACGCGACACACGTAAGTTCCAAGCTTATTCACCGTATGTATCTTAACTTCTTGCACACCTTATTTGATCTGAACAGTCTCCTCTTAAATTTCTTAAAATCTTTCAATTTGCAGAATTTCGACTTATAGTAACAGGTATTCTGCTTACCTTATCAGTGATGAGCGCTCAGGGTTGAGGAGACGTCGTACCAGCTCAACGTTGTGCACTTATTCCAAACGGTTCGCCAACCGAGAGACAGCGTCCCAGACGCTGTCCGGTGTCCTGAATACAGACCACGAGTTGTCAATTACCCTTCTCTTGACATCACGTCGGGGTCACCAAGAAATTGTTAGGCTACGGATTTTAGCTATTGATCTGACTCCAAATTGCGATCAACACTTAACACAAGTTGCTATGTCCCAATCCACACACTGGCGCACCTAACAATTTTGCGAGTTGGTTCTGTCAAAGAGAAGACCAGTAGATCAATCAGACCAAATCTACTAATTGTTTATTCCTAACAAAGCGCACTAATACAGGCCTGGGTCCCGGGTCCCTCACACTAAAACTCGTGCGTTTTTGTGACCACCAAAAGACGACACATTCTTCCGGGTTGCCCAGTTTTAAAGATACACAATATGAATATTAAAACATGCATAACATTGTGTGATGATTGGTCGATGGTCATCTCCTCCCCGTCGAGGTGTTATCAGGCGGTTGGTATTTTTCCTCTCGAAGCCCAACCACCTGGAAGTGGTGTTGTTCTTTGTTCTCGTTCCTCACCGACCTTGAGGTGTTATCGTCCGGTACTCCCTTCGTCCCGTACTCCCTTCGTCCGGCACTCCCTTTGTCCGGTATTCCCTGTTCCACAACTCTTTGAAGAAAGCAAGGTCATGCAGTGTGCCTGCACATTCTTCTCCCCCACCAATCCACACAAGCACTCCAATACTAGATATTATATTGATATGATCATAAGTTTAACACAACCTTAAAAAATATGTTTGCAAACTCCTAAAAGTACATTTCTCTTTACACCCCAAAAATGAAAGTGAAAAAGCGATGTGGCAGGCTCGTCCATTTTGCCTAAATTCAATTTCTGCAATTCAAAACTCTTTTCAATATCTTGTGTAGCCCCCACATGCTTGTATGCATGCTTAACATGTTGCGGCATGCTCCTAATGAGACCTCTGGGATAGTGCCAACAGCCTTTAAAACCGCCATCATTAAACCGCTACTTAAGCGACCAAATCTTGACCCGGACTGTCTCAGTAACTATAGGCCAGTTTCAAATCTCCCATTCATAGCAAAACTGCTTGAAAAGGTAGTAGCGCAGCATCCTTTTGATTACATGGTCGCTAATAATCGATATGAATCTTTTCAGTCTAGTTTTAGAGCTAATCATTCCACTGAGACAGCACTTGCTAAAGTGACTAATGATCTCCTCATAGCTATGGATTCAAACATTTCATCGGTATTGTTACTACTCGATCTTAGTGCTGCCTTTGACAATGTCGACTTCGATATTTTATTAGAGCGTCTTAAAGGTTGTGTTGGTATTTCGGGGTCAGCACTAGACTGGTTTCATTCGTATCTATCAGACAGGACGCACCGAGTGGTCCATGGCAATGCGTCCTCTGAGCTCTATAAAGTTACGTGTGGTGTCCCACAGGGATCGGTACTAGGACCAATTCTATTTAATATTTATATGACTCCGCTTGGGGACATAATACGTAAATATAATATTAGTTTTCAATGTTACGCGGATGACACCCAATTATATATGCCGTTATCAATGACAGAGGTGAAAAAATGCTATTCTGGTTATATTCTTAATGTACTTTTGAAAGGAGAGCGTTTGGTCAAATATTACCCCGAGATTAGTTACAGTATAACTCTGAGTGATAGTGCGGTTATCTATAGTTATAGTGGTTTCCTTAAATAAATGTTGATAACGAGCTGGACCAATTATCAACATCTCAGTTTTATCTGGGTTCCGACGAAGGAAGTTGAGAGACATCCATTGCTTGATCTCCGCAAGGCATGCCTCAAGATTACAACAGTCCCGCGGATCTGTCATTGACAACGGCATATATAATTGGGTGTCATCCGCGAAACATTGAAAACTAATATTATATTGACGTATTTTGTCCCCAAGCGGAATCATATAAATATTATATAGAATCGGTCCTAGTGCCGATCCCTGTGGGACACCACACGTTACTTTATAGAGCTCAGAGGACGCATTGCCATGGACCACTCGGTGCGTCCTGTCTGATAGATACAAATGAAACCAGCCTAGTGCTGACCCCGAAATACCAACACAACCTTTAAGACGCTCTAATAAAATATCGAAGTCAACATTGTCGAAGGCAGCACTAAGATCGAGTAGTAACAATACCGATGAAATGTTTGAATCCATAGCTATGAGGAGATCATTAGTCACTTTAGCAAGTGCTGTCTCAGTGGAATGGTTAGCTCTAAAACCAGACTGAAAAGATTCATATCGATTATTAGCGACCAAGTAATCAATAAGCTGCTGCGCTACTACCTTTTCAAGAAGTTTTGCTATGAATGGGAGATTTGAAACTGGCCTATAGTAACTGAGACAGTCCGGGTCAAGATTTGGTCGCTTAAGTATCGGTTTAATGATGGCGGTTTTAAAGGCTGTTGGCACTATCCCAGAAGAGACAGACAGATTAATTATATTTAAAACGGACGGTCCTAAGATTTGAAATAATTCTTTAAATAGTTTGGCTGGAAGCGGGTTGTTTGTTTAGCCGCACTAACTAATTGTGTAAGCCTTTCGAGGGACACGCTCCACTGTCTATATTATATATATATATATATATATATATATATATATATATATATATATATATATATATATATATATATATATATATATATATATTTTTTTTTTTTTTTTTTTTTTGGGTCACACACACGTGCACACTGTCATATTTGAAATCGGACTCACGGTGTTGGCACACTGGCAAGTGTACCCCGACACCATCAGTGATCCCCAGTTTGAAAAGATATTTGTGACGGTGGTTTCGTAGCAGACCTTTGGCTTTCTTATACCCTGCATTTAATAGTGCTTGACGCGCCCACTTGCCCTAGCTGTCGAAAATGAAGATGAAAAAGCTGTGTTTAGTGTTTCCGGTGAAAGTCTGTTGAACATGTTTTCATTTCATAAACACTATTTATTTATTTATTTATTTATTTATTTATTTATTTATGATTTGGGGAACATTTTAAAGATATTATTATGCTCTACTTTGATATAAATAATTGTGAGTCCTTAGGCCATGGAACTTGTAAAAGACTTAGTGTACAATGAAGAATCAGACAAGGATGTGGAAGCTCCCCTTTATTAATTATAATAGTGGCAGAGATTTTGTCCATTTTGGTTAAAAATCCACAATTGAAGGTCTGCATTTGAACAATGAACAAATTATAATTTGCAGTTTAACTGTTTTTCTTCTTGGTTGAATTACATTTTATTATATTTACATTCAATTTAAAAAAAAAAAGCTTACCTGTGTTTTCTGACCAAATGTCTGACACAGTTTTCTCGTTGCCAGTGTGTCAATGTCTGGTTTTAGGTGCTGTGCTGATAAAATTGTGTTTTGTCTCTGCTAGCGGCACTTGTCTTTGTCCTTGTCTGTTATTTATCCTTTTTGAAATTTTGGCACTTGTATTCTTGCATTCGTATGTGCTGCTGTGACAAGTAAATTTCCCCGCTGTGGGATAAATAAAGTTCTATCATCATCATCTATCAGCATCATCATAACTAAAAATATTGATAGGCTAAATTTTGATTTTAATTGGAGAAACAAATATCACTACATATCAAAGCAGGATTCAATCAGACCCTATGGTAATGCAATAGATTTTGAGTTTGTGAATAGTTTGCTGAAAACTAATTGGTTGAAACAATTCCATAAAAATCCACAATCGCTGGCGAAGAAAGCTCAGCGCCGCCTGTACTTTCTGCGGAAACTCAGGCGAGCAAGTGCTCCTCCCGCCATCATGACCGCATTCCACCGTGGCACCGTTGAGAGCGTCCTCTCCAGTTGTATCGCTGTGTGGGTGGTGGCTGCTCTGAGTACAACATGAAGGCCCTGCAGCGCATAGTGAGCACTGCTAGTAAGATCTTCCGGGCTCCACTCCCCTCCCTGAAGGACGTTTACGCCTCCCGTCTCACCCACAAGGCGGCCGCGATTGTGTGCGATGTGAGTCACCCCGCTCACTCTTTGTTTGAACTTCTGCCCTCTGGGAAGAGGTACAGATGCTTGCGCTCCCGCACCACCAGACTCAATAACAGCTTCATACTCCAAGCTGTCAGGGTCCTGAATTCCCTCCCCCCTCCACCCTCGGCTGCATAACGTCCTGTTCTTTTGCGCTATGGTCTGGCTGTCTGCTATTAGCACGCTTGCTCCATTTTGCTGCTCTTATTTGTCCACTTATTTATTTATTTATTTATTCATTGTTTATTTATTTGGGTTATTTGCTTATTACTTATTCGTTGCTCTTGTCTGTTCGTTTTTACTCTTTATGCTATTTGATTGTAAGTGTTGCTTACTTTGTCTAGTCACCGTGGGACGGTGGGAAACGTAATTTCGTTCTCTTTGTGTGTCTTGACGTGAAGAAATTGACAATAAAGCGGACTTTGACTTTGACTAATATGGTTTCTTATACCCTATCTGATCTTTAAAAAAATAGGTGGAATCAAATTCCTTTTAAAATGTGATTTTGATCCACAAAAGCTTCCTTTAAAACTATCAGACTTTCATCAATAAGTTCTACTTTATTGGAGACTTATTTTGAAACATAATTTTACACCTCACAACACACCAATTCAGAACAATAGGTATATTTTGATTAATAGAAAATCTGTTTTTGTTCCTCTGGAGGAGTGTGGGCTATATCTGACTTTATGGATGAGGATGGAGGAATTTTGCACCATGCTGATTTTTGCGATTTAAAATTTCTTGAACTCAAAACAAGTACAAACATCCATCCATCCATTTTCTGAACCTCTGGAGCCTCTCCCAGCTGTCATCGGGTAATAGGCGGGGGACACCCTGAACCGGTTGCCAGCCAATCACAAGGCACACAAAGACAAACAACCATTTGCACTCGCACTTACACCTAGGGACAATTTGGAGTGCTCAATCATCCTACCAAGCATGTTTTGGGGATGTGGGAGGAAACCGGAGTACCCGGAGAAAACCCACACGGGCCCGGGGAGAACATGCAAACTCCACACAGGGAGGGCCGGAGGTGGAATCGACCCACACCCTTCTAACTGTGACGCGGACGTGCTACCCATTGCGCCAAGTACAAACAAATTGTGAAAACATTCCCATGATCCCTGATAAGCATGGTTAAACAAAATAAAATATATTCAAATATAACTCTGAGATTTAAAACTATGAGCTATAAAAGTGATTAGATGTAAGTATTTCAGAATTCCCGTCCCACCAAAAACAAAGGAACTTCAATTTAAACATATCAATTATACCAATGACTTTTGGTGACAAAATTTTAATTGGATGTAGGGAACTGTGTTTTTGTGAAAGTAAAATTGAAGATTTAGACCACATTTTGTTTTGGTGTGAGTCTGTACAAAGGTTTTGGCTTGAGTTTCATCAATGGGCTTGTTCAAAAGGGTTACTCTTTCTTACTCTGTCTGTCTCTGATGCTAAATTTGGCTTTTTTTCACAATGGTAATTTTTTTTTATTATGAATATTTTGTTGGCAAAACAATTTATATACACAAATGCCACTTCTTTAAAACAAAATAAAACATTCTTCATTGGAAAATTGATCTGAAATCCTATAACATTTCGTAAATACTTAATACCAAGAATGCCGTGAAACTGGCTTCATTTATTGAAAGGCGTTTTCTGTAAGATGTTTGCTCTGGCTGTATACTCTGGATATAAGTTGCACTTGCCCTGTAATGTGTTTTTCTGGTTTTCGTGGATGCTTTATTTTGTTTTTGTCTGTTTGTAGTTGTTTATAGATGCTAAGGGATGTTATTATACCTATTTTGTTTGTGTTTGAATAAATGTTTGATTTTTATTTTTTGCAGATAAAGTCTGCCTGCCCAAATTCTCCACGGCTTATGTGGTCCACGGAGGCAGAGCTTCCAGGGCAGCGAAGCACCCAGCTTCCGAACTGGCCTGCGAATTTGGACACGGCGACCGACCGCCTCGCATGTGGGGACACGCAGACAATCTAAAAATCCTATTGTTACAACATACAATGTTTTAGAGGATCAATTGCTTGGTGGTTTGTGAAGGCACTCAATAGGAAATTACATGATCACGACAATGTCGTTCATTTCCAAATATTTGGCAATTATTTAATGAGCGACTTTGTCTGAAGAGACTGTTATCGGGCTCTTGGGGAAGTCCATTACATTAATTCACGGGAAGATGTGCCACATCCAATACGGCTAATACGATGGCGTATTCCAGCAACTGGCCAACACGCTTAAGAAGTTATCTAGTAGATGAGTATGTCTGCACGTTACGACATTGACGTGATTTCCTGATTTCATGTGATTTCCTATTTTATGCCTTCGAACCAACCAAGCAAGCAATTGGACCTCTGCAAAATGTCGCTATCAGTATATTAAGCCGTTAATTATTGCCGGTAATATTTTGATTTGTTTATTATTGTTTATTATTCTTCCACCAAACAGTATTTTGACGTATGTGAAATATATACTGGATCTTGTCAGATCAACTAGTTATGGAGTTTCCTTGAATAGTACGTTTTTAAATGCAGTGATTTTACGAGCACCAACCCAGGGTGTGAAGGTCCCCATGACAAATATACTCTGCATGGATGGTTTTCCATTGAAGGTAGCTCCGATGTCATATTTCATTTATTCACTGATATTTCACTCCACTTGACGTAAACTTGTAATGAACATTTTGTTTCTAACGTGTCATATTATATATTATATTCGCTAAGTTTAACTAAGCATAAGCTTACGAGTTTTTTTTAATAGTATTAATTATTCTTATTTTCTTTTTTTGTTGAGAGGTACATTGGGTCGTCGTCCAAGCAGTCTAAAATTTACTTGTAAATGTACATAACATAATGTGGTTTTATGGTTTACCTCAACAACACTGTCATTCTCCCAACTGTTGAATCCCTTCAGAGAGTATATCAAGCACTGGAAAGGCCACCGCCCCGACATGATTTTTGTCTTTTGGACGTTCACGTCACTTCCCCATCTTCTCCCAGGTGTGTACTGTACATTGTTTTTTTAGTTTTGCATTTTAAATGTTTTAGTTTTTGTGTGACATGAGGTAAAACAGTAACACGCTCTCGATATTCAGAGCCACGACAAGCAGCACTGTGACACCTAGATTAGTTCTGTAACAAACAAATTATGGGGGTGTTGTGGGGAGCTGATTACGCTTTTAACATTTCCATCTACAGTAGCTCCAACATTTAATGTCTACAGCCTATGAAATATCACATTAGTCTTGTAATTTGTAACAATAAATACACAATAAATTACACAATAATTTATTATTATTATTATTATTTTTCAGCTTTGAGTGAACTTCCCCAACCAGTCAACGTGGCAATCACCTCCACTAATTTCCTTCATACGTTAACATGGGAACATGGACCAGGCACACCTGCGGATATTTATTACCAAATCTGTATCAGTACAAATATGTGAGTTTCTTCATTGTTTATTTTAATGTAATATTTTAGTTCAATGACATGAATCACAGATCTATTCGAGCTTCAAGGGTATTAAGCACTGTACAGTGAGTGGTACCTTGATGTATAACTGCAACCAGTCTTTCAAAACATTAGATAGCATTAGTTCACGAGCTCAAACTGTTGACAATAGGGCTCTGCAATATGATTGAAAAGTATGTGATGATTTAAATATTTTATATCTGTCTATCAATATATATTGAATCTTTTTACTCTTTAAAATAAGGACCGCCAAATTTAGGTAATTTCATTTTAAAACATAATAATTAACCTCATAAAAGAGGGCAGCACAACTATGAAAATGTCAAATTAACTTGACAATTCAAAGATTAAATAAACATCTTTTTACACAAAATATGCTTAGTGTATGGCTGGGCAAATCACATTGTACATATTTCATAATAGTCTTGATAATTATTGATTTTTTTGAAATCTATTTAAAATAAAAAAACAATTAAAAAAGATAAATTAAAAACAAATCAATTGATTAAAGATTAATTAATTGATCTTAAATAAAACAGCCATAAAAAAAAAACCTATTCAAAATAGTAGGTGGTAGTAAGATCTTTTGGTGTTCCATATTTCCTCTTGGGTGTGCTTGTAGTTATGGCATGAATGTAATGTCATGCTGTAGCCTCTTCCTACAACACGCTAAATTTCAGGGTCAGGGTTTGCTTCTGAATTTTATTTTTATAATTGAGCACTCCAAATTGCCCCTAGGTGTGAGTGCGAGTGCGGATGGTTGTTCGTCTCTGTGTGCCCTGCGATTCATGGTTGTTCGTCTCTGTGTGCCCTGCGATTGGCTGGCAACCAGTTCAGGGTGTCCCCCGCCTGCTGCCCGATGACGGCTGGGATAGGCTCCAGCACGCCCGCAACCCCCGTGGGGACAAAGCGGTTCAGAAAATGAATGAATGAATGAATATTGAGTGCAATTTCTATTGATATTGTACTAGGTATCTGTTGCGATTTATATTGATATGTAATTATTGCTCAATCAATGTTGACGTGATTGCGATTGATCTAGGGATGAGAATCTTCCGCGGATCCGCTGATTTCCGTGTTTTTTTTCTGTCGAAAGTATTTTCGTGAATCGTGTAAATCCATTGAGAAAATTATTTTTTATATATGGGGGAGCAACGTTAGCCTCTGCGACTCACGAGCATTCCCCCATCCGCTGCGATGGCATATATATTTTGATATATATATATATATCCCCCCCGCTAATTTTACGCGCTTTTTCACATTTGCCTTTCTCATCCTTGTTGATCGTACAATATTTAAAGTAAGTCCTAAGTATGAGCACATGTTCCATTCGTTTGCTTTTGCATATCTGGGGACAGGCCGCTATTAATTCATTAATTTAGTGTTTTATCAAATTTATTTCTTTATAAACAGATTCTTTTGTTCAGACAATACATATTTTAGGTTACCTGCTGACAGTTCCAACTGCTACTCCAGTCTTCAGAGCCATCATCCGACGTGCTGCTGACGTGTCATCTATCCATTAGCTGGCTTGGCAGACCTGTCAATTTTACATGAAGTCGAAACTGTCAGCAGGTCCATCCATCCATCTTCTTCCGCTTATCCGGGGTCAGGTCGCGGGGGCAGCAGCTTTAGGAGGGACTCCCAGACCTCCCTCTCCCCAGCCACTTCATCCAGCTCATCCCGGGGGATCCCAAGGCGTTCCTAGGCCAGCCGAGAGACCTAGTCTCTCCAGCGCGTCCTGGGTCGTCCCCGGGGTCTCCTACCGGTGGGACATGCCCGGAACACCTCCCCAGAGAGGCGTCCAGGAGGCATCCTGATGAGATGCCCGAGCCACCTCATCTGGCTCCTCTCAATGTGGAGGAGCAGCGGCTCTACTCCGAGTCTCTCCCGGATGACCGAGCTTCTCACCCTATCTCTAAGGGAGAGCCCGTACACCCTGCGGAGGAAACTCATTTCGGCCGCTTTTATCCTGGATCTCGTTCTTTCGGTCACGACCCATAGCTCGTGACCATAGGTGAGGGTGGGAGCGTAGATCGACCGGTAAATCGAGAGCTTTGCCATTTGGCTTAGCTCTCTCTTCACCACGACGGACCGGTACAGAGTCCGCATTACTGCCGACGCTGCACCGATCCGCCTGTCATTCTCGCGCTCCATCCTGCCCTCACTCGTGAACAAGACCCTAAGATACTTGAACTCCTCCACTTGGGGCATGATCTCATCCCCGATCCGGAGAGGGCATTCCACCCTTTTCCGACCGAGGACCATGGAGTCGGATTTGGAGGTGCTGACCCTCATCCCGAGCGCTTCACACTCGGCTGCGAACCGCTCCAGTGAGAGCTGGAAATCACGGCCTGAAAAAGCCAACAGCACCACGTCATCTGCAAAAAGCAGTGACGAGATGCTGAGGTCCCCAAACCAGACCCCCTCAACGCCTCGGCTGCGCCTAGAAATTCTGTCCATAAAAATTCTGAACAGAATCGGGAACAAAGGGCAGCCTTGGCGGAGTCCAACCCTCACTGGGAACGAATCCGACTTACTGCCGGAAATGCGGACCAAACTCTGGCATCGGTGATACAGGGACCGAACCGCCCTTATTAGTTGGCTCGGCACCCCGTACTCCCGGAGCACCCTCCAGAGAACCTCCCGAGGGACACGGTCGAACGCCTTCTCCAAGTCCACAAAACACATGTGGACTGGTTGGGCGAACTCCCATGCACCCTCGAGGATCCTGCCGAGGGTGTAGAGCTGGTCCACTGTTCCACGGCCAGGACGAAAGCCACACTGCTCCTCCTGAATCTGAGGCTCGACCTCCCGACGGATCCTCCTCTCCAGCACCCCTGAATAGACCTTACCAGGGAGGCTGAGGAGTGTGATTCCCCTGTAATTGGAACACACCCTTTGGTCCCCCTTCTTAAAGAGGGGAACCACCACTCCAGTCTGCCAATCCAGAGGCACCGTCCCCAAAGTCCACGCAATGCTGTAGAAGCGTGTCAGCCATGACAGCCCCACAACATCCAGAGCCTTTAAAAACTCTGGGCGGATCTCACCCACCCCCGGGGCCTTGCCCCCGAGGAGTTTTTTAACTACCTCAGTGACTTCGACCCCAGAGATTGGAGAGTCCACCTCAGAGTCCTCAGGCCCTGCTTCCACAATGGAAGGCGTGTCGGTGGAATTGAGGTATTCGAAGTATTCCCCCCACCGACTCACGACATCCCGAGTCGAGGTCAGCAGCACACCATCTCCACTGTAAACAGTGTTGACCGTGCAGTGCTTCCCCCTCCTGAGACGCCGGATGGTGGACGAGAATTGCCTCGAAGCCGTCCGTAAGTCATTCTCCATGGCCTCGCCAAACTCCTCCCACGCCCGGGTTTTTGCCTCAGCAACCGCCGAAGCCGCGTTCTGCTTGGCCATCCGGTACCTGTCAGCTGCCTCCGGAGTCCCGCAGGCCAAAACGGCCCTATAGGACTCCTTCTTCACCTTGACGCCATCCCTTACCACCGGCGTCCACCAGCGGGTTCAGGGATTGCCGCCACGACAGGCACCAACAACCTTACGGCCACAGCTCCGGTCGGCTGCCTCAACAATGGAGGCGCGGAACATGGTCCACTCGGACTCAATGTCCCCCGCCTCCCCCGGGACGTGGGAAAAGCTCTGCCGGAGGTGGGAGTTGAAGCTCTTCCTGACAGGGGATTCTGCCAGACGTTCCCAGCAGACCCTCACAGAGCGTTTGGGTCTGCCAGGTCGGACCGGCATCTTCCCCCACCATCGGAGCCAACCCACCACCAGGTTGTGATCAGTTGACAGCTCCGCCCCTCTCTTCACCCGAGTGTCCAAAACATGCGGCCGCAAATCCGATGACACAACTACAAGGTCGATCAACGAACTGCGGCCTAGGGTGTCCTGGTGCCAAGTGCACACATGGACACCCTTATGCTTGAACATGGTGTTCATTATAGAAAATCCATGTCGAGCACAGAAGTCCAATAATAGAACACCGCTCGGGTTCAGATCGGGGGGGCCGTTCCTCCCAATCACGCCCTTCCAGGTCTCACTGTCATTGCCCACGTGAGCATTGAAGTCACCCAGTAGAATGATGGAGTCCCTAGAAGGAGTGTTCTCCAGCACTTCCTCCAGGGACTCTAAGAAGGGTGGGTACTCTGAGCTGCCGTTTGGTGCATAGACACAAACAACAGTCAGGACCCGTCCCCCCACCCGAAGGCGGAGGGAGGCTACCCTCTCGCTCACCGGGGTGAACCCCAATGTGCAGGCGCCCAGCCGGGGGGCAATAAGTATGCCAACACCTGCTCGATGCCTCTCACCGTGGGCAACTCCAGAGTGTAAGAGAGTCCAGCCCCTCTCAAGAGGGCTTTTACCAGAGCCCAAACTATGTGTGGAGGCAAGTCTGACTATGTCTAGTCGGAACCTTTCTGCCTCACACACCAGCTCGGGCTCCTTTCCAGCCAGAGAGGTGACATTCCATGTCCCTAGAGCCAGCCTCTGCAGCCGGGGATCGGACCGCCAAGGTCCCCGCCTTTGGTCGCCGCCCAGCTCACTATGCACCCAACCCCTTTGGCCCCTCCTATAGGTGGTGAGCTCATTGGAAGGGGGACCCACGTTTTCTTTTCGGGCTATGCCCGACCGGACCCCATGAGCGAAGGCCCGGCCACCAGGCGCTCGCCTTTGAGCCCCACCTCCAGGCCTGGCTCCAGAGAGGGGCCCCGGTGACCCGCGTCCGGGCGAGGGAAAACGACATCCATATATTTTATTCATCATAAGGGGTCTTCTGAGCCGTGCTTTGTCTGACCCCTCACCTAGGACCCTTCTGCCATGGGTGACCCTACCAGGGGCATAAAGCCCCAGACAACATGGCTCCTAGGATCATAGGGGCACGCAAACCCCTCCACCACGATAAGGTGACGACTCATGGAGGGGACTGTTAGCAGGTAACATCTAAAATTGTTATTGCCTGAACAAAATAATCTGTTTATCGTATTATGAAGAAATGGTGAATATCATCAAAATAATTTTATTTCTTGTTGATTTGTATATTTTTATCACCAAACCTTGCACCAAACCAGACCCTCAACGGCATCTTAAAGTGTACCTCTGGTAATCCCACATTGAGGTATTGATGGAGAAAGGGTTAGGGTTGTGAAGTGTACTACAATACTTGGTGTTATAATTTCTTTGTCTTGTCTTGTATTTGCCAAATTAACCCCCCTTTCTGTCGTTTAACACACGGCGCCATGAATTTGTATACACAGAGCCATGAGTCTCTATTTTTCCAAAACTAGAAGCTGTTTGGCTTCCCTTAAAGATTGCTTGCATTCCTATGTTTTGATCCTGTAGGGGAACTGCCTGGGTCCCAGTGGCTGCCTGTCAGCATGTCCAGTACCCATTGGTTTGCAACATGACAGAAGCCTTCTCTGACCCATGGCAGTTCTACATAACCCAGGTTACAGCCAAGCTGCGAGCTCAGGCCTCTCGGCCATTGACGCACCCTGGATTCCAGCCTGTCAAAGACAGTGAGTGACACTTTATTTTTGTTTACTTATTTAATTATGTAATTATTATTTAATTATTTATTTTAATTAAATTAACTTAGTATGTGTTAACTTTTATGGCCTAAAGCGTTGGGCAAAATACGTCTCTAAAACCTAAGGCTCTATTACTTATTTTGACTTGTATTTTTTGGGACTGAAATGCACACAGATTTGCACAGATTTTCTTGGAAATTCAACGCCTAATAAATAATTGATGTCTGAGTCCCTGTAGCAGATAGAAGGATAATTCCCAAAAATTTGAGAGCTCACTTTCTGGCTTTCATGTAAAAAAATTTTTTTTTCTATTACTGTATTTTTCGGACTATAAATCGCGTTTTTTTTTTTATAGTTAGGTTGGGGGGGGGCGACTTATACTCAGGAGCGACTCCCGTACATGTGAAATTTTTCAAAAATGTCTACTTGACACATTACTTACTTGCAAGTATAGTTGATCACTTCACATGTTATTTTCACTTTAGACCGCATGAGGGTGCACTATGGCTGTGGAATAATTGGAGCCTCACTGACAATGAGTTCCATTCACTGACTTCCGGAGTCGGGAGATTTAATGATTTGGAGTGACACAGATGATTCGATAAACTTGTTATTTATGTTATAGTTATTTGACATATCGTTTATTTAGAGTAGCAACGTGTATGTTGTTAGACTTCAGTAGTTTCCAATTGTCTAGGGAGGCCGTGAAGGCAGCAGGGAGGGGGGAAGGGGCGGGAAGAGCGATCCAGGGCGCTTGCGTGTGTTGGCTCATATGTTGAGCTCTTCCATCCATCCATTTTCTGAACCGCTTAGTCCCCACGGGGGTCGCGGGCGTGCTGGAGCCTATCCCAGCCGTCATCGGGCAGTAGGCGGGGACACCCTGAATTGGTTGCCAACCAATCGCAGGGCACACAGAGACGAACAACCATTCGCACTCACACCTGTGGACAATTTGGAGTGCTCAATCGGCCTATCAAGCATGTTTTTGGGATGTGGGAGGAAACCGGAGTGCCCGGAGAAAACCCACGCGGACATGGGGAGAACATGCAAACTCCACACAGGGAGGGCCGGAGGATGTTGAGCTCTTGATTTGTGAAATAAAGAGCCGGTTACCAAACCCACGTCTTGCCTGGTACTTTGGTAAAGATACAATATAGTTATATACTAGATCTGTGGAATAATTGGGGCCGCAACTGACGACGACGCTGACGTCAGCGTCACACATAGGTCGACAGCTGTTTTTTTTTTTTGGGACACAGAGGATGAATATTCCGGTGGATTTAATGATTTGGAGTGAGACGAATGGTTCGTTAAAATTCTTGGCTATATTACATTTATTTGATGTACGTATCTAGTCTGATGTCAGCAGCCCATGTAATTCCGGCGTCAACAGCTGTGTATTTTTCTTCTTTTTTTTGACACAGGATCAATATTCCGATGGATTTAATGATTTAGACTCTAAATTTTAGAGTGTCATGGATCGTTTGTTAAAATTGTTCGTTATATTACATTTATATGATATATTTAGTCTGACGCCAGCGGCGCACGTAGTTTTTCCGGCGTCAGCAGTTGTGTGTGTGTGTGTGTGTGTGTGTGTGTGTGTTTGTGTATGTGTGCATATGTGTGTGTGTGTGTCAAAGTCAAAGTCCGCTTTATTGTCAATTTCTTCACGTTAAGACACACGAAGAGATCGAAATTACGTTTCCCACCGTCCCACGGTGACTAGACACAGTACACAACACTTACAATCAAATAGCACAAAAAGTAAAAATGAACAGACAAGAGCAATGAATAAGTAATAAGCAAATAACCCAAATAAATAAACAATAAATAAATAAATAGACAAATAAGAGCAGCAAAATGGAGCAAGCGTGCTAATAGCAGACAGCCAGACCATAGCGCAAGAGAACAGGACGTTATGCAGCCGAGGGGGGAGGGAATTCAGGACCCTGACAGCTTGGAGTATGAAGCTGTTTTTGAGTCTGGTGGTGCGGGAGCGCAGGCATCTGTACCTCTTCCCAGAGGGCAGAAGTTCAAACAAAGAGTGAGCACACAATCGTGGTCGCCTTGCGGGTGAGACGGGAGGCGTAAATGTCCTTCAGGGAGGGGAGTGGAGCCTGGATGATCTTACTAGCAGTGTTCACTATGCGCTGCAGGGCCTTCATGTTGTACTCAGAGCAGCCACCACCCCAGCACGCGGTTGCTGCTGTATGTCGCAGTGCAGTCATGCATCAGGAGGGTGAAGAGCAGCGGACTGAGCATGCAGCCTTGAGGGGCCCCCGTGCTCAGCGTGATGCTGCCGGAGACATTGTCCCCCACACGTACTACTTGAGGCCTCTGACAGAGGAAGTCCAGTAGCCAGTTGCAAAGGGAGGTACTGAGGCCCAGCTTGTCGAGTTTGCAAATGAGACGCTGTGGAACAATGGTGTTGAATGCAGAACTGAAGTCCACAAACAGCAATCTCACATACGAGTCCCTGTTCTCCAGGTGGCTGAGGGCAGAGCAGATGGCATCCTCAGAGGACCGATTGGGTTGGAAGGCAAACTGGAAGGGGTCTGCGGTGGGGGAAAAACAGATCTGACGTGCGCCAAGACAAGCCGCTCAAAGCACTTCATGACGATGAGGGTCAGTGCCACAGGGCGGTAGTCATTGAAGCAGGAAGGAGCAGGAATTTTCGGCACAGGTATGACGGTGGCAGCCTTGAAGCATGACGGGACGATGGCCTGCTGCAGGGAAATGTTAAAGATGTCCATGAAGACATCCATCAGCTCCTCAGCGCAGTCCTTCAGCGCCCATCCCGGGATGTTGTCCGGGCCCGCCGCCTTACGGGTGTTGATAGCAGCAAGCGTCCTCCTCACACTAACGGCAGAGAGGCACAGGGGCTGCTCGTCCAGAGGGGTAGGGGTCTTCAGCGGGCAAGTGTTGTTCTGAGCGTCAAAGCGAGCAAAGAAGCGGTTCAGTTCGTTGAGCAGAGGGACGTCTCCCTCACAGCTCTGCGGCGCGGGCTTGTAGTCCGTGATTGTCTGTATGCATCGCCACAGGCCCCCGAGCATCCCTGCTGTCTTTGAAGTGGGCAGTAATCTTGGAAGAGAACGCCTTTTTCGCATCCTTGATGCCCCGGGACAGTTTCGCCCTTGCTGATCTCACACCCGCTTCATCCCCAGCCCTGTAGGCTTTGTCTCTGGCCCTCAGCAGCCCGAGGACAGCCCCTGTCAGCCATGCCTTCCAGTCAGCCCGAGTGACGACGTACTTTGTGAGGGTCACATCATCAATTTACTTTGCGATGTACGAGGTCACAGAGTCAGCATACTCCTCAACGTCTGTCCGATTGTTGCAAGTGGCTGCCCGCTTAAACATTTCCCAGTCTGTAGTGCCAAAGCAGTCTCGAAGAGTTTCAGAGGCCCCCTCAGGCCACACTCTAACTCGTTTGCGAACCGGCCTGAAAGTTCTCACTCTCTGTCTGTACGCTGGCGTAAGCAGAACGGTGACGTGGTCAGAAAGTCTGATGTGGGGGGGGGGGGGGGGGGGGCGGCCTTGAAAGCTCCTTTATGTGCAGTGTAGACCAGGTCCAGGAAGCTGTCACCACGTGTTGGAAAATTAACATGCTGGTGAAGCTTCGGAAAGACAGACTTCAGGTCAGCATGATTAAAATCACCAGGGAAGATGATGAAACCGCCAGGGTGCGCCGTCTGCTGATCACTGACAGCCTGATACAGTTCACTAAGGGCCGTGATCCTGTCACTTTCAACGTTGGAAGGCGGGATGTAGACCGCGACTAGCAGAATCGCAGTAAACTCCCTTGGTAGGTAAAAAGGACGGCACTTAATCATCACAAACTCCGCCAGTGGCGAGCAGTGCCTGCACACAACTACAGAGTCCCGGCACCATTCGTCGCGGATGTAGATACAGATACCTCCTCCACGCGATTTTCCTCCTTTTACAATGGCCCGGTCCGCTCGATAGCACGCCAGCTGCTCCAGTTGCACAGCAGAGTCCGGAATGTTGAGATTCAGCCAAGTTTCAGTGAACACTAGCACACAGCAGTTACTCACTGCCCGGTTCGTGGATCTCAGCAGACGAATGTAATCCATTTTGTTGTCCAGCGACTGAACCTTCGCCAGAAGAATGGAAGGTACGGCCGGGCGAGTTGGGTTCGCCGCTAGCCTGGCCCAGACGCCTCCGCGCTTGCCCCTCTTCTGCCTCCTCGCACACCGCTTCCGACGCTGCCTATCCGGGGAAGGAGTAGCATACGAGTCCGGCGATGATTCAGGCCAGAGTAGTCCCACTGCCTTTAATGTCCCCGTATCAAAGTTCAAAACGCCACAAAACTCGCTCTTGCCGATGTTGAGCGGAACCTGCCTGCTGTACTTGTAGCACGACGCGGTAGGATCAGATAAACACATAAAACTGTCTGACAGACACTTATTAAACGAACAAAACACCGATCGGTTGGTGTGTGTGTGTGCTTTTTTTTTTTTTTTTTTTTTCTTTTTTTTACAAGTGACGCAAGACGAAGATTCCGATACATTTAAAGATCTGGAGTGACACGGATGATTCGATAAAATTGTTTATATTATTGTTATTTCATACATAATTTATATATTGTTATATGGGCCTGTGAAAAAATTTGAACTGCAACGCGCCACTAACGTCGGACTTGTTTACAAAAAGGAGGACGAAATCGATCGATGGCGTTAACTATTTGGAGTGACACAGATGGTTTGATAAACGTGTTATTTATGTTATAGTTATTTGAATAACTGTTAATGTTACATCAAGCCCGTTCTCAGCTTCTCGTTTGTGTTTATGTCACGTTACCGTATCGTTAGCCTGTTGTTGCTGGTTCATGTCTGTTTTTGGTGTTGGATTTTGTCAAATAAATTTCCCCCAAAATGCGACTTAAACTCCGGAGCTACTTATATATGTTTTTTTCCTCTATATTGTGGATTTTATGGCTGATGCGACTTGTATTACGGAGCAACTTTGAGTCAGAAAAATGCGGTACATTCAATTTCTAACGTTCAATACATTTAGATTTATATCATTCAATATAATTTAAAAAGATTCTACCTTTGGGAACAAGTGTGTCAGCCTCTATTAAAAATAGATCTCCATTCTGACTCAAAGCCTTAAAAATCTTCTTCCCTGTTGTCCAAATAAATATTTTTTAGCCACAAAACCCGATCTAATGGTTCCTCCGGTTCAAAGTCCTCAAGCACTTTGTCACATATTTTGAAATTCCTGCTATTACGATGCTTGAAACAAATCTACGGAAATTTGAGTAGCCCACGGCGTCATCATGTTTTAATTCTGATGCATTTCATTGGCTACAAGATCAATGAGTCAAGTAAGACAAAATGACACATCCGCATTCTCTGTCTTAGAGGTAGAAATGCATAACAGCGCTCCCGGCTCTCATGGTTCAAGCGAGGTAGTGCCTTCCCGGCTTAAATTGGTGAAACCAATTATGATCACCAGGGGGAAATTATTGACATTAAAGCATGTAAATAGTTGAGGACTGAAGTCTGCCAGTCAGTTAGACAATCAGTCACAGCACCAGTGGGCCATAAGGGGCCATCAAGGCCTTCTCTGCTGACCTCACATAACCCAAAATCAATCCATCCATCTGTCCATCCATCCATCCATTTTCTGTACCGCTTGTCCCCACGGGGGTTGCGGGCGTGCTGGAGCCTATCCCAGCAGTCATCGGGCAGTAGGCGGGGGACACCCTGAACCGGTTGCCAACCAATCGCACGGCACACAGAGACAAACAACCATTTGCACCCGCAATCACACCTAGGGGCAATTTGGAGTGCTCAATCTGCATGTTTTGTGGGAGTTTTGCATCTTCTCGTGAAGTATCTGTATAAGGTTCATGTTCATTACCTTCAACTTGGAGGTAGTTGTTGACATTGTTTTAGGTTCATAGGGACAACTCAAAATGTGTTTAATGCCCAAACACTGTTTTCCCTACACTAGTATTTCTTTTCATTGCTCTTTTCCCTACACTAGTATTTCTTTTCATTGCTTCTACACACTCCACACTTGTATTTTCTACAGACAATGTTTGTACAATGGCACGAGGGATGACCTTTACCTTCTTTCAGTTTGAGTTGTTTTCCCCCAAGGTCAAACCAAACAGTTATAATTTTTGTCTTTGTCGGTAAAACCCTAAACCTGAATCTAAAAATCAATGGATAAGGTCACTCTGGCGCATGACTGTGATGAGTTGCAATACTTTTTCTCACATGAAAAATTGATGTTCCCCCAAAAATTATGTTCTTATTTGTTGTGTATCCATCCATCCATCCATCCATCCATCCATCCATCCATCCATCCATCCATCCATCCATCCTCCCTCTATACCGCTTGGAGCCTTCACACACACGCACGCACGCACGCACGCACACACACACACACACACACACACAATCATATTTATATTATTTATACATTATTTTCTGTATGTCATTTATACTAATATAGTATTCACATGTTTGAAACAACTATTTAATGTTCCAATGATAACATGTCCACTTATATGGTTTAATATACATTTATTGATACACAAAAAATGTATGTACTGTATTTTCCACACTATTAGGCGCACTTAAAAACTAAAAATCTACTCCAAAAAAAACACCGTGCGCCTGTTAATGCGGAGTGCCTCATATATGGATCAAATGATGAATTTGTTGATCAATACTGGTAGTACACAACGCGCTGCCAAATGTTTCAGTACGTTTTAGTACGACTAGTAAATTACAAGGTCGCATCACTTCGCAGCATTATGGCACCAGTGGTCAGGGAGCGTCATAGCTGTTTTACCCGCAAGGCTATTTCATTTCAAAATAGGCTGTTCCGTTGATATTTTCAAGTACGTTTACGGATCAATATACAACGGAATCATAAATAAGCAGCACCAATGTGTTAAATCGCTCTTTAGTTGGTTCCGATCACTTTTATGGGAGAGGCTTTGAGAAACGTGATTGTTTACAGGAGGCTGCCATGACACTTTGCTGAGGCTCATGGGAATCTGCGAGCTGAGGCTCATGGGAGTTTGCGGTTAGATAATGCTATCATGATAGGTGCTATACCCACGAGGCTCTTTCATTTCAAAAGTATCTACTACATTAATGTTTTCGAGTAAATTTACGGATCGATATAGAAGGGAAACATAAGTAAATGTGAACTTTAGTCAGTCCCGATCACTTTTATACGAGTTAGTTTGAGAAACGCTATTGTTTACTGAGGGCTCATTGGTTATTGTGCAATTTTTGTGCATAAAGTTTGAGTTTGACTGGTTTATCACGATACAAATTAAATTAAAGCAAGTTTATGACCATAAAAAAATGAGTGGGGTTGCCCGACCAAGAAGCCAAAGCGTATCAGTGTCATACAGAAAGGGAGTTGAACTTTACCTCATCGAGTGGGTTGACATACCCTTTAGCACAGCACCATCTAGTGAATACATACCGCAACCCTAGTTAACCTCAGTTTGATGCAGTATAGTTTCTATTTTATGCGCCTTTTAATCCAGTGTGTCCTATATATGAAAATATTTCAAAAATGAAAAATTCAATGACGGTGCGCCATATAATCCAGTGTGCTTTATAGTGCGAAAAATAAGGTATGTTAAAAATGAGGGTGACACTCCTTTGCTGATTTTCACCTATCTCGGGTAGTCTTGCAACCAATTATCTGTGATAAACGAGGGATTACTGTACTTGTATTTTGTTTGTGAGACATTAAAATGAATATTAAAATAACATGAAGAGCTGAAACTGTGAAAAGTGTTACCCCCCCAAAAAAAGACAACCAGAAATTAGGAAGAGTGTAATTTTTTTTTTACAGAAGTGTTTGTTACGCTCAACTGGAGTGGTGAGCCAAAAGTGCCGAGGACCCAGGAGACAAGACACAGAGACTGAGGTTTCAGGGAAAAAATAAAATATTTATCTTTCTCACGAAAGGTGATCCAAAGGTGGATTTGAGGGAGGAGACACTGGATTGACGTGGAGGGAGCGCTGACCACCGAGGTTTAACGTCGAAGCCTCGAGCACCGTCTCTCAGGGGGTTTTGTAGACAGCCTCTGACGAGATGATCTGGAACAGCTTGTTTGATTGAGATGAGCCACACCTGTGCTGGGCTGACTGCAGCCAGCACAGGTGAGGCTGGTTTCAGGCTGAGGAGGAAGTGGATTGGCCTTTACCCTTATTTGGCATGCAGAAGAGGAACTGGGGATGAGTGGCACAACAGTGTTTATGATAAAACACACTGTTTCATCACACTGAAACATTCAAGTGTGTTACCCCCCCCCCCCAAAAAAAAGACTACCAGAAATTAGGAAGAGTGTAAATTTTTATTTTTTTTACAGAAGTGTTCATGATGAAACACACTGTTTTGCTTAATCAACCTTCATTTTATCTTTCGACTTTTTTTCTTGACCTCATTGGGTTAAGACAGGGGTGAGCAAACCTTTTGACTTGTGGGGCGAATTGGGTTCTAAATTTTGACCGGGGGGCCGAACCAGGAGCAGATGGATTTAGTGTTTGTGTGAAGTAATATAAACGACATTTAAAGGTCATTGCATAAAAGGTTTTGGCCTTTAGTAGGTAGTAAAGCATGGATATTCAAAAAAACAAATTTGAAAACAAATGCGTTTATTAAAAGCATTAAAAAATATTTCACCAAAAAACTACTATCACTGATTCTCATTAAATAAGACACCGTTATTATGAATAACAGTTTCCATCACACCCTCCGTGAGTCGTCACCTTATCGTGGTGGAGGGGTTTGGGTGCCCCTATGATCCTAGGAGCCATGTTGTCTGGGGCTTTATGCCCCTGGTAGGGTCACCCATGGCAAAAGGGTCCTAGGTGAGGGGCCAGACAAAGCACGGCTCAGAAGACCCCTTATGACGAGTAAAATAAATGGACCTAGTTTTCCCTCGCCCGGATGCAGGTCACTGGGGCCCCCCCTCTGGAGCCAGGCCTGGAGGTGGGGCTCAAAGGCGAGCGCCTGGTGGCCGAGCCTTGGCCCATGGGGGCCCGGCAGGGCATAGCCCAAAAAGAAAACATTGGTCCCCCTTCCCATGGGCTCACCACCTGTAGGAGGGGCCAAAGGGGTTGGGTGCAAAGTGAGCTGGGCGGCGGACAAAGGCGGCAACCTTGGCGGTCCGATCCCCGACTGCAGAATCCGGCTCTTGGGACACGGAATGTCACCTCTCTGGCTAGAAAGGAGCCTGAGCTAGTGTGTGAGGCAGAAAGGTTCCGACTAGACATAGTCGGACTTGCCTCCACACATAGTTTGGGCTCTGGTACAAGCCCTCTCGAGAGGGGCTGGACTCTCTTCCACTCTGGAGTTGCCCAAAGTGAGAAGTGTCAAGCAGGTGTGGGCATACTTTTTGCCCCTCAGCCGGGCGCCTGCACATTGGGGTTCACCCCAGTGAACGAGAGGGTAGCCTCCCTCCGTCTTCGGGTGGGGGGACAGGTCCTGACTGTTGTTTGTGTCTATGCACCAAACGGCAGTTCAGAGTACCCACCCTTCTTGGAGTCCCTGGAGGAAGTGCTGGAGAGTGCTCCTTCTGGGGACTCCATCAATCTACTGGGTGACTTCTATGCTCACGTGGGCAATGATAGTGAGACGTGGAAGGGCGTGATTGGGAGGAACGGTCCCCCGATCTGAACCCGAGCGGTGTGCTATTGTTGGACTTCTGTGCTCGACACGGATTTTCTATAATGAACACCAGGTTCAAGCATAAGGGTGTCCTTGATCGGAGGTCGACCTTTTGGCCGCGTGGTGCAGGGAACACAACCTTCTGATGAACGTCAACCAAGGAGATTGGCATTGACTTCAGGAAAGGTCACACCCACCACCTGCCGCTGACCGTCGACGGTGCTGCGATGGAGAGAGTGAGCAGCACCCGGTTCCTGGGGGTGCACATCAGTGAGGACCTCTCCTGGACCACCAACGCTGCGTCGCTGGCGAAGAAAGCTGAGCGCCGCCTGTACTTTCTGCGGAAACTCAGGCAAGCAAGGGCTCCTCCCGCCATCATGACCACATTCTACCGTGGCACCGTTGAGAGCGTCCTCTCCAGTTTTGTCGCTGTGTGGGGTGGTGGCTGCTCTGAGTACAACATGAAGGCCCTGCAGCGCATAGTGAACACTGCTAGTAAGATCATCCGGGGTCCACTCCCTGAAGGACATTTACGCCTCCCGTCTCACCCGCAAAGCGACCGCGATTGTGTGTGATGTGAGTCACCCCGCTCACTCTTTGTTTGCACTTCTGCCCTCTGGGAAGAGGTACAGATGCCTGCGCTCCCCCCTCCACCCTCGGCTGCATAACGTCCTGTTCTCTTGCGCTATGGTCTGGCTGTCTGCTATTAGCACGCTTGCTCCATTTTGCTGCTCTTATTTGTCTATTTATTTATTTATTTATTTATTGTTTATTTATTTGGGTTATTTGCTTATTACTTATTCATTGCTCTTGTCTGTTCATTTTTACTCCTTGTGCGATTTGATTGTTTGATTGATTGTTTGATTGTGTACTGTGTCTAGTCACCGTGAGACGGTGGGAAACGTAATTTTGATCTCTTTGTGTGTCTTAACATGTGAAGAAATTGACAATAAAGCGGACTTTGAGTTTGATGTGTGCACTTGGCATCAGAGTACCCTAGGCTGCAGTTCGATGATCGACTTTGTAGTTGTGTCATCAGATTTGCGGCCGCATGTTTAGGACACTCGGGTGAAGAGAGGGGCGGAGCTGTCAACTGATCATCACCTGGTGGTGGGTTGGCTCCAATGGCGGGGAAGATGCCGCTCCGACCCAAACGCTCTGTGAGGGTCTGCTGGGAACATCTGGCATAATCCCCTGTCAGGAAGAGCTTCAACTCCCACCTCTGGCAGAGCTTTTCCCACGTCCCGGGGGGAGGCGGGGGACATTGAGTCAGCGTGGACCATGTTCCGCGCCTCCATTGTTGAGGCAGCCGACTGGAGCTTTGGCTGTAAGGTCGTTGGTGCCTGTCATGGCGGCAATCCCCGAACCCGCTGGTGGACACCGGCGGGAACGGATGCCGTCAAGCTGAAGAAGGAGTCCTATCAGGGCGTTTTGGTCTGCGGGACTCCGGAGGCAGCTGACAGGTACCAATGGCCAAGCGGAACGCGGCTTCGGCAGTTGCTGGGGCAAAAACCCGGGCGTGGGAGGAATTTGGCGAGGCCATGGAAACTGACTTCTGGACGGCTTCGAGGAAATTCAGGTCCACCATCCGGCATCTCAGGAGGGGGAAGCAGTGCACAGTCAACACTGTTTACAGTGGAGATGGCGTGCTACTAACCTCGACTCGGGACGTCGTGAGTCGGTGGGGAGAATACTTTGAAGACCTCCTTAATTCCACCGACACGCCTTCCATTGTGGAACTAGGGCCTGGAGACTCTATGGCGGACTCTCCAATCTCTGGGGTCGAAGTCACTGAGGTAGTTAAAAACCCCTCGGTAGCCAGGCCCCGGGGGTGGATGAGATCTGCCCGGAGTTCTTAAAGGCTCTGGATGTGGGGCTGTCATGGCTGACACGCCTCTACAACATTGGGACATCGGGGACGGTGCCTCTAGATTGGCAGACTGGGGTGGTGGTTCCAGAGGGGGACCAGAGGGTGTGTTCCAATTACAGGGGAATCACACACCTCAGCCTCCCTGGTAAGGTTTATTCAGGGGTGCTGGAGAGGAGGATCCGTCGGGAGGTCGAACTTCAGATTCAAGAGGAGCAGTGTGGAAGGTGCTTCGGGGAAACGTGGTGCCGAGTCAACTGATAAGGGCGGTTTGGTTCCTGTATCACCGATGCCAGAGTTTGGTCCGCATTTCCGGCAGTAAGTTGGATTCATTCCCAGTGAGGGTTGGACTCCGCCAAGGCTGCCCTTTGTCACCGATTCTGTTCATAACTTTCATGGACAGAATTTCTAGGCGCAGCCAAGGCATTGAGGGGCTCCGGTTTGGGGACCTCAGCATCGCGTCTTTGCTTTTTGTAGATGATGTGGTGCTGTTGGCTTTTTCAGGCCGTGGTCTCCAGCTCTCACTGGAGCGGTTCGCAGCCGAGTGTGAAGCGGTCGGGATGAGGGTCAGCACCTCCAAATCCGAGTCCATGGTCCTCGGTCGGAAAAGGGTGGAATGCCCTCTCTGGATCGGGGATGAGATCCTGCCCCAAGCGGAGGAGTTCAAGTATCTTGCGGTCTTTTTCACGAATGAGGGCATGATGGAGCGCGAGATTGACAGGCGAATTAGTGCAGCGTCGGCAGTAATGCGGACTCTGTACCGGTCCGTCGTGGTGAAAAGAGAGCTGAGCCAAACGGCAAAGCTTTCGATTTACCCGTCGATCTATGCTCCTGCCCTCATCTATGGTCATGAGCTATGGGTCGTGACCGAAAAAACGAGATCCAGGATACAAGCGGCCGAAACGATTCTCCTCCGCAGGGTGTTCGGGCTCTCCCTTAGAGATAAGGTGAGAACCTCGGTCATCCGGGAGAGACTCGGAGTAGAGCCGCTGCTCCTCCACTTTGAGAGGAGCCAGATGAGTTGGCTCGGGCATCTCATCACGATGCCTCCTGGGCGCCTCCCTGGGGAGGTGTTCCGGGCATGTCCCACCGGTAGGAGAACCCAGGGACGACTCAGGGCGCGCTGGAGACACTATGTCTCTCAGCTGGGATGAGCTGGATGAAGTGGCTGGGGAGATGGAAGTCTAGGAGTCCCTCCTAAAGATGCTGCCACCGCGACCCGACCCCGGATAAGCGGAAGAAGATGGATGGATGGAGTTTCCATCACTTCAGAGCCTGCAGGTCAGATTTATGAAAGATATTTATCTTATGAGGCGAAATCACATCAAACGGCAAATACATCATGTTGAAGAATCACTGAAAGAATACGTCTAAATAAAGTAATGAAGAAATCAAAACGGCAACATGGTGACGGATATCTGAAAATCAGAGCAGAGCTTTAACTCACAAACACCTGGTGACAGAGGTGAGGAAAAGGGAAACACTTCCTTAAAGTTGGCCTTAAGAACTTTAAAAGTTCAGATTAATCGGAAACAGGTGGTGCAACAAAAACTTGCCTTTGTACTTGACTTTTGATCCGCAGTTTGTCGATGAGTAAGGTTCTCCTGAGTCTTCAAATTAGCTGTCAACTTCTCCGATGTAGCCACCCGTTCATGTGTTGACTGCTAGCATAGTTAGCATGTTTCGTAGCAAAGTGACGGCTAATATTGTACTCTTTGAATACTGCAACCATTTCTTGGGATATCAGACAAACCGGCATTGATCTGACTTCTGTTCACTCTTTTTTAAACACTTGGCACTCAGTGTCCACCATTCTTTTCCTTGGGTCACTCGTTTTAATAAAAGGATTCCAGGGGAAGGTTTGTGGGTGGCTTTAGAGTAAAACTGTCTGAAAGCTCAGCGCACGAATTACAAGAATGCTAACATCACAGCCCACATTCAAAATTCGGCACTGATAGAAATACAGTGGAGCCTAGGTTTTCCGACCACAATCTGTTCCAGAAGGCTGTTCGAGAAGTGAATTGTTTGAATTCCGAATCATGTTTCCCCATTACAAATAATGGGAAAAAAAATAATCTGTTCCAAGCAAAAAAAACGCCTTTGTTTCAGCATTTTTTCGTTTGCGCATTTTTGTCCGATCGCACAACTGCAGCGCACCGCCGAACGCGCAACCGTAGCGCGTCGCCGACTACGCAACTGCACCGCGCTGGTCGTATTATTGTGACAGAGCCGTCGCTGAAATTTAGAAAATATTTTTAAAGCCCTGATGTACTTTCCAAAATTTAAGTGGACCTCAGTGCGCAGGGAGCTTAATTTGGTCCGATCACGCAACCGCAGCGCGCCGGGCGCTCACTGTCGCATTGCTTTAGGAGCGTCTTTGTGTTTTAGGATGGATTTGCTTCCTTTGGAGGCATGATTAGAGTTGATGCAATCCTCAGTGTAACAAGTCAAGTCAAGTTTATTTGTATAGCCCTAAATCACAAGCAGTCTCAAAGGGCTTCACATAGACAATCAATTGACAATTATTCTCAAAGCATCCCCTGATCTTGGGCTCCCAAAAGGGCAAGGAAAAACTCAAAAAAAACCTACCAGGGGAAAAAGCAAGAATGTAATAACAACCCGAGTCAGTTGGCATGCGGGTCCTCTCGGCTCATCTCACGAGGTTCGACAACCTTTTTGTCCCACATCCGAAGCAAAAAAAATCTCGAATTTTTTGTTCAAATACCGATTTGTTCGAAAACCGGGACGTTCGAAAACCGAGGCTCCATTGTAGAGCGCGAAATGCGCCGGGTATGTACTACTGAGTACGTATATGCACTTGTGAGTGTGCAGACACGGCTTCCGGGAGTAAATGCGCGGGCGGGTGCTTCCCAATCTACTGGAAATTGCAGTCATTGCAGGGAAAATGACCAAAAACATTTTTAATAATTCAGGTTTGGCGGGCCGGATTATATGGCCCCGTGGGCCGGATGCGGCTCGCGGGCCGTAGTTTTTCCATGTCTGGGTTGAGATCAGGGGATGTAGTCAACTGTGTCACTAACATTTGTCTACTGTGTGCATGTGACAACCTTTGAGACTTTTCTGTGATTTCGGGCGATATAAATACATTTGATTTGGCTTCAACTTTTATGATTTAGCTCATCTGGACTTGCCTGCGGTGGCTGTGACTCCATGTCGAAAAAATCTGTGTGTGGATCTTCTGCCTCAAACGCAGCATCTATGGGAATTCTACAACTCACTCAGCTATGAACTCAGGATCGAGAACAGTGACGCAGGCAGAACTCCGGTAATGTTGAGAACTAACGTACACAAGTGTTAAGGAATCTACTTTTTACTTGTATGTTTCGCTTTCATGTGTTTGTAGGCTAGTTGCTTGGTGTGGGGCCACTTCCTATCTGCCGTACACTCTTAGCACTTCACTTGCACTCTAGATATTTAGAAATTACATAGCCACTCCCACCACAGTCCAATTGAACTGCTGGGGCAGGTACTCTTGTCCTGCTCTCTTTCCCGCCTGTCCTATTCCAAAACTGTAATTTGTTTTTCTTTGCAGAGCAGTTCGTGAATGAACAACCTATTTAGGAGCAACTTTCTAACTTTGTGGAGCAATTTTTTAAACAATAAAATTGCGACAAGAAATAAACATTTTTTTTACGCCGGGAATAAACCGTTTCTATTCCTTAAATTTTCTTCTCTAGAAGCAAAGCTAAATTGATTAAAAAAAAATCTTATGTAATTTAATTTTACAAAATAAAATGTATGCCTTTATTTACTCTTTGCAGACAGAGAGAACAAAAAATCTTACAAATAAAACAAAACAAAAACTGCATCCAGATAACTTTTGTCGAGTTAAGACTGGCACTGAGAACAAAAATGTTTTTAATCAGCTGACTTCTTTTTCTGCTGTCCCTCATTTTCTTCACTATTCTTTGATTACATAGCCTTTGTACAGTCAGTGACAAATTTGAAAATCTGAAAATTTGTATTTGACAATTAGTAATTTTGCTGCCTCTTTGAAATGAACATGTAAACGGTTCCCAAAACACTTCACTACTACTACTACAGTACTACCACAATGGATGTTTGATTCTCTGTTTTACTAGTCAGTGCATGATAATGAGGTTGATGCGAATACATGCAAAAGTGTGTGTATGTACACACACAGGCACACGTCTCTACTCACAAAAATGCTTAAACAAATATCTTAATTTTATTTTAAGTTAGAAATTAGGTTAGAGAGGTCAAAGGTGCAAAATAGTGCATATCCAGTGTAGCCTAAATGAACAAATAAATAAAAAAAATCAAGTAATCCAAGACTGCTAACCATGACAGTTTAGTGCACTGGCTTGGTGCCCATCCCTAACAGTTTTACATTCATGTGGGTGAAAGCTTTTATTTTCCTTCCACGAATCATGTACTGTACTGTATCTATGTGGTCTATGCTGGTGGGGACAGTTTTTTCAGGAACCCGAATCTCTGAAGGAAACTGTTCTGAAGAACCTTGGTCCCGGGAACTACTGCATCTCAGTTCGATTTTCTGACAGCCTTATCCCAAGACAATCCAACTACAGCCAGCCTCATTGTGTCGTTACCCCAGGGATTTATACTTCAGGTAAATGGCTCTCCTTTTGATTTGACATTCTCGCGTTCAATTTCCATTCTAAATTTCTAATTAGATGTATGCAAATTCAGTACAACTTAATGTGTCAAATTACAACATTGGTTACAAAGCACAATTTATAAGGAGTATTTAAGATAGTGATTACACACCATATTTATTGCACAGGCGTGCCTTTGGATGGCCAAAAAATCAATAAAAGATCACTCTGAAATATTCAGTTTCATCACACAGCACAATGCCCCAGATGTTGCAAGGTGTGGAGAGGGAGTGCAATTGAGATGCTGACTGCAGGAATGTCCACCAGAGCATTTCTACACCATGCCAGATTGTCTGAAACGTCTTTAGAGACAGACGTTTCAGACAATCTGGCAGTACATTCAACTAGCCTCACAACCGCAGAACACGTGTAACCATACTAGCTTAGGATCTCCACATTCAGCATCTTCAAAGTCAAAGTCGATCTTTTTAAATGATCAATGAACTAAAAAAGCCTTATCCCTTTGTGGAGTTTCGAGGTGCTTGTTAGGTGGATACAGGAATCAACACACGCACTCGTCTATCGCGTCAGCGACACAACAAAGTATTTATTCCTACCAAAATTGTCTAATAACAGCAAGCAAGCCAGTTCTCTAAGAGGAGCTGTGGGTCACATCCGTCCGTCCCTAACAGCGAGTGTAGTGATGCAGAGTGACAAAGAACGACTTTCCCTGACCCAGACTTTAAACAAGACATTTCACCAAAAAAGGTGGACTCTGCAGTTTGTATGTGTGTTCTTTGTTATTGGCTGCCACGTGGGTAACTGTGTTTGAAGTTGGTCAGCCCGATCCTTCTTCTTTTTCGTGTCCGTTCCGCTTTTCCCCTCAGGGGTTGCCACAGCAAACCGTCTGTTTCCATCTCATCCTATCCTGTGAATCCTCTTCTCTCACCCCAACTAACTTCATGTGCGCTTTCACTCCATCCATAGATCTCCTCTTTGGTCTCCCTCTTGACCTCCTGCCTGGTGGTTCCATCCTCAGCATCCTTCTACCAATATATTCACTTTCCTTCCTTTGAACATGTCCGAACGATCCCAGTCTGGCCTCTCTGGCCTTATCTCCAAAACACCTAACATGTGCTGTCCCTCTGATGTACTTGTTCCTGATCTTATCCAATCGCGTCACTCCCAAAGAGAACCTCAGCATCTTCATCTCTGCCACCTCCACCTCTGTCTTTTCCCCAGTGCCACCGTCTCTAAACCATACATCATCGCTGGTCTCACCACTGTCTTGTACACCTTTCCCTTAATTTTTGCTGATACTCTTTTATCACACATCACCCCTGACACTTTTCTCCACCCATTCCACCCTGCCTGGATGCGCTTCATCACCTCAGTTCCACACTCTCTGTTGCTCTGGACTGTTGACCCCAAGTACTTAAAATCCTCTACCTTCTGGATATCTACTCCCTGTAGACTCACCATTCCACTTGGATCCCTCTCATTTGCACACATGTATTCTATCTTCTTTTCTCTAATCTTCATTCCCCTCCTTTCCGGGGCATACCTCCACCGCTCTAGATTTCCCTCCACCTGCTCCTTACTCTCACAACAGATCATAATGTCATCCGCGAACATCATGGTCCATGGAAATTCTCACCTCATCTGTCAGCCTGTCCATCACCATAGCAAACAAGAAGGGGCTCAGAGCTGATCCCTGATGCAGTCCCACCTCTACCTTGAATTCCTCTGTCATTCCGACAGCACATCTCACTCCTGTCCTGCAACTTTCATACATATCCTATACCATACTTACGCATACTTCTCTTCCACTCCAGACTTCCTCATACAATACCACAGTTCCTCTCTGGGCACCCTGTCATATGTTTTCTCCAGCTCTACAAAGACACAATGCAGCTCCTTCTGACCCTCTCTGTACTTCTCCATCAGAATCCTCATAATCCTCCTCCCATACTCTTTGTAGGCATGAAACCATACTGCTGCTCACAGATACTCATTTCTGCTCTTAGTAGAGCTTCCACCACTCTTTCTCATAACTTCATTGTGTGGCTCATTAACTTTATTCCTCTGTAGTTGCCACAACTCTGCGCATCCCCCTTGTTCTTATAGATTGGTATCAACACACTTCTCCATTCCTCCGGCATCCGCTCATTCTCTAGGATGTCATTGAACTATCTGGTCAGAAACTCTACAGACACCTCCCCAAGACACTTCCATACCTCCACAGGTATATCATCCGGCCCAACTGCCTTTTCACTCGTCATCCTCATCAGTTCCCTCCTTACTTCTCCCCTACTAATCTTCGCAACTTCCTGGTCCACAGTGGCCACCTCTTTCACTCATTGCTCTCTCTCGTTTTCCTCATTCATCAACTCTTCAAAGTCTTTTCATCTTCCTATCCCACTTCCTGTATCTGTCAAAACATTTCCATCTCTATCTTTAATCACCATAACCTGCCGCACATCCTTCCCATCTCTGTCCCTTTGTCTCGCCAACCTGTATAAATCCTTCTCTCCCTCCTTACCGTCAAACCTGGCATACAGGTCATCGTATGCTCTTTGTCTGGCCTATGCCACTTCTGCTTTCGCCTTATGCCCCATTTCCCTGTATCCCTGTTTCCTCTCTTCAGTCTTCTCGGTATCCCACTTCCTCTTTGCTAACCTATTGCCACGTATGCACTCCTGCACTTCCTCGTTCCACCACCAAGTCTCCATATCGATTTTCCTTCCAGAAGAGACACCAAGTACTCTCCTGCCGGTCTCCCTGATCACCATAACTGTCCTTGTCCAGTCATCTGGAAGCGCCTCCTGTCCGCCCAGAGCCTGTCTCAACTCTTCCCTGAAAGTTACACAACACTCTTCCTTTTTTAGTTTCCTCCACTTCGTCCTCTGTTCTGCCTTTGTCGTCTTCATCTTCCTCACCACCAGGGTCATGCAACACACCACCATTCTATGCTGTCTGGTAACACTTTCACCTGCCACCATTTTGCAGCACTGATCTCCTTCAGGTTATATCGTCTACACAACATGTAATCCACCTGTGTGCTCCTACCTCCGCTCTTGTATGTCACCAAATGTTCCTGCCTCTTCGGAAAGAAAGTATTCACTATAGCCATATCCATTCTTTTTGCAAAGTCAACCATCATCTGTCCTTCTGCGTTCCTATCCTGATACCAAACCTGCCCATCACTTCCTCATCACCTCTGTTGCCTGAACTAACACGTCCGTTCAAGTCTGCACCAATCACTACCCTCTCAGCTCTGGGAATACTCTGCATCACCTCATCCATCATACTCCAGAATTTTGCCTTCTCTTCTAATTCACATCCTACCTGTGGGGCATAACGACTGACAACATTGAGCATGACACCTTCTAGTGTCAAATCCTGCAAACATAAGCGATCAGCTCTCCGTTTAAAGGGTCAAAATTTGCCTTTACCCCTGCTGCTGTAACTCAGCCCTCATGGGGAGACGAGAGTTAAATCAGCCGGAATTCGGAAAATATTCGTTCAAGTGCCGCCCGCCTCTAAGAAATCAACTCTGAAGGAGTCAATTTAATCTTTCGAGTTACACGGTGGATAGGATGGTAAAAGATGGTGCGTGAGTGTGTATTGGATTTGGCCCAGACGAATTGACTAAGATGAAATTCCAAATTTCAAAGCTTGACATGGAAGACCTGAAGAAGGGGGCCTGAGTAGGGGTTACTTAAAAGTTAGTTCTTTTAAATTAACTATTGTTAAATTGGTAAAAGGGAGTTTGTTGGTTGAACCAGTAAACCTCCATTCCTGTTCCAAATTTCACCAGAAGATGGTGCCAAAGTCAGATTGACCTAACATAGTAAATGAATAGTTTAAAAAGTCATCGATTAGATGAAGACCCCTCCGTGAGTCGTCACCTTATCGTGGTGGAGGGGTTTGCGTGCCCCTATGATCCTAGGAGCCATGTCTGGGGCTTCATGCCCCTAGTAGGGTCACCCATGGCAGAAGGGTCCTAGGTGAGGGGCCAGACAAAGCACAGCTCAGAAGACCCCTTATGATGAGTAAAATATATGGACCTAGTTTTCCCTAGCCCGGACGCGGGTCACTGGGGCCCCTCTCTGGAGGCAGGCCTGGAGGTGGGGCTCGAAGGCGAGCGCCTGGTGGCCAGGCCTTTGCCCATGGGGTCCGGTCGGGCATAGCCGGAAAAGAAAACGTGGGTCCCCCTTCCCATGGGCTCACCACCTGTAGGAGGGGCCAAAGGGGTCAGGTGCAAAGTGAGCTGGGCGGCGGCCAAAGGCGGGGACCTTGGCGGTCCGATCCCCGGCTGCAGAGGCTGGAATGTCACCTCTCTGGCTGGAAAGGAGCCCGAGCTGGTGTGTGAGGCAGAAAATTTCCGACTAGACATAGTCGGACTTGCCTCCACACATAGTTTGGGCTCTGGTACAAGCCCTCTCGAGAGGGGCTGGACTCTCTTCCACTCTGGAGTTGCCCAAAGTGAGAAGTGTCAAGCAGGTGTGGGCATACTTTTTGCCCCTCAGCCGGGCGCCTGCACATTGGGGTTCACCCCAGTGAACGAGAGGGTAGCCTCCCTCCGTCTTCGGGTGGGGGGACAAGTCCTGACTGTTGTTTGTGTCTATGCACCAAACGGCAGTTCAGAGTACCCACCCTTCTTGGAGTCTTGGAGTGCTGGAGAGCGCTCCTTCTGGGAACTCCATCGTTCTACTGGGTGACTTCAGTGCTCACGTGGGCAATTACAGTGAGACCTGGAAGGGCGTGATTGGGAGGAACGGCCCCCCGATCTGAACCCGAGCGGTGTTCTATTGTTGGACTTCTGTGCTTGACAGGGATTTTCTATAATGATCACCATGTTCAAGCATAAGTGTGTCCATGTGTGCACTTGGCACCAGGACACCCTAGGCCGCAGTTCGTTGATCGACCTTGTAGTTGTGTCATCGGATTTGCGGCCGCATGTTTTGGACACTCGGGTGAAGAGAGGGGCGGAGCTGTCAACTGATCACAACCTGGTGGTGGGTTGGCTCCGATGGTGGGGGAAGATGCCGGTCCGACCTGGCAGACCCAAACGCTCTGTGAGGGTCTGCTGGG
This sequence comes from Syngnathus leptorhynchus, assembly GCF_054491065.1. NCBI lineage: Eukaryota > Metazoa > Chordata > Actinopteri > Syngnathiformes > Syngnathidae > Syngnathus > Syngnathus leptorhynchus. The sequence continues at coordinate 1,356,697 of NC_141203.1, read as the reverse complement.
AACGTCTGGCAGAATCCCCTGTCAGGAAGAGCTTCAACTCCCACCTCCGGCAGAGCTTTTCCCACGTCCCGGAGGAGGCGGGGGACATTGAGTCCGAGTGGACCATGTTCCGCGCCTCCATTGTTGAGGCAGCCGACCGGAGCTGTGGCCGTAAGGTTGTTGGTGCCTGTCGTGGCGGCAATCCCTGAACCCGCTGGTGGACGCCGGTGGTAAGGGATGCCGTCAAGGTGAAGAAGGAGTCCTATAGGGCCGTTTTGGCCTGCGGGACTCCGGAGGCAGCTGACAGGTACCGGATGGCCAAGCAGAACGCGGCTTCGGCGGTTGCTGAGGCAAAAACTGATTTTTGCAGATGACGTGGTGCTTTTGGCTTCTTCAGGCCGTGATCTCCAGCTCTCACTGGAGCGGTTCGCAGCCGAGTGTGAAGCGGTCTGGATGAGGGTCAGCACCTCCAAATCTGAGTCCATGGTCCTCTTTCGGAAAAGGGTGGAATGCCCTCTCCGGATCGGGGATGAGATCCTGCCCCAAGTGGAGGAGTTCAAGTATCTTGGGCTCTTGTTCACGAGTGAGGGCAGGATGGAGCGCGAGATCGACAGGCGGATCGGTGCAGCGTCGGCAGTAATGCGGACTCTGTACCGGTCCGTCGTGGTGAAGAGAGAGCTGAGCCAAATGGCAAAGCTTTCGATTTACCGGTCGATCTATGCTCCTACCCTCACCGATGGTCACGAGCTATGGGTCGTGACCGAAAGAACGAGATCCAGAATACCAGCGGCCGAAATGCGTTTCCTCCGCAGGGTGTCCGGGATCTCCCTTAGAGATAGGGTGAGAAGCTCGGTCATCCGGGAGAGACTCGGAGTAGAGCCGCTGCTCCTCCACATTGAGAAGAGCCAGATGAGTTGGCTCGGGCATCTCATCAGGATGCCTTCTGGACGCCTCCCTGGGGAGGTGTTCCGGGCATGTCCCACTGGTAGGAGGCCCCGGGGACGACTCAGGACGCGCTAGAGAGACTGTCTCTCGGCTGGCCTGGGAACACCTTGGGATATCCTGGGATGAGCTGGATGAAGTGGCTGGGGAGAGGGAGGTCTGTTAGTCCCTCCTAAAGCTGCTGCCCCCGCGACCCGACCCCGGATAAGCGGAAGAAGATGGATGGATGGATGGATGGATGGATGGATGGATGGATGGATCGATCGATTGATCGATGAAGACTTGTTCTGAAGCACAGCAACACACAATTTTGGATTATGTTGTACTATTTTGTTTTGCTATAATATACTTTGAAACTGCTTGAATATTTTAATTTGGTAACTAGGAAAGCCCATGCTCATTGTTAGGTAATGAGAATGAGACATGTTAATCACAGAAGATGTAATATACTTTATTTTATTCTGCTTTGCAATATTGTATAGTTAGTAGCAACTTGAGCAGCATCATAGCACTGATGTTTCATTTACACATGAATGTATTAAGAGTTGAGTAAGGACAAGGGGTTGACAGTGATACCGTGGGTGGAAGACTGCAATCCCACGCTTGAGCTTGACCTAGAGGTCACCAGCTTGTCAAAATAAGTTTTGAAGATGCTTGAGTGTTGTAACCTGCTAAGACAATCCACGATCATAGTTATGATTATGTGTTAAATTGATTATTTTGAAAGTATGTGTTATTATTGTCATAATGTTTAATCAATATCAAATATGTATGTAATATTGATGCTCCATTTACACATGAATGTATAAATGTGAGCGAAGAGAAGGAGGCGGAAAGGGTTAATGGTGATACTAAATGGTGGAACACACATGAAAGTGACCCGGGGTCACGTTTATCCAGTTGGAGACTAAACAAAATGCTGTTTGACGCAACACAAGTCTGAGAAAAAACATTTGGTTGCATTTGGGTCATCTGTGGCCAATGTATGACATCATGGAAAAGACTGGTACGTGACCAAGCAGGCATAGTACCCACGAACTGGACTGGTATAAAAGGTTCGTTCGGACAAAGAGCAGGGCTCTCCCCCGGTGGGTTCTCCCCATCGGGCTTGGCCCCTGCGGCTAATGCCTTGGGTCGAGAACGCCGATTAGACAAAGATAGACTTGATTCTTTCTGAGATTAACCCAAGGTCCGTTAAAATGAATTTATACTATCTTCAAATTGGACTTCGTCAAATTTTAAGCCTAAAGACAGGCTAGGAGATGCAGACCTCGGTGCAGGAGAGGGGAGCCGTTTTTAGGGCGTCGTCATCTCCATTCTTTAGGCCAGCCTGTTCTTTTAAACAGAATTCGGATTTTGGAACAAGGAGAACTGATCACTCGACTTTTCCACCTCACAGCATTTTAGACCTCTAGCCTCTTACCCTTTTTTACTATATTTTTGAGTTTTCAATCGAGAGAACTTCGAGACTGAATAATTTTTGCTCTATTGAGAATGGTGAATGGAAATTATTGTTAGTTGTTCGAACAATTGAAACTTGTAATTCTTGTTCTTGCTTATTCATTAAATTCCTACTTTATAATCATTTAATTTCCATTAATGATTATTTTGATCTTTTATACTTGAAACATCTTTTGTTTCTCTATCATAGTCATACTTTAAACCGTTCAGTTCTTTTTTAAATGAAGACAGCTTTAATCCTTGACGTCATGGAGTGTCAGAATCTGGTTCGAAACCGTTAACTTGAGCTCAGTTAGTGTGGGTGCACGCTAGTGAAAATAAACGAGTTCCTGCGGTCTTAACAAAGACAGCTAAACTATTCCGAGCGGATAACAAAAGCAACAATCTTAATAGGAAAGGAGAACCGATGAAACGGCCGCGATCAAGGAGACCCTGGGTCTCGACAAAGTAGTTACTCAATTCTCGGGTTTCTTTGATTTCAGCGGGACTGGTGTCCGGAAATGATGGAATTAATCTAACAATAGATTAGTTACCTGAACAGCAGTTAGACTCAGAACGAATCTTCTTTCCGTACCGTCTTAAATCAATTCTCGTCTCCCCTACAGACTGCGTTACTGCAGAGGGGCTAAAGTACAAAATTTTACCCTTTAAACGGAGAGCCGGTCACTTACATAAGATATGTGCACAATTGACAGCGACCAATTCTCCGTTTAAAGGGTCAAAATTCTCCTTTACCCCTGCTGCTGTAACACAGCCCTCATGGGGACACGAGAGTTAAATCAACCGGAATTCTGAAAATATTAGTCCGAGTGCTGACCGCCTCTAAGAAATCAACTCTGAAGGAGTCAATTTAATCTTTTCAGAACGCCAATCCCTCTCAAATCAAGCGACACTCGTGTAGAGTAACTAAGGTCAAGACACGATGTCAGAATGATTGCGTTCCTTCTCCTGCCGGCTATTTTCCTGCAATTTGGAGCTTTTCTTATATATTTAGCTATCTTTGTTAAGATCGCGGGGATTCGTTATTTACACTAGCGCACACCTGTGCGCAGCTGAGCTTAATATCACTATTTCAGACCAGATCTGACAATTCCTGATGTTAAGGATTAAAGCTGTCTTCACTTTAAAAAGAACTGAGCGGTTTACAATATGACTATGATAGAGAAACAAAAGAGATTTAAAGTTTAAAAGATCCAAACAATCATCAATGAAGATTACATGATTATGAGGTAGAAATTTAATGAATAAGCAGGAAAAAGAATTACACGTCTCAATTGTTCGAACAAACAACAAAAATTCCACTCACCAATCTCAATAAGCAAAACTATTCAGTCTCGAAGTTCTCTCAATTGCAACTTTCAAAAAATATAGCAAAAGGAGGAAAAAGACACAGGGTATAAAATGCTATTTGGTGGAAAAGTCGAGTGATAAGTTCTCTTTGTTCCAAAAATCTGAATTCGGTTCAAAACGATAGCCCGGTCTTGAGAAGGAAGCCAATGCCTTAATATGGCATCTCCCTCCTACTGCCACAGGATCAGCTTCCCCCTCGACTATCTCGAAGCTTAAAATTTGACAAAGTCCAATTTGAAGACACTAGAAATTCATTTTAGTAGATTTTGGTTGAATCTCAAAAAGAATGAGAAATCTATCTTCGTCTAATCAGCGTTCTTGGCTCACGGGCAGCCCGCAGGGCAAAGCCCTGACGGGGGGGAGAGCCCTGCTCTCGTTCAGAACGAACCTTATATACCATGCCGTATGTGCGTGAAGTCATGTACCAGTTTTTTTCCATTAGGTCATATGTTGTCCTCATACGACCCAAAATGCTTCTAGAATAGACTGCAGGTGCAGCTGGTCCGGCCTCAACCGGATAAGGTAACCTCTGGGTGAGGCTCATGAGTCATCCGCAGTACTCCACCAAGTAGCATCACTGTTAACGTTACATCTGCCCGGGCCTCAACTGGGTGAACGTGACCTCAGGTCACGCTCATGCGTGGGATCGCAGTTTTCCACCACACAGTATCACTATTAACCCTTGTTGTCCTTTCCTGTCTCTGCTCACATTTATACATTCACGTGTAAATGGAACATCAATATAAATACATGTTTGACATCGATTAAACATTCCATCAATACATACAGTAGCATCAATAATAACATATATCTTGTCTATGATCATGGGTTCTCCTAGTTAGCAGATTAAAATACTCAAACAGTTTCAAAGTATATGATAGCAAAACAAAATAATATGAAATAATCCAAGATTGTGTGTTGCTGTGTCACTCAGAACATGTTTATTTAGACAATAACTCTTAAACTACACTGCTCCCCAAAAAAATTAAGGAGCAGTTTTTTTTATCAGGGTATGGAATGAATTTAATTACACTTTTCTGATAAGGTTTTGGTCATGGATGTGGCAGAGGGGGTTGTTAATCAGTTTCAGATGCATTGGTGTTGATGCAATTAACAACAGGTGCACTAGAGGGGCAACAACGAGATGGTCCCCAAAACAGGACTGGTTTTGCAGGTGGAGGCCATTTCAAGTTCCTCCCTCTTGATCTTTTTTAACTTGAGCTGTATTATTTTACCGTATTGGCCCAAATATAAGACAATGATTTTTGCATTGAAATAAGACTGAAAAGGTGGGGGTTGTCTTACATTCGGGATCTAGACATTATACCCATTCACTTGTGCACAGTGGTAAGTTAAAGGTTGCTGGTATCGACTGAGTATGTTGCTGTGATCGTGTGCGTCTTTGACACAAAGTGAGTATATACGTACATTTCATTGTTACTACTGTCCACTGTTGGCGGCTCGGTGGCGCACTGGGTAGCACGTCCGCCTCACAGTTAGGAGGGTGCGGGTTTGATTCTACCTCCAGCCCACCCTGTGTGGAGTTTGCATGTTCTCCCCGAGCGCGCGTGGGTTTTCTCCGGGCACTCCGGTTTCCTCCCACATCCCCAAAACATGCTTGGTAGGCCGATTGAGCACTCCAAATTGCCTCTAGGTGTGAGTGCGAGTGCGGATGGTTGTTCGTCTCTGTGTGCCCTGCGATTGGCTGGCAAGAAGTCCAGGGTGTCCCCCGCCTGCTGCCCGATGACGGCTGGGATAGGCTCCAGCACGCCCGCGACCCCCGTGGGGACAAAGCGGTTCAGAAAATGGATGGATGGATACTGTCCACTGTTGTGCCGTTTGTCTGATCACTGTTTGCTTCATGTGCGCGCCGTTTGATAGACAACTCCAGCACGGTCCTTTAAGTTTGCCTCGCATTGTACGAGCAGCGTACACGCATGACTACAGCTGTTACCAGCGGCACGGCAACTAACGATCGCCAGCAAATGTATTTTGACGTCTCGATGACTTATGTTTGGTGTGTTGCCGAGAGTATTTCATTCATGGTTATTTAGTACAGCGGAATCGTTACCCGCATTTAGATCTGCGTGAAGCTGGCCCCCCACCCCACGCAAAATTCTGTTTTGTTTGTGTTGGTTTGTGCCGTAAACATTTTCATTTTTGCAGCAACGGTTTTCTCGTTATAAAAGATTATTTTATAGGTCATCCAGAGTTCACCCATCCCCCCCATCTGCTTCACATGAACCCAAAATGGTACAGTTCGTTTGTGCTGCAAAAACATTCGTTTGTACTGCTACGGTTTCGTAGATAATATACATTTATTTTACAGCGATGACGTCACCCAGCCCCCCAGTTTCCTCCAAATGGACCCTAAATGGTACCGTAGGTTTGTGCTTCGTTTGTGCTGGTTTGTGCCGTAAAAACTTTCGTTTGTGCTGCTACGGTTTTTAGTTATGAAAGATTATTTTATAGGTCATCCAGAATTCACCCAGCCCCCCATCTGCTCCTAATGAACCCAAAATGGTACCGTTCGTTTGTGCTGGTTTGTGCTGCAAAAAGTTTCGTTTGTGCTGCTACTGTTTTGCAAATATTACACAAATAATTTATAGCGATGACGTCACTCAGCCCCGCCCCCCTATTTACTTCCAAATGGACCCAAAGTAGTACAGTTCGTTTGTGCTTTGTTTGTGCTGGTTTGTGCTGCAAAAAGTTTTGTTTGTGCTGCTACGGTTTTGCAGATATTACACATTTAATTTATAGCGATGACGTCACTGTATTTTGTCGCGAATTTCAAGCTCCTGGAATGCTCCTGATGCAGGACGAATACAAGGTAAATATGTTCTTAGCCTTTTTTTTTCTTTTTTTTTCTTTTTTTAGCTTACAGAAAACTTTCACTGTGGGAAATGGTTTTCAGTACGAGGATATTTCTGTAATTATGTTTTTATCGTGGTCATTGATTAATTTCCTTGTCATCAATAAGCCTATATGATCATTCATTTCAATTACATCTGACGTGAAAAAAGTTCACCGCAACCTAAATACCTGGTGAGTCTGTCTGTTCTAAAACATATATTAATGCAACAATTAATACATGTATGTGAAGTTGATTGATTGATTGATTGATTGATTGATTGATTGATTGATTGATTGATTGATATCTTTATTTCGAACATACAAAACAAAAATAAAATTAAGCAAAACAGATAACACTTTGAAGTGCCATATATAAGTCCATACAACAGACAAACAAAAAATAAACCAACAAACAGAAAGAATAATTATTTTAAATAAATAAATAATAATAATAGTAATACATAAATAAATAGATCAATAAAGAATGCTCGAAAAGGAGTAGGAGGAAGCATAGCTTTTTAGATTCCTACCCTTTTTCACTTTATCCATTAAACCAGTGATTCAACATATACTGTAATTCTACAACAGAACGCAAGTAGACACACTTTCACACTTATTTTCTGTTTCATGTTTACTTGCATGTAGCCCTTTGGCACTTTTAGCCTTTGTACTCGCTAAACAACATATTTTTGTACATTCTTTTAAACTTGTGGATATTTGGACTTTGCTTGAGTTCCTCACTTAGATTGTTCCATAGTTTGACCCCGGTTATAGTTATACAGAAACGTTTTAAAGTTGTTCTTATGTTTAAGATTTTGAAGTTGTGATGCCCCCTTAACTTATAACCTCCCTCCCGATTCCAAAATAAGTTGATTACAGCCAGAAAAAGAAACTTGAAAACGTGAACAAATAACTGTATTTGTCAAAGGGTACATTATCAAAACTTTTTTTTCCAACAATTCAAACAATGCATCACTGCACTGTTTAGACCACAGCATGTGGGAAGATCTTAGTATTTACTGATGCTTTCACTCCATTTCCCAGGTCATTACACTGCTCAAAAAAATTAAAGGAACAGTTTTTTTTATCAGGGTATGGCATGAATTCAAATACACTTTTCTGATAAGGTTTTGGTCAGGCACGTGGCAGAGGGTGTTGTTAATAACTTTCAGCTGCAGTGGTGTTGATGGAATTAACAACAGGTACACTAGAGGGGAAACAACAAGATGGTCCCCAAAACAGGACTGGTTTTGCAAGTGGTTTTGCAGGTGGAGGCCATTTCAAGCTCCTCCCTCTTGATCTTTGTTAACTGTTTTTCCACAAGTGTTGGCTTTAGCAAGAGTCATTATCACGACTGGAAGCATGAGGCTATTCTTAACCTACCTGAAGTTGCGCAGATTGTCCAACTCCTCCAGGATGACACATCAATGCGTGCTGTTGCAAGAAGATTTGATGTGTCTCCCAGTACAATCTCCAGAGCGTGGAGGAGATTCCAGGAGACAGGCAGTTACTCTAGGAGAGCTACACAGGGCCGTAGACGGTCCTCATCCCATCAGCAGGACCGATATCCGCTGCTTTGTGCAAGGAGAAACAGGTTGAGCACTGCCCAAGCCCTACAGAATGACCTTCAGCAGGCTACTGGTGTGAATGTTTTTGCCAAAACAGTCAGAAACAGACTTCACGAGGGTGGCCTTCCTGTAGTGTGCCCTATGCTCACTACTCAGCACCGTGGAGCTCGATTGGCATTTGCCATAGGACACCAGAATTGGCAAGTCCGCCACTGGCCCCCTGTGCTTTTCACAGATGAGAGCAGGTTTACCCTGAGCACCTGTGATAGATGTGAAAGGGTCTGGAGAAGCCAAGGAGAGCGCTATGCTGCCTGCAACATCATTCAGCATGACCGGTTCGGTGGTGGGTCAGTGATGGTCTGGGGAGGCAATTCCATGGAGGGACGAACAGACCTCTACAGGCTAGAGAACGGCAGTCTGACTGCCATTAGGTCTCAGGCATATGCAGTCCTCCTGCAGTATGCCACATAATGCCCAAGAGAATCCTGGATCAGTCCTGATTCAAAGGCAATTACTGCTCTCAAAGTAAAAGTCTTCTCTTTTAGCTCCAGACTTAGCTCAAACAAAGAGTGAGCGGGGTGACTCACATCACACACAATCGCGGTCGTCTTGCGGGTGAGATGGGAGGTGTAAATGTCCATCAGGGAGGGGGGTGAAGCACCAATGATCTTACTAGCTGTGTTCACTATGCGCTGCAGGGCCTTCATGTTTTATTCAGTGCAGCTACCACCCCACACAGTGATACAACTGGAGAGGATGCTCTCAATGGTGCCACGGTAGAATGTGGTCATGATGGCAGGAGGAGCACTTACTCGCCTGAGTTTCCGCAGAAAGTACAGGCGGCGCTGAGCTTTCTTCGCCAGCGACGCAGCGTTGGTGGTCCAGTAGATGTCCTCACTGATGTGCACCCCCAGGAATCTGGTGCTGCTCACTCTCTCCACCACAGCACCGTTGATGGTCAGCGGCAGGTGTTGGGTGTGACCCTTCCGGAAGTCAACAACAGTCTCCTTGGTCTTGCTGACGTTCAGCAGGAGGTTGTTGTCCCTGCACCACGTGGCCAGAAGGGTGACCTCCGACCTGTATTGACTCTCGTCGCCCCGGTGATGAGACCCACCAGAATCGTGTTGTCGGCATATTTCAGTACGCGGTTGCTGCTGTAGGTTGCAGTGCAGTCATGCATCAGCAGGGTGAAGAGCAGCGGACTGAGCACGCAGCCTTGGGGGGCCGCCCGTGCTCAGCGTGATGCTGCCGGAGATATTGTCGCCAATACGTACTACCTGAGACCTCTGACAGAGGAAGTCCAGTAGCCAGTTGCAAAGGTAGGTACTGAGGCCCAGCTTGTCGAGTTTGCAGATGAGACGCTGTGGAACAATGGTGTTGAATGCAGAACTGAAGTCCACAAACAGCAATCTCACATACGAGCCTCTGTTCTCCAGGTGGGTGAGGGCAGAGTGGAGCACTTCATGATGATGGGTGTCAGTGCCACGGGGTAGTCACTGAAGCAGAAAAGAGCAGGTTTTTTCGGGACAGGTATGATGGTGGCAGCCTTGAAACATGATTGGACGATGGCCTGCTGCAGGGAAATGTTAAAGATGTCCGTGAAGACATCCATCAGCTCCTCAGCGCAGTCCTTCAGCGCTCGACCCGGGATGTTGTCTGGGCCCGCCGCCTTACTGGTGTTGATAGCGGCAAGCGTCCTCCTCACGCTAATGGCAGAGAGGCACAGGGGCTGCTCGTTCGGAGGAGGAGGGGTCTTCAGTGGGCAAGTGCTGTTCTGAGCGTCGAAGCGAGCAAAGAAGCGGTTCAGATCGTTGAGCAGAGGGACGTCGCCCTCACAGAGCTCCAAGAATCGTGAGAGAAAAGTCACTCACTGCTTCTTTAGGAACAGATGCACCTGCATGGATCCATTCCTTCTGTGTGACAGCATTAACATCATGCTTCTCTGACAGCATCTGCACGACTGGGACACTGGAGCTGGTATGCCCTATCATAACACCCTGATACAGGAAGATATGACCAGACATGCCATTCGGTCTCATCAGTTTTTTAACTATTAAGCCAGTTGCATCAACACATAATATTGGGTGAGATTTCTTTAAGCTCTTGTACACATGCATTTGTGTTTGACTCCAATAGTGACAGAAAAACTTGTCAAGTCCAATGTCTTTGATGTTGTCACTGTGAAGTGCACTGTATTTCAACATCTGCAATGAGAAAATTGGATTTTTGTCACCTAATGCCAAATAATTTTTCTCTTGCTTTGCGTTGCGCAGGATGGCCAAATTTGGCAGGTGGCTTGGCTCAGAGTCTCCAAAGTCCATCAGTTTATTTTCCTGTGATGCTCGCCATACATGTGGTTCCATCCTGCCCTCACAAAGTTCCTTGGCTATCTGCACACGCAACTGTCCAGATAGAAACCGCTTTGAGCTACCAGTGTGTAGGGAGTCATCACTGTTCTTAATGAAACAGTTCAATATTATTGGGCTGTTAATTTCTGGCTCTCTGCCACAATTAATGTTGAGAAGGCCATGACACTCCTTGCAGTATTCTCTGATTTCAATGTAATTATTTGAGACCAATGGATAGACCTTGGCTCTTTTAAAAACAAATGTGCAAGGAATTTTGACTGTTTTCCAGATTTGTTCATTTATGATGTAGGTCCAGGTGCCAGGCTTCAAAATTGTATATTCTCTTTTTTCGGGTTCGACAGTTCTTATCTTTGTATTCAGCTTTTTCCGGAATAAATTCCATCCACTTGTCAAAAGGAATATGAAGCTGAAATGAAATGTGGTGTTTTTAATTCGTTTTTTTTTTTTTTTAGATGGTCACTTCCCAGAAAAAAAAACGCTTTCTGTCACTCACTGTTAATAAATCTTCGGAGATAGTTGTGCATTTGTCGCTTGAAAAAGTTGCACGTCTTTGTATTTGCCACCTTGTTGCGATATGTCTTACCGCCCTGCAGAGGTCACTTTGCATGGTAATTAGTTGGATAATATGTACATGTGTAAGAATTGAGGAGTTATCAGGATGTCAAGTGAAAAATTGTTAGACTAAAATACATGACGGGGTTAATGAAGATGCATGATTTTAATAATGAAAAATTGCAATGGCACAAACAAATGGTTAATTAATGATTTATGGAGCAAGGATTTGACATCTCTAGAAAATAAATTAATGTTAAATAAATGACAAATTAAATGATTCACTGAGCGCAAACAAAAAATTTTTGCGGCACAAACAATCAGTACCATTTTGGGTCCATTTGGAGTTAAATGTTCCTGTCATAGTCCCAACATTCAAAGTCCCAACTCTCAGTCCTAGACTCGTGCTTTTTCTGTTTTCCACCTGCCTACGGACACGCTATCCTCCTCTCCTTTTTCGACCTACAGTAGTCAATAAAAAAAAAGTTATTTAATTTGTCTGGAAAAAAAGAATCTACGGATAGTCAAATTTCCACCAATGCCCTGTAGGTTAACAGCACTGATCGCGGCCGTGGTTAACCCGGGCCTTGACCGATCCGGTATGGAATTAACAGACTGAGTACACATCATGAGCTATCTTGGCAAATTTTTATGCCGGATGCCCTTCCTGACGCAACCCTCTGCATTTACTCGGGCTTGGGACTGGCACAAGAAAGACACTCCCTTGTACCCCCCTATGGCTGCATTGGTCAGCCCGATCCTGCTGCGATGAAAATTCAGGAGTGGTTGTGTCCTCCCTTCATAAGGCTGAAGTTGTCTTAATTGGTGCATGGTTTGTTTGTCCGGGCCCCATTCTCCTCTGCCATGGGTGTTTCCTGCCACAGCTCCACCTGAGGTCACGCAAACCTCTCCAGACCTTCTCAGTGAATGAGAAATGAAAAGCAATTATTGCAAGCAGTACTAAGTTAACTTGTCTTCTAAATGGCAACTACATGATGAGCATACATGTAAAGTACTAACTTTGTAAATGGCAACTACGTAGTTGGCATACATGTAAATTCTTTAAATGTAAATTTCTTCACTAGTTACCAATAATAGAGTATAGCCGCAGTTACCGTTCTAAACATATATAATAATGCTAGACAATATTTCTGGTCATTCCTTCACCAGAATTAGACAAGGTGAACGATTGGCCATGAAAGACTTTGATCAAATTCAAGCAGCACGTATATAAATATCAGCCAATAATGATAAGCCACTGATGGGATCATCCCTAATTAATTCATCATTGCCATCATTGCAACTTTAAAATAACCTGTGGAGAACACAAGAAATAATGAATGGTCAATAGCTGCATCTGTAAAAAAAAAAAAAAGTTCACGTTTTCAAATTTTATCCATCCATCCAGTAGGCAGAGGACACCCTGAACAGGTTGCCAGCCAATCGCAGGGCACACAGAGACGATCAACCATCCGCACTCCCACTCACACCTAGGGACAATTTGGAGTGCTCAATCGGCCTATCAAGCATGTTTTGGGGATGTGGGAGGAAACCGGAGTGCCCGAAGAAAACCCACGTGGGCATGGGGAAAACATGCAAACTCCACACAGGGACGGCCGGAGGTGGAACCGAATTTTATCCATCATTATCAATTGTTTTGAACAACTCATTTCAGTTTTTTTTTTACCTTTGAACATATTAATTGAAAACAAGATTGAATTTTAAAAAAAATCTGATGATTGTGAGTTGTGTGTGTGAAGAGCGTTTGTGTGTATTTGAAAGGTATTTCTGAATGCTATCCCAGGTGGACTATCAAAATTGTTTTCCATCTGTTTCATATAAATATTTGTCAATAAATTGAGTTTTTTAGATTTTATTTTACTAAAGAAAAAAACGCTTCTCACAAACCTTTGTCTCTCCTTTTTCTAGACTCTGTGATCTCAGCTTTGCTGTGTATTGTATCCATTGCTGTTATCATCATTGTGATTCTTCTCATCTATACTGGATTGTTATGTCTGAGAAAGATTCATCTACCATCAGTGCTGGTATGTTACGTTGTATTTGGGATGGGAATCACACATCACATGTCGTCACACCATTTCTCATAAAGCTGTACACCAAAGTGGATTGAAGCATCGAGAATCAGGAGTCAAATGGGTCCGAGAATTTCATTATGGTTCAGATTTGTCAGTTACTGTGATAACTTTCAATTTCAAGTTAGCCGTGTGGAAAAAGCACAAACAAAGGAAGTTTGCATGGGGCACAGCATTACCTGCCGCCAAAGCTGCATTGCAAGGTCACAACAGCTTGTCTCCACTGGCATACTAATCAGCCAACTACATCTAATGCTAGCATTGAGCGAACAAGTTAAACTGTAACTAAAACAATGAGTAAACACACAAATTCACATACACACCTAATGTTTATCTGATAGCAAACACAACTTTGTCATATACATACAGTAATCCATCGCTATTTCGCGGTTCACCTATCGTGGCCTCGGTGCATCGCTAATTTTTATGTAAACAAATATTTCGGTCACTTGGAGCGCAGCGCTTTATCTGCCCATATGACTTAACCGCACACTATTGGCCGGTAGGAGACCAATGGGAACATGTTGAACATGTTTTCATGCTCTGTCCTGGAAAAAATAAAATAAATAAAAACTGGGCCTCTGAGAAGTCCCTGATTTTTGTGTGTGTTGTGCAAAATGTGTATTTCAGTTTAATTGTAGTGTACCTACAACCATAAACTTGTGCACAGCCTTATTGGCTCTAGAAAAATGACGTGGCATACTCATTTGTGCTAGGGTCGGGTGGGCGGGCCGCAGCGGCTCATTGGAAATGGTGAGGTGGAAACAGAGTGTGTAGGATAAGGAGAGACACAAAGGAAATGATCCACTGACTAAAAAGAGTGAAATTGTATTGTTAAAATGGGTGGAGCGACAGATGACGAGGTTGCTACAGGAGGTGATGACAGGCCAGTAAAGAAAACATATAAACGCTCGACACCTTTTAACAAAACATTTTTAAAACAGGAGAAATACGCTATGTGCCAAAGACCATGCCAGCTGACGCGCCCCTGCGGCCCAGCGCGAGGGCATCCGCACAAGACTTTTATTTTTAAACACTTTATTATACTTTTAAACACTTTATTGTAAGGCCACGGTTCAATGATCGACTTTGTAGTCGTATCATCGGATTTGCAGCCGCATGTTTTGGACACGGGTGAAGAGAGGGGCGGAGCTGTCAACTGTCAGCTGTCAGCTGCCACCTGGTGGTGGGTTGGCTCCGATGGTGGGGGAAGATGCCGGTCCGACCTGGCAGACCCAAACGGTCTGTGAGAGTCTGCTGGGAACGTCTGGCAGAATCCCCGGTCAGGAAGAGCTTCAACTCCCACCTCTGGCAGAGCTTTTCCCACGTCCCGGGGGACATTGAGTCCGAGTGGACCATGTTCCACGCCTCCATTGTTGAGGCAGCTGACCGGAGCTGTGGCCGTAAGGTCGTTGGGTCCTGTCGTGGCGGCTATCCCCGAACCCGCTGGTGGACACCGGCGGTAAGGGATGCCGTCAAGCTGAAGAAGGAGTCCTATTGGGCCGTTTTGGCCTGCGGGACTCCGGAGGCAGCTGACAGGTAACCGGATGGCCAAGCGGAACGCGGCTTCGGCGGTTGCTGAGGCAAAAACCCGGGCATGGGAGGAGTTTGGGGAGGCCATGGAGAATGACTTCCGGACGGCTTTGAGGAAATTCTGGTCCACCATCCGGCTTCTCGGGAGGAGGAAGCAGTGCACAGTCAACACTGTTTACAATGGAGATGGCGTGCTCCTGACTTCGACTCGGGACGTCGTGAGTCGGTGGGGAGAATACTTCGAAGACCTCCTCAATTCCACCGACACGCCTTCCATTGTGGAAGCAGCGCCTGGAGACTCTGAGGTGGACTCTCCAATCAAATGTTCCCTCTCTAACTTATTTTGCAAGAACCACACGGGAGACAGTATGCCCTTTAAGCACTTGCAAGTGGAGAGCTTGTTCGTTACTGTAGGTACAGCAATGTTCAAACAAACTCTGCCGTTAGTCTCTTACAAGAGCATATTTATTGAGAACAAGTAGGGTGGGGGTGACATTGGACATGCTTGGTGGTCACCTCAGCAACAGTTCATCAGTGCGGAGAGTCCCAGGTCATTGTTTTACAAGGTCGTGGAAATAGAAACTAGTGGAGCATTTTAGATGACTAACTGAGCAAGAATGTTTCCACACCATTTGGAAAGTTTCAACAACTTTTCAGAGTCAAGGAAAGGTAAAAGGTTTAAACAAAGTTAATATTTCTAGTCTACATTCCAACATAATTATACGATCAAGATAGTTTGTAAACCCTAACAGATGAGATCCGCCTGCTGTTCTTAAAGGCTCTGGATGTTGTGAGGCTGTCATGGCTGACACGCCTCTACAGTATTGCGTGGACATCGGGGACAGTGTCTCTGGATTGGCGGACTGGGGTGGTGGTTCCCCTCTTTAAGAAGGGGGACCGGTGGGTGTGTTCCAATTACAGGGGAATCACACTCCTCAGCCTCCCTGGTAAGGTCTATTCAGGGGTGCTGGAGAGGAGGGTCCGTTGGGAGGTCGAACCTCGGATTCAGGAGGAGCAGTGTGGCTTTCGTCCTGGCCGTGGAACAGTGGACCAGCTCTACACCCTCGGCAGGATCCTCGAAGGTGCATGGGAGTTCGCCCAACGAGTCCACATGTGTTTTGTGGACTTGGAGAAGGCGTTCAACCGTGTCCCTCGGGAGATTCTGTGGAGGGTGCTTCGGGAGTACGGGGTGCCGAGCCAACTGATAAGGGCGGTTCGCTCCCTATATCACAGATGCCAGAGTTTGGTCCGCATTTCCGGCAGTACGTTGGATTCGTTCCCAGCGAGGGTTGGACTCCGCCAAGGCTGCCCTTTGTCACCGATTCTGTTCATAATTGTTTCTAGGCGCAGCCAAGGAATTGAGGAGGTCCGGTTTAGGGACCTCAGCATCGCGTCTCTGCTTTTTGCAGATGATATGGTGCTGTTGGCTTCTTCAGGCTGTGATCTCCAGCTCTCACTGGAGTGGTTCGCAGCTGAGTGTGAAGCGGTCGAGATGAGGGTCAGCACCTCCAAATCTGAGTCCGTGGTCCTCGGTCGGAAAAAGGTGGAATGCCCTCTCCGGATCGGGGATGAGATCCTGCCCCAAAATATTATTATTATTATGCTTGTTATTTATTTATTTATTTGGGTTATTTGCTTATTACTTATTCATCGCGCTTATCTATTCGTTTTTACTCTTTGTGCTATTTGCTTGTATGTATTGTTTGATGTGTCTAGTCACTGTGGGATGGTGGGAAACGTAATTTCGATCTCTTTGTGTGTCTTAACGTAAAGAAATTGACAATAAAGCAGACTTTGACTTTTGACTTTGAAAAAGTAGAGGACTTCAAGTATCTTAGGGTCTTGTTCACGAGTGAGGGCAGGATGAAGCGCGAGATCGACAGGCGGATCGGTGCAGCATCGGCAGTAATGCGGACTCTGTACTGGTCCGTCGTGGTGAAGAGAGAGCTGAGCCAAAAGGCAAAGCTTTCGATTTACCAGTCAATCTATGCTTCTACCCTCACCTATGGTCACGAGCTATGGGTTGTGACCGAAAGAACGAGATCCAGGATACAAGCGGCCGAAATGAGTTTCCTCCGCAGGAGGAGCTCGGTCCTCCGGGAGAGACTCGGAGCCGCTGCTCAACCACGTTGAGAGGAGCCAGATGAGGTGGCTCGGGCATCTCATCAGGATGCCTCCTGGTCGCCTCCCTGGGGAGGTGTTCCGGGAATGTCCCACCGGTAGGAAACCCCGAGGACGACCCAGGATGCGCTGCAGAGACTATGTCTCTCGGCTGGCCTGGGAACGCCTTGGGAATCCCCGGGATGAGCTGGATGAAGTGGCTGGGGAGAGGGAAGTCTGGGAGTCCCTCCTAAAGCTGCTGCCCCCGCGACCCGACCCCGGATAAGCGGAAGAAGATGGATGGATGGATGGATGGATGGATGGATGGATGGATGGACATTGTGGTTATACAGTAATCCCTCGTTTATCGCGGATAATTGGTTCCAAGACCACCTGCGATAGGTGAAAATCCACGATGTAGAGAAAATATATTGTTACAATATCCATAAGACTTTTACTAACCTTTATTGTATTTCATTGTATTTTTAAACACTATATATTGTACTTTTAAATGTTCTTTGTATTCTTGAACACTTTAGTAAACATTTTAAAGTCAAACTGATTTTTATAAACATTTTTTATTTAAATAAATAAGAGTAAATATATACATTATCCGCACAAGACTTTTATGAACCTTTCTTGTAGTTTTACACACTTAATTTTTTTATAACACTTTTTGTATTTTTGAACACATATTTTTTTAAGTCAAACTGACTTGCAGAAACATTCTTATTCATTTATATAAATAAGAAAATAAATATGAGTAAATATATTGTTACAATATCCACACAAGACTTTTTTGAAGTGTAAACGTGTCTGGCTCCTCTGCTCTTGCGGTGCTGACCGGCTGACGCACCCTGGCAGCCCAGCGCGAGGGCATTGCTCAGAAGTACGCCCTGCGCTTAGTGCTCATTGTCGGCCGCTGTCCCATATCATGGACGGCAGTGCTTTTTTTTCCTACGTCCACGGTTACGCTCACTGCCGTAGTCCCGACTGTTTCTGCACGGCAGTGCATTTTTCCTTTCATGTCTCCGCTCTTCCCCTGCTGGCCTATGGCATCGCGCGCCCTTCGCGTTAGACCTCTGAGACGCGCGTCGCCAATATGGAACTGTTGATCGTTAGTCCTCACAGTTTCGTCTGTTTTGACACGCGCGCCTCCCACCTGATTCTCATTTGCCTGATCCGCTGTGTTACAAGATGCCTGCACGACACGAGCTCGCTGACTGGCTCGTCATTTTAAAGTGTACACGTGCAACGGCCCTGCTCTTGCCGTGCTGACCAGCTGTCGCGCCCCTGCTGCCCAGCACGAGGGCATCCGCACAAGACTTTAATAATTTTATGATGGGCAAACAGGACGATCCGATTGGGAGTGACAAGCAGACGCAGTTCTACTCCGCTTGGCGATTGAGGAGCGGAGACATGATTGTATGTGTGTCATGAAGTGCAAGATTGAGGTGCTGCTGATATGTTGACGCAGACGGACTGAATAAATTGCGGGAGGCTGAGATAAAGTTTAGTTAGAACTGCTAAGCCAATCAGCTGCAAGGACACAGATCAATATGTTCCCTCTGGCCATTAGTGTCATATGGGCAGACAAAGCCCTGTGCTCCAACGACGCCGCAAAAAGCCGCGACCATCGGGGATTCGTTGATGGTGTAGGGGTGCACTTGCCTGTCTTGTTGCCTGTTTTGTGTGCTTCATTGCATACTGTGAATGTGTGTGTGTGGCAGACTTTAAAAAAAAAATATTTGTTTAAAAAAATAATCTGCGATAGAGTGAGGCCGCGATAGGTGAACCGCGAAGTAGCGAGGGATTACTGTACTGTATATAACTTGTGTTGGTTACAACATTCCCATGTTGCATGCGCTATTTCAAGGTCTTTGCATTTCTCTCACCATTCTGGTTGGTATCACAAAAATCAAAAAATGTCTAAGTAAAGATAAAATATTCTCTGAGTTAGATGCTTATTTTCTTGTCAGTCTAAAAACAGGGCAGCTCGGTGGTGGACTGGGTAGCACGTCCGCCTCACAGTTGGGAGGGTGCGGGTTCAATTCCACCTCCGGCCCTCCCTGCGTGGAGTTTGCATGTTCTCTCAGTGTCCGCGTGGGTTTTCTCCGGGTTTCCTCCCACATTCCAAAAACATGCCTTGTCAAAAACATGCTTGGTAGGCCAATTGATCACTCCAAATTGTCCCTAGGTGTGAGTGCGAGTGCGAATGGTCTGTGTGCCCTGCGATTGGCTGGGGAACCAGTTCAGGGTGTCCCCCGCCTACTGCCCGATGTCAGCTGGGATAGGCTCCAGCACGCCCGCGACCCCCGTCCCCATAAAGCGGTTTAGAAAATGGATGGATGGAGTCTAAAAACATTACTGAATGCCTTGTGATGTCACACGAAGTCCAAATTTTCTGTTTTACTTTGGAGTTTCACTGCCATTGACTTTGATACTGTTACTCTAGGCAATTGTTCACTTCCTAAATATTGTTAACATTCATTCATTCATTCATTTTCTGAACCGCTTAGTCCCCACGGGGGTCGCGGGCGTGCTGGAGCCTATCCCAGCCGTCATCGGGCAGTAGGCGGGGGACACCCTGAACTGGTTGCCAACCAATCGCAGGGCACACAGAGACGAACAACCATTCGCACTCACACTCACACCTAGGGACAATTTGGAGTGCTCAATCGGCCTAACAAGCATGTTTTTGGGATGTGGGAGGACACATCCGGAGAAAAACCCACGCGAACACGGGGAGAACATGCAAACTCCACACAGGGAGGGCCGGAGGTGGAATCAAACCCACACCCTCCTAACTGTGAGGCGGACGTGCTACCCACTGCCCCACCGAGCCACCCTATTGTTAACAATGGTTGTTTATATGTTAATGTCACAATGTTTTGTGTCTTTTATTTAGCTTATATGTGGGACCTTTGCTTCAATCTTTTTTCATGCTATTCTCTTCTCTGCTTTTTTATTTTAGACATCCGTCCATCACACTAAGGAGGTCCTGATTGTTGTGCCCCACAAAGCATCCTTGTCTTCCCTCGCAATTAGACCAACACTGTACTCTCCATGTGAAGAGAAGGACCGTCAACTGTCAGGTCTTCAAGACGGAGAAAGGACTTCAAGAAATGAAAGTGGTTACAAAATGCGTTTAAATTCTAACCTACCATCCTTCTCATCATCATCTCCTTCCCTTCCTTTCTCATATCAGCCTGGATCACGGTTAAACAACACTTCAAACTCAATTTTTTTATCTTTAGATGTTTTTAGTTCCCTGCCTCAAACATGGATTTGGAATGACAGACTTTTAAATGCTGCATCAAACCATACATCCACAATAACAGCCTCACTTTCTGATACTCTTGTGAATTCAGACCACAGTCCATTTTTAGACCAAGCTAGTTACATGGCTGAGAGGACACAGCCAATTGAGGTGGAAAACTGGGAGGCTGAAAAAAGAGACAACCAAGATGTTAATCTCAGCTCTCTAATTTTGGGTAGGTATGTGGAGGAATGGGATAAAACATTTTCTGACCAATCAAATGTGGATATCATTAATTTGGAGGAGCATGACAGGAATTCAGCAATGCTGCCAGAAACCTGGGATACCAAAGAGGCACCCATTCAAAGCACCTCCTGCTCTGATGATGAACAGCAACAAGATGTACAGTTTTCATACATGAGGCACTAATTTTCTGTCATATAGGACGTACGGTACTATACAGTTGCCAAATGTTACAAATCGCCAATACTGTAACACAGGTGTCGACACAGAATCATAGGCTGTGAATAAGCTACGCTTTTATCATCGTTATCATGATGGGAGGAGAACGATGGAGACCATGCTAATTTGCCCGTCTTTTGTGACATGTTGTAAAGCACCAAAATGAGTGATTGCCCACCTCTTGTTTTATCCTATTTTGAAATACAGTGGAGCCTCGGTTTTCGAAAACAATCCGTTCCAGAAGGTTGTTCGAGAAGTGAATCATGCGAATTCCGAATCATGTTTTCCCATTACAAATAATGGATTTTTTTTTAATCCAGAGCTCTGGAACGCCCTACCAATGAATATTAGAACTGCTACCTCAGTAGAAACATTTAAGACACGTTTAAAGACATATTTCTATGAGATGGCCTTTAATTAACCTGTAGTGGCCGATTCGGCTGGAGTTTGTTTTTGCTCCCTCTCCCTGACCCCACTCCCCCCACCCCTCCCCGGCTGGGGAGGTGGTTAGGTGACACCCAAGCTGACAGTGGCTATCTAGATTCTCGTGGACCGGATTCAGGATGAGGGAACTGCAGCGGATTACCCTCCTCGAAGACACTGCCAGTACGATCGAGGGCTCCTCCGACAGCTCTTCGCTTTGGCCTGGACATCCACTTTTTGATTTCCATATTGTGTATTTTATGTGCCCTCTTTGCATCCATTGCAGCTTGGTGATTTTGAAAGGAAGATCTTTTCATTTGTGGTCCCTTCTCAAGGTTTCTCATTTTTCCCCTGGTAGGGTTTTTTTGAGTTTTTCCATGCCCTTTTGGGAGCTCCAGATCAGGGGATGCTTTGAGAATAATTGTCAATTGTTTGTCTATGTGAAGGTCTTTGAGACTGCTTGTGATTTAGGGCTATACAAATAAACTTGACTTGAATCCGTTCCAAACAAAAAAAAACGTCTTTTTTTTTCATTTGCGCATTTTTGTCCAATCGCGCAACTGCAGCGCACCGCCAAACGTGCAACCGTAGCAAGTCGCCGAGACCGCGCTGGTCGTATTATTGTGACAGAGCGGCTGCTGAAATTTAGAAAATATTTTTGAAGTCCTGATGTACTTTCCAAGATGTAAGTGCGCAAGGAGCTTAATTTTGTCCGATCGCGCAACTGCAGCGCACCGCCGAACGCGCAACTGCACCGCGCTGGTCGCTAAAATTTAGAAAATATTTTTAAAGTCCTAATGGACTTTCCAAAATTTAAGTGGATCTCAGGGTCCAGAGAACTTAATTTGGTCCGATCGCGCAACCGCAGCACGCCGGCCGGGCGCTCACTGTCTCATTGCTTTAGGAGCGTCTTTGGATGGCTTTACTGATCCCACTTGCTTCATTTGGAGGCATGATTAGAGTTGATGCAATCCTCAGAGTTACGAGAATGTAATAACGAACAGTCAGTTGGCATGCGGGTCCTCTCGGCTCATCTCGCGAGGTTTGACAACCGAATTTCATCTGATCTCGAATTTTTTGTTTGAATACCGAATTGTTCGAGAACCGGGACGTTCGAAAACCGAGGCTCCACTGTATACTCACAATAACCGCCCCATAGTAAAGTACCAAAATTCAGACAAATTGCTATGGAAGGGAATTCTTGGCAACTCTGTATAGACTGTAGATCTGTTTCATGTCAGCTTGTGAATGCATTTATCTAAACCCATTTAAACATCCATCCATGCATCCATTTTCTACACCACTTGTCCCCACGGGCGTGCTGAAGCCTATCCCAGCAGTTATTGGGCAGTAGGCGGGGAACACCCTGAATCATTTGACAACCAATCGCAGGACACACAGTGACAAAACAACCATTCGCACTCACACCTTGGGACAATTGCTCTACCAAGCATGTTTTTTGCGATGTGGGAGGAAACCGGAGTGCCCGGAGAAAACCCACACTGGCACGGGGAGAACATGCAAACTCAACACAGGGAGGGCTGGAGGTGGAATCAAACCCGCACCCTCTTAACTGTGAGGCAGCTATGCTAACCGGTGGGCACCGTGCCCCCCCCATTTCAACAAATACTTAAAAACTCGTTTTACACAATTATAAGAAACACATTTTGGGTGTCAAAATCTCACTGGAACCTAAATTTACACGAACAGAGAAGAATCCCAAAACGAGCTGCCTTGGAGTGACAGCTCGAAAAGATAATCCAATGGAACTTTGAAAGTGGATTTACTCTCTTCAGGGGTCCCGGTGTAACTCAGATTGGGATAGTACATAAATAAAAAAACTGTCACCACCATAAAACATTTCTCTGTATAATTAATGACTGCATTACAATATATCCCTCCTTCTTTATTCACTTATTTATATGTTTTTATATTTTTAGTTATTTTCTACCACGTTTCTTATTTGGTCTGTGTATATATACACCATATTTTCCGGACTATAAATCGCTCCGCAGTACAAGTCGCACCAGCCATAAAATGCATGATAAAGAAGAAAAAAAACATATAAGCTGCAAGTACAAGTCACATTTTTGGGAGAAATTTATCAGACAAAATGCAACACCAAGAACAGACATGAACTGTCAACAACAAGCTAAACGGTATGATATGCTAGTGTTACATAAACACAATCGAGGAGCTGAGAACGTACCTGACGTAACATTAACCATTATTCAAACAATGTAACACATTTATCAAACCATCCGTGTCACTCCAAATCATTAAATCCATCAAAATCTTTGTCCTTTGTGTAAACAATCCCGCTTCTGACCCCAGAAGTGCATGCGGCGCTGACGTCGGACTCGTCATCAATTGCAGTTCAAATTATTCCATAGGCCTATATAACAGATAATTTTGCCCACTCTATTAACATTTATGCAAGAAGCACACGTGAGACAGTTAGCCCATTTTACGCTTGAAAGCGGAGCAAGCCATCATCACCCCTGTGTGGTACAGAGGTGCTTGAAACCAGTCTAACTTTTACCTCTTGCAAGGGAATATTTATTGAGGAAAAGCAGGGTGGGGGTGAGAGTGAACAGGTTTTGGGGGTCACCTCTGCAAACTGGTTAATCAGTGCAGAGGGTCTTAGCGCTTTGTTCTACAAGGTTGTGGAAACAGATACTCGTGGAGGATTTTAGATAACTAACTCAGCAAGAATGTTTCAACATCATTTGGAAGGTTTCAACAACTGATTGTGGAAAGTTTCAACGAGTCAAGGAAAGGTGGAAGGTTTTAACAAAGTTAATGATTCTAACCTACATTCCAACATAATCATACAATCAAAGTAATTTGTCAACCCTAACAATAACTATGTATATATTTAGGTTTGGTTTTCTCATTGATCTTTTAATTCTACATTTTTATATATCAAATAACTATAATATAAATAACAATTTTATTGAACCATTCATCTCACTCCAAATCATTAAATCCATCGCACTCGTCATTCTCTGTGTCACCTAAAAAACAAAACAAAAAAAACACCGCTGCTGACTCCGGAAGTACATGCGACGCCGACGTCAGACTCGTCGTCAGTTGCGGCTCCAATTATTCCACAGATCTATATAACTATATTGTAGCGTTACCAAAGTACCAGACAAGTCTTGGGCTTGATTATTTCACAAAACAAGAGCTCAACATACAAGCCAACAAACAGTGTTACACATACTGTGCCTCCCTCTAACAAAGCGTCTCTCTTCCTGTCTCCTCCCCCCTGCTGCCTTCACAGCCTCCCTCAGCAAACTACTGAACTCTAACAATATATAAGTTGCTACACTAAATAAACTATATATCAAATATTTATAACATGAATAACAAATTTATCGAATCATCCGTGTCACTCCAAATCATTAAATCCATCTAAATCTTCCTCCTCTGTCAATTTCTGTCCTCTGTGTTATAAACAACTCCTGAAGTCAGTGATTGGATTCAGACTCATTGTGGTTCCAATTATTCCACAGACCTAGTGCGACCTCATGCGGTTTAAAGTGGAAATAACATGTGAGGTGATCAACTTTACTAGTCAGTAAGTAATGTGTTAATGATCAAGTAATAGTGTGTTAATAATTCCACATATAAGTTGCTCCTGATTATAAATTGCATCCAACTATGAAAAAAACTGCGACTTATAGTCCGGAAAATACGGTACACTTTTATTGAGCAGCATGGTGCCATATGCAGTGCATCTGTCACGGTCGGAGGAAGAGCCTGCCCATGGACACCCAAAAAGAATGTTTTTTTTTTGTTGTTTTTTTTTTAAACACATCAAACATTAAAGAAACAAAATAGCTGACAATTACTGTATCACTTATAGAGATGACATAACAATGGTGAGAGGTCGACCCCAAACCAACAGGGCCCAAAATGGCTTGGTCAGAGGTTCCACATTGGAATGTAATTTGACTATTTCTCTGTGGAGTTTGTTCTTTCTGATTGTAATGGTTTCCTGTGGCATTGCAAAATCTTGCATGTTAGGTTAATTGAACACTTTGAGTTGCCCACCTATAGGTGTGAGTCTGATTGATTGTTTGTCTATATGCAGTTCAGACTGCAGGCAAATCTGATTTTTTTTATTAATGAAATTGCCTATCAATACGTGCATTTGCAAACAAACCAGATTGAATTAGTTGCATCCCTGTACTGATCCTTCCGCATGGCTTGCTATCGTAACAACGAAGTTGCCATTTGTGGTGGCTATTTACATATACGAAACTAACGTAACGTTAAAAAGATGACGAATGAAGCCTTCACTGTGAATTGGAAGGACGAATCCATACACAGCTGGCTAAATCATCTATTATTTATTAATTTAGTAAGTGATTTTTAAAAATTGGCTCAGGAGCATCCTCTACAAAATTTCAACAAACAGCCCCAGTTGTACATTTTACCTCAAGCTATTAAAATGTGGCGCTGTGTTACAACCAAAGAACAAAAAAAAGCTATTTGCCAAACATAAGTGGAAGTCCTCAAACGTGTTGAATTCCGTTCATTATGTCTCCATTATTGATAGCCATTGTGTTCCTTTGTTCAGACAAATTGAGCAGGTCTGACCTTAACAAACCTTTCTGACAGTTTCGGCAGCAACTTCCGCCTTCTTCATGGAGAAGAAAGCGTCAAAGACTTTCGCCGCATTGAAACCACCCTTAAAAAACAAGCACGCTATATAACACCTCAGATTCAACCTTCGTTGTCGAGACGAGGGCTTCATCTCAAACAGCCTGAACATAAAAAAAAACCATCCCAACAAAAAACGCAGAAAAATTAATCAGTAAAATGCGAATGACTCTGGTAAAAGAACGAATTGGGTGCACAACGAACAAACTACACAACATCAGCACGGATCTGCGGCAACGGCTGGAGAACTTCAAACACCGGTACCCCAAAATAACGAGACGGAAGAACGGATAGAAGAGCACCTCAACAAAAGGGCACGAAGATGAATTCATCGCCATAAAAACGCGACACATAGAGAAGATGAAGAAACTGATGGAAAAGACACGGAAACAAGCGCAACAAAAAACACCCGTCAACGACAATTGGATACACAATGCATCAAAGCACACGCTGACAGAAGCGGAAAGAAAAGTTTATCGAAAGGACTCAACTTCGCAATCACACCCAAAAACATCCCATATGAAGATTTCATTCTAGCAACTGAACTCACTTGCGAAAAAATACTGGACTCGGGAAAAAAGCCGCACTACGCAACGAGGTAGCGTTTTTTTTTTTTAAACAGCGCGACCGCCACCCAGCAACATCACCAGACAGGAAGCAAGAGCAATTGAGAATATCACTATTTTACCGGCAGACAAAGGCAGAACCACAGTCATCATGGACACAGAAAAATATGAAAAACAAATGCAGGACATGTTGAACGCTACCAACACTTACGAAATCCTCAAAAAAGACCCAACAGAAGAAAAGAAAAAAAAAACTTAAGGCACAATTGAAACCACTACTAATCGGCAACAAACTAGACAAACATACAACCATCTTTTACCCACAGCAACATTATATTGTTGTGATATAATAACAATAATTTTAATTAATAATTTTATCTAAAATTTTAAATACAATTTTATTTAGAATCCATAAACCAGGAACACCACTACGCCCAATAGTCGACGGTACTGGATCAGTCACATATAATTTGTCAGACCATCACTGAAATAATAAAACCCATACTCGGACGAGCGGAAGAGAATTTTTGCAAGAATTCAAAAGAACTAGCAAAAGAACTCAACCTTAAGAAATTAAGGTGGGCAAGGAGAAAGTTTTCATATCACATGACATCATATCCCTTTTCACCAAAACACCAGTACAAGCAACATTAAAATTTGTACGAGACCGACTGCAGACAGACAAGACTCTCAAGAAACGCACCAATCTCACCACTCAGTACATAATATAGTTACTACAGTTTATTGCCACATTCACATACTTCACATTTAGGAATCAAATACACAGGCAAAAAGAAGGCTTCGCGATGGGGGACCCCCTGCCGGCCATCATGTGCTGCTCTTTTATGGAGGACTTGGAGGGAAAAGCGATTAACAACAGCACTCGAAGCACTCAGACCCACAATGTGGAAAAGGCACGTAGACGACATCATAGAAAAAATAAAAACGGGCCATACGCAGCACCTCACAGATTACCTTAACACAATAGACAAGTATACAATTCACCCATGAAGAAGAAATAGACAATACCATTGCATTTTTAGATACCAAAATACAGCACACAGACAGCAGAGACAAAGATAAAAATTCACAGAAAACCCACCCACACTGATCAATATGTATTATGGACATCAGAAGACCCCACAGCACACAAAATTTCAGTCATCAGAACACTACACAAACGCGCAACAATAATCACGGACCCAGAAGACAGAAAAAACAGAAGAGCCCATTCAACAAGCACTAAAGACATGTCAATATCCACAATTGGCAATAAAAAAAAAAGGAGCAGCACGAGAAAAAAAAGAAACAGAACCAAACAAAACCACCAATAAGACAGAAAACGTAGGAATGGTAACACCACAAGAAGAAGGCGGAAGTTGCTGCCGAAACTGTCAAGAACTTTTGTTAAGGTAAGACCTGCTCAATTTGTCTGAACAAAGGAACACAATGGCTATGAAGTTCACACGTTTTCACAAAATGCGAATGTCACACAGTGTTCCCCAAGAAGACAATATGAAATTTGCAAGAAAACATTAAACTTTCCACACACAGCTGCCTAAATCATCAATTATGTATTAATTTAGTACGTGATTTTTAAAAGATGGCTCAGTAGCATCTGCTACAAAATTTCAACAAAGCAGCCCCATTTTTACATTTCACCTCAAGTTATTATGCTTTACAGAATCAGAATCAGCTTTATTGACCAACTTTGTGCATGCCAAACAGGGAATTTGACTCCGGTTGAGCTCAGCCTCTGTACAACATTTAAGTGACTGACAACATTCAGGTAACTAACAATATTTAAGTGGCGAGAGCAGGATGTTATTGCACAGTGATGTCTCTGAGTCTCTATGAGAGGCGTGAGTTCATCACCCTGGGGGAAGAAGCTGTGTCTGTTGGTTTTGGCGTACAGCGCTCTGTAACGCCGTCCGGAGGGGAGGAGTTTGAACAGACTGTGTCCTGGGTGAGAAGGGTCTGTGGAGATGTTACTTGCATGTTTCCTGGTACTGGACAGGTACAAGTCTTGGATAGATGGGAGATTGGTCCCGATTATCTTTTCCGTAGACCTAATTGTCTGTTGCAGTCTGTGCTTGTCTTGTTTGGTGGCCGATCCAAACCAGACAGTGATGGAAGTGGATAGACTGGATGATGGCAGGGAAGGTTTTCAGCAGCTCCTGTGGCAGATTGAACTTCCTGAGCTGTCTCAGAAAGTACAACCTCTGCTGGGCCTTCT
This sequence comes from Syngnathus leptorhynchus, assembly GCF_054491065.1. Classification (NCBI taxonomy): domain Eukaryota; kingdom Metazoa; phylum Chordata; class Actinopteri; order Syngnathiformes; family Syngnathidae; genus Syngnathus; species Syngnathus leptorhynchus. The sequence continues at coordinate 1,328,280 of NC_141203.1, read as the reverse complement.
TCCGGACGGAGTCTATGTGGCTGGTCCATTTCAGGTCCCGGGTGATTGTGGATCCCAGGAACTTGAAGGTGTCTGTGGTGGGAATAGCATTATTGAGGATGGTGAGAGGTGGAAGTGGCGAAGGGTCTCTCCTGAAGTCCACTGTCATCACCACGGTCTTGAGCGGGTTCAGCTCCAGGTGGTTTTGGCTGTACCAGTGGACCAGCCGCTCCACCTGCTGTCTGTACGCAGTCTCCTCACCGTCCCGGATCAGTCCAATGAGAGTGGTGTCGTCCGCATACTTCAGGAGCTTCACAGAAGAGTCGCCTGAAGAGCAATCATTGGTGTAGAGAGAGAAGAGCAATGGGGAGAGAACACACCCCTGGGGGGCCGCCAGTGCTGGTGGTCCGGGTGTCGGATGTGATGGTCCCCAGCCTCACCTGCTGTCTCCTGTTGGTCAGGAAGCTGGTGATCCACTGACAGGTGGAGGCAGGCACCGCAAGCTGGGTGAGCTTCTGGTGGAGGATATGGGGTGCGATGGTGTTGAACGCTGAGCTGAAGTCCACAAACAGGATCCTGGCGTACGTCCCTGGGATGTCTCGGTGGCGCAGGATGTAGTGCAATCCCATGTTGACCGCATCATCCACCGACCTGTTTGCCCGGTAGGCAAACTGCAGGGGGCCTGTAATGTCCTTCAGGTGGCTCAACAATAACCTCTCAAAAAATTTCATGACCACAGATGTCAGGTCTGTAATCATTAAATCCTGTGATGGCTGGTTTCTTGGCCACCGGTACGATGTTGGAGCTTTTGAAGCACGAGGGCACCTCACCCAGCTCCAGTGAACGGTTGAAGATCCGTGCAAAGGTGGGTGCCAGCTGTTCAGCACAAACTTTCAGGCAGGAGGGGGACACGCCGTCTGGGCCTGGGGCTTTCCTGATCTTCTGTCTCCGATACATCTGACACAACTCCTCCTCGTGGATCTGAAATGAGGGCACGGGTTCTGAAAGAGAGAGAGTAGATGTTAACTGCGATAGAGGTGTGAACAAGGGGGTTGTGGAGGGAGGTGTGGATGTTGATTGTGAAGCAGGAGGTCCTGTCGTATGGTTGGACCATTCAAACCTGGAGTAAAACCTGTTTAGCTGGTTTGCAAGCCTTGGGTTCTCTGCAGAGAGAGTTGGTCTCGAAGCCTGTGATGCTCTGCAGGCCTTTCCACTCGGATAAGGGACCAGGGTTGGAAGAGAGTTGTCTCTCCAAGCATTGCCCATAGCTCCTCTTAGCTTTCCTGATCTCTCGGGTCAGTGTGTTCCTGGCCTGCCTGAAGAGGTCACGGTCCCCACTCCTGTAGGCATCCCTCCTTGGCTTTGCGCAGCATCCTGAGATTTGGTCTAAACCACGGTTTGTTGTTATACGTGCAGAAGTCTGCACACAGAAGTCCTCACAAAACCTGATGTATGATGTCACAGTGACGGTGAGTTCATGCAGGTCTGAAGTTGCAGCTTCAAAAACACCCCAATCGGTGCAGTCAAAGCAGGCTTGGAGGTCCTGCTTTGACTCCACAGTCCATTTCCTCACAGTCCTCACCACAGGCTTAGAAGTTTTTAATGTCTGCCTGTGGCTGGGATCAAATGAACTAGACCAGGGGTCGGGAACCTTTTTGGTGGACAGAGCCATACATGCCCATTTTTTACAAATGATTTCCCATGAGAGGCATACCATTTAAAAAAAAACAATAGGCTAGAAACAATTAAATGCATGTATTTTGATTAAGACCAACAATTTTTTGAGTGTACTAAAAACTTGTGGACTTTTCAAAGTCTGCTTTATTGTCAACTTCTTCACGTCAAGACACACAAAGAGATCGAAATAGGGTTTCCTACTGTCACACGGTGACAAAATATATATATATATATATATATATATATATATATATATATATATACACACACACACACACACACACATATCCATCCATCCATCCATCCATCCATCCATCCATCTTCTTCCACTTATCCGGGGTCGGGTCGCGGGGGCAGCAATTTTAGGAGGGACTCCCAGACTTCCCTCCTCCTGGGTCATCCCCGGGGTCTCCTACTGGTGGGACATGCCCGGAACACCTCCCCAGGGAGGCGTCCAGGAGACATCCTGATGAGATGCCCGAACCACCTCATCTGGCTCCTCTCAATGTGGAGGAGCAGCAGCTCTACTCCAAGTCTCTCCCGGATGACCAAGCTTCTCACCCTATCTCTAAGGGAGTGTGATTCCCCTGTAATTGGAACACACCCTCCGGTCCCCCTTCTTAAAGAGGGCAACCACCACCCCAGTCTGCCAATCCAGAGGCACCGTCCCCGATGTCCACGCAATACTGTAGAGGCGTGTCAGCCATGACAGCCCCACAACATCCAGAGCCCTGAAGAACTCCGGGCGGATCTCATCCACCCCCGGGGCCCTGCTACCGAGGAGTTTTTTAACTACCTCAGTGACTTCGACCTCCGAGATTGGAGAGTTCCCCTCAGAGTCTCCAGGCCCTGCTTCCACAATGGAAGTCATGTCGGTGGAATTGAGGAAGTCTTTGAAGTATTCCCCCCACCGACTCACGACGTCCAGAGTCAAGGTCAGCGGCACACCATCTCCACTGTAAACAGTGTTGACCGTGCACTGCTTCCCCCTCCTGAGACGCCGGATGGTGGACTAGAATTTCCTCAAAGCCGTCCGGAAGTCATTCTCCATGGCCTCGCCAAACTCCTCCCACGCCCGGGTTTTTTTCTCAGCAACCGCCAAAGCCGCGTTTCGCTTGGCCATCCGGTACCCGTCAGCTGCCTCCGGAGTCCTGCAGGCCAAAACGGCCCTATAGGACTCCTTCTTCAGCTTGATTGCATCCCTTACGGCCGGTGTCCACCAGCGGGTTCGGGGATTGCCGCCACGACAGGCACCAACAACCTTACAGCCACAGCTCCGGTCGGCTGCCTCAACAATGGAGGCTCGGAACATGATCCACTCGGACTCAATGTCCCCCACTTCCCCCGGGACGTGGGAAAAGCTCTGCCGGAGGTGGGAGTTGAAGCTCTTCCTGACAGGGGATTCTGCCAGACGTTCCCAGCAGACACTCACAGAGCGTTTGGGTCTGCCAGGTCGGACCGGCATCTTCCCCCACCATCGAAGCCAACCCACCACCAGGTGGTGATCAGTTGATAGCTCCGCCCCTCTCTTCACTCGAGTGTCCAAAACATGCGGCCGCAAATCCGATGACATGACTACAAAGTCGATCAACGAACTGCGGCCTAGGGTGTCCTGGTGCCAAGTGCACACATGGACACCCTTATGCTTGAACATGGTGTTTCATTATAGAAAATCCGTGTCGAGCACAGAAGTCCAACAGTAGAACACTGCTCGGGTTCAGATCGGGGGGGCCGTTCCTCCCAATCACGCCCTTCCAGGTCTCACTGTCATTGCCCATGTGAGCATTGAAGTCACTCAGTAGAACGATGGAGTCCCCAGAAGGAGCGGTCTCCAGCACTTCCTCCAGGGACTCCAAAAAGGGTGGGTACTCTGAGCTGCCGTTCGGTGCATAGACACAAACAACAGTCAGGACCCGTCCCCCCACGCGATGGCGGAGCGAGGCTACCCTCTCGCTCACCGGGGTGAACCCCAATGTGCAGGCGCCCAGCCGGGGGGCAATAAGTATGCCAACACCTCCTCGACGCCTCTCACCGTGGGCAACTGCAGAGTGGAAGAGAGTCCAGCCCCTCTTACAAAAAGTAAAAACAAAAAGGCACATACAGTGAATAAATAAGAGCAATGAATAAATAACAAATAAATAATGAATAAGTAAGAGCAACATAGTTGAAATGGAGCAAGTGTGCATACAGCAGACAGTCAGAACATAGCGCAAAAGCACAGGAGGAGTAGTGTAAGGCAGCCAACGTGTCCCAAAAGGCCAGGACATTAAGCAGCCGAGGGTGGAGTGGTGAGAGAGTTCAGGATCCTAACAGCTTGGAGTACGAAACTGTTGGTGAGTCTGGTGCGGGAGCGCAGGCTTCTGTACCTCTTCCCAGAGGGCAGAAGATCAAACAAAGTGTGAGCGGAGTGACTCACATCACTCACAATTGAGGTCACCCTGCGGGTGAGATGGGAGGCGTAAATGTACTTCAGGGAGGGCATTGAAGCACCAATAATCCTACCAGCTGTGTTTACTATGCACTGCAGGGCCTTTACTGCTCCCACTTGCTTCCTATGGAGGCATGATTAGAGTTGATGCAATCCTCAGAGTAACGAGAATGTAATAACGAACGGAGTCACTTGGCATGCGGGTCTTCTCTGCTCATCTCGCAAGGTTCGACAACTGAATTTCGTCCGACATCTGAAGCAAAAAAATCTAAACATTTTTGTTCGAATACCCATTTGTTCGAGACACGGGACGTTCGTAAACCGAGGCTCCACTGTATTTAGTTTTGAAGTGAGAGTAGCTCCAAAGTGGACTTTGGTCAAAGTAGCTGCAAAATCATTGATAGAAAAACTTGTTTTCTCTCATGGGTAAATTTTCAGAAGCATAAAATAGTATTTTTTCCACGTTTTATTATTTTAATACGTACAATCATATTGCATAGAAACAAAATGACAATAAATGTACTGTAGATTCTATAAGAATCGAAATATAAGGCAAATGCACCACATAAAATTAATATTCCTCTAAAAAAATCAACATGTAAATGAACATGCTCGTCTAAATGTTGTGTAAATGAATATTCATCCTAAATCTCAATTTTCCTCGCTTTGAACCCATGCAACTTTCTGTCTGTAGTTTGGTCATGGATCCCATTTTCATTTTGTCATGAATACATTTTCAAGTCGTATTTGAAATGGACCTTACGGAGCTAAATGACTAGCGTGTAAACCTTAGCGCTGAAAAAAAAACAAAAAAACAAACAGAGGTTCTTGTCCCAAAAAGTCCAGAGATGCTTACATCTCATTAAGGTGCATAAGCACAAATTATAATCACATATGAAATCAATAAAAATATTTTACACAATCACATTTCCACATTATATCAATAAAAAACAAGTACTGTATTTTTCAGACTATTAGTGGCAGTTTTTTTTCATAGTTTGGCCAGGGGTGCGACTTATAAGTAGGAGTGACGTATATGAGAAATTATTAAGACTTTATAACTTGATCATTAATATGTCACTTACTTACTAGAATAGTTGATCACTTCACTTTATTTTCACTTTAAAGCTCAGGAGGGCGCACTAGGCCTGTGGAATAATTGGAACCACAACTGACAATGAGTCTGACCTCAGTGCCGCATGTACTTCCGATGTCAGCAGCGGCGTTGTTTACAAGTGACATGGAGGATGAAGATTTCGATGGATTTAATGATTTGGATTTATAATTATTTGATATATAGCTTGTATATCGTTACAGTGGGGCAAAAATTATTTAGTCAGCCACCAATTGTGCAAGTTCTCCCACTTACAAGATGAGAGATGCCTGTAATTTCCATCATAAGTACACACAAAAGTTCATATTAATACTTTGTTAGGAATGTCCTTTGTTGGGAATAACAAGAGGTCAAACGTTTTCAATAAGTCTTCACAAGTCTTCCATACACTGTTGCTGGTATTTTGGCCCATTCCTCCATGCAGATCTCCTCTCGAGCAGTGATGTTTTGGGGCTGTTAATTGGAACCGCAACTGACAATGTAGTAGTAATAGTAATCCCTTGCTACTGTATGAACACATTTTGACATAAGACGCCATGACATGGTTGGGAAATCAGTTGTTTCACCTCAGAGTTTCTTTATAGCTTCAGGAAAGCCCGTCTACTAAATCTTCAAATGTAATCCCACATAGAATGTTGTGCCTTTTGTCATGCATTTTCACAGAATCTAGATCAGGGCCTCGGCAGGCCATGAAGGAGGAATGACTGCTGTTTAGCTTTTGGTGTTGGCATTCGCTGCCTTCTGTGGAGTAAACTCCAGAGTCTTCGTTTCTTCTCATTTCCTGATAGCTGTACAGACCACTGGAAGAGACACAGAACATAATGCACGTTTTTACAACTTGCATACTATATTTTTTTGCTGTACGCGACATCAATATCTACACAAAGATCTTGATTCTGATTTCTGTAATTCACGTTTTGCACTTGTTGAGTTACATGGTGGATAGGATGGTAAAAGATGGTGCGTGAGTGTGTATTGCATTTGGCCCAGATGAATTGGCTAAGATGAAATTCCAAATTTCAAAGCTTGACATGGAAGACCTGAAGAAGGGGGCCTGAGTAGGGGTTACTTAAAAGTTAGTTCTTCAAAATTAACTATTGTTAAATTGGTAATTTTTTGGTTGAACCAGTAAACCTCCATTCCCGTTCCAAATTTCACCAAAAGATGGTGCCAAAGTCAGATTGACCTAACGTAGTAAATTAATAGTTTAAAAAGTCATCGATTAGATGAAGACTTGTTCTGAAGCACAGCAACACACAATTTTGGATTATATATCTTTTTTTTGCCATAATATACTTTGAAACTGCTTCAATATTTTAATTTGCTAACTAGGGAAGCCCATGCTCATTGTTCGGTAACGAGAATGAGACATGTTAATCACAGTTAGAGTAAGCTCCAATATACTTTATTTTATTCTGCTTTGCAATATTGTATAGTTAGTAGCAACTTGAGCAGCATCATAGCACTGATGTTTCATTTACACATGAATGTATTAAGAGTTGACAGTGATACCGTGGGTGGAAGACTGAAATCCCACGCTTGAGCTTGACCTAGGTCACCAGCTTGTCAAAATACGTTTTGAAGATGCTTGAGTGTTGTAACCTGCTAACTGAGAGAATTCACGATCATAGTTATGATTATGTGTTAAACTGATTATTTTGAAAGTATGTGTTATTATTGTCATAATGTTTAATCAGTATCAAACATGTATGTAATATTGATGTCCCATTTACACATGAATGTATAAATGTGAGCAAAGACAAGGAGTCAAAAAGGGTTCGTGATACTGTTGGAATAATTTAGGTGAAGTCTTGGCCTGCCAGACCTGGGGGCCTCATCTTTTACGAGTTGAACATCTTTGTGTTTAACTAAGTTCTTCCTATCTAGCTCCAGGGATGTCTTTTGATCCCCGTCAGTTTTATGTAACCTTCCTGTCCTTATCTTATCTTATCTTATCTTATCTTATCTTAGTGTTTTGTTACTGTAAGAGGCCTTCACTAACAATGAGCAGAGCTTCTTTGCATAGGCGAAATGTTCTTTGTTTAGTTCAAAGGAACTTCATTCCTTTTAGTTAACTGTAGCTTTGATTCATAGATTGTTGTTGATCGGAACCGGTTTTCTTTTGTAAGTGTTATAGACAAGACGTACAGTTTGAAGGAGTTGCATATAAGTTATCCCATATTTACTCAATGTTTGTTTAAGGAACTGCATACAAGTTACCTTACATTTACTTAATGTGTGTTACTTAATGTACGTGACCAAGCAGGCATCGTACCTACCCACGAACTGGACTGGTATAAAAGGTTCGTTCGGGCAAAGAGCAGGGCTCTCCCTTGGTGGGTTCTCCCTATCAGGCTTGGCCCCTGCGGCTAATGCCGTGGGTCGAGAACACCGATTAGACAAAGATAGATTTAATTCTTTCTGAGATTAACCCAAGGTCCGTTAAAATGAATTTATACTCTCTTCAAATTGGACTTAGTTAAATTTTAAGCTTAATGACAGGCTAGGAGATGCAGACCTTGTTGCAGGAGAGAGGCGCCATTTTTAGGGCGTCGTCATCTCCATCCTTTAGGCCAGCCTGTTCTTTTAAACAGAATTCGAATTTTGGAACAAGGAGAACTGATCACTCCACTTTTCCACCAAACAGCATTTTAGACCTCGAGCCTCTTACCCTTTTTTACTATATTTTTTAGTTTTCAATTGAGAGAACTTAGAGACTGAATAATTTTTGCTGTATTGAGAATGGTGAGTGGAAATTATTGTTAGTTGTTCAAACAATCAAGACTTGTAATTCTCTTTCTTGCTTATTCATTAAATTTCTACTTTATAATCATTTAATTTGGATTAATGATTATTTTGATCTTTTGTTTCTCTATCATAGTCATACTTTAAACCGTTGAGTTCTTTTTTAAATGAAGACAGCTTTAATCCTTGACATCAGGGAGTGTCAGAATCTGGTTCGAAACTGTTAACTTGAGCTCAGTTAGTGTGGGTGCACGCTAGTCAAAATAAACGGGTTCCTGCGGTCTTAACAAAGACAGCTAAACTATTCCGATGAAACGTCCGCGATCGAGGAGATCCTGGGTCTTGACAAAGTAGTTACTCAACCCTTGGGTTTCTTTGATTTCAGCGGGACTGGCGTCCGGAAATGACGGAATTAATCTAACAATATATTAGTTACCTGAACAGCGGTTAGACTCGGAACGAATCTTCTTTCCGTGCCGGCTTAAATCAATTCTTGTCTCTCCTACAGAGGGGCTACAGTACAGAATTTTACCCTTTAAACGGAGAGCCGGTCACTGACATCAAAAAAGTGCACGATTGACACACTGGTCACAATTTGGGTCAAAATAATAGTGTCTCAAAAAGTTTGAACAAGGAACATGAACCACAGAGCAAGAGACGTCTTATCCAAAGAGCAACTTCCACTGCTAAGTTCCAGCCGCCCCATAGTACAATGGCATTAACGGCTATGATCATGGCATTGGTTTGAACAGATAAATGTTAATGCTACAAAGAGTAAATCAATAAAAAATTAAAATATTTACTTTGTAGTGACATCTCAACAGTGCACATTGTACACATGCATGCTTTTTTTTAGGTCAAGTCAAGTTTATTTGTATAGCCCTAAATCACAAGCAGTCTCAAAGGGCTTCACATAGACAATCAATTGACAATAATTCTCAAAGCATCCCCTGATCTTAGGCTCCCAAACGGGCAAGGAAAAACTCAAAAACCCCTACCAGGGGAAAAATGAGAAACCTTGAGAAGGGACCACAGATGGAAGGATCCCCCTTTCAGGATCACCAGGCTGCAATGGATGCAAAGAGGGCACATAAAATACATAATATGGAAATCAAAAAGTGGATGTCCAGGCCAAAGCCAAGAGCTGTCGGAGGTGCCTTCGACTGTCCTGGCAGTGTCCTCCAGGAGGGTATTCCGCTGCAGTTCCCTCATGCTGAATTGGTCCACGAGAATCTAGATAGCCATCGTCAGCTTGGGTGTCACCTAACCACCTCCCCAGCCGGGGAGGGGTGGGGGGAGTGGGGTCGGGGAGAGGTTAATTAAAGGCCATATCATAGAAATACGTCTTTAAACGTGTCTTAAATGTTTCTACTGAGGTAACAGTTCTAATATCCATTGGCAGGGCATTCCAGAGCTCTGGAGCCCGAATGGAAAATGCTCTAGCCCCTGCAGACATTTTCTTGGCCCTCGGTGTCACTAAAAGACTAGCGTTTTGCGAACGAAGGTTACGAGACAGAACATAAGGAACAACTAAGTCGACGAGATATGAAGGCGCTAAGCCATGCAATGATTTATAGGTTAATAGAAGAACCTTGAAGTCACATCTTAAATGGACCGGGAGCCAATGTAAATTGGCTAATATTGGGGTAATGTGATCAAATTTTCTTGTCCGTGAGAGCAGCCTTGCAGCAGCATTTTGTACTAACTGTAGACTTTTGATGCTGGACTTGGGAAGACCAGAGAATAATGCATTACAGTAGTCCAGGCGCGACGTGATAAATGCATGTATAATAATTTCGGCATCACTGGTCGAGAGGATTGGGCGAATCTTAGCAATATTACGAAGGTGAAAAAATGCTATTCTGGTTATATTCTTAATGTACTTTTGAAAGGAGAGCGTTTGGTCAAATATTACCCCGAGATTAGTTACAGTATCACTCTGAGTGATAGTACGGCTATCTAGAGTAATAGCGGTTTCCTTAAATAAATGTTGATAACGAGCTGGACCAATTATCAACATCTCAGTTTTATCTGGGTTCAGACGAAGGAAGTTGAGAGACATCCATTGCTTGATCTCTGCAAGGCATGCCTCAAGATTACAACAGTCCCGCGGATCTGTCATTGATAAAGGCATATATAATTGGGTGTCATCCGCATAACATTGAAAACTAATATTATATTTACGTATTATGTTCCCAAGCGGAGTCATATAAATATTAAATAGAATTGGTCCTAGTACCGATCCCTGTGGGACACCACACGTAACTTTATAGAGCTCAGAGGACGCATTGCCATGGACCACTCGGTGCGTCCTGTCTGATAGATACGAATGAAACCAGCCTAGTGCTGACCCCGAAATACCAACACAACCTTTAAGACGCTCTAATAAAATATCGAAGTCAACAGTGTCGAAGGCAGCACTAAGATCGAGTAGTAACAATACCGATGAAGTGTTTGAATCCATAGCTAAGAGGAGATCATTAGTCACTTTAGCAAGTGCTGTCTCAGTGGAATGATTAGCTCTAAACCCAGAAAAAAAAAAAAATTAAATAAACAAAAGCATTTTCATGAGAAGACATGTCACGTGGTGGCGTCATCTGCCTTCCAGCCACTGCCCCTAATCAAGCCAATCACCAGCAACTGCCACTGCTTGTTAGGCCAGCCCTATTTAAACCCTGGGAATCAAGCCAGGGGCTGTCGGTTCGTCTCCTTACCCTGCCTGTGACGCCACCACTGTGCTCATGTGCTCTGTCCAAACAATTCCTGTTGCCGACATTGTTCGTGTACCGACATGACTCGCCTTGCTCGCTGCCTGTCCTGACCATTTGCCCGTCCTTGACCACGCTTTGATCACCGCCTGCCTTGATCACCTGCTTGCCCCTGACCACGACCACACGCTGCGCTCTTTTGCCCGGCGCGCTTGCTCTACTGCTCTCTCTGTCAGGTTGGTTCCAGTCACTTTGTCGCTCGGAGGCCAGCACACCGCCGGTTCCTGTTCCGCTGCCCAGCCACACCAGCCAAGCCGGCAGTCCAGCCTTCCACTTCCCATTTCCCCTCTTTCAATAAAGATCCGTGCCGCATTTGGTTGCCCTGTCTCCGTTCCTAATAGAACAAACTCCCCATCATACGAGCAGCGCACGGACCTTCTGCCCTGGACCGCCTGTCCCACGCTGAGTGGGACATTAATTAGCAGGACCTCCGAGGAGATGACGACATGAACAAAAATCATTCAGCTGCAGCAACAGCAGCTCCAGCAGCACCATCAGCTCCACCAAGAGCTTGTAGAAGCTCTCACAGTCTTTAAAGTCTTCGCTCCTCTGGCTGCTGCGACCCAATCTGCACAAGCCTTGTCCACGGCCATCCCACCCAGCCCCACCGATCAGCCCGCTGTCATATCCATCCCCCGTCCTGACCCGGAGCCCAGGCAGCTTGTGAACATCCCGGAGCCCAGACTTGGCAACCTTGAGAGGTTCGACAGCGACTTCAAGTATGACCGGGCCTTTTTGACAAACTGCCGCATCCTGTTCAACCTCACATTTGCCACAGAATGAGCAAAGGTGGCGTCCGTCCTCACTCACCTTACGGGTGAGGCGCGGCTGTGGGGAACCGCCGAATGAGCGGCAAGAACTTGCCTGCTCTTTGTTCAACGCTTTCGCAGCTGAAGTCCTGCGCATGTTCGACTTGGGCTCAGCCTTGGAGAACGCCTCTGAGGAACTAATGACGCTGCACCAGGGCAGCAGGTTCGTAGCGGAGTACTCCATAAAATTCCAGACGGTGGCACACCAGAGCAATTGGAACTCCTCGTCCCTGGTGGATGCCTTTCTCCACGGCCTCACGGAATACGTCAAGCATAAAATCGTGTCCTCAAGCACCCCCGGACCCTCGAGGATGCCATGGACTTGGCCGCACGGGTGGATCGGCGGATGAGAAGGAGATGAAGTCAACTCCCTACCCCCGCTGCCGTGACGCCAGCTCAATGCCTCGGGTGTAATGAAGACCCCCTGTCACTCCGCTCTGCCTGTCGCCCATCGGGGACACTGTCTTAGACAGCCAGCGCTCCGCTCCAGCCAGGTGGGCCTGAACCTATGGAGATAGGATTGCACCTCGCTCTCGCCAGAGACTGAAGGCTTAGCGATATGGCTTGAAATTTAAAACATTGTATTAATTAAATCTTTTGGTCCTGATGGCAATGGTGAGTGTAATAGTGTAAAAAAAATATTAAGAGAGTATTGTAGACAATTTAAATGTGAAAAGGGAAATATTTCTTTTGATAAAGGATAAGAAAGTATAATGTTCAGCTTCTTTTTTGCATTTTCATGTTCTTTTATTAAAAAAAATTAGATATAAATCAATAGATAAATATATAAATAAAAAACCTCAGATAGCAAAGCTCAATTGAACGTAAATAATTGAGACATTATTATGTGGCTCTCAAAACCCAGTACAGTAATCCGTCGCGACATCGAGGTTCGTTTATTGCGGTTTCACTACATCACAGAATTTTTTCCAAATTAGAAGAAAATTCAAAATCAAACTTCTAATTTGGGGAATTACGGCACGAAAGTTGCCAACACGCCAACAGAAGGTAGGGAGTGCCCATACAATCGCAGTGATTACACTTGTACCTTTTTTATAATTTTTTATATAATAAGAGTTCTAAAAACATATTTAAAGTGTTGTACCTTGTTGTAGAAAAATTGTTACAATAATAAAAGAGTTTTAAAAACATATTTACAGTATGTACACTTGTACCTTGTTATAAAAAAATATTATAATAAAAGCTGTTCTAAAAAAATATTTACAGTATGTGTTAAGAATTCTCCATGTTATGTTATTCAGTCGTGCCCCTCCGTGAGTCCTCCGTCACCTTATCGTGGAGGGGTTTGCGTGCCCCTATGATCCTAGGAGCCATGTTGTCTGGGGCTTCATGCCCCTGGTATGGTCACCCATGGCAAAAGGGTCCTAGGTGAGGGGCCAGACAAAGCACGGCTCAGAAGACCCCTTATGTCGAGTAAAATATATGGACGTAGTTTTCCCTTGCCCGGACGCGGATCACCGGGGCCCCTCTCTGGAGCCAGGCCTGGAGGTGAGGCTCGAAGGCGAGCGCCTTGTGGCCGGGCCTTCGCTCATGGGGTCCGGTCGGGCATAGCGCGAAAAGAAAACGTGGGTCCCCCTTCCAATGGGCTCACCACCTATAGGAGGGGCCAAAGGGGGTACATAGTGAGCTGGCCGGCGGCCAAAGGCGGGGACCTTGGCGGTCCGATCCCCAGCTGCAGAGGCTGGCTCTGGGGACATGGAATGTCACCTCTCTGGCTGGAAAGGAGCCCGACCTGGTGTGTGAGGCAGAAAGGTTCCGACTAGACATAGTCGGACTTGCCTCCACACATAGTTTGGGCTCTGGTACAAGCCCTCTCGAGAGGGGCTGGACTCTCTTGCACTCTGGAGTTGCCCACGGTGAGAGGCGTCGAGCAGGTGTTGGCATACTTATTGCCCCCCGGCTGGGCGCCTGCACATTGGAGTTCACCCCGGTGAGCGAGAGGGTAGCCTCCCTCCGCCTTCGGGTGGGGGGACGGGTCCTGACTGTTGTTTGTGTTTATGCACCGAACAGCAGCTCAGAGTACCCACCCTTCTTAGAGTCCCTGGAGGAAATGCTGGAGAGCGCTCCTTCTGGGGACTCCATCGTTCTACTGGGTGACTTCAATGCTCACGTGGGCAATGACAGTGAGACCTGGAAGGGCGTGATTGGGAGGAACGGCCCCCCCAATCTGAACCCGAGCGGTGTTCTATTATTGGACTTCTGTGCTCGACACGGATTTTCTATAATGAACACCATGTTCAAGCATAAGGGTGTCCATGTGTGCACTTGGCACCAGGACACCCTAGGCCGCAGTTTGTTGATCGACCTTGTAGTCGTTTCATCGGATTTGCGGCCGCATGTTTTGGACACTTGGGTGAAGAGAGGGGCGGAGCTGTCAACTGATCACCACCTGGTGGTGGGTTGGCTCCGATGGTGGGGGAAGATGCCGGTCCGACCTGGCAAACCCAAACGCTCTGTGAGTGTCTGCTGGGAACGTCTGGCAGAATCCCCTGTCAGGAAGAGCTTCAACTCCCACCTCCAGCAGAGCTTTTCCCACGTCCCGGGGGAGGCGGGGGACATTGAGTCCGAGAGGACCATGTTCCGCGCCTCCATTGTTGAGGCAGCCGACCAGAGCTGTGGCCGTAAGGTTGTTGATGCCTGTCGTGGCGGCAATCCCCGAACTCGCTGGTGGATACCGGCGGTAAGGGATGCCGTCAAGCTGAAGAAGGAGTCCTATAGGGCCATTTTGGCCTGCGGGACTCCGGGGGCAGCTGACAGGCACCGGATGGCCAAGCGGAACGCGGCTTCGGCGGTTGCTGAGGCAAAAACCCGGGCGTGGGAGGAGTTTGGCGAGGTCATGGAGAATGACTTCCGGACGGCTGCGAGGAAATTCTGGTCCACCATCCGGCGTATCAGGAGGGGGAAGAAGTGCACGGTCAACACTGTTTAGAGTGGAGATGTAGAGGGCCTGAGGACTCTGAGGCGGACTCTCCAATCTCGGAGGTTGAAGTCACTGAGGTAGTTAAAAAAACTCCTCGGTGGCAAGGCCCTGGGGGTGGATGAGATCTGCCCGGAGTTCTTAAAGGCTCTGGATGTTGTGGGGCTGTCATGGCTGACACGCCTCTACAGCATTGCGTGGACATCGGGGACGGTGCCTCTGGATTGGCAGACTGGGGTGGTGGTTGCCCTCTTTAAGAAGGGGGACCGGAGGGTGTGTTCCAATTACAGGGGAATCACACTTCTCAGCCTCCCTGGTAAGGTCTATTCAGGGGTGCTGGAGAGGAGGATCCGTCGGGAGGTCGAGCCTTGGATTCAGGAGGAGCAGTGTGGCTTTCGTCCTGGCCGTGGAACAGCGGACCAGCTCTACACCCTCGGCAGGATCCTCGAGGGTGCATGGGAGTTCGCCCAACCAGTCCACATGTGTTTTGTGGACTTGAAGAAGGCGTTCGACCGTGTCCCTCGGGAGGTTCTCTGGAGGGTGATTCGGGAGTACGGGGTGCCGGGCCAACTGATAAGGGCGGTTCGGTCCCTGTATCACCGATGCCAGAGTTTGGTCCGCATTTCCGGCAGTAAATCGGATTCGTTCCCAGTGAGGGTTGGACTCCGCCAATGCTGCCCTTTGTCATCGATTCTGTTCATAATTTTTATGGACAGAATTTCTAGGCAGCTGAGGCGTTGAGGGGGTCCGGTTTGGGGGCCTCAGCATCGCGTCACTGCTTTTTGCAGATGACGTGGTGCTGTTGGCTTCTTCAGTCCGTGATCTCCAGCTCTCACTGGAGCGGTTCGCAGCCGAGTGTGAAGCGGTCGGGATGGGGGTCAGCACCTCCAAATCCGAGTCCATGGTCCTCGGTCGGAAAAGGGTGGAATGCCCTCTCCGGATCGGGGATGAGATCCTGCCCCAAGTGGAGGAGTTCAAGTATCTTGGGGTCTTGTTCACGAGTGAGGGCAGGATGGAGCGCGAGATCGACAGGCGGATCGGTGCAGGGTCGGCAGTAATGCGGACTCTGTACCGGTCTGTCGTGGTGAAGAGAGAGCTGAGCCAAATGGCAAAGCTCTCGATTTACCGGTCGATCTACGCTCCTACCCTCACCTATGGTCACGAGCTATGGGTCGTGACCAAAAGAACGAGATCCAGGAATAAAGCGCCCAAAATGAGTTTCCTCCGCAGGGTGTCCGGGCTCTCCCTTAGAGATAGGGTGAGAAGCTCGGTCATCCGGGGGAGACTCGGAGTAGAGCCGCTGCTCCTCCACGTTGAGAGGAGCCAGATGAGGTGGCTCGGGCATCTCATCAGGACGCCTCCCTGGGGAAGTCTTTCGGGCATGTCCCACCGGTAGGAGACCCCAGGACGCGCTGGAGAGACTATGTCTCTTGGCTGGCCTGGGAACGCCTTGGGAACCCCCGGGATGAGCTGGATCTCGTGGCTGGGGAGAGGGAGGTCTGGGAGTCCCTCCTAAAGCTGCTGCACCCGCGACCCGACCCCGGATAAGCGGAAGAAGATGGATGGATGGATGGATGGAGTCGTGCTTTGATTTGAGGTAGGGTGCTTTATTTTGAAGGCTGTTTTCAGGCGATACCACTTCCTGTTTCATGTTCGTGTACATACATGTTACAGTGGTATAGCAGTCATTGACGATGTGAGTGGGTCTCCTAACAAGAGAAATGAATGATCACATATGTCTAACCTTTAGGACAATGCAGTATTGCTCCAAATGTTGGTTCACATTCCTTTAGATGTCCATTTTCTTGTGTTAGCACGATCGCGAATTAGCATCTTTCCGCTAACTCGTTAGCCTGCCCAGTACTTCTTGTTAACATGTTACACGCACACAAGTATAATATTTATATTTTCAATATTTATATCAAATTATCTGTTATTTATACTATTAATGTAATACTTACATGTTTGAAATAATTATTTAATGTTCTAAAAATAGAATATGCACTTAAATGCTTTAATATACATTTATTGAAACACAAAATGTACAGATGAGCGGGTGACCCTACTTCGCGGATTTCACTTATTGCGGGTGGTTTATGGGAACCAATTATCTGCGATAAACAAGCATTACACACACACACACACACACAATCCATATTGTGCGTGACTCCTATTTTGTGAAAGTGGAATTCGTCCATCCATCCACCCACCGTCAAGCAGCCATCAATCAAAAGACTACCGTGGGTATGACCGGGAGCATGATGTAGAGTGACTCTTTTTTTAACTAGTTCAGCGCTGGTTTGTGTGAGCGATGGGGATAGTAGCACTTGAAAAAAAAAATCACATCTAGGATAGCAATTTCCGTCCCAAACTGTTAAATCGTTCAGCCTTACCGTACACCACTATAATAGAGATCACAACATTTCAGCATTCATTTGATCCAAGTGCTTACTTGTTTAGTCATTGACATGTACATAACAATTTTGCCTTGAAGTGATCATTATGTAAACAATGTAAAGTGAACTAACCTTGACCCATTCGCTGGTTCCAGAACTAAAGACGGCATCGGTGGAACTTTTGAAGAATGACAATCCATTGTCTTTTCACATATAGTGACTCTATCACAAAATAGTTCAGCTTCAGATTCCATGGACAAGAGACACGGACTATCAGATCCAAAGTAGTCATGAGGATACTGCGAAGAAAAATTTCCATACTAGGATACTTGATTGGTAACGTTTTTATCCAAGATTTTTATCACACTAAGTCATTCATTCATTTATTCATTTCATTTTAATTTATTTCAGTCAACATCATCAATATACCACCGCAGCAACATTAAGTCACTGTTTAGCTCAGTTAGTAGAGAATGGCACATTCAACACGAGCCATGTTCCCGAGTGAGTTCGAATCTGACATCTGACAACTTTTATCATGATTTCTTTCCTTAACTCATTTATTTTTTATTCATTCATTTATTTATTCATTTAATTTTAATTTAAAAACATCATTTTAATAATTTATTTCAGTCAACATCATCAATTTACCATTTTTTACTTGTCGTTTGATAGCATCATTCCACCACAGCAACACTAAGTCACTGTTTAGCTCAGTTAGTAGTGAATGGCACATTCAACACGAGGCATTTCCCCGACTGGATTCGAATCTGACATTGGCTGTCATTTTTTATTCATTCATTTATTTATTCATTTAATTTTAATTTAAAAATAGCATTTTAATAATTTATTTCATTCAACATCATCATCATAATTAATTTACCATTTTTATTTTATTTAATCATCATAATTAATTTACCATTTTATTTCATTTAATCATTTCGTTTTAATAATTTATTTCATTCATCATCATCATCATAATTAATTTACCATTTTTATTTCATTTAATCATTATTTCGAGTCCCACAATAGTGTGAAGTGCCTTCGCTTTCACACGCAATTGTTATTCTACTTTATTTTTCTTATTATTAGTGTGAAGGCGAAGGCCTTCATTTTTTCATTAATTTTTCATTCATTCAATTTTAACACATTTTAATAATTATTTTCATCATCATCATTAATTTACCATTTTTATTTTATTTAATCATCATTATTAATTTACCATTTTTATTTCATTTAATCATTATTTCGAGTCCCACAATAGTGGGAAGTGCCTTCGCCTTCACACGCAATTTCTCCAGAAATTGCCAATTCTAGTTAGTGTGAAGGCGAAGGCCTTCACACTATTGTTATTCTACTTTATTTTTCTTATTATTATTATTATTAGTGTGAAGGCGAAGGCCTTCACACTATTGTTATTCTACTTTATTTTTCTTCTTATTAGTGTGAAGGCGAAGGCCTTCACACTATTGTTATTCTACTTTATTTTTCTTATTATTATTAGTGTGAAGGCGAAGGCCTTCACACTATTGTTATTCTACTTTATTTTTCTTCTTCTTATTATTATCCTACTTTATTCCTCCCACTTTTTTGACACCTAACTACTCCCACATGCTTTAACCGATTCACCCCATTCCAACTTTCACACGTTCCAAAAATTCACGGCATGACTGCTAGTATTTCATTTGTTCATAACATTTACCGTTTTTGCATAATTAGCAAATTTGTGCCTTAAAATCCCCCATTCATTCTTAATGGCGTATTAGACACGAGCGACGTATACGACCGAGTTCGAATTTTGACATCTGACAACTTTTTTCATGATTTCTTTGCCTAACTCATTTATTTAACTCTTTTATTTTTTTATTTTTCATTCATTCATTTAGTTATTCATTTAATTTTAAGTTAAAAACATCATTTTACCGTTTTAACGGCATTTACCATTTTTATTTCTCGTTTAATAGCATTATTCCACCACAGCAACACTAAGTCGCTGTTTATCTCAGTTAGAAGAGAATGGTGCTTTGAACGCTTGCAATATTGAGGAGTGAATTCGAATCACACTTGGCCATTATTTTTTATTCATTAATTTTTCATTCATTCAATTTTAACACATTTTAATAATTATTTTCATCATCATCATTAATTTACCATTTTTATTTTATTTAATCATCATTATTACTTTACCATTTTTATTTCATTTAATCATTATTTCGAGTCCCACAATAATGTGAAGTGCCTTCGCCTTCACACGCAATTTCTCCAGAAATTGCCAATTCTAGTCTTTTTTATTATTATTAAACAATTTATTCCTCCCACTTTTTTGACACCTAACTACTCCCACATGCTTTAACCGATTCACCCCATTCCAACTTTCACACGTTCCAAAAATTCACGGCATGTTTGCTACCATTTTATTTGTTCATAACATTTACAGTTTTTGCGTAATTAGCAAATTTGTGCCTTAAAATCCCCCACTCATTCTTAATGGCACATTCAACACGAGCCATTTTCCCGAGTGGGTCGAATCTCACTTGGCCGTTTTTTCTTTATTCATTCATTTATTCATTTTTTAATTTTAAAACATTTTAATAATTTATTTCATTCAACATCATCATAATTAATTTACCATTTTTATTTCATTTAATCATTTTATTTCTCATGATTTAGAATGATTCCAACGCTTCAATAGTAAGTCACTGCTTAGCTCAGTTAGTAAAGAATGGCACATTCAACACGAGCCATTTTCCCGAGTGGGTTCGAATCTCACTTGGTATTTATTTTTTATAACGTTAACGTTATTCATTTTTTAATTTTAAAACATCATTTTAATAATTTATTTCATTCATCATCATCAATTAATTTGCCATTTTTATTTCATTTTATCATAATTTCGACTCCCACAATAGTGTGAAGTGTCTTCGCCTTCACACGCAATTTCTCCAGAAATTGCAAATTCTAGTTATTATGAAATAAACTGCAAAAAGAAAAGAGAAAGAATTTGTTCCAAGGACCAAGGCACTTTTCAAGTTGGGGCAAAGAACCGGGGAAAAAGAGAGGATAACTTGAGAGTTGATAACCAACTTATGAGTTGATAACCAACAACTTGACAATAACAAAAAATTGCTATATATAATTGGGGGATGAGGTTCTTATTTTTTGTGGGAAACATTTTTTTATCAGCTTTTCTTGAAAAGGATCTGTTCTTTTTTTAAATTAATTTCAATGGGCATCAATTCTGTGCCAATTTTTACTATTCATGGAATGGCTTAGTCTCTATCCCCGTAAATTATTTTAAACAAGGTTCATCTTTCTTTTCGGCCCGTTACCAAATAAACCAGGGTGTGGTGGTATTGACTTGTGATCAGTTCAGGGTTGTAACAAGGTAAGTGTGAGTGTGTGATATAAACTTTTGAAAGAACAATGAAAATCAGAAAATGTTTGTTCTAGTCTTTTTGTCTTGCAATTTCATACCTTATTGAAAAATGATGGAAGCTGGATCATGGGATAGAAGGTTGCCTTGAAAATGCTGTAACACCTAAAGAGAATATACAAGACTAGCAGCACAACTGTACACGCCATCAGCAAAGAGCCCAAGAAATACATAACAGTTTGCCACCAAGGTGTATGGCCTGTTGAAAAAAAGAAACAAATATGATCACTGTACGGTTTTGTCATGCATCATATAAATGTTCAGTATATATGCTGTTGTTTCTAGCTGTAAAGTAGTTTTAAAATAAAGAGTACCGTATTTTTCGGAGTATAAATCATGTTTTTTTTTTCATAGTTTGTGTGGGGGTCGACTTATACTCAGGAGCAACCTATGTGTAATTATTCCAAATTTTCTAAATTAAAAAATCTGCAATGTAGTGAAACCTTAATAAATGAACCGCGATGTACCGAGGGATTACTCGCTAATTTGAACTGCAACTGACGACGTCAGCGGCGCGGCACACACGTGGCATTGTTTACATAAAGGATGAAGAATTCGATCGATGGATTTAAGATTTGGAGCGACACAGATGTTAGATAAAATTGTTGTTTATATTATAGCTATTTGATATATAGTTTATATATCGTTATACGGGCCTGTGGGATAATTTGGACTGCAACTGACGACGTCAGCGGCGCGGCGCACACGCGGCGTTTACATAAAGGATGAAGAATTCAATCGATGGATTTAATGATTTGGAGTGACACAGATGGTTTGATAAAATTGTTTATATTATAGCTATTTGATATATAATTTATATAGGCCTGTGGAATAATTTGAACTGCAACTGTCGACGTCAGCGGTGCACACGCGGCGTTGTTTACATAAAGGACGAAGAATTCGATCGATGGATTTAATAATTTGCAGTGACACAGATGGTTTGATAGAGGTGTTATTTATGTTATACTTACTTGAATAACTGTTAATGTTACGTCTGGCCCGTTCTCAGCTCCTCATTTGTGTTTATGTCACATTAGCATACCGTATCGTTTAGCCTGTTGTTGCTGGTTCATGTCTGTTCTTGGTGTTGGATTTTGTCAAATAAATTTGCCTCAAAATACGACTTAAACTCCGGTGCAACTTACATATGTTTTTTTCCTCTTTATTGTGCATTTTATGGCTGATGCGACTTGTAATCCGGAGCGACTTTTAGTTAGAAAAATACGGTTCTACAAGTTTTTGTAGTTATATTTGTTAGTTTGCCTCAAAAATATTGATATGAGATGCAAAATTGTGTGGGTGTGGGGACAGCTATCTAAGATTAAGATTACCATCAGTCTGAATGCAATATGGTAAGTTAAATTTGCTCCTCTTATCGGGTTGGTCAGAGCGTGACTGGACCCGAACACAGTACAATGTCCAATAGTTCAAGTCTGGCAAAGTTACCATCTTAGCACTTGTGTTTATGATTTGGGGTTGTAGTACCTGAAAGACAGATAGCAGTTAATTATCATTATGTTATTGAGTACTGTATAGAGTAGACAGTGCATGGCATTTCTTCTGCAAGCTATCACACTTGTTTTCTGTCTGGAGAGAACAGCTTACACCGTATGCAGAATTAAAAAAAAACTCCTGACACCCGTCCTATAAGTTATGGCCTTCTCAGACTACTCAACTTTTTAGTCGTTCGCAACCATACGTACGTTTTGTGCACAAATTGGTACAAACATAGTTAGTGAATAATAAGTCTTTGGCAAAATTGTTTGCCGTTACATACAACTGTTCTACATGCAGAAAAATGGCAG
Organism: Syngnathus leptorhynchus; assembly: GCF_054491065.1. Classification (NCBI taxonomy): domain Eukaryota; kingdom Metazoa; phylum Chordata; class Actinopteri; order Syngnathiformes; family Syngnathidae; genus Syngnathus; species Syngnathus leptorhynchus. The sequence continues at coordinate 1,306,188 of NC_141203.1, read as the reverse complement.
CAGCAGGTCAATTGAATGTGAAAAAAATACAAAGTAAATACTTGTATGTATATATATTTTTTGTTCCACAAAAGAGGATGTTAGAATAGGCCTCTTTGGCACATGTAGGTAGCTTGAGCTATGCTGTTATCGCTGTAACCCTTCTCTTGCTTTATTAGCTTTCTTTTCTCTATGACACTCTTTGCACATACGTAGAGGTCGCTCTCAGTTAAAACTACAAAGTCACACATTATCACACAGGCTAGGCAGAGTCGCCTCCTTGGAGGAGGGCAGCCCAGAGTAGTACAAGAGCAGAAACCCTAGTGGTCAGGGTTAGACCTTCTTCAGCATCCAGCAGATAAGGCTCCACAGTTGTGTCTCGATCATCCTGGCATACATTAAAGAGTTAAACTGCGAAGGTTGACTCTTGGTAATTACTGTTAGCATAGCGAGCATTAAAGATAAAGAATTGGGAACAAACCTAACAAGGACGTTGAATATTGTTCTCATATATTTAGTTTCATCAAAAGGGTTTGTTTTGAGGTTTTACTATAAAAAAATAACCATCTTATTCTGATAAGGTAAATTAGTGTAGAACAAACTAGCGTGTCTGCTGTAGAATACTTTAAATTTGCGCCTATAAGATGACTATCATAATGCATAGGATTTTTAGCGCGCATTTCTATAGAAGCCAAGAAATTTTGTGTGCCTCAAAGCGCTCACAATAGGTGCAATATGCAACACCCATTCACCCTCTAGTAGCGGTAAACTACACAAGTAGCCAAAACTGCCCTGTTGCAAGCCGACAGAAGCGTGGCTGCCTGCGTGTGCCTACGGCCCCTCAGACTCCCACCAAAGATTCACACCCAAGGATTTGCCAGTGTAACACTTGTGGCAAGGTGTGTGAAGTGTCTTGCCCAAGGACACAAACACATGTGACTCGAGATACAAACCGTCGACCCTCAGGGAACAAACGATGCGCCCTACCACCTGAACCACAGCTGCCTCAAGATCAGATTTTAATGAACTTTCAAATTATGCGGATTAGAGAAATAAATAAATCTAAATTCCTACCTGCTTGTCTACATTATGTTCCCAGTACACAATGTAGTAGTACAACCTTTTAAGATTTTGCCTCATGGAGCGGTTTAAACTGGTCAATGGATCGGAAATAAAAACATCAATGTTGTTTACAGCAACAGCCAGTTCCACTTTGGATGGTGGACCAATTGCAGCTATAAGGCAGAAGACAAAAGAAATCAGAGAATTGGTGGCTATTAGTATTGTTATTTAGAACATTAAATCCACGTTGGCACAAATACAGTCAACACAAGGAACTGTGAAATCAACCCGCAGTTAAGTATGGGGTTACAGCAGGGGCGATGCTATGGCCACACTCCCTGGCCATCCCCAAATTTAAGGGAAGATTTAGGATCATGATTTTTCTGCAATTTTCACATGAATGTAGCATTCTTCAACCCCTTGACACTGATTTGCCACAAGTGGAAGTAATTACTTTTGTATATTTAAATAATGAACTTTCAATTGATCTGATTGCAAAATGTAAAAGTAATTTCAATCTTACAATGTCAATCAAAAACATTACATTTATTCTACAGTCGGCCAAAAACATGGCAGTCATTGTATGTCTATCATACCATCACACTGTCACGGTTTTATGAAACAAAATATACACAAACATCAATCTTGCTCAACAACAAGCAGGTTCAAATCTGTGAAGAATAAATGTTTTTTTATATGACTGGGTTATTTAAGTATGATTTGAATGATAGAGCCATTGATCACAGTATTCAAAATGTCATTGGCCGTTAACTAGCAAATCAGTGCATGACACAGAAGTAGCCTATGAGAAAGCAAAGACATGGGAACATCTAGTAAATTAAATTTATAGCGAGACTCTCGTCATAAGTGTGTACTAGGTAGGACTCTTGTGGTACACACACGAATGAATTAAGTGGCTGAAGTTTAGCCACTAAACTATCTTTAGAAGCAGCTGCCGATGACCTTCTACCGAACAACCATTGAAAGGGTCCACTCATTCAACCTCCTGGGCATGGTTATCTAATTCAGACATACCACTGCCCTGAAAAATTTATGCCTAGCTCAAAACCAAGTACATACAAGGGACTGAAGGGTCCTAATTTTGGAGTATTCTGTAACGTTACCACACTTTCCCACAATTTCTCACCATGCTTCTCAGGACAAAATTCTTTCTGCACCCATTCTGAGTGACTGAAGTTGTCATTGGTGCGCACACGCAACATGTAGAAGCCAAAATAGTGCAGGTTATGTGCAGTAAGGTCACATGACTTGGAAAACGTCCTGTCACAGGCATTTGACCAGTAGTACCTTTTCTTGGATTCTAGCTTGTATTTCCTGTAAAGACAAAACAAAAAAGTATTTACTGTTTGCATACAATAGTGCAGCATTCTGGCAGTTGGTGAATGAAAGTTCATGTTCATGCTATTATTTCTTATAATTAAGTTTATTATTCTGACTGTACTCTCATACATATACAGTAATCCCTCCTACTTCGCGGCTTCAACTATCGCGGCTTCGCTATATCGCGGGTTTTCAAAAATGCGGAAATGAATTATTTTATCGCAGAAATTTCATCATTTCACGAGGTTTCGCGGCCACTTGAGTTTCTTCATTTTCCTTTAATAATGATAGCTTACGTTTAAAAGTGAAATGAATAAATTAAAGAGTCAGTACAGTATACTTTATCGTCACATGTGACTTCAGGGCGTTCTCGCTGTTGTATATTTTGGACTAACTCATGTTCCGTAGTGGGAAAACCCCGGATGTGGGAGGGGGAGCTTCGGGGACGTTCAGTGTCGCGATGTACGGCCAGTGAACTGACTGTGATGAAAGGAATAAAGCAGTACCCATCACGTCGTTGTCCGAACCATGCTTGCTACATCAGAACCTGGAAAATAGTAAAGATATAACACTCTCCACCGGCGGTGGCCTTCATCTGGACATAGCAATACACTGTTAGTCTCGTCGCTAAGGCATGAATGCGGAGCGCACAGTCCATTGATATGAAAGTCCCCTAGCAGCGAGCTGGTTGATGTCAGCGATAAAAATAGAATATCTTCCAAGAATAGCTCAAAAAAATCTAGTTTCTATTTCGCGGAAATTCCCATTTCGCGGTTGGGTCTGGAACGTAACCCCCGCGAAGTAGGAGGGATCACTGTACATACATCTGTGTCTCAATGATCCTAGGAAAAACATTGTCTGGGGGCCTTTATTCCCCTGGCAGGGTCTCCCATGGCAAACAGGTGCTAGGTGAGGGACCAGATAAAGTACCGCTCAAAAGACCCCTAATGATAACTGTGAAGAATGGGCTTCCTTTTTCCTTGCCCGGACACAGGACACCAGGCCCCCCCCTCTGGAACCAGGCCTGGAGGTGCGGCTCTTTGGCTAATCTCCACTGCATCCGTCTGGGCACAGCCCAGAAAGACAACATGGGCTATGGCCTCTCCCACAGGCTCACCACCTGTGGGAGAGGCCATAGGGGGTAGGATGCCTTGTGAGCTGGTGCCAGCCAAAGGCTTGGTGGTCCAATCCCCGGCTACAGAAGCTTGCTCTTGGGGAATGGAACAACATCTCTCTGATAGGGAAGGAGCCCGATCTGGTGTGCTAGGCAGAGAAATTTTGACTACGCATAGTTGGACTTGCCTTTTAAAAACAGCTTGGGCTCTGGTCACCCTTTTTGTCACCCTTTTTTGGCATCCTTGGAGGGTGTTCTCATTGAAAGTGTATGATCATTAAGTATTCATTATAAGATGAATATTGTTTATAATTCAATGTATTTTCAATGAATATCAGAGTGTGGATACGTTAAATCCCTGTTGCTATCAAACTTTCATGGGTGTGTGTATTGTTCAGTTTTTACACTGGTAGATTTGAGGAAAGGCACGCCTTCAACAAACCAACTGTAAAGAAAACCTCTTGTGTCTATTTGTTGTGCTTGAAGGGAGTATAGATTGAACAAACCAACTGTAAAGAAAACCTCTTGTGTCTATTTGTTGTGCTTGAAGGGAGTATAGATAGATAGATAGATAGATAGATAGATAGATAGATAGATAGATAGATAGATAGATAGATAGATAGATAGATAGATAGATAGATAGATAGATAGATAGATAGGATAGAAAATCATTGAAGATTTATTCTTTAACAATATCATGACAATAGCCTAACTTTAGCTTATATGTAACATCATGTTACTTTCTAAACCCACGTTTGTAGTAAAAACATACCTTTGTGTTTTTTTTGTTTCGATGTGCTTTTGAATGTTCCTAGCGCCGCGACCTCCATAGCTTATCACATCTTGACAAAGAATGCACAAAACCTTCCCCGGGACATCTAATTTACGGATATGTTCCGTCAGGCAGGTGGTTACGGACTGTGTTCCGAGTTCTAAGATGACGCTGCTCTCGAGCCATGCGCATCTGAAGCAGTTCTTGATCCCGTTCGACTTGTCTATTTCCCTGCCATGATCCTTGTCTTTTTTCTCTAAAACTTTTGCCATGCTGGCGAAAACATTTGCTGATTAGGCAAATGAGTAGGCAAATGATGTGACAAAAGTAGCGCCAAAATCCTGCCGAAAATAAGGTGGATGTTGTCTCAATACTGCTGCCAGCCGCCCCCCCGCATATAAAAAAAAAATTCTCAACGGATCTACACAATTCACAAAAATGATACTTCGGATGGAAAAAAACACGGAAATCCACGGAAAATGTTCATCCCTGCTCAGGGTACTTTACATATAGAGCAGGTCTACAAAGGTCAAAATACTGAACCCCTAGTTGCTCTCAATCTAGTCATTAGTACATGAAGGAGGAATTCAGTGTAAAACACTTTGAGAGCCTCAACAGGTGGAAAAAAAGCACAATACAAATATAAGACCAATTCCCATTTACAGCCACATTTCTCACACATTAAGAGCTGGGCATCTTCAGTTTCCTACAGTGCCGCATTGTGCTCCCAACAAAGCAGAGAGAATATGCCTGTGAATCATGCTGAGTATTTTAAGCTACTTTTGTACATCATACATAGCGCAATAATTAGTTCCTGTCCCACAGTACTCATGATACTAATTCAAGATTCCAAAATTTTTTATTGGCCATGTTTGATCATGCCAAACAAGAAATTTGACTTTGGTACATCTCAGCCTCTGTTCAACATTTAGGTGACTATCAACACCCAGGACATGTGCAAAAATTGACAAATATTCTCAAACATCCTCTGATCTTAAACTCCCAGGAGGGCAAGGAAAAACTCAAAACTCCTCCTACTACTACTACTACTGCATACTTTCTTCTCTCTTTGGTGCATACCGGCTACTGTACAATACTGTACTGTGCAGTCTATTTGGGTAAGCTTGCCCTTATAGCAAACACATGCCAGACAGGCTGTTCCTGTCAGCCATAGTGAAATGGGCATCTCTCACTGACTGAGAGGTTTGTCAGTACTTGACAAAGTTTGTGACAATTACAGAGAAAATCCACTTGGATCAGCGCTTAGTCCATTTTTTTTCAACTTTGACATCATCTGTCCGCAATATGGGCATGTGTCAGATACACAAGAAACAAAAGCATTGGCTTTGCAGAATCAGTATTTGTCACGACAATCTAAAATTATAGGTGAGCATTTGTACTGGAGTTAAAGTATAGACTCATGGTGAAGTGCAATGCATCACGCCCACTGAAATCACCAAACGCTTCAATTTTCACCTCCGAGGGGTTTCACAGTTGAGCTTGTATGTGATCTGCTCATGTTCCCTTTTTCTGCAAACCTAGGACTTTCCTTCAAATGCTAATCTTTGTCTCTTTAAAGAGAAAGCGAACAATATAAAATCTTTGCAAAAATATGCTGTATGTGCCCTCACTAGCCTAAGCATGGCATTCTAACTAATGTTGCGGAAATGTCATGTGAATCAAGCAGAAAAGTCCCTGTTTTTATCCATCTAAGCAGTCAGCAATTTTGCCACTTGCTGGCGACTGAAAATGACATCACAGTTGTTCAGGACGTAGGGCACCAATGACGGCTCACGCTGCGAGACTAGTGGAAAACTTTGGGTTGAGTTTTAAGCTCAGCTTTGTACTTTACCTGAAGTACTTTTGGACTTTTCATCCTAGCTTATTTATTTGTCTTGCTAATAAGGATTTTGGATCTTCTCGTGAAGTATCTGTAGTTTAGTTCATGTTCATTACCTTCAACTTGGAGGTAGTTGCTGACATTGTTTTAGGTTCATAGGGACAACTCAAAATGTGTTTAATGCCGTAAATACTGTTTTCCCTAATGTAGCTCTCCAATGTCTTGGTACACTAGAATTTCTTTTCATTGGTTCTACACACTCCACACTTGTATTTTCTACAGCCAATGTTTGTACAATGGCACGAATGATGACCTTTACCTTCTTTCAGTTTGAGTTGTTTTCCCTCAAGGAAGGTCTCAAATTTCTGCTTGTCAAACCAAAGAGTTAGAATTTTTGTCTTTCTCGGTAAAACCCTAAAACTGAGTCTAAAAATCAATGGAAAAGGTCACTGGCGCAACAAACATGACTGTGACGAGCTGCAATACTTTTTCTCGCATGAAAAATGTTCGAGTTCCCAAAAATTATTATTTTATTTGTTGTGTATCCATCCATCCATCCATCCATCCATTTTCTATACCACTTGTAGCCAACAAAAATGTCTCATGCGCGCACGCACGCACGCGCACACGCACGCGCACGCGCACACGCACACACACACACACACACACACACACACACACACACACACACACACACACACACACAACCACGCGCACACGCGCACACACACACGCGCACACACAACCACACACACACGCACACACCCACACACCCACAAGACTCAAAACTGTGATGTGCAGCACTACTTACGAAATATATTGTACAGAGAAAGAAACAGCTTGACTCCTTGAAGTCGCCCTGTTCCATTCCCACATAAGTGTGTAATTGGTGTTCAAGGTAATGAAGTCAACTTTCTGGGGCGGAGGCAGGTCTTCACTCACTGAAACAAACAAAAAAGGAGAACACATGACCTCAAAGCCCATTTTATGTACCGTAATTTTCTGACTTTAAGTCACTCCGGAGTATAAGGCGCACCAGCCATAAAATGCACAATAAAGTGAAAAAAAACATATACAAGTCGCACCGGAGTATAAGTCGCACTTTTGGGGCAAATTTATTTGTAAAAATCCAACACCAAAAACCGACATGAACCAGCAACAATAGGCTAAACGATACGGTATGCTAACGTGACATATAGACAAACAAGGAGCTGAGAATGGGCCTGACGTAAGATCCGGAGTTATTCAAGTAAGTATTACATAAATAACACGTTTATCAAACCATCTGTCACTCCAATTCATTAAATCCTTCGATCGTGCTTTATGTAAACAATGCCGCGTATGCGCCACATATGCTCAGGTCGGACCCAATGTAAGTTGCATTTCTAATTATTCCGCAGACCGATAACGATATATAAAGTATATTTCAAATAACTATTATATTAAAACAATATTATCAAACCATCTGTGTCACTCCAAATCATTAAATCCATTGATCAAATTCCTCGTTCTTTATGTCAACAACGCCGTGCGTGCGCTGCAGAGATCTAGTATATAACTATATTGTAGCGTTAACAATGTACCAGGAAAGACGTGGGTTTGGTAAACGTCTCTTTATTTAACAAAACAAGAGTTCAACAAGCCAACAACTACTGAACTTCCAGCCACGAAGGTGGAAGAGGGCTCCATAAATAGGACCGGGCGTGCGTAAAAGCCACGTCCGAGCCCCATCCACTGTCCCCGGACAGCCACCTGGTCGAGCGCCGGCCCCAGACTTCCATCTACGGAGGTGAAAGAGAGCTCCCGTCAAGAAGGACCGGGCGTGCGTAAAAGCCATGTCCGAGCCTCATCCACCATCCACGGACAGCCACCCGGCCGAGCGCCGGCCCCCGACTTTCATCCACGGAGGTGAAAGAGAGCTCCCGTCGAGAAGGACCGGGCGTGCGTAAAAGCCATTATAGTTTTTCAAACCTTCTGTGTCATTCCAAATCATTAAATCCTTCAAACTCTTCGTCCTCCGTGTCACTTACAAACAAAGCCGCTAATGATGCCGGTAGTACGTGGGGCCCTTAGTCATCTTCGTCATCCCGTGATCGAATCCTTTGGCCTTTATGTAAACAACCGCCGCGCAGCACGGGTGACGTCACTTGCAGTTCAAATGACAGTAATCCCTTGCTACATCGCGGTTCGTTTTTTGCGGTTTCACTACATCGTGGATTTTTGAATTTTGTGTGTGTATATATATATATATATGTATATATGTATATACATATACGTATATATATATATATATATATATATATATATATATATATATATATATATATATATATATAAGTGACAAAAAACGCGACTTATAGACCAAAAATGTCGGTACTTGTGGTCTTAAGACATGCTGTTAACACAGTTAACATGCCCAGCTCCGATACAGGCAAAGAGGAAGCACACAAGACTTTCCGTCGTTCATACCAACATGACACCACCTAGAAACAGGTATGTCAGATCGCTCTTTATTTGAAAAGCCACAATTTAGTCACAGTTGCTGTAAAAGAAGAAACAATTAACATATGACAAGTCACAATTCCCCAATTGTTGGGATTCAACAGAGGACTGAGGAGAGGGAAGACGACTACCAAGTTATCAAGCCTCCGCAGCAATGTCCCGCCCTCCAGAGCCATATAAGTCAAAGTCCGCTTTATTGTCAATTTCTTCACATGTTAAGACACACAAAGAGATTGAAATTACGTTTCCCACCGTCCCGCGGTGACCAGACACAGTACACGACACTTACAATCAAATAGCACAAAGAGTAAAAACGAACAGACAAGAGCAATGACTAAGTAATAAGCAAATAACCTAAACAAATAAATAAATAAATAAACAAATAAGAGCAGCAAAATGGAGCAAGCGTGCTAATAGCAGACAGCCAGACCATAGCGCAAAAGAACAGGACGTTATGCAGCCGAGGGTGGAGGGAATTCAGGATCCTGACAGCTTGGAGTACGAAGCTGTTTTTGAGTCTGGTGGTGCGGGAGCGCAGGCATCTGTACCTCTTCCTAGAGGGCAGAAGTTCAAACAAAGAGTGAGCGGGGTCCGCCATGAATCCAACGGCTGACTCACATCACACACAATCACGATCGCCTTGCGGGTGAGACGGGAGGCGTAAAATGTCCTTCAGGGAAAAAAGTGGAGCCCCGATGATCTTACTAGCAGTGTTCACTATGCGCTGCAGGGCCTTCATGTTGTACTCAGAGTAGCCACCACCCCACACAGCAATACCGGGCAGTGAGTAACTTCTGTGTTCACTGAAACTTGGCTGAATGTCAACATTCCGGACTCTGCTGTGCAACTGGAACGGCTAGCGTGCTATCGGGCGGACCGGGCCATTGAAAAAGGGGGAAAATTGCGTGGAGGAGGTATCTGTGTCTACATCCGCGACGAATGGTGCCGGGACTCTGTAGTTGTGTGCAGATACTGTTAGGGTTTATAAACTATCTTGATCGTATGATTATGTTGGGATGTAGACTAGAATGATGAACTTTGTTTGAACCTTTTACCTTTCCGTGACTCTGAAAAGTTTAACCATTCAGTTGTTGAAACTTTCCAAATGGTGTGGAAACATCCTTGTTTTGCTCCACTAGGTTTTATTTCCACGACCTCGTAAAACAATAAACTGGGATCCTCTGCACTGGTTAACCATTTGCTGAGGTGACCACCACACATGTCAAATGTCACCCCCACCTTGGCCACTCTCACCCCCACCCTTCTTCTCTCAATAGATACTCTCTTGCATGAATCCAACGGCAGACTTTGTTCGAACATTGCTGTATCTACAGTAACGAACAAACTCTCCACTTGGTTCTTGCAAAGTAAGTTAGAGTCAGAACATCCCTAACATTTTGGTGCCGTGACCCGGATTCCAACATACCCACTGCTGATCGACGGAGGACGACGTGCTGCATTGTCGACAAGCCAGCGTCCATTAGGAGGACCTGGTAAAGAAAAGACCTGGCAAGAAAATTCTTCGCTGGGCCAGCATCTTAGGTCTGCCTTCGTCTGACAACAGTGGATTGACGGGATCCGGCAGTGCAACGAACCAGGGGACAAGTAAGTTAAAGCCCTAAAATTGTGTTGGTTGTGAAACGCGTAAGAGTGGAAAGTGCACAAAGATATAGCTTGGGTTTAAGTCCCAGTGGAAGGAACAGACTAAGAAAAACAGAGCTTCCTATTCGTTCATCGAAGGGGTGCGTAGGTTCTTCTTTGTCTGTTCTTCCAAGCTGCGGAATCTGGCTTGGGTTGGAGTCCCAGTGGAAGGAACGTGCTAAGGAACACAGAGCTTCTTTTTTGTGATTCAAAGAAGAGTGTAGATTTTTCTTTGTACGTTTTTCCGAGCCAAAGAACAGCTTGGGTCCAAGACCCAGTGGAAGGAATGGGTTAAAAAAGACAGCGCTTCTTTTTCTTGATTGGAGAAGGGCGTAGATTCTTTTTTGTCCGTTTTTTCCCAGCTGTTTGGAAGGGTTTTATACCCATCCGAGATAGGCCGTAAAGTAAAAAAGCGCTAAGTTGTGTGTTTGAGTGTGTGACTGGTAGGATAACTTGACTAAGAGGCAATTTTGTTGAAGGGTCAATTTAATCCTGCATTGAGGATCCTCAAAAAAAAAAATTTGAAAAAAAATTTGAAAAAAATTGGAAAAGTCTAAAAATACCAAGTTAAGATGGGAAATAAAAACGGTAAACCTCTAGCTCTTGAAGGTGATGAGAAGTACATGGCAAGTAGATTTCTTAATTGTATGCGATACATGCCACAGTGGAAGAAAAAGTATGGAGTAGAAGGGAAGTTGAAAGTTGAAATGTGGAAGACGTGATAGAGGTTTTGGAGGAGTGTGGCTAGGAAGACAAAAGGGATTGAGAAAGGAAAGAAAAGAGAGAATTGCAATGTGCTAGAGTGTGGTTGAAAACTTCACAAGAGCTAAGAGAACAAATTCAAAAGACCAAAAATGGAAAGATGAAAAGTGATGAGGACACAAGTGTTCGTCAGACCAGAACACAATAAGGCCCCAGTGCGCAGGCGCAAGGCCGCAGCTCAAGGCGCGGCTCAAGCAGAGGTGCAAAAGGAGCTTCCGCTCCTATGCAAATCAGGTGTCCAAATTTAAAAGACCTGAAGCCTTCCCCATACGACAGCAAAACATGTCATTCTTTTAGGTTATTAGAACTCCTGTACATACAAGACGTATGACAATGCTGATTGTATGCCCAACGACAAATGACAAGGGGTCAAGTTATGTGTGCACACTGAAGTTAAAATTTGCAAATCAAGTGGTAAAGAAATACAACTTGTTTCTAAAAGATAAATTGAAAAATTAGAACGTGCTGTCCTCGCGTGCGTGGGTGGAACCAGCTTCATGATCAACCGCAAGAAATGGCCAGCTTGTGACGAATCATTGATGCCAGGTCCCCTCCCCTCGCACCGAGAGCTGTGCATGTGTGTGCATACGTGTTAAACTGATAAAATTGGCTAAACCTGTGTACAAAGAAATTTGTTAGACTGTGGTCTATCCAATTTGCACCGCAAAACAGAAACTATTTTGAAGAATAAAAATAAAAAAAATAAATAAAAAAGAGAGGAAAAGAAAGAAATCTGTTTGTAGGCAGAAACTGGTTTACACTAGCGCTCATTAGTGTCTCACCCTGATGACAAATTCTAAAGACAGAGAAAACATGTTTTCTGGAATTGGATGAAGCAAAATTGTGGATTGCACACATTGCAAAACTAAATTAAAAAAAAAAAAGATTAGTTGTGTTGTAAGAGTCTACAAACTTCTATATTTTAGTTAAATCCGAGAGATTGAGTTGGTTAATTTAAAAAAAAAAAAAAAAAATTCTGATTAATTCGCCAGCTGTTTTTTTTTTGTATTGAGTTTCTTTTTTTTGGTGAACTGTTCTATCGGGAATATTAGGAATAATTACGAAAGGGATTGTGTTGCGAATGGTATATGAATGTTGTGTTGAGGACTTGGATAACTTGAGACCAATGTGATGAAAAGACTCCTCTTTGGTGACTGTGTGTGAGATGCAAATGAGCAGGGACGAATGATTTCCTGTATGAAAGGAAAATATAGGTTGAATGGTTGAAGTTGTTGGAGACTACTATGGGAAATTAGTGGAGCAACTTTGACGAAAGAGTGATTTTGTGCAAGTTAAATGCTAAGAAAACAAAAAACCCAAAGAAAAAGTCGTTTTTGGATTGCTAATTACTAACGAAGCTATGAGGAAGTGGTGTGGGTGTTTAGAAGGGCACGCGCTTATGCGCTTCCCTGGCTCATCAACATTTGTTTGACTGGTCAAAGGAACCATTTGTTACAGGACTTAACATCCAAATCCAACCGGGATCAGAGAATCTCCTTTAAACCAGGAGGCAATAAATGGGATAGCCCCTGTCATAAATGGTCTTTTGTCAGGAGGAATCTTTAGGAAGTGCTTGGATTCTCCTTGCAAGACTCCTGTTTTTCCAGTCCAAAAGGCCAATAAAATTGATTGGCGAATGATACAAGATTTCCGAGTAGTAAATGAAGCAGCACCTAATGTGCCTGACCCATACACGCTTCTAAACACTTTTTAAGGCAGCAGCAATTGCGACACATGGGCCTTGCCATGTGTCGAGAGGAGGGATGAGGTCAATTCACTACCTTTGGTTTAGATGCTTACTTTAAAAAAAATTGTAAAGCATGTCCTGTTTGTGTGAAACATAATCCACAAGGGAACATGAGACCTAAGAGAGGCTCTTTTCCAAAACCGTCTTACCCATTCCAAATCATGCACATGGATTTTATTGAACTCACACAAAGTGGACCTCACAAATACTGCCTAGTGATGATTGATGCGTTTTCCAAATGGGTTGAAATAGTTCCATCTAAACGGGCAAATGCCTGAACAGTGGCAAAAGCCATTTGCAAAACCATCATACCGGTTCATGGCATCCCGCAGATCATTTACAGTGACAATGGTCCACACTTTGTGAACCAAGTTGTACAAAACATGGCTGTACACCTTGGGATAACGTTAAAAAAAACACTGTGTTGGCACCCATCCAGTGCAGGCATGGTTGAACGACCAAACACTACTATCAAAAGCAGGTTGAAAAAAATGTATGGAATCAACAGGCAGAGCCTGGCTGGAGTGCCTTGAATTGGTGAAACTCTATATGAGAATCACCCCCAACTCAGAAGGGCTATCACCTTTTGAAATCATCCATGAGAGACCATATAGACTACCCGTGTTCACTCCAGATTTGCAAAAAGCAGATGAACAGTCCTTGGCAGATTACATGATCAGAACGCTCAAAATGAAAGATGTGTTAAATGCAAATTTACTGCCGCTTGATTTTTATTCCCCACAGGTCAACACCCGCTCCAAACCAGGAGACTGGGTTGACATAAAGGTCGTCAAAAGGACAAACTAGGCCAACCATGGTGGGAGGGACCATTCCAAGCCGTACTCGCCAACCCTACTGCCGTTAAGATTGCAGAAAGACCCAGCTGGATACATCTCAGCCACTGTAAGCTGCAGAGAGTGCTTGGCTCCTAGGCCCTGGTCAGGGTGAAGTCTGGCTACAAAGGGGGTTTCAATTATAGTTTGGCATCAGTCTCAAAACAGTGAAACACTCAGAACCCTGGCCATTTAGCTACCTAGGGGTTCAGGTGTCTTTGTGGAACTGAACAGAAAATGGCACTCAGAGGAGTGCTTGTCTGTGCTGTGGCTGTAGCATGCTTGCAAATAACATGGAGTGTCCAGGATCCCAAAGGGGAAAGTGGAACTTCCGCTTGAATCAAGAGAATGACGACCGAACTGTTGACAAAGTATTTAAAACTAAACCCAGATATACCACATGCAGACAACATGTGGTATCAGTATGTGTCAATGTCGACCAAGGACAAAGATGGTCACATGATGAGAACTTTGAGGACTGGTCATGGGACCCCAGAAACCCATACAAAACCAACACTTGGTACCGGTATGTGAAGTTCACTGTGAGAGCTCACACACAGGAGGGATGCTATGTGTGTGTTCCAAACTCCCCCCCTTCCTCCACAAAAGTTTCCCTGGAGGCAAGAACAATGACTGTCACTGAAGCAAATGCATGGCCTTTGTGGGAGGGGTTTGGATTTCAACACCGTGCTCTCACAGTCTGTGATGCTACCCCTTCCGCCCTGGACTCACAGAAAAGAACCTGTGATCGAACTCTTTTGGATTAATGTCAACGCAACTGTTAAAGGATGAACATTGCCGCAAGTGGCCTACACAGAGAGACTAGCTGGAGTGAACAACACGTTACAGCCAAGGAAACGAGACCCACAAATGCATCAACGACGACTGCTCTCCAGGAAGAAACTGGATGGGAGCTTTGGATGTCACTGCTAAGTGTCAGGATGAGAGAGCCATTTCAAGTGGTGAGGGCTCTCCTACCAACATGGCTGCGCCATCAAACAGAACCTACTTCATACAGAATGGCTGGTGGCTTTGTGATCAAAAAGGTTGTCCGATGCTGCCTGCCAACTGGACAGGAGTGTGTGCACCAGTGTGGGTGACAGACCAGACCTACAGGATACAACATCATCAGCTGACGACAGCACGCAACTCTTCTGGACGTCGACGCAGGGCTGTTGTGACCTTTGACTCTCATGATCCTGTCTGGGGTCAGTGATGGACAAAACAGAGCGATTCAGGCTATTGACCAAATGGTCTTGCAAAACAGGATGGTTCTGGACTTGTTGACTGCAACACGACGGTTCCAGCAAGGAAGCAGATCCACCATCGACAGCGTCCCCACCCCCAGTTCAAATAGAGGCAGAAAAATCCTCTTCCCCCTTGGTGGCCAGGTAGTCTACCCTGGCCACTGAAGACGACAACCGCGCGGCAGACATTTCCAGGTTCTCCCCCGACGAAGCAGTGCTGCAAAGGGGGTGAGAATTGTGCTCACCCTCCAACAGTGGGCGTGCCAAGCCCCGGACGGCTGAACAATCACGAGCAATTTTTTGTCTTGACTGTTGTTATTGATAACATTATGGTTGCCTAAGGCAGAGGGACCGTGTGAGACTTTTCTTGCATTGTAACATCTTGCCGCAGGTTTTTCACTCACACACAAAAATTGATCTACGTAGATTGCGTAGATGTTTAGCCGTGCATGTTTTACAGAAGCTTAATGATTTGACCATCGAAAATGCTTCGCAAGTGATGGGTACAATGATGTGCTGTTTCTGTGTTCTGATTTTATTATTGTTTTTCTTCATTATATTTTCTTACTTGTGTTTGATTGATCGGGGTGGGGATAATCATATGATAAACAGGAGGGATATGTTAGGATTTATAAACTATCTTGATCGTATGATTATGTTGGGATGTAGACTAGAATGATGAACTTTGTTTGAACCTTTTACCTTTCCGTGACTCTGAAAAGTTTAACCATTCAGTTGTTGAAACTTTCCAAATGGTGTGGAAACATCCTTGTTTTGCTCCACTAGGTTTTATTTCCACGACCTCGTACAACAATAAACTGGGACCCTCTGCACTGGTTAACCATTTGCTGAGGTGACCACCACACATGTCAAATGTCACCCCCACCTTGGCCACTCTCACCCCCACCCTTCTTCTTTCAATAAATACGCTCTTGCATGAATCCAACGGCAGACTTTGTTCGAACATTGCTGTATCGACAGTAACGAACAAACTCTCCACTTGCAAGTGTTCAAAGGGCATACTGTCTCCCGTGTGGTTCTTGCAAAGTAAGTTAGTCAGAACATCCCTAACAGATACTGCTCGCCACTGGCGGAGTTTGTGATCATTAAGTGCCGTCCTTTTTACCTACCAAGGGAGTTTATTGCGATTCTGCATGTCGCGGTCTACATCCCGCCTTCCAACGTTGGAGGTGACAGGATCACGGCCCTAAGTGAACTGTATCAAGCTGTCAGTGACCAGCAGACGGCGCACCCTGACTGTTTCATCATCTTCGCTGGTGATTTTAATCATGCTGACCTGAAGTCTGTCTTTCCAAAGCTTCACCAGCATGTTAATTTTCCAACTCGTGGTGACAGCTTTCTGGACCTGGTCTACACTGCACATAAAGGAGCTTTCAAGGACACCCCCCTCCCCCACATCGGACTTTCTGACCACGTCACTGTTCTGCTTACGCCCACGTACAGACAGAGAGTAAGAACTTCCAGGCCGGTTCGCAAGCGAGTTAGAGTGTGGCCTGAGGGGGCCTCTGATGCTCTTCGAGACTGCTTTGGCACTACGGACTGGGAAATGTTTAAGCGGGCGGCCACATGCAACGATCAGACGGACATTGAGGAGTATGCTGACTCTGTGACCTCTTACATCGCAAAGTGCATTGATGATGTGACCCTCACTAAGTACGTCGTCGCTCGGGCTAACTGGAAGCCATGGCTGACAGGGGCTGTCCTCGGGCGCCTGAGGACCAGAGACAAAGCCTACAGGGCTGGGGATATAGCGGGCGTGAGATCAGCCAGGGCGAAGCTGTCCCGGGGCATCAAGGATGCGAAAAAGGCGTTCTCTTCCAAGATCACTGCCCACTTCAATAACAGCAGTGATGCTCGGGGCCTGTGGCAAGGCATATAGACCATCACAGACTACAAGCCCGCACCGCGGAGCTGTGAGGGCGACGTCCCTCTGCTCAACGAACTGAACCGCTACTTTGCTCGCTTCGACGCTCAGAACAACACTTGCCCGCTGAAGACCCCTTCCCCTTCGGGCGAGCAGCCCTTGTGCCTCTCTGCCGTTAGCGTGAGGAGGGCATTTGCTGCTATCAACACCCGTAAGGCGGCGGGCCCGGACAACATCCCGGGACGGGTGCTGAAGGACTGCGCTGAGGAGCTGATGGATGTCTTCACGGACATCTTTAACATTTCCCTGCAGCAGACCATTGTCCCGTCATGCTTCAAGGCTGCCACCATCATACCTGTGCCAAAATATCCTGCTCCTTCCTGCTTCAATGACTACCGCCCTGTGGCACTGACCCCCAGAGCTTGTCTTGGCGCACGTCAGATCTGTTCTTCCCCCCACCGTGGACCCCTTCCAGTTTGCCTTCCGACTCAATCGGTCCTCTGAGGATGCCATCTGCTCTGCCCTCCACTCTGCCCTCACCCACCTGGAGAACAGGGACTCGTATGTGAGATTGCTGTTTGTGGACTTCAGTTCTGCATTCAACACCATTGTTCCACAGCGTCTCATTTGCAAACTTGACAAGCTGGGCCTCAGTACCTCCCTTTGCAACTGGCTACTGGACTTCCTCTGTCAGAGGCCTCAAGTAGTGCGTGTGGGCGACAATGTCTCTGCCAGCATCACGCTGAGCACGGGGTCCCCTCAAGGCTTCGTGCTCAGTCCGCTGCTCTTCACCCTGCTGACGCATGACTGCACTGCGACCTACAGCAGCAACCGCGTGTTGAAATATGCCGACGACACGACTGTGGTGGGTCTGATCACCGGTGGCGACGAGACTCACTACAGATCGGAGGTCGACCTTTTGGCCGCGTGGTGCAGGGACAACAGCCTTCTGCTGAACGTCAACAAGACCAAGGAGATTATCATTGACTTCCGGAAGGGTCACACCCACCACCTGCCGCTGACCGTCGACGGTGCTGTGGTGGAGAGAGTGAGCAGCACCAAAGAAGGCTCAGCGCCGCCTGCACTTTCTGCGGAAACTCAGGCGAGCAAGTGCTCCTCCCGCCGTCATGACCACATTCTACCGTGGCACCATTGAGAGCGTCCTCTCCAGTTGCATCGCTGTGTGGGGTGGTGGCTGCTCTGAGTACAACATGAAGGCCCTGCACCGCATAGTGACCACTGCGAGTAAAATCATCGGGGCTCCACTCCCCTCCCTGAAAAAAGTTTACGCCTTCCGTCGCACCCGCAAAGCGGCCGCGATTGTGTGTGATGTGAGTCACCCCGCTCACTCTTTGTTTGTACTTCTGCCCTCTAGGAAGAGATACAGATGCCTGCGCTCCCGCACCACCAGACTCAGAGACAGCTTCGTACTCCAAGCTGTCCGGATCCTGAATTCCCTCCCACCTCCGCTACATGACGCCCTGTTCTTTTGCGCTATGATCTGGCTGTCTGCTATTAGTGCGCTTGCTCCATTTTGCTACTCTTATTTGTCTATTTATTTATTGTTCATTTATTTGGGTTATTTGCTTATTACTTATTCGTTGCTCTTGTCTGTTCATTTTTATTCTTTGTGCTATTTGATGTGAGTGTTGTGTTCTGTGTCTAGTCACCGTGGGACGGTGGGAAACGTAATTTCGATCTCTTTGTGTGCCTTAACGTGAAGAAATTGACAATAAAGCGGACTTTGACATACATATATATATATATATATATATATATATATATATATATATATATATATATATACACACATACATGTATACACGTACACATATATACGCACGCATGCGATAGTATTCGGCCCCCTTGAACCCTTCAACATTTTGCCACATTTCAGGCATCAAACAAAAATATAAAATTTTAATTTTTTGTCAAGAATTAACAAGTGGGACACAATCGTGAAGTGGAAAGAAATTTATTGGATAATTTAAACTAACAAATAAAAAACTGAAAAGTGGGGCGTGCAATATTATTCAGCCCCCTTGCGCTAATAATTTGTAGCGCCACCTTTTGCTGCAATTACAGCTGCAAGTCGCTTGGGGTATGTCTATCAGTTTTGCACATCGAGAGACTGGAATTCTTGCCCATTCTTCCTTGCAAAACAGTTCGAGCTCAGTGAGGTTGGATGGAGAGCGTTTGTGAACAGCAGATTCCACAGATTCTTGATTGGATTCAGGTCTGGACTTTGACTTGGCCATTCTAACACCTGGATACGTCTATTTGTGAACCATTCCATTGTAGATTTGGCTTTATGTTTTGGATCATTGTCTTGTTCGAAGATAAATCTTCGAACAGTATCAGTATCAGGTCTTTTGCAGACTCAACAGGTTTTCTTCCAGAATGGTCCTGTATTTGGCTCCATCCATCTTTCCATCAATTTTAGCCATCTTCCCTGTCCCTGCTGAAGAAAAGCAGGCCCAAACCATGATGCTGCCACCACCATGTTTGGCAGTGGGGATGGTGTGTTCAGGGTGATGAGCTGTGTTGCTTTTACGCCAAACATATCGTTTTGCATTGTGGCCAAAAAGTTTAATTTTGGATTCATCTGACTAGAGCACCTTCTTCCACGTTTGGTGTGTCTCCCAGGTGGCTTCTGGCAAACTTTAAACGAGACTTTTTATGGATATCTTTGAGAAATGGCTTTCTTCTTGCCACTCTTCTATAAAGGCCAGATTTGTGCAGTGCACGACTGATTGTTGTCCTATGGACAGACTCTCCCACCTCAGCTGTAGTTATCTGCAGTTCATCCAGAGTGATCATGGGCCTCTTGGCTGCATCTCTGATCAGTCTTCTCCTTGTTTGAGATGAAGGTTTGGAGGGACGGCCGGGTCTTGGTAGATTTGCAGTGGTCTGAGACTCCTTCCATTTCAATATAATTGCTTGCACAGTGCTCCTTGAGATGTTTAAAGCTTGGGAAATCTTTCTGTATCCAAATCCGGCTTTAAACTTCTCCACAACAGTGTCTCGAACCTGCCTGGTGTGTTCCTTAGTCTTCATGGTTCTCTCTGCGCTTTAAACAGAACCCTGAGACTATCAAAGAGCAGGTGCAGTTATACGGAGACTTGATTACACACAGGTGCATTCTATTTATCATCATCAGTCATCTAGGACAACATTGGATCATTCAAAGATCCTCACTGAACTTCTGGAGTGAGTTTGCTGCACTGAAAGTAAAGGGGCTGAATTATATTGCACGGCCTACTTTTCAGTTTTTTATTTGTTAAAAAGTTTAAATTATCCAATAAATTTCGTTCCACTTCACGATTGTGTCCCACTTGTTGATTCTTGACAAAAAAGTAAAATTTTATATCTTTAGGTTTGATGCCTGAAATGTAGCGAAATGTTGAAGGGTTTTCAAGGGGGCCGAATACTATCGCAAGGCACTGTATGCATTAATCAAAGGCAATGATTAACCACCACATTAATATAACCCGCAGATAAAGTTCCTCATTACAAGTAACTTAAAATTGAAAAACTGACTTATTGCTCCACGCAGACAGTAATATTGGAAAAATTTTATTTTCAAATTCAAGTAACTAATATAAAATAACCTTACTCACCACTGCTAGTGGTTTGGTGAAAAGATTTGGGGGTACACGAGACAAAAGAAATTCGAAGATTTTAACGGTAGCTCTGATTCCAACGACAGTAGCCTTCACGTCTTTCTTTTGTTCGCTCAGTCATGCAACTTTTATGACATACCTCGTATTGAATTTACTTCCGTGTTATTGCTTCCCGCATTTGACACTTCAATCAATCAATCAATCAATCAAGTCAAGTTTATATAGCCCTAAATCACAAGCAGTCTCAAAGGGCTCTGTCCTCTGCATTTAACCCATCCCCATGTGATTTTGATCCATCCCCTGGGGGAGAGGGGAGCAGTGAGCAGCAGCGGCGCCGCGCTCGGGAATCATTTTTGGTGATCTAACCCCCCAATTCCAACCCTTAAATGCTGAGTGTCAAGCAGGGAGGCAATGGGTTCCATTTTTATAGTCTTTGGTATGACCCGGCCGGGGTTTGAACCCACAACCTTCCAGTCTCAGGGAGGACACTCTACTACTAGGCCACTGAGCTGGTAACTTGTAGTGGGGTTTTGGATATCAGCGTGTCTGGGTTGTTTAGCGTGATAAATATAACTCGAAATTATGTGAAATGTACAAAAAAAAAAAAACGAAAAACTTTGGAAATGGGATTTTACGCCCAAAGCGTAGGTCCTGTTTTGATTTCAAAGCCAAAGATGTTTAGTGCCAGCATTAAGTCACGATACAGACGCACAAACGTCACGTTAATAAACAAAATAACCTTACCATTGGATATCAGCGTGTCCGGGTTGTTTAGCGTGATAAATATAACTCGAAATTATGTGAAATGTACAAAAAATACCCAAAGCGTAGGTCCTGTTTTGTTTTCAAAGCCAAACACGTTTAGTGCCAGCATTAAGTCACAATACAGACGCACAAACGTCACGTTAATAAACAAAATAACCTTACCATTGATTGCATTGATCCACACAAAAGAGAGCAGAAGGAAAACATGGTCACAGAACATGCCGTTAAGGAATGTCATCTATTCGAGTGTTCTCTTAAAGTTCAAGGTGGCTGTATTTTGGAAATCCCACTGCGTCCTCGTTTATACTCGACGGCACAAGTCTTCTCCCTTTTTAAGCGAGCTAACATTGGTGCGTTACCACCGTGTGGACTGGAGTGGGATTACTATTTTGAGGATAAAACGGCACAGAGATGAATTTTTGCCTTGAACAAACATGGAACAGGTTGATTTTCAGCTTTTATTTCGAAAATAAAATAGGATCCAACACAAGACGCAAATAAAAAAAACAGCTGGTCTGTCTTGGATTCCCGGGATATATTGCTCACATTTCTCATACTGACCAGGAGATGGCAATAGCGTTGCGTCTAAAGATAACGTATAGTGTTCTGTAATAATAATTAATCAACGTTCCAAATTTCACAAATGCAATCCAAACACTTGGAAAAGGTTATTGGTACATATTTTTCAAAAAACAATAGAAATAAAACAATGAAATTAAATTAAAGTAGTTAAAAAGTATTGAAGAATTATCTGAAAATCAAACATTTGAGTCGTCGTTGCTTTATAATAAATTCAATTCATGAAACAAGTCTGGACAAAGACGTTGATACTGTAAGATTACCGTATTGGCCCAAATATAAAACGACCCCGATTATAAGATGACCCCCTCCTTTTCAAGACTCAAGTTTGAAAAAAGACTTTTTGAATCAAGTTTGAAAAACTACTTTTTAAATACCAAATTTAATTTCTATACAGAAAATAATAACAGTACATCAGAAACAAATCATTATAACAATATATTCGAGAGAAAAAGCATGATATTTTGCCTCATTCAAATTATGCAAAAACTGTCTATCACATCTTAATATCTGAACATTTAAATATGTAAACTATAGTGCAATCACATTTGTAAATGAATGGCTTCTGGTTTTTAAAATGTAAATCAACCAATCTACTGTGATAAAACAACAAAATTGCAATAACTGCATTAACCATCAAAGTGAAGTCTAACTATAACTGTAGTCTTGAAAAAAATTTGAATAAGGAAAAACATTGCAATAAAATAATGCAAACTGCTACCGCTATTGTTGTTCCCAACAATAAGAAGCCTGAGGACTGTATAGGGGGTTGGCTCGGATGGTTATGCTTTTTTCGCCCCCGGGTGTTGGTCAGAACATAGAAGGGAATACATGGTTCAGTTTTGATTGGTTTACTGAATTAACAATGGTAACATGCACTGTGGCTCATAGGGGCATACAAGCAAATTGGCAAAAGGGTATTGTGTGAAGCGTGTGAACGGTGTGTGTGGTTTGTGGGGTGTGTGCGTGTGGTTCTGCAACAAACAGAAATACAACACGTAAGTCAACGCTTGTAGACAGCACGCAATACATAACTAACTGCGCGTAACGGTTCCGCAATACTAAATAACCATAAATGAAATACTCTCGGCAACACATCAAACTTAAGTCATCGAGAAAACAAAATACATTTGCTGGCGACCGTTAGTCGCCGTGCCGCTGTGTAATCAAACAGCGTGCACACGAAGCAAACCACGATTGGTCAAACGGCACAACAGTGGACAGTCGTAACAATGAAATGTATATGCTCACTTTTTGTCAAAGATGCACACGATCACAGCAACATACTCAGTCCGATACCTGCAACCTTTAACTTACCGCTGCGCACAAGCTCCAACAACCGTGATAAGCTGAGGTAACTCACGGGAGACTCAAGGCGCGGTGACGTAACTTAACTTTAAAGATATCTGGCGTCATCTAGTGTTGTGAATGGTTATAAAAGTCAAAGTTAAGTCAAAGTCTGCTTTATTGTCAATTTCTTCACATCAAGACACACAAAGAGATCGAAATGACGTTTCCCACCGTCCCACGGTGACTAGACACATTACACAATACATACAAGCAAATAGCACAGAGTAAAAACAAGAAGGCACAAACAACGAATAAATAAGTAATAAACAAATAACTTAAACAAACAAATAAATAAATAAATAAACAAGAGGAGCAAAATGGAGCAAGCATGCATACAGCAGACAGCCAGAATATAGCACAAAAGTAGAGGATGTTATGCAGCAGAGGGCGCAGTGGGGAAGAGAGTTCAGGATCCTGACAGCCTGGAGTATCAAAGTCAAACTCCGCTTTATTGTCAATTTCTTCACATGTGAAGGCACACAAAGAGATCGAAATTACGTTTCCCACCGTCCCACGGTGACTAGACACAGAACACAACACTCACATCAAATAGCACAAAGAGTAAAAACGAACAGACAAGAGCAACGAATAAGTAATAAGCAAATAACCCAAATAAATAAACAATAAATAAATACATAGACAAATAAGAGCAGCAAAATGGAGCAAGCGCACTAATAGCAGACAGCCAGATCATAGCGCAAAAGAACAGGACGTCATGTAGCGGAGGGGGGAGGGAATTCAGGATCCGGACAGCTTGGAGTACGAAGCTGTCTCTGAGTCTGGTGGTACGGGAGCGCAGGCATCTGTATCTCTTCCTAGAGGGCAGAAGTACAAACAAAGAGTGAGCGGGGTGACTCACATCACACACAATCGCGGCCGCTTTGCGGGTGAGACGGAAGGCGTAAACTTTTTTTCAGGGAGGGGAGTGGAGCCCCGATTTTACTCGCAGTGGTCACTATGCGGTGCAGGGCCTTCATGTTGTACTCAGAGCAGCCACCACCCCACACAGCGATGCAACTGGAGAGGACGCTCTCAATGGTGCCACGGTAGAATGTGGTCATGATGGCAGGAGGAGCACTTGCTCGTCTGAGTTTCCGCAGAAAGTACAGGCGGCGCTGAGCTTTCATCGCCAGTGACGCAGTGTTGGTGGTCCAGAAGAGGTCCTTACTGATGTGCACCCCCAGGAATCTGGTGCTGCTCACTCTCTCCACCACAGCACCGTCGATGGTCAGCGGCAGGTGTTGGGTGTGACCCTTCCGGAAGTCAACAACAATCTCCTTGGTCTTGCTGACGTTCAGCAGGAGGAGGTTGTCCCTGCACCACGTGGCCAGAAGGTCGACCTCCGACCTGTATTGAGTCTCTATCATGTCTAGACCCCGAATGTAAGACGACCCCCACTTTTTCAGTCTTATTTCAATGCAAAAAACATCGTCTTATATTCGGGCCAATACGGTATGTCCCAGTTCTTTATCTTTAATCTAAAACATCCGGGTCACGGCACCATTTGTTAGATTATGTCCCAGTTCTTTATCTTTAATGCTGAATATGCTAATAGTAATCACCAAGAGGCTGCCTTCTCAGTTGAACTATTTAATATATGCCAGAAAGATCGATACACAGCTGTAGAGCCTTCTCTGCAAGGTCGCGGAAGAAGGTTTATCCTAGAGTGACCAGATTTGGGTTTCTGAAAAAGAGGACACCTTTTTTGGAGGGGGGCATGGTCATTTTCTGGAGGGGGGGACGGGGTCATTTGTGTCATGTTGTGACACAAATGACATGGTTTCTGTATACCTATTGCATTTATTGGCCCAAATAACACAAAACAACATATATACAATAACAAAAACATTTACACTAACAAAAACATGTGTACACTGACATTTTTTTTGTTTTATAGTGGTACACTACGAAAAAAAAGAAAATAAATTTGGCCATCGGTGCATTTGAAGGAAAAAAGAAGGGCTCCTCTTCAGTCCTCCTCTTGCGGGGTGCGTAGGCACCTTTACTTGCCACAGACACGCAAGTGCCTGCCTCGCATGTCAAGCACTCAGCTTCATAAGGATCACGACCCTGGCAAAAGCAAGGGAATATTTTTATTCAACTACTCCGTGAACGTGCATTGTTTCGGCATTGCTTGTAAACACTCAGTATAGAATAGCCAGCCCACCCTACTTTGTAGCAAAGTGACTAGATTTGGGAAGGGCATGACTTTTTTGCGAACGATACAGAAAAACCTGGAATTGAGTGAAATGGAACGGAGAGGCAATTCTATTGACAATGTACTGTACATGTATTATGTTTGTATTATGTATGCAGTCCAACAAAATCCTGGACGATTTTTTAAATTCCCCACCCGGACATTTTTTTAGGGCTTAAAAGTAAAGTCATGCCCGTAGTAGTAGGACATGTCCAGGAAAAAGAGGACATCTGGTCACCCCCACCACCAAGGTCCCCCTAATTCTTATACTACTCTTGGCCGCCTTCCTTCAAGGGGGCGACTCTGCCTAGCCTGTGTGACCAACTCATCAAAGACTGTGCAAAGAGTGTCATGGAGAAGGGAAAGCCAGTGAAAGAGGGGTCACAGCAAGATAACAGCATAGCTCAAGCTACCTAGCTAATCACATGTATTATAACAGTCCTTTTATAAAAGGAAGCAATGTCGCTCCATTTTTAGTGCAATCTGAATTTCCGAATGAGAAAATCGAACAACGCACCGAATTTCCCAATGGTCACACTTGAACTTGCGTACGCTCAAAGTGAATTTCTGAACGTGCTAACGCATCGATGCGCCAGTGTTGGCTGCATTCGGAAATGAACGGGAGCAATGCACGCTTTTTCTCTCCGAACATGCCAATTCAGAGTAGTGTACGGACGTCAGGATGAATTTCCGAATGGGCCCATTATATGTCTGTGTTTGAAGACTGTAGGGCGAGAGAGCGTCCCTCGAACTCGATGAAAATTTCCACCATTAGAAGTGCCGAGCAACAAATTGACCGAACCCAGAAAGAAATTGACTCAACCTTAGTTTGTTTTGAAAAAAACAAACCAATTTCTTGGGTGTTTTTGAAAAAAAACCTGGTTGTTTTGTCCATCCATCTTCTTCCGCTTATCCGGGGTCGGGTCGCGGCGGCAGCAGCTTTAAGCGGGACTCCCAGACTTCCCTCTCCCCAGCCACTTCATCCAGCTCATCCCAGGGGATCCCAAGACGTTCCCAGGCCAGCCGAGAGACATAGTTTCTCCAGCGCGTCCTGGGTCGTCCCCGGGGTCTACTACCGGTGGGACATGCCTGGAACACCTCCCCAGGGAGGCGTCCAGGCGACATCCTGATGAGATGCCCGAGCCACCTTATCTGGCTCCTCTCAACGTGGAGGAGCAGCGGCTCTACTCCGAGTCTCTCCCGGATGACCGAGCTTCTCACCTTATCTCTAAGGGAGAGCCCGGACACCCGCGGAGCAAACTCATTTCGGCGCTTTATTCCTAGATCTCGTTCTTTCGGTCACAACCCATAGCTCATGACCATAGGTGAGGGTAGAAGCATAGATCGACCGGTAAATCAAGAGCTTTGCCTTTTGGCTCAACTCTCTCTTCATCACGATGGACCGGTACAGAGTCCGTATTACTGCCGACGCTGCACCGATTCGCCTGTCGATCTCGTGCTCCATCCTGCCCTCACTCGTGAACAAGATTCCAAGATACTTGAACTCCTCCACTTGGGGCAGGATCTCATCCAGGATCCAGAGAGGGCAAGCCACCCTTTTCTGACCGAGGAACATGGACTCGGATTTGGAGTTGCTGACCCTCATCCCGACCGCTTCACACTCGGGTTAGGGTTTGGGTCGCTTTAAGCATGGCTGCGAACCTCGTCGTCTGCAAAGAGTCGAGACGCAATGCTGAGGTCCCCAAACCGGACCCCCTCAACGCCTTGGCTGCGCCTAGAAATTCTGTCCATAAAAATTATCAACAGAATCGGTGACAAAGGGCAGCCTTGGCGGAGTCCAACCCTCACCGGGAACGAATCTGACTTACTGCCGGAAATGCGGACCAAACTCTGGCATCGGTGATACAGGGACCGAACCGCCCTTATCAGTTGGCTCGGCACCCCGTACTCCCGAAGCACCCTCCACAGAACCTCCCGAGGGACATGGTCGAACGCCTTCTCCAGGTCCACGAAACACATGTGGACTGGTTGGGCGAACTTCCATGCACCCTCGAGGATCCTGCCGAGAGTGTAGAGCTGGTCTACTGTTCCACAGCCAGGACAAAAGCCACACTGCCTCTCCTGAATCCGAGGTTTGACCTCCCGATGGACTCTCCTCTCCAGCACCCCTGAATAGATCATACCAGGGAGGTTGAGGAGTGTGATTCCCCTGTAATTGGAACACACCCTCCGGTACCCCTTCTTAAAGAGGGGAACCACCACCCCAGTCTGCCAATCCAGAGGCACCATCCCCGATGTCCACGCTGTAGAGGCGTGTCAGCCATGACAGCCCCACAACATCCAGAGCCTTTAAGAACTCCGGGCGGATCTCATCCACCCCCGGGGCCTTGCCACCGAGGAGTTTTTTTAACTACCTCAGTGACTTCGACCCCAGAGATTGGAGAGTGTGCCTCAGAGTCTCCCGGCCCTGATTCCACAATGGAAGGCGTGTCGGTGGAATTGAGGAGGTCTTCGAAGTATTCTCCCCACCGACTCACGACGTCCCGAGTTGAGGTCAGCACCACGCCATCTCCATTGTAAACAGTGTTGACTGTGCACTGTTTCCTCTTCCTGAGAAGCCGGATGGTGGACCAGAATTTCCTCAAAGCCGTCCGGAAGTCATTCTCCATGGCCTCGCCAAACTCTTCCCACGCCCAGGTTTTTGCCTCAGCAACCGCCGTAGCCGCGTTCCGCTTGGCCATCCGGTACTTGTCAGCTGCCTCCGGAGTCCCGCAGGCCAAAACGGCCCGAGAGGACTCCTTCAGCTTGACGGCATCCCTTACCGCCGGTGTCCACCAGCGCGTCTAAGGATTGCCGCAACGACAGGCCCCAACGACCTTACGGCCACAGCTCCGGTCGGCTGCCTCAACAATGGAGGCGCGGAACATGGTCCACTCGGACTCAATGTCCCCCGTCTCCCTCTGGACGGAACTTTTCTCCCTCACACACCAGGTCGGACTCCTTTCCAGACAGAGAGGTGACATTTCATGTCCCTAGAGCCAGCCTCTGCAGCCGGGGATCGGACCGCCAAAGTCCCCGCCTTTGGCCGCCGCCCAGTTCACTTTGCACCCGACCCCTTTGGCCCCTCCTACAGGTGGTGAGCCCATGGGAAGGGGGACCCACGTTTTCTTTTCAGGCTATGCCCGGCCGGGCCCCATGGGCGAAGGCCCGGCCACCAGGCGCTCGCCTTTGAGCCCAGCCTCCAGGCCTGGCCCCAGAGGGGGGCCCCGGTGACCCGCGTCCGGGCGAGGGAAAACGAGGTCCATTCGTGTTTTTCATCATAAGAAGCTTGGATGAGCCATGCTTTGGTCTGGCCCCTCACCTAGAACCCTATTGCCATGGGTGACCCTACCAGGGGCATGAAGCCCCAGACAACATGGCTCCTAGGATCATAGGGGCACGGAAACCCCTCCACCACGATAAGGTGACGACTCACGGAGGGGGGTTGTTTTGTGCTAAACAATTTGGCCCAGCTTCTGGGTTGATCCAATTTCGAACCTAAATTGGGTTGTTTTAACCAAGCATTTTTAAGGGTGTAATAAGAGAAATGAGTGTGAGGAGAGAATGTGCACAGTTTTGTTTTCAGAATTCAAGTCCATTGTACACAAGTTGTTAACCTTACCTACACTATAGGACTACCTACCGCACTACTTCCTGAGCTTCTTGCACTGTGAATCAACCAGGGGGTATGGCCTAAAAATGGAAAATTGCACATTGAAAATGTATAAATACGGAAATGTGAGGAAAAAAAACATTTTTTTTTGAAGAAAAGGTCAACAATCTGATTTTTGTTTTAAATGAGAAAATGGAAAATACAACCCTGAAGCTGTTTTTTTTATTTGTGTTTTAGAATTAATAAATGGGGGTTGCACAGTGGTTTGCACTGGTTAGCACGTCAACCTCACAATTATGAGGGTGCAGGTTCAATTCCACCTCTGGCCCTCTCTATATGGAGTTTGCATGTTCTACCGGTGCCCGCGTGGGTTTTCTTTGGGCACTACGGTTTCCTCCCACATCCTGAAAACATGCTTGGTCGGCCGATTGAGAACTCCAAATTGTACTTAGGTGTGAGTGCGAATGGTTGCTGTGTGCCCTGCAATCGGCGGGCAACCAGTTCAGGGTGTCCCCCGCCTACTGCCCGATGACTGGCGGAATAGGCTCCAGCACGCCCGCGACCCCCATGGGGACAAGCGGTACAGATAATGTGTGTGTGTGTGTGTGTGTGTATATATATATATATATATATATATATATATATATATATATATATATATATATATATATATATATATATATATATATATATAGGTTAGATCTGCAACTAATGATAATTGATTAACTTGTCAAGTAATCGACAAATAAAATTAAATGTGCATTTCCAACTCTTGATTAAAAAATAAGAGTGCACAAACAAATTATGATCTAGTTACTGGTTTGGTCTGTAATGTGAGAAAAGAGGAAAAAATGTTGCCCATTTAATTCAACACAGTAAATCAGTCCGCTTTAATTGAAGATTTCAGAAACCTGATACTGTTGATAAGTTCAAATTCCAAGCGGTTGGACAATTTCAAATGTCTACAAATACATAATACTTATTAAGTTGATAATCCATTAATTGTCAATTTATTGTGGCCCCTTTAAAATAAATACATCATTAAATAAATTACAAACTTAGCATATTGGGGAATATCCTTTATCTGGCAACAACCAAACATTTGTGAAATTTTGCACTTATATTCTAAGGAATAGTTGACGTTTTTTTGTATGTTTCAGTCAGCTTGAATCAAATTCTGTTGCCAGGAAGTTTTACACAGTATAGGCAGATAAACCCATGGAATGAAAAAATGGTGCTTTTGTGATTGGGTTTCACTGTAAATCGGTGTCTTGAAAAACACTTCACACCTCTCACAGTTACAATTAATCTGGTTTTCGTTTGCTTCTAGAGGTAGTTTTTCTGTCTTGTCTCTGTAACAAGCTTTCTGCAGAAGATGGCTCACAATTCTTCCACAGACCTTTTCTCTGCAATGACGTTGACTGAATTGTATATCTCCTCAAGTTGGTCATGATTGTGCGTGGCCCAGGAGAGAGGTAAGCTGGGGGCCGCCAACAGGTTCTTGACAGAATTAACACGTTGTGTTAAACTGGGAGTTAAAACAACATACAAATGGTTAAAAAAACCATACACACCTCAGGCAGTTTGTCTTTTGGATAAAGAAAATGGGAAATCCTTCTCCGATAAAAAACTGCAATCACCACAAGAGTTACTGCCATGGTCATGATGAGAAAAGTGGCCACTGCCGGCACCCATGTAGCTTCCGTTTAAGTGTCAGATGCAAGAAAAATATGTGTTATTTATGTTTCTTACCATACCTCACCACTGTGTATTGCCACACTCAAAAGCAGCATTTCCACATCTTTTCCAATTTAGTACCCAAATTAGAGATCGGTTCTGAGATGACGACATTTCAAACATTTCAGAGTGAGTGGACCGAAGAATTAGCATTTGTGGAGGAAGGAGGCTCTGCTACGTGCCTCATATGCAATGACAAAATTGCATCAATGAAACGCTCCAATATCAAGCGCCATTTTGAGACACGACATGTCAAAGTGTGTGAAGAGCTCCAAAGGAAGGTCCAAGCTAGCCAACAGCAACTCCGTGTATGGACCAGACAAGGTGACTTTAATTCAGCGAGTTTTGCTGGCGCATAAGCAATTGTGAGGAACGGAAAGCCATTCACTGATGGCGAGTATTTCAACATTTATGCTTGATGTGGCGAATGAACTTTTTGACGACTTCACGGATAAAGAAAAGATACTCAAACGGATAAAAGGCATGCCTCTGTCAGCAAGAACCGTTCACGATCAGGCCATTATGACTGATGAGGGACTCAACGCCTGCATGAAGCTCAACCTCACTGCATATCAACCGGACTATAAAGCCATCAGCAAAACGATGCAGCCCCAGAAGTCTCATTAATGGTGAGGGTTTTCTTTTTTTTTAGGCTTCAATATAAAAACGTCATTAAAAAGAATACATTAGCACACTCAAAAAATTGTTGGTCTTGATTAAAATACATGTATTTAATTGTAATTAGGCGGCTTGGTGGCGCACTGGGTAGCACATCCGCCTCACAGTTAGGAGGGTGCGGGTTCGATTCCACCTCCGGCCTGTGTGGAGTTTGCATGTTCTCCCCGAGCCCGCGTGGGTTTTCTCCGGGCACTCCGGTTTCCTCCCACATCCCCAAAACATGCTTGGTAGGCCGATTGAGAACTCCAAATTGTACTTAGGTGTGAGTGCAAATGGTTGTTCGTCTCTGTGTGCCCTGCAATCGGCGGGCAACCAGTTCTGGGTGTCCCCCGCCTGCTGCCCGATGACGGCTGGGATAGGCTCCAGCACGCCCGCGACCCCTGTGGGGACAAAGCGGTTCAGAAAATGGATGGATAATTGTAAATTTTTTTTTTTTAAATGGTATGACTCTCACGGGAAATTATTTTTAAAAATGGGCATTTATGGCTCTGTCCGCCAAAAAGGTTCCCGACCCCTGCTTTAAATCAAACCTTCGCACAGTGTGATATGAATAAATAAAGATAGTTCACTCATTCCTTTGCTTGCAAGAGGCTTTGCTTGCAAGAGGCTTTAATGTCATTGTACAAAGATATATCGTAATTTTCTGACTAAGTCGCTCCGGAGTATTAGTTGCACCAGCCATAAAATGCACAATAAAGTAAAAAAAAAAAACATATATAAGTCGCACCGGAGTATAAGTCGCACTTTTGGGGCAAATTTGTTTGTCAAAATCCAACACCAAGAACAGACATGAACGAGCAACAACAGGCTAAACGAAGAGCTGAGAACGGGCCTGACGCAAGATTCAGTTATTCTAATAACTATTACATAAATAACAAGTTTATAAAACCATCTGTGTCACTCCAATTCATTAAATCAATCGATCGTCCTTTATGGAAACAATGACATAACATGACAAACACAAACGAACAGCTGAGAACAGGCCTGGCGTAAGATTCAGTTATTCTAATAACTATTACATAACACGTTTATAAAACCATCTGTGTCACTCCAATTCATTAAATCAATCAATCGTCCTTTATGGAAACAATGCCACGTACGCGCGCCGTCAGACTCGTCGTGATTTGCATTTCTAATTATTCCACAGACCCATATAAAAAGTATATTTCAAATAACTATCATATTACAACAATATTATCAAACCATCTGTTTCACTCCAAATCATTAAATTCATCGATCAAATTCCTCCTCCTTTGTCAACAAAGCCGCGCGTGCCCCCTGACGTGAGCCTCGTCGTTATTCCACAGATCTAGTATATAACTATATTGTAGCGTTAACAAAGTACAAGCAAAGACGTGGGTTTGGTAAACGGCTCTTTATTTAACAAAACAAGAGTTCAACGAGGCAACAACTACTGAACTTCCAGCCACGAAGGTGGAAGAGAGCTCCATAGAATAGGACTGCCCGTGCATCAAAGCCATGTCCGAGCCCCATCCACCGTCCCCGGACAGCCACCCGGCCGAGCGCCAGCCCCCGTCGTCCATCCACGGAGGTGAAAGAAAGCTCCCGTCGAGAAGGACCGGGCGTGCGTAAAAGCCATAATAGTTTTTCAAACCTTCTGTGTCACTCCAAATCATTTAATCCTTCAAACTCTTCGTCCTCCGTGTCACTTATAAACAAAGTCGCTAATGATGCCGGTAGTTCGTGGGGCCCTTCGTCATCTTCGTCATTCCGTGATCAAATCTTTGACCTTTATGTAAACAACTGCCGCGCCACTGACGCAACTTGAAATTCAAATCACAGCAATTCCTTGCTACATTGCGGTTTGTTTCTCACGGATTCCCCTTTTTTTTTTTTTTTTGAAAATTTGTGAAAAAAAATTCACATATAAGTCGCTCCTCAGTATAAGTCGCCCCCCCAACACCTCCCGTTAAAACAGCTCATGATTGTCGTAGAAAGTCAAGTGCAGATAAAAGTTAAATATGTGTTTATATATCAAAATACATTAAAACATGGAATATAAATAATCTCAAAAATACATAGCAGTGGACGGAAAGCAGGGGGAAAAAAATGCCATTGGCAGAGCCAACGAGGCCTTATTTCTTTTTATCTGGTGTGAATGTCACGACTTTTTTAGTCACGATAGCATTTTCAATTTTTTTTGTTTTCAGTAATCAAGAAAAAAAAAACCATCCGCTGCGTCATTAGCTAAAAGTCAAGGGCCAAATTATTTCTTAACTGCTCTCTAGAGGGTTGTCCAATGGTCCGTTGGCTGAAAATTGTGTGTTTGTGTGTGTGCGTGTGTGTGTGTGTATGTGTGTGTGTGCGCGTGGTGGTCATGAATCCTGACTTTTCAGACTTGCAGACTTTTCACAGCTTTCTCGTTCCAAAATCGAAGATTGCAAAAAGGATGGAAGAAAATATAGAGAACAATTAAAGAAGTTAAAGGTATGACCAAAGTAAATAAAAAAAGTTGGATTTCTCAAACCCCTCCGTGAGTCGTCACTTTATCGTGGTGGAGGGGTTTGCGTGCCCCTATGATCCTAGGAGCCATGTTGTCTGGGGCTTCATGCCCCTGGTAGGGTCACCCATGGCAGAAGGGTCCTAGGTGAGGGGCCAGACAAAGCACGGCTCAGAAGACCCCTGATGATGATTACAATAAATGGACGTCGTTTTCCCTCGCCCGGACGCGGGTCACCGGGGCCCCTCTCTGGAGCCAGGCCTGGAGGTGGGGCTCGAAGTCGAGCGCCTGGTGGCCGGGCCTTCGCTCATGGGGTCCGGTCGGGCATAACCCGAAAAGAAAACGTGGGTCCCCCTTCCAATGGGCTCACCACCTATAGGAGGGGCCAAAGGGGTCGGGTGCATAGTGAGCTGGGCGGCGGCCAAAGGCGGGGACCTTGGCGGTCCTATCCCCGGCTGCAGAAACTGGCTCTAGGGACATGGAATGTCACCTCTCTGGCTGGAAAGGAGCCCGAGCTGGTGTGTGAGGCAGAAAGGTTCCGACTAGATATAGTCGGACTTGCCTCCACACATAGTTTGGGCTCTGGTACAAGTCCTCTCGAGAGGGGCTGGACTCTCTTCCACTCTGGAGTTGCCCACGGTGAGAGGCGTCGAGCAGGTGTTGGCATACTTCTTGCCCCCCGGCTGGGCGCCTGCACATTGGGGTTCACCCCGGTGAGCGAGAGGGTAGCCGCCTTCGGGTGGGGGGACGGGTCCTGACTGTTGTCTGTGTCTATGCACCGAACGGCAGCTCAGAGTACCCACCCTTTTTAGAGTCCCTGGAGGAAGTGCTGGAGAGCGCTCCTTCTGGGGACTCCATCGTTCTACTGGGTGACTTCAATGCTCACGTGGGCAATGACAGTGAGACCTGGGAGGGCGTGATTGGGAGGAACGGCCCCCCCGATCTGAACCCGAGCGGTGTTCTATTATTGGAATTCTGTGCTCGACACAGATTTTCTATAATGAACACCATGTTCAAGCATAAGGGTGTCCATGTGTGCACTTGGCACCAGGACACCCTAGGCCGCAGTTCGTTGATCGACCTTGTAGTCGTGTCATCGGATTTGCGGCCGCATGTTTTGGACACTCGGGTGAAGAGAGGGGCGGAGCTGTCAATTGATCACCACCTGGTGGTGGGTTGGCCCTGATGGTGGGGGAAGATGCCGGTCCGACCTGGCAGGCCCAAACGCTCTGTGAGGGTCTGCTGGGAACGTCTGTCAGAATCCCCTGTCAGGAAGAGCTTCAACTCCCACCTCCGGCACAGCTTTTTCCACGTCCCGGGGGAGGCGGGGGACATTGAGTCCGAGTGGACCTTGTTCCGCGCCTCCATTGTTGAGGCAGCCGACCGGAGCTGTGGCCGTAAGGTTGTTGGTGCCTGTCGTGGCGGCAATCCCCGAACCCGGTGGTGGACACCGGCGGTAAGGGATGCCGTCAAGCTGAAGAAGGAGTCCTAAAGGGCCGTTTTGGCCTGCGGGACTCCGGAGGCAGCTGACAGGTACCGGATGGCCCAAGCGGAACGCGGCTTCGGCGGTTGCTGAGGCAAAAACTCGGGCGTGGAAGGAGTTTGGCGAGGCCATGGAGAATGACTTCCGGACGGCTTCGAGGAAATTCTGGTCCACCATCCGGCGTCTCAGGAGGGGGAAGCAGTGCACGGTCAACACTGTTTACAGTGGAGATGGTGTGCTGCTGACCTCGACTCGGGATGTTGTGAGTCGGTGGGGGGAATACTTCGAAGACCTCCTCAATTCCACCGACACGCCTTCCATTGTGGAAGCAGGGCCTGGGGACTCTGAGGCGGACTCTCCAATCTCGGAGGTCGAAGTCACTGAGGTAGTCAAAAAACTCCTCGGTGGCAAGGCCCCGGGGGTGGATGAGATCCACCCGGAGTTCTTAAAGGCTCTGGATGTTGTGGGGCTGTCATGGCTGACACGCCTCTACAGCATTGCGTGGACATCGGGGACGGTGCCTCTGGATTGGCAGACTGGGGTGGTGGTTCCCCTCTTTAAGAAGGGGGACCGGAGGGTGTGTTCCAATTACAGGGGAATCACACTCCTCAGCCTCCCTGGTAAGGTCTATTCAGGGGTGCTGGAGAGGAGGATCCGTCGGGAGGTCGAACCTCGGATTCAGGAGGAGCAGTGTGGCTTTCGTCCTGGCCGTGGAACAGTGGACCAGCTCTACACCCTCGGCAGGATCCTCGAGGGTGCATGGGAGTTCGCCCAACCAGTCCACATGTGTTTTGTGGACTTGGAGAAGGCGTTCGACCGTGTCCCTCGGGAGGTTCTCTGGGGGGTGCTTCAGGAGTACGGGGTGCCGAGCCAACTTATAAGGGCGGTTCGGTCCCTGTATCACCGATGCCAGAGTTTGGTCCGCATTTCCGGCAGTAAGTCGGATTCGTTCCCAGTGAGGGTTGGACTCCGCCAAGGCTGCCCTTTGTCACCGATTCTGTTCATAATTTTTATGGACAGAATTTCTAGGCGCAGCCGAGGCGTTGAGGGGGTCCGGTTTGGGGACCTCAGCATCGCGTCTCTGCTTTTTGCAGATGACGTGGTGCTGTTGGCTTCTTCAGTCCGTGATCTCCAGCTCTCACTGGAGTGGTTCGCAGCCGAGTGTGAAGCGGTCGGGATGAGGCTCAGCACCTCCAAATCCGAGTCCATGGTCCTCGGTCGGAAAAGGGTGGAATGCCCTCTCCGGATCGGGGATGAGATCCTGCCCCAAGTGGAGGAGTTCAAGTATCTTGGGGTCTTGTTCACGAGTGAGGGCAGGATGGAGCGCGAGATCGACAGGCGGATCGGTGCAGCGTCGGCAGTAATGCGGACTCTGTACCGGTCCGTCGTGGTGAAGAGAGAGCTGAGCCAAAAGGCAAAGCTCTCGATTTACCGGTCGATCTACGCTTCTACCCTCACCTATGGTCACGAGCTATGGGTCGTGACCGAAAGAACGAGATCCAGGATACAAGCGGCTGAAATGAGTTTCCTCCGTAGGGTGTCCTGGCTCTCCCTTAGAGATAGGGTGAGAAGCTCGGTCATCCGGGAGAGACTCGGAGTAGAGCCGCTGCTCCTCCACGTTGGGAGTGGCCAGATGAGGTGGCTCGGGCATCTCATCAGGATGCCTCCCGGACGCCTCCCTGGGGAGGTGTTCCGGGCATGTCCCACCGGTAGGAGACCCCGGGGTCGACCCAGGACGCGCTGGAGAGACTACGTCTCTCGGCTGGCCTGGGAACGCCTTGGGATCCCCCGGGATGAGCTGGAGGAAGTGGCTGGGGAGAGGGAGGTCTGGGAGTCCCTCCTAAAGCTGCTGCCCCCGCGACCCGACCCCGGATAAGCGGAAGAAGATGAAGGTGAAAGGTGAAGGATTTCTCAAAATTGACAATGAATATGTAACTAAACCATTTGATATTGCTTGTTATTTTAATAATTATTACATCAATAAAGTAAATAGCATAAGGAACCATATGCTGCTGGATGCGGGAACCTTTCTGACTCCATCATTAAAAAAGAAAAGAAAAAAAGAAAAAGGATTGTGGAGAGGCAAGTGTTAGCCAGTGTTAGTTGGAAAGAATCATCCAGAGAAAGCTGCAACGGTTCGTGCAGCAGACCTGTTCAACGACACCTCTCAAACACTTCTGCAACAATTTGAAGAGGAGAGGTAAACAAACTTCACTCAATATATTTTTAATCTAACACACCCTTTGTGACAAGAGTGACAACTGTAAAGCTAAAAAAAACAACACAGAGTATAGACTGAGTGAAAGTGAGGATGATCCAAAAGTCGAGAGAGATAACTATGAAGGAAGTCAAGGATAAAATTAACATTTATTTTTGTGAAAAGGGTTTAAAAGTAAAAATAAAACTGTTGTCATGGTTTTCTGTGTTTATTTTGTTACTGAGTAATAAGGCGAAAGGTGTGGCTTCTGGGATAGTCCTGCATGTATGTATTCTTTGCTTTTACATTGATTCCTATGGTAAACATTGCTTCGACTTATGTACTTTTCTACCTACGAACCCAATTGCGGAACGAATTCGTAAGTAGAGGTATCACTTTATATTGTAACTAGCACAAGAACCTGCTTGACATTGGCATTGGCCCGAGGACTACTAGAAAAAAAAACCATCAGATTTCAATCGTGAAAAGAAAAATGTTTGATATCTATACTGATATGGACAGTTTAATGTCTCAGGAAAAAAAGAATGCCACATCTTTTCTTGGAAATAAACGTTTTCAGCGTACGGAGGGCTCAGTATATAGACACCCCAAAAATCAAAGTGAAAAAATGATGTGGCAGGCGCGTCCATTTTGCCTAAATTCAACTTCTGCAACTCTAAATTCTTTTCAATATCTTATGCGGCCCCCTCATACTTGTATGCATGCTTGACAACGTCGCGGCATGCTCCTAATGAGACAACGGATCTTGTGTCTTGTGGGATGTCCTCCCCGATCTGTCTAAGGGTATCAGTGAGCTCCTGTAAAGTCTGAGGAGCAACCTGGCGGCGTCTGATGGACCGAAACATTATGTCCCAGAGGTGTTCTATCGGGTTTAGATCAGGTGATCGTGAGGGCCATTCAATTGTGTCAATTCAAGTCAAAAGTCAAAGTCAAAGTCAGCTTTATTGTCAATCACTTCACATGCCAAGACACACAAAGAGATCGAAATTGCGTTACCCACTATCCCACGGTGACAAGACATATTACAAAACATCCAAAACAACAACACAAAAAGTAAAATCAAGAAGGCACCTACAATGAATAAACAAGAGCGACAAATAAATATAAATAAATAAACAAATAAGAGAAGCAAAAATGGAGCAAGTGTGCATGCAGCAGACAGTCAGAATATAGCACGAGAGTAGTGCAAGGCAGCCAACGCGGCCCAAAAGGTCAGGACGTTATGCAGCCGAGGGCGGAGGGGGGAGAGAGTTCAGGATCTTAACAGCCTGGAGTATGAAGCTGTTGGTGAATCTGGTGGTGCAGGAGCGCAGGCTCCTGTACATCTTCCCAGAGGGCAGCAGATCAAAGAAAGTGTGAGCGGGATGACTCACATCACACAATCGTGGTCGCCTTGCGGGTGAGACGGGAGGTGTAAATGTCCTTCAGGGAGGGGAGTGAAGCACCGATAAACCTAACGGCTGTGTTCACTATGCGCTGCAGGGCCTTCATGTTGTATTCAGTGCAGCTACCACCCCACACAGCGATACAACTGGAGAGGATGCTCTCAATGGTGCCACGGTAGAATGTGGTCATGATGGCTGGTGGAGCACTTGCTGCCCTGAGTTTCCGCAGGAAGTACAGGCGGTGCAGAGCTTTCTTCGCCAGTGATGCAGTCTTAGTGGTCCAGGAGAGGTCCTCACTGATGTGCACCCCCAGGAATCTGGTACTGCTCACTCTCTCCACCACAGCACTGTCGATGGTCAGTGGCAGGTGTTGGGTGTGACCCTTCCGGAAGTCAACAACAATCGCCTTGGTCTTGCTGACGTTCAGCTGGAGGTTGATGATCCTGCACCACGTGGCCAGAAGGTCGACCTCCGACGTGTACTGAGTCTCGTCGCCCTTGGTGATGAGAGCCACCAGAGTCGTGTCGTCAGCAAACTTCAGCATGCGGTTGCCGCTGTAGGTTGAAGTGCAGTCATGCGTCAGCAGGGTGACTTTATCCTCCAGATACTGTCTGCATACTCTTGCCACATGAGGCCGGGTAGTCGTGGATCAGGAGGAACCCAGGACCTACTGCGCCAGCGTAGGGTCTGACCATGGATGTCAGTAATG
Organism: Syngnathus leptorhynchus; assembly: GCF_054491065.1. NCBI lineage: Eukaryota > Metazoa > Chordata > Actinopteri > Syngnathiformes > Syngnathidae > Syngnathus > Syngnathus leptorhynchus. The sequence continues at coordinate 1,266,665 of NC_141203.1, read as the reverse complement.
GCAGTCAGACTGCCGTTCTCTAGCCTGTAGAGGTCTGTTTGTCCCTCCATGGAAATGCCTCCCCAGACCATCACTGACCCACCACTGGTCATGCTGAATGATGTTGCAGGCAGCATAGTGCTCTCCTTGGCTTCTCCGGACACTTTCACGTCTATCACAGGTGCTCACGGTAAACCTGCTCTCATCTGTGAAAAGCACAGGGTGCCAGTGGCGGACTTGCCAATTCTAGTGTTCTATGGCAAATGCCAATCGAGCTCCACGGTGCTGAGCAGTGAGCATAGGGCACACTACAGGACGTCGTGCCCTGAGGCCACCCTCGTGAAGTCTGTTTCTGACTGTTTGGGCAGAGACATTCACACCAGTAGCCTGCTAGAGGTCATTCTGTAGGGCTTGGGCAGTGCTCAACCTGTTCCTCCTTGCACAAAGCAGCAGATATTGGTCCTGCTGATGGGATGAGGACCGTCTACGGCCGTGTCCAGCTCTCCTGGAGTACTAACTGGCTGTCTCCTGGAATCTCCTCCATGCTCTGGAGATTGCACTAGGAGACACATCAAATCTTCTTGCAACAGCCATCCTGGAGGAGTTGGACAATCTGTGCAACTTCAGAAGTGTTAAGAAATCGCCTCATGCGCCCAGTCATCATAATGACTAGCTAAAGCCAACACTTATGGAAAAACAGTTAAAAAAGAACAAAGAGGGAGGAACTTGAAATGGCCTCCACCTGCAAAACCAGCCCTGTTTTGGGTACCATCTCGTTGTTGCCCCTCTAGTGCACCTGTTGTTAATTCCATCAACACCAATGCAGCTGAAACTGATTAACAACCCCCTCAGACACGTACCTGACCAAAACCTTATCAGAAATGTGTAATTGAATTCATGCCATACCCTGATAAAAAACTGCTCCTTTAATTTTTTTGACCAGTTACCGTATTTTTCGGACTAAAAGTCGCTCCGGAGTATAAGTCACACTAGCCATAAAATGCACAAAGTGGAACAAAACATATATAAGTCGCACCGGAGTATAAGTCGCACTTTTGGGGCAAATTTATTTGTCAAAATCCAACACCATGAACAGACATAAACCAGCAACAACAGGCTAAACAATACTGTATACTAACGTGACATATACACAAACGAGGAGCTGAGAACGGGCTTGACGTAACTTTCAGAGTTATTCAAATAACTATTACATAAATAACACGTTTATCAAACCATCGGTGTCACTCCAATTCTTTAAATCCATCGATCGTCCTTTATGTAAAACATTTTACATAACATTTTATGTAAAACATTTATGTACATTTAAGCCGCGTATGCGCCGCGTATGCGCCGCGTATGCGCCGCGTAGTATGCGCCGCGTATGCGCCGCGTGTGCGCCGCGTGTGCGCCGCGTATGCGCCGCGTATGCGCCGCGCCGCTGACGTCGGACTCGTCATGAGTTGCATTTCTAATTATTCCACAGACCCATATAACGATATATAAAATATATATCAAATAACTATCATATAACAACAATATTATCAAACCATCTGTGTCACTCCAAATCATTAAATCCATCGATCAAATTCTTCGTCCTTTATGTCAACAACGCCGTGCGCGCACCGCACCGCACAGATCTAGTATATAACTATATTGTCATCTTGGTCATCCCATGATCGAATCCTTTGTCCTCTATGTAAACAACTGCCGCGCCGCTGACGTCACTTGCAGTTCAAATTACAGTGATCCTTTGCTACATCGCGGTTCGTTTATCGCGGTTTCACTCCATCGCGGATTTTTGAATTTTGAAAATTTGAAAAAATTCATATATGCTTACCATATTCACCCCCTTCACCTTCACTTCCACTATGCTTACACAATTCACCCCTTGACCCCCACTTCCAGTGTGGCAGCTGTTAGGGTTGATAGATTAGTTTGAACCTATAATTATGGTGGAATGTAACCTGTAACAATTAACCAAGCTTGTCCTGTCTTAAAGTAGTAGAAAAAAAGTGCTAAGATCCTTTGAACTGATAGACCAGCTGCAGAGGAAGCAATCAAAGTTGTTCTGTTTACACACCTCCAGCTATGATTTGACCAGAGGCCAGGGGTTCACCCCCATCCTGTCCACTCTCACCCCCACCCCGCTTTCTCTGAATAAATACTCTCTTGCAAGAATCCAAAGTCAGACTTCGTTCGAACATCGCTGTATGCCAGGGGTGTCCAAAATTTTTGCAAGGAGGGCCAGATTTGATAAAGTCATAAAGCCCAGGGGCCAGTAGTTTTTTCAGACATTTTTTTAACTACAATTTCATCCAAATGAACACTGTTATAAAACAAATTTCATTCTCCCAATTGTCTTTATTTTTTAAATGACAAAATAACCAAATATAAGCCACTCAGGCAGATGTGAACTCTAAAAACACAAATTCTGCCTTTCATTCATATCTGAAGAGTCCGATAACATTGAACAAACTGTATGAAATACCTTAAATTTACATGAGTTTAAAATTATTTTCGCCTCATGAACATTTTAAACAGGAGTTATAAGTAATACATAAAATACGATAACATTGAACAAACTGTATGAAATACCTTAAATTTACATGAGTTTAAAATTATTTTCGCCTCATGAAACATTTCACACAGGGTTCACGCAGCCGGTTCGCGCGTACCCTTTTTACAACGGGTTTATTTCCGCATTTGACTTGCGCATGCTCCGCATAGCAGGACAGCTGGAGTCATGTTCTCGCTGTGAAATCACGCCGGGTCGCGCGAGATTACATTTCTGCGGCATAAATATAAAATAGCTTTGGTACGTGTGTATTAAAGCGCTGGTCAACAATGGCGGCGGGCCACATACTAAAGATTTTATCACAGAGGCTGCGGACCTGATGAAATTTGACCACGGGCCGCAATTGGCCCGCGGGCCGGATTTTGGACATGCCTGCTGTTTGCACAGTGACGAACGAATTCTCCACTTGCAAGTGCTCAAAGGGCATACTGTCTCCCGTGTGGTTCTTGCGAATAAGTGAGTGAGCGCCACTCTAACAGCAGCCATCTTGGATCAACCCTGAAGTGTCCCCGAATGAACTCAGGATGAACCGGAAATTACCCCAAATTACCCGAAAGTGACCTCAGGTAAACCGGAAGTGACCTTTTTAAACCAGAAGTGACTCCAAATGATTGATTTATTATTATTTGTTATTATTATTATTATTATTATTATAAACAGAACCAGAAATTAAACATTTGCTCTAACTTTAACAATTTTTGTCCGATTCTACCAGTTTCAACATTTTAACCCCAAAAGTGACCCTCCTGAACACGTATATTTCGTTTTGTTCCAAATTTTAAAAGGTTTTGGCGCAATTTCTATTTTTTAAATTTCCATTCATTCTCTATGGGGATTTAACATTTGCTCTAACTTCTACAATTTTTGTCTGATTCAACCCGTTCCAAATTTCAACTGTTCATCTTTTGCCTTCCACAACTTTCAACTTACCAAAAATTCCAATTTTCAATTTTGAAATTCACGCCAAATTCTCCAAAATTTCGTTTTTCACTCATAATTTCTACATTTTTTAACCAATTCAACTCGTTCCAACTTTTAACTGTTCATCTTTTGCCTACCTATTCAACAAATTCACACTTACCAAAAATTCCATTTTCAATTTTGAAATTCACACCAAATTATCCTAAATTTTGTTTTTCCCTTCTAATTTCTACCAACCAATTCAACCTGTTCCAACTTTAAACATCATTCTCCAAGTATTTATTCAACTTGTTCGCCTTCACACGCCTTCTCCAGGAATTGCATATTCTAGTTTTACAATGAAATGCTCCTCTCTGTTCTTGCATGCTGGCCGGCTGACGCACCCTCGGGGTCCAGTGTGAGGGCATCCGCACAAGACTTGTATAATTGTATTTTTATACACTCTATTGTACTTTTAAAGATGTAATTGCAATTTAAACACGTTTTTTAAACATTTTAAAGTGTGAAGGTGTCACGGCTCCACTCTGCTTTTGCCGTGTTGATCGGCTGACACTCTCCTCCAGCGTGAGGGCATCCACAAAGGGCATTTATCATTTTATTTTTAAACACTTTATAGTATTTTTAAGCATTTAAACATTTAAAACTGTAAACGTGTCATGGCTCTGCTATGCTCTTGCCGTGCTGACAGGCTGACATGCCCCCGCATCCCAGCGCGAGGGCATCCACACATTGCTCAGAGACATGCCCTGTGCTATTAGTGCTCATTACTGGCCGCTGTCCCAAATCCTGGACGCCAGTGCTTTTTTCCTACACGTACAGCAGCTAGCCCCGCACCCGGAGTTTGTCCTCAGTGCACACCCCGCGCTATCAGCGCTCATTGCCGTTGTCCAGACAGTTTCTGCATGGCGCTGCATCTTTCCTTTGAGCGCGGCTGTGTTACGTCTCCGCTCTCGCCCTGCTAGTTGGCCCCTGTGCTAGACATCTGAGGCACGCGTCACCAATACGGAATTGCTAACGTTAGTCATCACCGTTTTGTCTACTTTGACACGCACGCCTGCCACCTAATTCTCGTTTGCCTGACCCGCTGTGTAACGAGATGCCTACACGACGCAAGCTCGTTGACCGGCTCGTCATTATTAAGTGTGAACGTGTCACGGCTCTGCTCTGCTCTTGCTGTGCTGACCGGTTGATGCACCACCGCAGCCCAGTGCGAGGGCATCGGCACAAGACTATCCCAGCAGTCATCGGGCAGTAGGTGGGTGACACACTGAACCGGTTGCCAGCCGATTGCAGGGCACACAGAGACGAACAACCATCCACACTCGCACTCACACCTTGGGCCAATTTGGAGTGCTCAAATTGGCCACCAAGCATGTTTTTGGAATGTGGGAGGAAACCGGAGTGCCCGGAGAAAACCCATGCGGGCACGGGGAGAACATGCAAACTCCAGACAGGGAGAGCCGGAGGTAGAATCTAACCAGTACCCTCCTAACTGTGAGGCGGACGTGCTAACCAGCCGCACAAAACTTTTTTAATTTAATTTTTAAACACTTTATTATACTTTTAAACACTTTATTGTATATTTAAATACTTTTTAAATAGCTTTGTAAAGCTTGCTATGCCCTTCTGCTTCTATGACATACGACACGTCACCTTGCCTCATAGTCCTGCTCTGCCGGCATTCCAGCCCTCCTTGTTCCCTTTAAACTTTCCCCAAATAAAGAGCCCATGTTGCATTTGGTTGTCCTGCCTTATTTGTGACAAAAAAACAAAGCGCGAATCTGAGATTCTGCTGACACAAACGAAGTGGAGGAGTGGATGAATACGTAGCAGGAGATTGAGATGAAGCCTGCTTAGAGCTGCTCTTACATCAATCATCAGCAAGGATACAGATCAACATGTTCCCATTGGTCTCCTACCGGCCAATAGTGTGCTGTAAAGTCATATGGGCAGACAAAACCGCGCATGCCGCGATGCACCAAATATATCCGCAATATCTGTTTTCATAAAACCCGTGATGCACCGAGGCTGCGATAGGTGAACCGCGAAGTAGCGGGGATTACTGTATACCAAAACAACAGGACATTGACAAAGCATAGTAAGCAAGCCAGAAAACAAGCGTTACATGCCTTCGCTTCCTTCTTCGACGTAGTCAAGCTGATGTGTCAATCAAGCAGACTCCACCCAAAAAGTGTCCATCAGTAATTCCACCGCCATTTTGTGCCAAAAGATCACTTTTAAGTTATTTTTCCAGGGAGGAATTATAGTAGTGACATGTTTTTTTTTATTTTATTTTAATTTTTTTATAAGTGCCAATGTTGGACTGGCTTTACTGTCCCATTAATCATTTTAGGTTACATATAGATTAACACCTAACACCTGGGAGGAAAATACCAGTGCAGAGCTGAGAAAGAAGATGGGAGTGGAGGCCATAGTGGATGTGGTGAGGAGAGGCAGACTGCGATGGTACGGACATGTAGTGAGGAAGGACGAGAATGACTGTGTGAAGTCATGTCGTATAACGTAGAGGGAACAAGACCCAGTGGTCGGCCTAAAAAGACCTGGCAGACGACTGTGGCAGCCGACATGAAGGCACTCGGCATCAACCACAAGATGGCCATGGACCGTTCCCGGTGGAAGAAAGCCATATCGAGAATCCAGTCCAACCCAACGGCGATGATGATGATGATGATAGAGTAACACCTTTGCAGAAAGTGAAAACCTAAAATAATCTGACTTGAAAATGACACTTACCATTAGTGGTGCTCTCACAAACTGTACTGCTAGGAATGCTGGGCTTGGTGTTGCCTTCTGCAATGATTTGGACCTGGACACAATACTTCATCCCAGGTTCTAGGTCATTTAGAAATATTTGATTTTGCAGTACACTGCTTATGTGTTTTGCCTGGAAGAAGCAAGACAGTGGGGAGTTCACTGTTAACAGATGACAGAGCCAGTGACAACAGCAGATGACAGAGCCAGTGAGAGGAGAGTAAAAAAAATTGTGCGGGGGGGGGGGGGGGGGGGGGGCAAACTTGATTGAATCAGAAGGCAAGTTCGTGGATAAAAAGAGAACCGGGTATTTCTGTTGCACTTTGTTTATGTTAGAATAATAAGAAAACTAGCGTGTTCTATAATCAGTGTTAACAATTTTTGGAATCCGTAAAGCTGAGTTGGTTTTAAAATAAAATATCACGAAAAAATGTTTATCTGGCGTGAGCACAGAAATATTTACAGAATCGATCATGAAAATATCGTACTGACATCGCCTTTATCACCTTTTCGAATTGTATTGTTCCAAGAAAGTGAACTATCAGTTTGTGTTGAACTTTTTAGGCCTTATATCAACATGCATTGAATTGATCCAAAAAAAAATAAAAAATCATCACACTCCTACTACGTACCTAGCTACCTACCTACCTACCTAGCTACCTACCTACCTACCTACCTACCTACCTACCTACCTACCATAGTCAATTCTTCGACACCGGAGCAAAGGATTCTGCTATGGCACTGCTGGAATAGACGAAGGTAAACACGAAATACTCAATAATACTTAGACTATTGTCATTTAGTCTGTTATCTTCTTCATCTTCTTCCGCTTATCCGGGGTCGGGTCGCGGGGGCAGCAGCTTTAGGAGGGACTCCCAGACCTCCCTCTCCTCAGCCACTTCATCCAGCTCATCCCAGGGGATCCCAAGGCGTTCCCAGGCCAGCCGAGAGACATAGTTTCTCCAGCGCGTCCTGGGTCGACCCCGGGGTCTCCTACCGGTGGGACATGCCCGGAACACCTCCCCAGGGAGGCGTCCGGGAGGCATCCTGATGAGATGCCCGAGCCACCTCATCTGGCTCCTCTCAACGTGGAGGAGCAGCGGCTCTACTCTGAGTCTCTCCCGGATGACCGAGCTTCTCACCCTATCTCTAAGGGAGAGCCCGGACACCCTGCGGAGGAAACTCATTTCAGCCGCTTGTATCCTGGATCTCGTTCCTTCGGTCACGACCCATAGCTCGTGACCATAGGTGAGGGTAGGAGCGTAGATCGACCGGTAAATCGAGAGCTTTGCCATTTGGCTCAGCTCTCTCTTCACCACGACGGACCGGTACAGAGTCTGCATTACTGCCGACGCTGCACCGATCCGCCTGTCGATCTCGCGCTCCATCCTGCCCTCACTCGTGAACAAGACCCCAAGATACTTGAACTCCTCCACTTGGGGCAGGATCTCATCCCCGATCCGGAGAGGGCATTCCACCCTTTTCCGACCGAGGACCATGGACTCGGATTTGGCGGTGCTGACCCTCATCCCGACCGCTTCACACTCGGCTGCGAACCGCTCCAGTGAGAGCTGGAGATCACGGACTGAAGAAGCCAACAGCACCACGTCATCTGCAAAAAGCAGTGACGCGATGCTGAGGTCCCCAAACCGGACCCCCTCAACGCCTCGGCTGCGCCTAGAAATTCTGTCCATAAAAATTATGAACAGAATCGGTGACAAAGGGCAGCCTTGGCGGAGACCAACACTCACTGGGAACGAATCCGACTTACTGCCGGAAATGCGGACCAAACTCTGGCATCGGTGATACAGGGACCGAACCGCCCTTATCAGTTGGCTCGGCACCCCGTACTCCCGAAGCACCCCCCAGAGAACCTCCCGAGGGACACGGTCGAACGCCTTCTCCAAGTCCACAAAACACATGTGGACTGGTTGGGCGAACTCCCATGCACCCTCGAGGATCCTGCCGAGGGTGTAGAGCTGGTCCACTGTTCTACGGCCAGGACGAAAGCCACACTGCTCCTCCTGAATCCGAGGTTCGACCTCCCGACGGATCCTCCTCTCCAGCACCCCTGAATAGACCTTACCAGGGAGGCTGAGGAGTGTGATTCCCCTGTAATTGGAACACACCCTCCGGTCCCCCTTCTTAAAGAGGGGAACCACCACCCCAGTCTGCCAATCCAGAGGCACCGTCCCCGATGTCCACGCAATGCTGTAGAGGCGTGTCAGCCATGACAGCCCCACAACATCCAGGGCCTTTAAGAACTCCGGGCGGATCTCATCCACCCCCGGGGCCTTGCCACCGAGGAGTTTTTTAACTACCTCAGTGACTTCGACCTCCGAGATTGGAGAGTCCGCCTCAGAGTCCCCAGGCCCTGCTTCCACAATGGAAGGCGTGTCGGTGGAATTGAGGAGGTCTTCGAAGTATTCCCCCCACCGACTCACGACATCCCGAGTCGAGGTCAGCAGCACACCATCTCCACTGTAAACAGTGTTGACCGTGCACTGCTTCCCCCTCCTGAGACGCCGGATGGTGGACCAGAATTTCCTCGAAGCCGTCCGGAAGTCATTCTCTATGGCCTCGCCAAACTCCTCCCACGCCCGAGTTTTTGCCTCAGCAACCGCCGAAGCCGCGTTCCGCTTGGCCATCCGGTACCTGTCAGCTGCCTCCGGAGTCCCGCAGGCCAAAAAGGCCCTATAGGACTCCTTCTTCAGCTTGACGGCATCCCTTACCGCCGGTGTCCACCACCGGGTTCGGGGATTGCCGCCACGACAGGCACCAACAACCTTACGGCCACAGCTCCGGTCGGCTGCCTCAACAATGTCCGTTATCTATTGTAGTAATTATAAGCAGAAACACAAATAGTGTGACTGTGTGTGTTTTCATGACTTTACCGCATTGAAAGCGGTTATCTCTTTAAAGTAGGTAAAACAACATAGGTATATTCATTTTGTAAGCCACTGTAATATTCAGTTTGAACATAAAGTAGCAAAAATAATTCCCTTTTGAATAAATTTCACCTGAATATTTTTTAAAAAGACTACTGTTAACGATAAAATACAAATGGCTTACATTGCAGGCTCATATAATCAACTGATGAACTGACTATTTTGAGAAATTTATTTCGATTGACAACTGTTCCTGATGGACATTTGGACAGTTTCGAGTGAAGAAATGAGAGATCTCGCTCCATCATCCGCTACACAGAAGTGCAGCGTCTCTTGCGATATCACCACCACCCATTCGGGTAAATTTCCTTTTACATAACTTATAGGACGCTTGAATTATTCACTGTTACTCATTTTGTGTTTGCATGTCAATAGGTAAATGTTCACAAGGGCATGCTGGAGCCGAACCCAGCTGACTTAGGGCAGTAATGCTTATCCTCACTGAGATTGTTGATGTGCTGGAGTTCATAAAATACATTTCACAAACGGTTAAACAGGCGCTCACTTTACTGAGTTAATTGAGCTCACCTTTTCATTTTGGCCATCTTTCCAGTAGGTGATGTTGTAGGTGGCAGTGCCATAGACACTCCTGAGGTCTGAGATTGCAAATGTTGGATCTTTAACCGAAATTCCAATTGTAGCCCCATTGGAAATGAGTGACACATTGGGTGAACCAATCATAGCTAAACAGAAAAAGAAAATAAGGAGAGAAGTGGCTGAGGAGAGCGATGTTTGCAAAAATGAGCAAGAAACAGAGATGTTTGGGAAGCTTCTTCGGAAAGGGAAAAAAGCCCAATGAGGAGACGGAAGAAGAAGAGGCTACAACTTCTAAGAAAAGGAAAGCTGGATTTAAAAGAAAATTTCTGGAGTCCGGCTTAAAATATGGATTTACCGCCAACGGTGACTCCGACGCGCCAAGCCCACTCTGCATAATATTTGGCAACAGGCTAGTTAACGAGACAATGAAGCCTTCAAAACTGCTTCGGCACATGGTCGCCACAAAAGTGCTGAAAACCCTGCTTCCTTTTCCAACAACCTATCTTTGTGAAGCTGGATTTTCTGCGGTGAAAGCAACCAAACAAAGCTGCGGAGCAGATTGGACATCAACAGCACAGTTCCGGTGTCATTGTCTCCAATTACGCCGAGATGGGAGCAGCACGTTTCTGAGAAACAAGCTCAGTGCTCTCACTAATTCAACGTGATGGTGAGTTTTCTTTTTATGTGGTTTATATATGTTTTTATGCCAGTCGTATCATTTTATTTCATCGTATTTATATCTTATAAATGTGTTATTTCTTTATATAAATGTATAATTTATTTATATAAAGGCCAGTCTGCGAAAATATTTCTGACACGTAACCGGTCCGTGGCGCAAAAAAGGTTGGGGACCACTGACTTAGAGGAAAGTCTGGTCCACCATCTGCCATCTCAAGACGGGGATGCAGAGAACCATCAACATTGTGTACAATCCTTTTTCCACCACAGGAACTTTTTGAGGAACGTTTCAATTTACCGTGATGAATTGAATTGGCCCTCAATTTCCATCCATTATCTAAACCGCTTTTCTTCACGAGTCACTGGTGTGCTGGAGCCTATCCCAGCTGACTTCAGGCAGTAGACGGGGGACATCCTGAACTGGCTGCAAGCCAATCGTAGGGCTTGGTGTTGCCTTCTGGAACAAAACCAGCCATTTGCACTCACACTTACGGGCCATTCAGAAATTTCAATCAGCCGACTAAGCATGTCTTTGGAATGTGGAAGGAAACGAGAATATCCGCAGCAAACAGGTAGAACACACAAACTCCCCACAGTACCGCGTACAGAGCCGGAATCATACCCATTACTGCTGAACTGTGAGACGGTGTGCTAACCAGTGCACCATTGTGATGCTTTCACTCGAAACATGTACCTGGTTATTTACCCGGGTCTTTCTACCAAGTCACTAGACCAGTGGTTCTTAACCTTGTTGGAGGTACCGAACCCCACCAGTTTCATATACGCATTCACCGAACCCCTCTTTACTGAAAAATATATATATGTTTTTCAAATTCAAGACATAGATGTGCACAAAATGAGCCGTGCATGAACGTCACCTTGTTAAAAGAACAAAACCAACACAATGCATGAACTCACAACAAATGACATACCCGCAAATCAGTGCGACTTCTGCTGTTGTCTTTGCAAGACCAGTTCAGATATGTGTCATCACCAATTTACACGATAAATCAGGTGTGTTCCGACCTCCGCAGTGGAGGCTCTGCCGAACCTCTGAGACCGACTCACCGAACTCCTAGGGTTCGATAGAACCCAGGTTAAGAACCACTGCACGAGACGTAGAAATTCGAAAATAAGCGACAACCCGCTTCAAGACTTCAAACCAGCAGTTCATTTTGTGACTAAAAAATGTTTTTGTGGACAATGAGGAAGAAGAAGATTTTGAAGGCTCAGAGTGGAGGACTAATTTTAATCGAGGCTGTTTCAAACGCATCAGTCCCTGGGAATAAGGCAGATTTTTTTTTAATTATATTGAATGTTTATAGAAATCAAATCAACTCAAGTTTATGTGAAAGTCACATGCGTAAGCTCTCAAATTATTTTGGAATTGTGATTCCATTTGCCAAAATTAGCTGGCAACAAGTTCAGGGTGTCCCCCCACCTACTGCAAGAAGACAGCCAGGATAAGCTCCAGCATGCCCGTGGCCCAAGTGATGACAAGCGGTTAAGAAAATGGATGGATGTTCCCATTTGCTACAGGGGCTAAGATATTAATTATTTATTAGGCGTTGACAATATTGTTGCATTTCCAGTAAAATGTCAGCTTTTCTGGAATGCTTCTAAAGTTGCCCTAAAGTTTTAGAGGCGTGTTTTATAAGGTGCTTTAGGCTTTAATGACACATCCCTAATCCAAATATAAAATAGTTTAATAAAAAAATAGATACTCACTATCACTTTCCAAGGTAATCGGTTTACTTTCCACCCAAGAAGAGTGATTTTCCCCTCGCTGAGTCCGTACTCTGCCTTTATACCTTCCATACACACTGAGGAAGGTGTTCAGGCTGCTGAAGTCACATTCAAGGATTGTGATGTTGACACAACCTACATGACATATTCGGACAGAGGTACTGTGGAGAAAACACAATACTGTTAAAAAAATCATGCTGTATTTTCCACACCGTAAGGCACACTTAAAGCCTTCAATTTCAATAAGATGTGCCTTTTGTGTCCACAGAGTTCCAAAATTAGTAAAAGGTGGTGGTGGTGATGATGTTTGATGTGAGTCTGTCGACACCGGGACGAAATGCATAAAATGAAGACAATTACAGAAAATTACATAATATGCAAAATATCTAAGATGACAGTTATGAACCAATCAGAGAACATCATGTATTATTTAAATTACATACACTGGAGCGGTAAACTAATTAGAGAACATTACATTTATGAAGAATACAAATTTACTGTAGCTCTGGGGCGACTGATGAACATTGCAGGTTTGTGGAACACAAACGGGTTCAGTTTCCCTCAGGAGCCTCAAAATTGGCATTGACGAAGAGATATGCTTATGAGGCACAATTCCAGCTACGGGCCAGCAATTACGCGGTGGCACATGGTAATAGAAGATCCGTGAGAGAATTCCACATAGACGACGACCACACATTTACTCAGACTGGGAGGTAGTGCCGAGCAAATTACGCAAATTATGTGAATGGATTATGGATGCCTGGGCAAAGGTATCGGCTTTAACTGTTATCCAAGCAATTTGACAACCATTCAAGACTCCCATTTGTTCCTACATTGACTTAGTTACAACACAGTGCACAAAGTCTAGACCAGTGTTTTCCAACCTTTTTATATCCACGGCACACCTTTTCATAGAAAAAAATCTCAAGGCACAACACCATATTAAACATATTAAAATTGGTTGTGTTAAAAAGACGTTGTAAAAGTGCTATATAAATGAAGTCCTATTCCTATACATAAAGTATTTCTGCACTATAAGGCGCACTGAATTATAAGGCGCACCTTCATTGAATTTTTTTATTTTAGAAATGTTTTCATATATAAGGCGTGCCGGATTAAAAGGTGCATAGAATAGAAGCTACTGAGGTTGACTAGGGTTGCGTTATGCATCCACTAGATGGAAATGTGCAGGGAACGTCAACCAAGTCAATGAGGTAAAAAAAAAGTCCAACTCCCATTCCATATGAAAGGGATACTATTTGGCTTCTTACTTAGTCCAGCAACCCCACTCATTTTGATGGTCATAAAGTTTCTTTAGTTTAAAAGAAAAAAGCTAGTGTTTACGTTGATGCGTAATGCGTTGATCAGCTTGTTAGCTTTGGTGCTGGGTTTGTGTATGCGCAGCCAAACTTGCTGCAGTGAAGGGGTGTGGTCACTGTCTATTGCACTTGTGCAGTTCACTGTGATTGCCTCCCGACAGGCTTACCTGTACGTCAATCAAGGGATGGGATGGATTCTAGCCTATAGAAAAAAATGTTTGTTTTTTTAAATGTCATGCGATCGACCACTAGTAGCTTACTTCGGTGATCCCCCTGACCACGGTTGCCGTAATGCTGAAAGCGATGCGACCTTGTAATTTACTAATCGTACTGAAACGTACTGAAACATTTTGGCCTATAAGTGCCGCTTTACATTTGACCGTTTCATAGATGCAATTTTGTTATTGCAAATTAGACACGCCGCAGAACCTGCAAACTCCACAAAGACGAATTCTTTGGTCCATTCATTCTGAAATGTACGATACTCGTCATCTTTTTTTCTTTTTACCATTTTCTTTTTCGAAAGGTTAGCTTTGAGCTAATGACCGAGAAGACAGATTCAAAAGGGGGCGTTTACCTGTAGGCTATTATCCAAATAAAACAATGGACAGTTGCTCCTGCAGCCAACTGCAGCTCTGAACAGGATTTGGCCGTGGAAAATCGATGGGTAGATTAAAACAAGTGATAATATGTTTCATCTGAAGAGCCGAAATCTGCAAGCCAGATGCAATCATCAAAAGAGCCACACCTGGCTCGTGAGCCATAGGTTCCCAACCCCTGGTATAAGTGATCAAGTCATCACAAAAAAAAAAAATCACAAAAAATCCATAGCTACGCCGCACCGGACGACAAACCGCAGGGTTCAAAACTTGACCAAAAAATAACGGCTTATTGTCTGAAAATTACAGTACTTGTACTACATTCATTTAGTCTTCTCTTGTAGATTATTTTACTGGTTCTTTTATCACAGACAATTTGTTTAGGTTGAATTACCTGACATGTTTCGGTGTGTACTTCTGCCTTCATCAGCGTGTCACTAGTGTAAATGTGACGCGTCCGTTCACGGACAGCAGAGGGCATGACTCACCTGTCAAATCTGACAGGTGAGCCACGCCTTCATCCAACAGATGACAAAGACGCGTCACAACTACACCAGTGACACTCTGATGAAGGTGGAAGTACGCGCCGAAACATGTCAGGTAATTCAACTTAAAGAAATTGTCTGTGATAAAAGAACCAGTAAAATAATCTACAAGAGAAGACAAAATGAACGTAGTACAACTATTACCAGGAAGTTATGAAGAGAACTGCGTCAAAGAATTTCGCCTCCTGGAAAAGCTGATGAGGAAACGAGCTCGCTACAGGAACCACCTGAGGTTCAATCTACGCTGCCGGGATTAAGCGGTAACGCCGGCCAGCCTGACAGTCAAGAACCTGCTCCCAACCAGGAACGTGGAGAGAATTATCAGGAGAGTGCGGATGATTCTGGTCAAAGAACGGATACGATGCACAAGCAACAAACTCAACAACATCAACAGTGAACTACAGCGACTGACGGAGCAGTTCAAACACGGGTATGCTCTGGACAATAACACGGAAACAACACTACACGGACACTTGGATAGCATACACGAACAGGAATTTACTGCCACAAAAAAAACCACATCCAAAAATTAGACAGACTCATCGCACAAAAAAGAAGACACAACCGGACCACATACACATCAACGACAAATGGATTCACAACATGTCACGTCACAAACTCACACAGGCAGAGCGCAACCTACTGGCGAAAAGACTCAACTACGCGATCACACCCAAAAACATACCCCACGAGGATTTCATTTTAGCCACGGAGTTAGCATGCAAAAAACAGCACTACGTGATAAAATTGCAGGTATACTAAAAACGGCTAAATCACCACCCAGCAATATTACAAAACAGGAAGCAAGAGCAATGAATACGCTAGCAAAAAATTAAGACATCACAATCCTCCCAGCAGACAAAGGCAGAAAAAACAGACACAGACACTTACGAAGAACAAATGCGACAGATGCTACAGGACGACACGTATGAAGTGGTAAAAAAAGACCCAACAGAAGACAAGAAAAATAAACTCAAAGCATTACTTAAACCATTACTTATTGAAAATAAAATAGACAAACAGTCATACAATCACTTAGTACCCACAGCAAACATCATTCCCAGAATCTAAGGCACGCCAAAAATCCATAAACCAGGTACACTTCTCCGCCCCATTGTAGACAGCATAGGATCAGTTACCTACAAGCTTTCAAAAGCACTCGCAGAAATAATAAAACCACTACTAGGACTCACAGATCAACACTGCAAAAACTCAAAACAACTTGCCACAGAACTCACCCACGTAAAAGTACAGAAAGACGAAATGTTCATATCACATGATGTCATTTCACTCTTCACAAAAACATCCACACAGGCCACCATACACATAGCACATGACAGATTATTAGGAGACAGGACAATCAAGAAACACACAAATTTAACAGTACAGGACATCACTCAACTACTCCAATTCATCGCCACTTCCACATATGTCCAATACAGAAACATAATTTACAGACAAAAAGAAGGATTCCCCATGGAAGACCCACTGTCTGCCATCACGTGCAGCTTTTTCATGAAGCCCCGGACACATATAAACCCACATTATGGAGACGGTACGTAGACGACATTCTGGAAAAAGTAAAAACAGGACACAACACCTCACAGACCATCTCAACACCATTGACACTACCGGTAACATCAAATTCACTCACAAAGAGGAAACAGATCGATCCATAGCCTTTCTAGACATCAACATACACCACACAGACAACGGAGACATCAAAATAAAAGTACCGTAATTTTCGGACTATTAGTCACTCCGGAGTATAAGTCGCACCACCCATAAAATGCACAATAACGTGAAAAATAACATATATAAGTCGCTCCAGAGTATAAGTCGCACTTTTGGGGCAAATTTATTTGTCAAAATCAAACACCAAAAACAGACACGAACCAGCAACAACAGGCTAAACGATACGATATGCTAACGTGACATACACAAACGAGAGGCTGAGAACGGGCCTAACGTAACATTCAGAGTTATTCAAATGATTATTACATAAATAACACGTTTATCAAACCATCTGTGTCACTCCAAATCATAAAATACATCGATCATCGATCGTGTAAACAATGCCGCGTACGCGCACCGTCGGGCTCGTGATTTGCATGTCTAATTATTCCACAGACCCATATAACGATATATAAAGTATATTTCAAATAACAATCATATAGCAACAGTATTACCAAACCATCTGTCACTCCAAATCATAAAATCCATCGATCATTGATTGTGTAAACAATGCCGCGTACGCGCGCCGTCGGACTCGTGATTTGCATGTCTAATTATTCCACAGACCCATATAACGATATATAAAGTATATTTAAAATAATTATCATATAGCAACAATATTACCAAACCATCTGTCACTCCAAATCATAAAATACATCGATCATCGATTGTGTAAACAATGCCGCGTACGCGCGCCGTCGGACTCGTGATTTGCATGTCTGGCGTGATGTGTGCTCGCATGCTGTCCATCACAAGCAGAGCTTGCATCCTAAATTGCATTGCTGCACCTACTGTTTTTTATTTATTTTTTTTAACATCACCACACTAAATTCTCTTCACCAGACCTGTGCTTTTTAAAAACAAAAAAAAACAGCGCTTTCCCCTCCCAGTTGTTGCGTCACGGCCAATGGTGAAATTTAATTTAAATCACCCTCGTTCAGTTTAGTTTGAAAATAACTATATTTCTTTTTCAGTTGTTTTGTTTATTTGTTTCATGAACTTGAATATTGTGCTTTAAAGTGTGACTTGCTTTATTCGTTTTTTCAGTGTATTAAAAATAATATGTGAGGTGATCAACTGTACTAGTAAGTAATGTGTTAATGATCAAGTAAATCTTTTTGAAAAAAAAAACACATTTAAGTCGCTCCTGAGTGTAAGTTGCCCCTCCACCCAAACTATGAAAAAAAACGCGACTTATAGTCCGAAAATTACGGTACACAAAAGAAAACCACACACCGACCAATACCTCCTCTGGACATGTGAATACCCCACTAACACAAACTGTCTGTAGTCAGAACATTATACGAGCGCACAGCAATAATCACGGACCCAGAGGACAGAACACAGGAAGAAAAACATATACAACACGCACTTAAAAGATGTCAGTATCCACAATGGGCAATAACTAAACGTGCAGGACAGGTCAAAAACAAAAACAACACAACACAGGGGAGAAAGAAAAAGACAAACAAGTAAAAAAAGAACACTGGGGAACGGTGACGTTGCCGTACGTCAGAGGGATTACGGAACGCATCCAAAGAGCCATGAAAAAATATAACATTAACACACCTGTCAAACCACACACAACACTCCCTCAGATACTGGTTCACTCAAAGGACAGAATCCACCCGGAAAATAAATGCAACTCCATATACGAGATCCCATGCAAATCATGCAATAAATCATACATCGGGGAGACAGGGAGGAACTTCATTACAAGAAAAACAGAACACAAGAAGGAGTGTGGGAAGGAGACAGCAACAAGACAGACAAGAGCAATAAATTAACAAGCCGAACAGGAACAATACAAGTCAGCCATTACCGACTGACCACTGCAAAAGAGAGAATCACATCATAGATTGGGAAAAGGCCAGAGTCATCCGCACCAAAGAAAACAAACATCAGCGTTGGTTCAGGGAGGCCATCAAGATCCGCAAGTGGGGCCCGAGGACCATCAACAGAGAAGAGGGAGCTTTCACGCTCTCTACCACCTGGAGCAGCATTTTGGAGGGGTGAACGGACAGCATAGGGCTGTGGCTCACCTGTCAGATTTGACAGGTGAGCCACGCCTTCATCCAGCAGCTGATAAAGATTATTCACAACTACACCTGATGAAGGCAGAAGTACACGCCGAAACATGTCAGGTAATTCAACCTAAACAAATTGTCTGTGATAAAAGAACCAGTAAAATAATTACAGTACTTGATCGTTCATTTTAAATTTCCTTTACATAGCTAAGTATTTGACAATTACTGTATTTTCCGGACTACACGTCGCAGTTTTTTTCATAGTTTGGCCGAGGGTGCAACTTATAATCAGGGGCGATTTATATGTGAAATTATGAACACATTATTACTTGATCATTAACACTACTTACTTACTAGTATAGTTGATCACTTCACATGTTATTTTCACTTAAAACCGCATGAGGGTGCAATAGGCCGGTGGAATAATTGGAGCCGCCACTGACAATGAGTCTGAATACATCATCTGACTTCCAGAATCAGGAGTTGTTTATAACACAGAGGACAGAGATTGACACAGAGAACGAACATTTTGATGGATTTAATGATTTGGAGTGACACGGATGGTTTGATAAACTTGTTATTTATGTTATAGTTATTTGATACATAGTTTATTTAGTGTAGCAACTTGTATATTGTTAGAGTTCAGTAGTTTCTGATTGTCTAGGAGGGCCGTGATGAGAGATCCGGGATGCTTTGTTAGAGTGAGCCAAAAGGCATATGTTGAGCTCTTGTTTTTTGAAATAAAGAGCCGGTTTGTTACCAAATCCACGACTTGCTTGGTACTTTGGGAATGCAACAATATAGTTATATAGATGTGTGGAATAATTGGAGCAGCAACTGACGACGAGTCTGGCGTCTGACGTACATCCGGAGTGAGCAGCTGTATGTGTTTTTTTTTTTTAAGTGACACAAAGAACAAAGATTTCAATAGATTTAATGATTTGGAGTGTTTTTATTTATGTTTTAATTATTTAATATATAGTTTATATATAGTTATATGGGCCTGTGGAATAATTTTAAACGCAGCTGACGACGAGTCCGACGTCATTGCCGCATGCACTTCCGGGTTCAAAGCGGCGTTGTTTACACAAAGGATGAAGATTTCGATGGATTTAATGATTTGGAGTGACACGAATGGTTCGTTAAAATTGTTATTTATGTTTTTTGATGGATAGTTATTTGCTATATAGTTTATATATAGTTATATGGACCTGTGGAATAATTTGAACTGCAGCTGACGATGAGTCCGACGTCATTGCTGCATGCACTTCAAAAGCGGTGTTATTTACACAAAGGACGAAGATTTCGATGGATTTAATGATTTGAACTCACACGGATGGTTTGATATTTGTGTTATTTATGTTATAGTTATTTGAATAACTGAATGTTATGTCAGGCACGTTCTCAGCTCCTCGTTTGTGTTTATAAATCGTTAGCGTACCGTATCGTTTAGCCTGTTGTTGCCTGTTCATGTCTGTTTTGGTGTTGGATTTTGTCAAATAAAGTTCTCCTAAAAATGCGACTTGTACTCCGGGGCGACTTATAGTCCAGAAAATACGGTACTTCCTGCAAGAATAAGGTCATTTACCCAAATGATCATTATGACCTTCTCATTGTCAGTAAATACAAGGGCCTGCTGTAATTTTAACAAAATAATTTTCAATTAAGTAGTCATGAAGCATTTTATTCCAATTTTGCCCTGACTGCTTCAGACCATACCATGTTACTTGTTGAGTTTACACACCATTTTGTCCTGAATTTTACTTGACCTTGAACACTTCAATGGGTTGAAATGTTCAGAGAAAATTTTGGACTGTTAAATAAAGTGTTTTG
This sequence comes from Syngnathus leptorhynchus, assembly GCF_054491065.1. Classification (NCBI taxonomy): domain Eukaryota; kingdom Metazoa; phylum Chordata; class Actinopteri; order Syngnathiformes; family Syngnathidae; genus Syngnathus; species Syngnathus leptorhynchus. The sequence goes on along the minus strand of NC_141203.1, from coordinate 1,246,452 downwards.
ATGTTCAGATTACACTGACTTACTTGCATTCTGTGGTGTAGAAAATGTCACCGGTTACCCCCTCAGGTGGATCCCACCTCAGCACCAAATTCATGTTCATGGAGGTTAGACGAACATTTCTGGGTGGGCTGAGGACAGCTGAAGCCACTAAACAGTCAGAAACACACGTCACGTTTTATAATGTCAATATCATGGTGCATCACAAACAATGCTCAATTTTAATAATTAATGACTAACATTATGGATATACAGTGGATATAGATAGAATGTCTTCAAACCCAGGTTGAAATGCCAGGTTTTGTGACATAAAGAGTATTGAATGCAGTTTGACACTGTGCAACATGCTTCGAAACAATGGTGTAGATTTCCATAGAAACACTACGTCGATGCTTGTTTCATATGACATACCATATGACGAGAAGCACCGACTGCTTCATTGCCTGAATGAATATTCTGACCAAGATAGACCTGAAGAATGTTTGTGTGTTGCTCTTCAGAGAGGCAATTTGATATTTTGAGACAGCTCCTGCTCGAATTATTTCATAATGTATGGTTAATAGGTTTAACTTGAAAAAAGGGAGATGTCACATATGGAAGTATGAAATGAGTACTTCCAGCAGTGTTGTAATCAATCAATCAAATTTTATTTACATTGCCCTTTACAATAGCCAACTGGAACCCAAAGTGCTTTACAATCGGATAAAAACAACAATATCTATATAATGATATAGATCTATCTATCTATCTATCTATCTATCTATCTATCTATCTATCTATCTATCTATCTATCTATAACAGTAATCCCTCACTACATCGCGGTTCATTTATCGTGGCTTCAGTACATCACTGATCCCCCCCACCCCAAAAAAAAATCCTAAATAAAAATTCTAAATTGAGGAATTATGGCACGAAAGTTGCCCACACGCCAGCAGAAGGCAGGGAGTGCCCACACAATTGCAGTACTACATCGACATATACACGTTAAGGTTGGGAAGATTCACCGATATGGATCGGAAAATCGATACGACCTGTGAGATGCAGTTGCATCGTATCGTATCGCACTGGATCGCATTGTTTTAAAATTAAATGGTACTGTATAGCACCGTATTGCATCTTATCATTGGCAAGTCTAGGAATCGTGAATGCATCGAATCATTGGCCGTGTACTGAGATGTTTATCGTATCTCTTTGATGGTGAAGATTCCCATCCCTAATATACACACTGTAGCTAGGGTTGGGAAGATTCACTGATATGCATCGGAAAATCAATATGACCTGTAAGATGCAGTTGCATCGTATCGCACTGGATCACATTGTTTTAAAATTAAATCGTACTGTATCGCACCGTATCGCAGGAGATGGGAGAATCGTATCGCATCTTATCATTGGCAAACCCATGAATCGTGAATGCATCGAATCGTTGGCGGTGTATCGAGATGTGTATCGTATCGCTTTGATGGTGAAGATTCCCATCCCTAATACACGTATATTTATATTCATATTATTTATACAGTATTTTCTGTATGTCATTTATACATAAATAACATATGCACTTATGTATATGGTTTAACAAACATTTATTGATAAACAATGTATGTATGTTAAAAAAAAAAGGGTGACACTACTTCGCGGATTTTGACATGGTCTTGGAACCAATTATGCGCGAAAAACTAGGGATTACTGTACTGCCCAATAGTTCATGGAGAGTTGTTCATGTCGAGCACACACGCGCGCGCACACACACAAACGCATGCACAGACCAAGACTTGGAACTAATTATGCGCGAAAAACGAGGGATTACTGTACTGCCCAACAGTGCATGGAGAGTTGTTCATGTCGAGCACACACGCGCACACACAAAGGCATGCACAGACCAAGAGACGCGCGCACACCCAAGCACACAAACAAACACGCGCGTACACGCAAACAGGCACGAACACGCGCGCGTACACGCACGCACACAGATGCAATTGCAGCTATCTGAACCTAGACATATTGGCCGCAATACAATTCAAGAAGCGATCAAATCTTTCCTGTTAAAACAGATTTTTCAATTCATTTTTTTCCATGCACCCTCAATGCTAATAATTAAAAGATTTAGTGAATGCCCATTATACACGCTGCTTTATTGGCTACTTACTCCATGACTGGATTTTTTTTAAGGTATCATATATATATATATATAAATGTATTGTACAGCAACCTTAGACATTTCTTGTGTAATCCGTGGAGAATAATTTATCATACTTGATGGACAACAATGGGCCTTTTACCATCCAATACACTCAAACCTAAAACAACACAATTCACATTTAGCTATACGTATAGCAATTTCTCTATGCCATACTGTATAGTCCTGCTTTCAACACGCGCAAACGCATGAAGCGCAATCGAAACTTGGGCTGAGGTCCTGGGTGAAAATGATACAATGAAATATGACAATTGAATTAACAGTTACCTGTCGCTCCACCCAATGTTAAAAGTACAATGAGAGCATTTAAAATAATTGATGCCATAACTATAAGCGTCTTGCATGTGGTAGATGTCGTCCAGTAAGTGACATAACTACTTTCAGGCTTGTATTTCCTGGAACCCGTCGCTTCTTCGAGACAGGCAGCGCCACAGAAATGAACATTGGTCGATATGTTACGCCCCTTTAAACTTGCAGGCATTCGACGCTGAGCGAGGAGGGACTAAGGATTTATTCTTGTCATTCGGGATTCAGGACTGCATTATACTGGACGGCTCGATGGAAAGAAAACCTCAAAAGAAGGATGCCTGCACATTGTGCTGCTGCATGTGGTTTTGCACAACGTCGGACAACTATGATAAAGAATTCTGGAATATTATTACCGTGGTGCAAAATAAATCAATAAATAAAATTTATGTTCGGTATTGATAGCACACATTTTTTAATTTCAACCCCGCAAGTTTTAACCCCCCAATAAAAAAGATAAACTCAATGAAAATCATTGGACGACAAAGGAGCAAATTAAGACTTACTTTCTGTGTCCTTTGAGGTCAATGTTGTCCCTTCCAACATGGCCGCCACGGAGACACGCGCAAGCTTCTTCAGCCTTCATTGGATGAGGGCAAAGCCATAGACATCAAACACAAACTGATCCAGATCTACTCGGGTGGTCTTGCTTTCAAAAATGGAACTTCTCTCAAGCGCTATCCTGCTTTTTCACTTGAAATATCAAATAAAATGACTAATCACATCAGTAATATAAACTTCAGATTTATTCGTAAAAGCAAACACCTGGACATTAGAAGAGCTGATGTGGTTAAGAGTATTGAAGAGGGTTGTTTAAATGCAATAGATTTCTCTGTAATGAATTGTGCTCTAAGATTAAAGTGGCTCAATTAATCATGCTAAAAGACTGTTTTTGGTTTACCATTCCCAATACAATTTTTCATAAAATCGGTGGAATTAACTTTCTTTTGCGCTGCGATTATGACGTTCGTAAACTGCCTGTGCAAGTTCTGAAATTGTATTTTTAGACACAATTTTACTCACAATTCACCTTTGTGGAATAACATATATATGTTGACCAAGTAATTGTTTTTAGGAAATTGAATGTATAAAGGTATTTGGGCTGTTTCACATTTAATGAATGAACGAGAAACGTTTTTAAATCAGAAGGACCTTTTTAAAACAGCTGTTTTAAAAACAACCTTCAATGCTCATGTAGAGTTCAATGAAATAATTAAAGCCCTTCCACCCCTCTTCAAAGCAATGACTCAACAATTAGTGGTGCATATTGAATGACATGTATCCAGCTAATCATTTCTTACATACTGTATCGGCCCGAATATAAGACGAGGTTCTTATTTTCATTGAAATAAAACTGAAAAAGGGGGGGTCGTCTTACATTCGGGGTCTAGACAAAGGCTTTTTTCAAACTTGAGTCTTGAAAAAGAGGGGGTCGTCTTATAATCAGGGTCGTCTTATATTCAGGCCAATACGGTGTAAGATTTAATTGTGATAGCAACTTGTGTGGCATTTGTGAGAATGACATTAAACATCCATCCATCCATTTTCTGAACCGCTTTGTCCCCACGGGGGTCGCGGGCGTGCTGGAGTCTATCCCAGCCGTCATCGGGCAGTAGGCGGGGGACACCCTGAACCGGTTGCCAGCCAATCGCAAGACACACAGAGACGAACAACCATCCGCACTCGCACTCATACCTAGGGACAATTTTTAGAGTCTTCAATCGGCCTACCAAGCATGTTTTTGGGATGTGGGAGGAAACCGGAGTGCCCGGAGAAAACCCACACGGGCCCGGGGAGAACATGCAAACTCCACACAGGGAGGGCCGGAGGTGGAATCGAACCCGCACCCTCCTAACTGTGAGGCGGACATGCTACCCAGTGCACCACCGAGCCGCCGACATTAAAATAGTGGAACATATTTTCTTTGAATGTGAGCATGTTTCAAAATTTGGGATATCCTTGCAAAGATGGTTGTTGGACAAACTATTGCACCATTTGGACTGGATGTCTATTAATCTAAGAGTTCAGTTAAAGGAGAATATTGGTATCGCAAGACTGACAAAAATGCCCAGAGTCTATTTTCTTTCATTTCATTTTCTTCTTGATTAAGCTCTTGAGAACATTATTATTATCTATCCATCCATTTTCTGTGCCGCTTGTCTCCACGGCGGTCGCAGCAGTCATCCAGCAGTAGGCAGGGGACACCCTGAACCGGTTGCCAGCCAATTGCAGGGCACAGAGACAAACAACCATCCACACAGACCTACGAATAATTTGGAATGCTCAATCAGCCTACTATGCATGCTTTTTTTTTTGGGGGGGGGGGGGGGGAGTGGGAGGAAGAGAGAGCTGAGCCAAAAGGCGAAGCTCCCGATTTACCGGTCGATCTATGCTCCTACCTTCACTTATGGTCACGAGCTATGGGTCGTGACCGAAAGAACAAGATCCAGGATACAAGCGGCCGAAATGAGTTTCCTCCGCAGGGTGTCCGGGCTCTCCCTTAGAGATAGGGTGAGGAGCTCGGTCATCCTGGAGAGTCTCGGAGTAGAACCGCTGCTCCTCCACATTGAGAGGAGCCAGATGAGGTGGCTCGGGCATCTCATCAGGATGCCTCCTGGACGCCTCCTTGGGGAGGTGTTCCGGGCATGTCCCACCGGTAGGAGACCCCGGGGTCGACCCAGGACGCGCTGGAGAAACTACGTCTCTCGGCTGGCCTGGGAACGCCTTGGGATCCCCTGGGATGAGCTGGATGAAGTGGCTGGGGAGAGGGAGGTCTGGGAGTCCCTCCTAAAGCTGCTGCCCCGCGACCCGACCCCGGATAAGCGGAAGAAGATGAATGGACGCATGGATGAATCAGTGAGTAATGATATTGAATTAAATAGACAGTTTTTGTCACTTTCTCCTAAAATGTACATGTGGTGCTCAATCCAGTGCACACGCCTAGGTCACCTGGGTACAGTATAACACAAACATGCAAATGGACTAGATAGATAGACAGAGAGCTACTTTATTGATCCCCAGGGGGAAATTCAGTTTTTGCCTACTGAAGGCTCATTTCTTTTCAATAATATCATTAATAATAATAATAATAATAATAATAATAATAATAATAACAAGTGGAGCACTGGTTTATAAAAATAATAAAAGTTTGTAAAATAATAATATTTATAATAATATTATAATAATAACAGGTTGAGCTTTGGTTAGCACATCACCTCACAGTTCAGAGGTGAAGGGTTCGATTCTAGCTCCGGCCTTCCTGTGTGGAGGTGCATGTTCGCTGGAGAGACTATTTTGGGGGCTTTCTCTGGATACTTTGTTTTTTTCCCACATTCCGAAGACATGCCTGGTAGGCCGATCGACCACTCCAAAATTGTCCGTAGGTGCGATTTTGAGTGTGAATGGTTCCTTGTTTGTGCGCCCTGCTATTGGCTGGTAACCAGATCAGGGTCGACCCTGCCTTCTGCCCAACATCAGCTAGGATATGCTCCAGCATGCATGCAACCCTTGTGAGGATAAGCGGTTCAGATAATGGCTGAATGGATAATAATAACACCATTAAGAATACATTTGAATTGTAAGACTCTCAACAACATAAGTTGCGGAGGTCAGGTGGCAAAGGGGTCCAGAGCGGCTGAAAGTTCTGATCCCCATGGTGCTGAGACAAGCATAGAGAGCTGTAAAGTGTATGGAGGGGGACTTTTGCGTGCAGGTTGAAGTTGCAATGAAGGAAAGATCCGATTTGGGTAATGGGTCATGTAGCATAGTGGACAGGTTAAGAGTTTATGGAAGGGGCGGCCAAACAAGAGAAAGCTGGAATAGTCAATATAGTAGGTGACAAGACTCCATGGCTGTAGGATGGAGGTTAAGGGAGGGGCAAAGATGATTGTGTTGGTGGAAGTCAGTAGACCCGGTTGTACTATTGATATGTGAATGGAACGAGTGTGTGCTAGTGACACTGGGATGCAAAAGCTATCAACTTTGGATAATGTAGATACAGTCCCAATTACAAGAATTTCCCTTTTAATCAGTGTTAAACAATTTTATTAAACTAAATGTGAAATAGAAATGTTATGTTTTTCAAAAATACCTTTCGGTTATTCACAGTACACCAGAAATAAAATTGTCGGTGCGCGCTGTCCATGCTCCAGACAGTCAGTCCAGATGGGAATTTTTGTCCTTTTTTGATGGCGCAACTGCCTTGATCAACAATAGTAGTAGAACAGTAGCTTGCTCTGGTGTAAAAATTAAAAAGTGCAATACCCTCAGGCAAGAGTTTAAGTGCACATTCTATTCTATTTATAAAATTTCTTGCAGGCCAATTAAAAATGGTCAGGCCGTAGTTTGGACACCTCTGATTTAGCACAAAACATGATGTTGATGCACATAATTACTGTTGCAGGTCCAAAAAACTTGTGTGGCAGATCTGTCAAAGTCAAAAAGACAAAAGTTTATTGTCAATTTCTTCACGTTAAGACACACAAAGAGATCGAAATTACGTTGAAACAACGCCTGTTGCATTGTTGATATTAGGGACGAGGAATTTGATCGATGGATTTAATGATTAGGAGTGACACAGATGGTTTGATAATATTGTTGTTATATGATAGTTATTTGAAATACACTATATATATTTATATGGGCCTGTGGAATAATTAGAAATGCAACTTACAACGAGTCCGATGTCAGCGGCGCATATGCTGCTGTGGCAGATCTGTCAAAGTCAAAAAGTCAAAAGTCAAAGTCTGCTTTATTGTCAATTTCTTCACGTTAAGACACACAAAGAGATCGAAATTACGTTGAAACAACGCCTGTTGCATTGTTGATATTAAGGACGAGGAATTTGATCGATGGATTTAATGATTAGGAGTGACACAGATGGTTTGATAATATTGTTGTTATATGATAGTTATTTGAAATACACTATATATATTTATATGGGCCTGTGGAATAATTAGAAATGCAACTTACAACAAGTCCGATGTCAGCGGCGCATATGCTGCGCATATGCGGCATTGTTTACATAAAGGACGATCGATGGATTTAATGAATTGGGGTGACACAGATGGTTTGATAAACGAGTTATTTATGTAATACTTATTTGAATAACTCTGAATGTTACGTGAGGGCCGTTCTCAGCTCCTCGTTTGTGTATATGTCACGTTAGCATACTGTATCGTTTAGCTTGTTGTTGCTGGTTCATGTCTGTTCTTGGTGTTGGATTTTGACAAATAAATTGGCCCAAAAAGTGCGACTTGTACTCCGTGCGACTTATACATGTTTTTTTTCACTTTATAGTGCATTTTATGGCTGGTCCGAGTTATACTCCGGAGCGACTTATAGTCCGAAAATTACGGTACTATAAACCGCATCGGACTGTGAGCCACACTGAGTATAAGTCGCAGATGTTTTAAATGAAATGTCCTCATTTCTATTACCTGTACTACTAAAACAAAAGCATCTTACAATATAAAAAGCACTGTTTCTAAGAACATGCGTCTAAAGAGTCTTCTTATTTCGCGACATCAGTGACTCAAATATATTAATTTTTATTGATAACTAGAATTGGCAATTTCTGGAGAAATTGCGTGTGAAGGCGAAGGCACTTCACACTATTGTGGGACTCGAAATGATGATTAAATGACATAAAAATGGTAAATTGATGATGATTAAATAAAATAAAAATGGTAAATTAATGATGATGATGAAAATAATTATTAAAGTGATGTGTTAAAATTGAATGAATGAAAAAAAAATATTGGTCAAGCGGGATTCGAACTCGCACGGGAACAGCGCTCGTGCTCCAAATTCCAGTCTCTTCTTACTGAGCTAAACAGCGGCTTAGTGTTGCTGTGGTGGAATGATGATATTAAACAAGAAATAAAAATGATAAATGCCGTTAAAACGGTAAAATGATGTTTTTAACTTAAAATTAAATGAATAACTAAATGAATGAATGGAAAATAAATAAATAAAAAATAAAAGAGTTAAATAAACGAGTTAAGGAAATAAATCATGAAAAAAGTTGTCAGATGTCAAAATTTGAACTCACTCCTGAACGTCGCTCGTGTCTAATGCGCCATTAAGAATGAATGGGGGATTTTAAGGCACAAATTTGCTAATTATGCAAAAACGGTAAATGTTATGAACAAATGAAATACTAGCAGTCATGCCGTGAATTTTTGGAACGTGTGAAAGTTGGAATGGGGTGAATCGGTTAAAGCATGTGGGAGTAGTTAGGTGTCAAAAAAGTGGGAGGAATAAAGTAGGATAATAATAAGAAGAAAAATAAAGTAGAATAACAATAGTGTGAAGGCCTTCGCCTTTACACTAATAATCTATATCAGTTGTTCTCAACTGGGGCGGCACGGTCACGTTCCGGTTAGCACATCCGTCTCACAGGTGCGGGCTCAATTCCACCTGTGAGGAGTTTGCATGTTCTCCCAGTGCCCGTGTGGGTTTTCTCCGGTCACTCCGGTTTCCTCCCACATCCCAAAAACATGTTTGGTGGGCTGATTGAGCACTCCAAGTTGCCCCTAGGTGTGAGTGCGAATGATTGTTCGTCTCTGTCCCTACGATTGGTTTAGGGTGTCCCCCGCCTACTGCCTGCGACCACCATGGGGACAAGCTGTATATAAAACGGATGGATGGATGGAACGGATAGATGGATGGATGGGTTCTCAACTGGTCGATTAAGACCCAGAAGTGGGTTGCCGACAGCGAGTAGAAAAGTTCGATGTATTCATATTTTGATTTTTATTTTTTTTTATCCCCGTGACACAGTGAACAAATAGAGTGCAACTCTGCCTCTGGATGGCGGACGTCAAGGCAAGCAATGTGCTTTTGGCAGTGCATCAAATTCTTTTTAAACAGCATTCTACTGTGTGTTTCAGAGGCTACATTTCAATCAAACAAAATATTCTCTTAACTTCTAATAAAGTCGGTCGCAACTTTGCAACAATAGTATAATGCGGTTCTCAAAGTGAGACCCATTGTTGTATACTTTGTATATAAAATACTCACAAAGTTATGGATATTTGGCTTTTGGGAGGACTAACAGGATGAATCTAAAATGCAACCATCACAACCTTTACAGGTTAAGTTGAGTAGACATAACCTGTCAATGCAAGGTTGTACACATTTGACATTTTTGTGTACTTTTGAGTTGCCTGGTTTTGATGCTTATTGCAATGCAATTGGTGAATGGATTCAATTAACGTGACACATTCGAACACAGGATAGGCATTTCATATGTAGACCTGCAGTGAAAATCTTGGTGAAGTCACTCAGAAGACAAAGTTCTTACATCAATTCTGCTATTTAGTGCTAGGCTATTTTTCTATTACCAAGTAGTCTATCATTTCTTTTATTTTTTTTAATATACCTTTCATACTACTGGGATAAATTGTTAAGTTGTAGTATGTGAGAGTGGATAAAATATAGCTTCATTCACTGCCCTCGAGACTCCATGCTTGTAACATCAGAGAGCTGCTCAGTTGGGCTGTTGCTCGAGATTTGAATGAGAGACAGGTCACGTGCTTCAATAAAGACCTGTGGATGAACAACAACTAAGATTAAGGGAATTTTGAAAATATTATTGCATTACTATATATTTATATTCAATATATACTGTACAACATGATCACATACACAATACATATAAGTACTTATTTACTTACTAGGGGTGGGCAATACTGTGCAAAAATAAAATCACCAACCATAACGGATTTTTTTTTTATTTTTGCTTTGTTACTTTTAAAAGAAAATCCATTCAATCTACTTATAAGTAAAAATAACACTGAAAACTCAAAACAAGTTTTCAAACCGTTTACACAAATAACCCTATTTCACTCATAGGAGTGCAAAATGTTTGCCTTTAATCAAATACGCCTGGAAACAAATGTAGCACAGCATATTTTATGACATGAATAAAGGGCAAACCTAAACCTTTTTCCCCAATTTCATTTTTTTTTTTTTTTTTAAAAAGAGTGAACTAACTAAGTAAACGTCCCATTTTGGTTGTGATGCAGGACCTGAGGTGTGTGCTTTTCATCCCCTCCAACTATGCTGATTTTCTCACGAGTACTGTTGTACAAACAGGGTGAGGCAACTTAAACAATATACGTGCGTCTAGGTTGAAAATTCATGGAGTCTACCTTTTTCAGCAAGTACTTAAATCACTCACCATCATCTCCTGGTTCTTATCTTTATCCTCGTTTTTAAATAAATATTTTTGTGTATCCAGTCCTGATCGCTAAGTTTGCATCATACAGCCTTTTTCTGAATGTGTCATTGACGTATTTTGATCTGCTAATAGGGTGTTAGCTCTCGACCAATATCAGCCTGTCGGGTGGAGCCCACCTGGCCAGTGCCGCTGGACACATAAGCAGGGGAGGGGAGACTATCGTTTGGGATGAAACACTGCGGATGGCTGCAACAAACTGTATTAACTGTACAGCAAGGAGGACCCGTGTAACCCAAATGTTTAGAATAAGAATGAGTCTTTTTTTTCTTCCTGGCGGCGTTATGTGTGGCAGCCTTCCAGCAGTTCTCTCTCTCTCTTTGCGAAAACGTTTCTCTCATCCACGGTGTTATGACGACTATTGCTTACTCAAGTGATTTTCTATTCAACCTGAAAGCCCGGTCCCGGTGTGGTTCCACACTTGCCTGTGGAAGTAAGGAAGCTGCAGAGCCGGGGCTACACTAAAGACTAAACTAAGGGCTAAGCGGCTCGCTGAGAAGTGGCGTTTTAAACCTCCTGTACCCTCCGTGATCCTGGCGAACGTCAACTCACTGCGGAACAAGGCTGATGAGCTGGCTACGCTGGCGAAGACTATGAAGTCATTCAGAGAGTACAGTTTGCGGTGGGTCTGTGAGACATGGCTAACGACAAGCTACTTGGCTTCAGCATGATCAGAGACATCAAAGCCTGTGGGAAGAGTAAGGGTGGTGGTCTCACCCTGTATGTGAATGTTAGGTGGTGCCATCCTGGGCATGTGTACATTAAGACTTCCATCTGCTGCAGTGACATTGAACTTTTGGCGGTGAGCCTGCGTCATTACTATCTGCCCAGGGAGTTTGGACATAATCTGGGCCTATTTTTTCAAACGTTTTTTTTTCTAACGTACTTCATTAAAAAATAAATCCAATTCCAATGTGTGATTTTGACAATGTGGCAGTACCCCAACGTGGCCAGGGGAGTGAGGGTGCTTTATAGCAGCTTGCAGCTCAAGTGTGTTAGGGTCAAGGCAAAGGCCTTCACACTTATGTTATTGCTGTACTTTATTGTGTGAAGGCGAAGGCAAAGTGCCCCCAAATTGAACAGGAAGTGAACAGGAAGTCCACCTAAAAAAACAGGAAGTGGACCAAATTGAACAGGAAGTGCCCAAAATTAATATATCATATAGCAGACAAACACAGTGATATTTGGGAAGTGAAATGAAGTTTATAAGATTTACAGAAAGTGTGCAATCATTACTTAAACAAAAGTAGGTAGGTCCATAATTTTGGGCACCCCAACAGAAAAATTACATTGATATGTAATAGATCCTTTTGCAGAAATAACAGCCACTAAACGCTTCCTATAGCTGCCAATGATAGTCTGGATTCTGGTTGAAAGTATTTTTGACCATTCTTCTTTACAAAACATCTCTAGTTCAGTCAGGTTTGATAGTTTCCGAGCATGGACAGCCTGCTTTAAACCACACCACAGATTTTCAATCATATTCAGGTCTGGGGACTGAGATTGCCATTCCAGAACATTGTACTTGTTCCTCTGCATGAATTTGAACAGTGTTGGGTGGTTGTCTTGTTGAGGTATCCAGCCCCTACCCAGCTTCAACTTTGTCACTGAAACCTGAACATTGTTCGCAAGAATCTGCTGATACTGACTGGAATCCATGCAACGTTCAACTTTAACAAGATTGCCAGTACCTGCACTGGCCACACAGCCTCACAGCATGATGGAACCGCCACCAAATTTGACTGTGGGTAGCAAGTGTTTGTCCTGGAATGCTGTGTTCTTCTTCCACCATGCATAACGCCCCTTGTTATGTCCAAATAACTCAAGTATAGTTTCAGCACCTTATTCCAAAATGAAGGTGGCTTGTCTAAATGTGCTTTAGCATGCCTCAAGCGACTCTGTGGCATGTGCGCAGAAAAGGCTTCTGCCGCATTACTCTCCCATACAGCATCTCCTTGTGCAAAGTGCGCTGAATAGTTGAACACAGTGACACCATCTGCAGCAAGATCATGTTGTAGGTCTTTGGAGCTGGTCTGTGGGTTGACTTTGACTGTTCTCACCATCCTTCGGCTCTGCTTATCTGAGATTTTTCTTAGGCTGCCACTCCGGGCCTAGAACTGTGCCTGTGGCCTTCTATTTTCATACTGTTTCTCATAGTGGAAACTGACAGCTAAAATCTCTGAGCTAGCTTTTTGTATCCTTCCCCAAAAGCATGACATTGAACAATCTTTGTTTTCAGGTCATTTGTCAGTTGTTTTGAGGCTCCCATGTTCCCGAACTCTAACTTGCAACTGGCCACCTTAAATACCATTTTTCATGATTGGCCGTTATTGATTGGTATGTAGATCAAGTGTCAATAAGCTAACCAAACAAATGTGTTACAATAATTAGTCCGAAAGGTGTTCAAATCAATAAAACAACAAGGGTGCCCAAATTTAAGCACCTGCCTACCTTTGTTTAAATAATGATTGCACACTTTCTGTAAATCCTATAGATTTCATTTCCCTTCTCAAAGACCACTGTGTTTGTCTGTTATATGATATATTTGACTGAAATTGCTGATCCGAACAACCAATGATTTGTAAAGGAAAATCTTGAAAATTATCAGGGGTGCCTGAACCTTTTCATATGACTGTATTTATTTATTTATAATTTATTACTACTCACAATATCTGGGATCTTGTAAGAAGGTTGAAACCACTCCTTGATTCTCCTCCTCTGAAACAGCGGGATGTATGCTATGAATGGTATTAGAATAACAAGAACAAGCACTATGGCAAAACCTTTCTCAAATGTTCTTGTTCCTGGGCCTGGAAAACACAAAAATAAAATAATTTTTATGCATTTCGAATAATTGAAACAAATGTCTGTCATGCAAGAAAGGCATGACCCCAAATAGTTTTAACATAGAAAGAGTGGAATGGGTGTAACCATACTAAACAACCTACCAACCCCCCCCCCCCACACACACACACACACACACACACACGCACACACACACACACACACACACACACACACACACACACACACACACACACACACACGCTCCGTGAGTCGTCACCTTATTGTGGTGGAAGGGTTTGCGTGTCCTAATGATCCTAGGAGCCAAGTTGTATGGGGGCTTTATGCCCTTGCCAGGGTGACCAATGGCAAAAGGGTCCTAGGTGAGGGCCAGACAAAGCACTGCTCATCCCTTATGATGATTGACAT